>NC_143563.1:82734583-83366875 GCF_054136105.1 Typopeltis vanoorti
CAGAATGGTGACTACAGTTGGACCATCAACTACAGACAAATTAAATTGGTGCAAAAACAAACAACGCCACTAGCAGCCAGATGGTGACCAGTATGCAGGCACTGCATAGGAAATGTGCAAGATCCCTGTGGTCAACAAAAAATATGATGCACAAAACCCTACAAATCCACTTCACCAGCATCCATGGCCTAAACTCCAACCTTAATAGTGTCCACTACCACCTGCAGTCTACTAAACCCCACCTACTCTTTCTGACAGAAACTCAAATCTCATCTCAACCTTCCAAACTACACACTCTTTAACTCCTTTCGACCCAAGGGTGGCATCTGTGCGTACTTCCGCTCTGACATACTTAGCCAGTGATCACCCAACTTTGACCTTTTGTTGAAAATATCCCTTCCCCATTCAGTCAAATTCATTTGCCGTCTAATGTTCCCCTAATGCATCCAACTACTCTGAGCTCTTTAATTTCCTCTCCTTAAATAAAAATTGACTTTCTCTAGTCTCACTTTCCCCAACAGCGAAATCAGCTTCCTTGGAGATTTTAATGCCCACAACACCAACTGACTTTCCTCCTCCAGCTGTATAGATCTTGCAGGCAGAGATGCTGAAACATTCGCCATCAGTAATGACCTTACACAAGTAGTTCAAATGCCAACCAGAATACCTAATAACCTGAATAGCTCTCCAAATACCCTGGACCTCTTCCTGAACAATGACCCTTCCAAATACACAGTGAATGTAGACACCCCGCTAGGCAATTCTGACCACAATCTAGTGCTCATCTCCTCCAGCATGTAACAACGCTTACACAGCCACTCCCATACAAGAGTAGTTCGGCATTATAACAGTGCCAAGTGGGACAGCCTCTGCAACTTCTATGCCTCATTCCCATGGTTAGACTATTGCTTCCGACCTTCCAACCCAAACAAATGCACTGAACTCATAACCAAAGTAATCCTCACTGGCATGGAATCATACATTCCCCCACAGTACTCTGACCTGCCATTCCCTAACTAAACCCTAGTTTTCCGAAAGATGCACCAAGGCTATACAAACGAAAAACCAAACATACCATTACTGGCTCAAATCAAGAACCCCCATCCTACTTTAGAGCTTATACCCAAGCCCAAAATAAATGCGAAAAAACCAAGTTCGAAAGAGCAAAAAGCAGGAAATTAGCAGCAATCCAATGGCAACTGAGCCTTTTTGTCCACCTCTATCATACCCAGATGACTCCCAGCATCATCACCTATGGAAAAGGCCAATCTCTTGGCCTCACACTTTGCTTCTAATGCACAGATAATTGACAATGGCAAATATCTCCCAACCATTCCAGATGCCCAACATACGATTCCCACTATATACAGGGTGTTCGGGATAAATTTGACAGTTTCGTAAGGAAAAAGAAAATCTTCTTTGTATCTATTAAATTTAATGACTCGACAAAAAAACATTACAGGCAGAGTTAATTACAATACTATCAACAAGATTTGCTCAAAATAACCACCATTAGCATCGATCACAGCTTCAATTCTGCTTCGGAACCTCGAACAAGCTGATGCTACAGTCTCCCTGGGAAGGGCTGCAAAAACTGTTTTAATTTTATCCATTAACTGGGCTTTTGTATTACTGGAAGTGCGATTGGTGTCTTTTTCAACTGCACCCCATACAAAATAATCCATGGGGTTAAGGTCTGGGGAGTTTGGAGGCCAAACATTTGGACTGGTGAAGTCGTAGAAATTTTCAGACAACCATTTTTGACTTTTCCCAGAGGTGTGGCAAGGGGCCGAATCCTGCTGCCATACATACGGCCTACCATTGGCTACCCTTGTTATCCAGGGCTTGACTACAGTTAGCAACTCCACGAACAAAGCCCGAATTCCAATGCCAGGGTTCTTCAACACCTGTTCCTGCAGATTTGCGAGGAATTCTGCTGTACGAACGCAATCAGATCGTCTGCTAGGGATCTTTCTTCTTGCTACATCCTCGTAGTCACCATTGCAAGTCTCTAGTTCATGCCTGATTGTTTTTACTGTATTCAGGGAGCATTGGGCAGCAGTCGTAATATCCTTATTTTGATGGCGGGCACGAATCATCATGATACAAGTTATTCTCTTCCATGATTCAGGTGGGTTCCAGCTATCCATCCTTTCTGACATCTTGTATATGAATGAAGAAGGGTCCAAACTTTTAAATGAAGAGAAGTGTGTGTTAATACATGTAACTTACGGAAAAATATAATTAATTATAAATATGTCAAATTTATCCCGAACACCCTGTATATCTTTTTGCCAGAAAGAGATCAGTAAAATACTGTCCAAATTAGACACAAAAAAGTCTGGCCCTGATGGCATTCCTACAATTGTCCTGAAGGTTTGCACACCAGAACTAACTCCACTGCTATCTATCCCATAGTCTGGAAATTGGCCCATATTCAACCCATTCCCAAGAAGGGCGACAAGTCACTTCCATCCAACTACTGCCCCATCTCTCTCACCTCAGTCCTGTCTAAAATAATGGAAAAAATCATCAATTCCGAACTCCTATGCTACCTTGAAGCTATCTGTCTAATAAACAACTGGCATTATGGATTCCGTCACTGCCGATCAACAGGAGATCTGCTCACATGTCGCCCATCTCTGGACAAATGCTATGGAGAAGTTGGTGAATCTCAAGCGATTGGACTTGAGATTGCCAGCTTTCTGTCTTGATGCACACCATGTGTGGTGGTGGATGGTTCCTTATCTTCTCACCATTCAACTAATGCCAGGATTCCTCAAGGTTCTGTCCTCTCACCAAACCCTCTTCCTACTATATATCAATTACCTCCAACCCAATACACAGTTTTGCAGACAACAGCACATTGCACTCCTCCCTTTTGATAAATCTTACTCAACATAACTCATCTCAACCTACAGAACAACAACCACCACTGCCCTCAATTCAGACCTCCAAGCCATCCTCCAGTGGGGGTTCAGATAACCTAGTCAATTTCAATGCGAATAATTTCAATGTGGATTGTAGCCGTTGGCCAAGAAGGTGTGGCGTAAGTGAGTCAGTTCCAACGGCTACAGTTCAGTTCCAACGGCTACAATCCACAAAAAATAAACAAAATACTAAACACTCCTAAGAAACCCCTCCCACCATCCACCACAGAGAACTACAACAAAACAGTCACCATCCCATACATTAAAGGTACATCCGAAAAGATCTCAAGAATTCTCAATAAACATAAACTACGCACTACATTCAGACCATGTAGCAAATTAGCCACCCTCATCCGCTCACCCAAGGACAGCATTCCTCCTTTATCACATCCAGGAGTCTACCAAGTACCCTGCTCATGCAATCAAGCCTACTACGGTCAAACAGGAAGAACTGTGAATATCCGCATCAGCGAACATAAACGATACGTCCGGAAATATCATTATGGGAAGTCGGGCCTAGCAGACCATGCTCTGGATACCCCTGCACACAGGATCAACTGGAAAAACACAAAAGTACTACACAGAAACCCATATAAATCAGAGAGATTGTTCTTAGAGGCGACAGAAGCCCTAAAACACACTCCAAATCTCAACAAATATGGCTGTATCAACTTGCCGAAGATCTGGGAGACAGTCATATTAAGAAAAAACTAGCACTTTTCTAGGACTCTAGTAATATATGATAGCGTTTTTTTTTTTTTTTTTTTTTTTTTTCAGATAGAGGGCGCCAAAATCAGGACTCTAGTCTTTGTGTTGCTGCTACAATTTTGTTGAAATACACCATGTTGTTTTAGTCTCGCATATTGTGACAAACAGTGTTTTTGTGCTCTGAAGATGCTGGTTATAATACCAGCGAAATATCAGCATCAAGTTAATAAATTAATTATTTACTTAGTTTCTGTGTTCTATTATACCGTTAAAATAATAAACAACATGTTCGCCGAACACATAAGTCTGTCCACACGTCTGAAGAAAACATTTATTGATTCTGCCAGAGAGGCATGTGGTGAGGTTGTCTGTAAGGATAAAAAAATCAGAACGCCCTGGTGGACACAGGAAGTTAAAAGGCAGCGAAGGAAAAGAAGAAAGCATATCAAAAGTTCCTGACATAAGTCAGCTTATACTCTTAGAGAATATAGAGACAAATGCGAGAATGCTAAACACTGTGTAAAACTAGCTAAACAAAAGTCATGGGAGGACTTTGGCAAGAATATAGAAAATAAATATCAAGAAGGTGGCAAAATATTCTGGAGGTTGTTGAAGAAGCTTAAGAATGGAGAAAAGAGTGCTGTAAAAGGAATTAGACATGATAAAGGTGACATGAAAATGGGAGAAAAAGATATCCTTGAAGTATGGAGTAATTACTTTGAAAAACTGCTAAATGAAACAAGCAGTGACAACAGCACAGTGGTAAAAAACACTGAAAAGGCATGCAGTTAGGAATACATATCCATACTTGAAGTAGAAAAAGCCATCAAAGGCTTGAAATGTGGAAAGGCAGCAGGAGTAGATGATATTCGGCCAGAAATGCTGAGGTATGGTGGTATAAGAGTTACAGTGGCTGCACTGCATAGTTCAGAAAGCCTGGACAGAGGGACGAATTCCCGATGATTGGAGTAGAGCTCTCATAGTACCCATATATAAAAAGGGAAATAAAACTGAATGACAGAGAATTACAGAGGTATTTCCCTACTGAGTGTTCCTGGCAAGATCTATGCAAGTATACTTGAGAAACGGTTGAGAAGAATTGTGGAAGAAAAGCTTGGTGGAGAACAAGCTGGATTCAGGCCAAATAGAGGCTGTCAGGATCAGATCTTCACTTTACGACAAATAGTCGAGAAAGCATGGGAATATAACAAAGATCTGTATTTAAGTTTTGTCGATTTGGAAAAGGCATATGACAAGGTGCCAAGAGAGAAGCTATTCAATACGCTACAGTTATATGGTCAATGGGGCATTATATCAAGCGATACTTAGTCTTTATTTGAGTTGTAAATCATCAGTTAGAATTGAAGGAAGTAGAGGAAGATGGTTTAATGTTAAATCTGGGGTGAGACAAGGATGTACATTATCCCCTCTGTTATTCATTATCTATATGGATCACGTTATGAAGGAAAGTGGTATTAAACATGATATCAAAATTGGAGATGTTAATGTCAGCTCTTTGCTTTATGCGGATGATGTTATACTTCTAAATAAATCCGCTGCAAGATCCTCTGACTAAATTGAATAGCTGTTGTAATAGATATGGTATGAAGGTCAGCAATACAAAGACAATGAAAATAGGCAGAATCATTGAAAATGTCAACTGTGCTGTGAATGGAGAACCTGTGGAACAAGTAAAACATTACAGCTATTTAGGCACGATTTTTACTGAAGATGGTAAATTAAATATAGAAATAGACAACAGAATCAGCAAAGCTGGTATGGTGGGAAGTCAATTGAATAAATTCATATGGAATAAGAGAGAAATTAGTCGGAACACTAAATTAGCTGTATAGAAGACAGTTCAAACCAGTTTTAACTTATGGATCTGAGAGCTGGGCCAGAAGTAAAACACTTGACCAAAGACTAGAGAGTCCTGAGAAAGATTATAGGCATGAACAGATGTCATCAATGGCAATATCATATTAAAAACGAGGATATTAGGAAAGAACTTGACATTGTCAGCATCCAGGAATGTGTTAGCAGAGCTAATCTCAGGTGGTATGGTCACTTAAACAGAATGGGCGAGGAAAGATTAGCAAAACAAGTGTTCTCTGCCAGGTTGGCAGCAAAACGACCCAGAGGAAGACCAAGATATAGGTGGATTGATATGGTACAAAGTGCTTTAGACGATAGAAATATAAGATCTGATAATGTTGGAGTCTTGACAAGTAACAGACTGATTTGGAGGAAAATTGTAGATAGGAAATTAATAATGATGTAATTTTTTTTTCATGTAGTACTATCATATCCTGTACACCCCTTGAGGGTACATGGCAGGAATTTGATGATGATGATGACAATACAAAATTGGCAGTGCAGTTGAATGAATGATGGAGGTCAGCACCCTTCAACTGGAAAAAAAGACCCAGGTTTAATTTTTGTTAAGATATGCAAGGAGAATTTTACATTTTACCAAGGGATTAAATTTATTTACATCTTCATGGGCACAATGAAATTCACTAAGCACTTGCATGCAGGCACACCCACAAGAAAGCAAACAACTGTGTGAAAGGCATGATCCAACAGCCTTAACCAGCACTCTCTCTATGGGTGCAAGATGAAATTTTGCTGTATCTCGAGATGGTCTCCCATGTGTCCCAAGTGAGGAAGTCAAATTTGTAAAATCTTGGAGAATGTAGTGCAAGTGAGAAGTAGTATTTTGAGCATAAATCTGAGAGATTATTATCTAGGATCTGCCATGCACTGCATTTCCCAAATCTTAACAAATTCAGCTGCATCACTTGACCAACAATCCGTAAGACCATCATCTTGAGAAGTTAAGCAAAATTCCATCACTGCACCCATAGAGGATATCAGTTAGGACTGTGGGCTCCTGCCTTTCACACTTAATCCATTTTTGCCTTCTTGTTGTGCCCATGAAGATGCCTTTAGTGATCATGGTCATAAATTATCTCTAGATATGCGATATTCTCCTTGAAACATCAACAGGAGCGAACCAAAGAAAAGCGGGTAGATGGAATAAAAGAGATGGGAGGCTGATGAAATAATATTGGAGTTGAACTGTACATGGATGTTGGCCAGCAAATGTTTGTATTCTTATGTGCGTAGAGGAAAATAGAGTAGAAGAGAAGATACATATAAAATAAATAATACAGAAGAACATCTATAAGGAAGCAAATGGAGGGAATCTGTGAGGCAGAGGTTTTTTATTTTGTAAATTAGTACCATGGGTGGGCTAAGAATCAGATACCTTGGAAACCCTGCTCGAGATACCAAAAATGGAACTTTTTCAAATGACCTATTGGTTGGATATGTGCCATCCACACTGTCAACCATGCCAGCAAAATGGTAAAGTGGACAGCATCAAATATTCTTATGAAGGTTTTGGTGAACAATCTAAAATGTGAGAATATTCTAAAACCAGGCAGATTTGGGAATTATAAAGTGTAGCAGTTGTGCAAGTGAGAAGTGGTCTTAGAAGCATTTTTTTTTTTTTTTTTTTTTTTGGAGACTGAAAAGGTATGGACATAATAGTCAATTCAAGAAGGAAAAAGCTAGTTTGAATGAAATTAAATTAAACTTGACATGAAATTATATTCTTGCTTTATCCAAGTGTAAGCAAATCAACATTTGTGTATCTTCACAACTAGGCTACAGGAATATAGCCTGATACCTCACACCTTGGTATCCATAATGCACAATACACATCCTTTTGGAATTGTACAATGGTATACGTTATGGGAAGGGTCACTACCCAGACTGATTTTTTCAACCTTTATCGAGATCTCATCGGCAGGAGTGAGGCTCAGAAGAGATACAAAGGTTGAATTATGCAGAAGTCATATTTCCTATGCAAACAGTAAAAAGGTGATTTTAATGATAAATAATCACTTTATTATGAAAATACCCTCCTAGTTTTTTCACTTGGTTACAAATTAAATTTGCCAATAAATTATGGACCTTTATCCCATTATAAACAAAACAAAGTTACCATGTGAAGCATCTTCACGATGAGGCTACTATATACATAGAGGCTGACGACGTCACACCAGTTGCCTTAGTATCCCACAAATCAAAATATCATAAGCAAGAAATAAGATAGGATTATGTTTTGGAAATATTGCAATTCACTGAATTTTCTTTGTCGGAGTTAAGAATGGTGTAGGGATCACTTTTAAAAAGCACTGTTTATAGAAGATCTGGAAACTTCAGTCATTTGAGCACTACAGATTTTGTGAATGAAGAAGAGAAATTAAGTACACCATCATACACAAATTATGGATAGAATTTGCTAATGACCCCTCCTATTATATAGAGTACTGGTAAAACAGAGTACTAGAGACTCCAACAATGACAGGTAGAAAGTTGATGACAGGAAACCATCCGCAAAGATATGCAATAAACAAACAGAGAGGAAACTGGCAACCCAATCACAAAAGGCAAGAGGAAAACTACAAGACTGTAGCATGGTAAGAAAGTCCTATGCCAGACTTGAACTAACCCCTTGGAAATATCAAAAATGACCAAGTTTCTTTGAACTTTTCAACAGCTTGTTTCCAAAATCAAGTAAAAGTTGGCTAGGTTTACAAGAAGACATTGTTAATTACTAATCAATTTGCGAGGTTTAATGCATAGCAAACAGGTTGGCTGTTAATGACCCTCTCCATTAATTTTGAAAAACTGAGGACAAGGCAATGGGATCAGAAATTGATGCCTAACTTTCATGCTGCTTTTTTAGGAAGAAGTTGGATAAGGCTTGCTTCCATGCTCTTGGAGAGATGCCAGATTATTATGAGAGCTTATATAGGTAACAGGATGGGCATTAATTCCAAAGCACAAATTTTAGAATAACTGGAACAATATCTGGATCAGAAGACAGTATCTAAATTGAGGATTTTTATTTCTTTCTGGCAAAAGATTGCCAAATTCACTTTACCGTGAACTGTGGTAAAGTGGGAGTGTGATTTCCCTTGGCCATCTACTAAAGCTGGAAGACTGATGCCAAGAGGTCAGCCTTATCTTTAGGTATGTTGTAATGATACCATATGGAAAGATGAATGTGAAGAAAAGCAGAAGTTACCATGGTCTTAAAAAGGAAGAAGATTCAAATGATGTTTGAGTAAGAGGCATTTTGAAAATTTGAAATCTGAAGTGATCACCATTTAGTTTGGGCAACATAAAACTGAGTATCATATTGAGAAGAAAAGTAAGAAAATTTTAAAATGAAGGAAAGCTGAGAAGCTTTCAGAGGTGAGCTGTAGACTCAAGCACACAAGTATTATTAAATAAAAAATGAAGCATTTCAAAACAAGAAACAAACCTTAAGAGATTTAATGGCAGAACCTGAACAAAACATTGATTCAACCAAAAGGCATGGCCTGAGTGGTATGTTGTACCTGCTCTCCAACCAAGGGGCTGCACGTTTGAATCTCACATTGGGTATGGATGTTAGCGATTATGTTCAAGTGGGAGATGAAATTCAGTGCCTAGAGTGAGACCACCTCCCCCACTTATTGGAGGCCTGAGGTGGCTTCAAAAAGTTCCATATTTGGTCTCTAGAGCAAATATGGTTTACACACTACGTAAAGAATAATTTAGAAATACAAAAAAAATATATAAAATTGATAAAAACAGAAAAAAAATCTTTAGCCCACCCACAGTACAAAAAGTACTACAGGTTTGTGAATAGCCTTTTGTGAGTGGGAGCAACATAAGATAAAAAAATGGTCAGAGGTTGTCTGCAAGGATAGAAAAATCAGAAGTCCATGGTAGACTCAGTAAGTTAAAGAGATAGTCAAAGAAAAGAAAAAAGTGTATTGAACATTCCCAAGTAAGTCACCTTATGCTCTTAGAAAATATACAGAAAAATGTAAGAAAGTGAAGCAATTTGCACAACTCGCTAAACAAAAGTAATGGGAAGACTGGTAAGAACATAGAAAATGTGGTATTGTCACTTAAACAGAATGGCCAGAAATGCTCAAATATGGAGGTATAGATATGTATAGTGGCTATAATGCATAATTCAGAAGGTCTAGTTCAGTGAGTTGAATTCCAGGTGATCGAAGTAAGAGCCCTCATAGTACCATCTATAAAAAATGATATAAAACTGAATGTAAGAATTACAGAGGAATTTCCCTACTTGTAAAGAGAAGGTCATGTTTTGTAAAGAGGCCAAATGACATCTTTATCTTTACATGTGAAAGCTCGTTTCAGCATTGCAATTATCTTTTGAATCATATTTGCAATTTTTGCTACATGGCCCCTGAACTTCAACTTCCTACCTACTAACACTCCAAGATCCTTAGCCTCATCAGTTTCTTCTAGCCTAATCCCACCAATATAATACGACATTGGATATTTAATAATGCTAAAGTGAATGACTTTACATTTACTGACATCCATTTTCCCATACCCGCAATTCCAGCCTATTCAAATCATTCTGCAAGTACTGCATATACAGCATTCCTGATTACTCTACCTATCTTTGCATCATTTGCAAATAGCTGTGTGTTGCTTGTGAAATCCTTCCAATATCATTAATGTACACATTGAATAACAGTGGACCAAACAATGATCCTTGTGGTACACCACTGGTTACCTTAAATCTTGCAGACCCCCCCCATAGTCTGTCAGTCAGTCATCCTCTTATCCATGCTAATATTCTATAACCCAAACCCATATTCTCCAATTTATGTAACAGTCACCATGCTATATTCTGCCAATAGCCTTAGCAAATCCAAATGTATCATGGCATATCTCTTGTTTAATTTAATGGTAACATTGTTACAGAATGTGAATATTGCTAAAACATGACCTTCCCTTAGTAAACTCATGTTACTCGTTTTTGGCCTGCTTAGCTAATTTTCTCTCAAAATCCGATTTCGCCTTCCTTGCCATACTTGTTACCCTTCTTGCTTATGCTTTATATTGCTCGTGGGCATGCTTATCACCTTATTATTTATATTCCTTCCACAATGCTTTTTTTTTTTTTGCAGTTTCTGCTTTATATTGCTAGTCATCTACTTAATCCCTATTCAGTTTATCCTCCTGCCTCTGAGTATGCACTCTAATGCTGCCTCACTCAAATAATCCTTGCCCACTTCCTAAGTACTAATGACATTCATTCCATGTGCATTTCATGCAAAAGTGGTGCATTTTCATTAGATGCATTTCATGTACTTTCTTATGCCATGGCATAAGAAATAAGCTCTATGTTACCTCCTAAGTTTTGTCATTATCACAGCTTTGTAGTTCTGCAAAAACCCTTTCTTGACTGAAATTTCGACCTGTTGACACTAGACACAATAAGCAAAGGTGCTATGGTTGGTAGCCAGCTGAATAAATTTATATGGAATAAGGATGAAATTAGCCAAAACACCAAACTAGCAGTATACAAGACAGTGTTCAGACCAATTTTAACACTCGAGTCTGAGAGTTGAGTTTGAAATAAAGCACTCAATAAAAGACTAGAGACCACAGATATGAGGGTTCTGAAAAAAATTAGGAAGTTAACAGATGGCATCAATGGTAGAATCATATTAAAAATGGAGACAAAAGGAAGGAAGTTTACATTGTTAGCATTCAAGAATTGCGAACAGAACTAATCTAAGGTGGTAAAGTCACTTAAATAGAATGGGTGACGAAAGGTTAGGAAAACAGATGTTTGATTTGAAGATGGCAGGAAAGAAACCCAGAGGAAGACCAAGGTCTAGGTGGATTGATTCAGCAAGAAGTGCTTTAGAAGCATGGAATGTTAGATATGACAATATTTGAGTGCTGACAAGTAATGCTGATTGGGAGGAAAATTGTGGATAGGAAGTTAATAATAATGTAAACATCATATAGTACTGACATGGTAACCTGAACATCCCTTGAGGGCACACGTCAGGGAATTGATGATGATGATGATAAATGCAAAATAAAATAACTCACTCAATGAATTCCCAATAAATATCCTCCATATTAACTGAAAGTCTCTGTATAAAAAAATTAGTAATTGTAATTCTTTACTAGAAAACTTGAAAGGCATGCAACCATTGTGTGGTTGCATGCCTTTAATGTACTTTTCATCTTTAATGAAAAGTGCATTAAAGCACTTTTAATGTACTTTTAATTTAAGGTACCTTTAATGCACTTTTCATCACTTAAACACTGTGATGGATTTTGATAAAAGTGGCACAGAGAGTTAAACTATAACCTCATTCAAATCTGATACCAAAAAAACAATTTTATCTTCTACTTTCCATAAAATTCCAATACAAGAGATAACCAATTTAAAAAAATTCTTAATTCTGGTTGTATTCATTCATTTCTTTTTTCTATCCCAATACTATATCACAGATATTAAAACAGTAGGAGAAAAAATGCTAACTTATTATGTAATAAGCAGGAAAGTGATATGAACCCACAAGCCTTTAATTTATCACATATGGAATTTACAAATATATTCAAATTATTATTATTATTATTGATATTATTTTCTTGACTTCGATGGAGTCTAAAGACTCAATGGGAGAAATCAACACAAGTCAATACAAAGTTTATCATACTGCTCCTTAAACTCATCCATCATTTGCACTTTCACTATCCTCTTAGGAAATGCATTCCACACTCTACATACAAAAAACCTCTTACCCTTTTACTCATTACTTCCTTTTGTATCTTCTAGGGATAGCCCCTTGATATTTGAATTTTGTGAACAGCATCATGAAAATATTTTCTTCCTGCTCACATTACTTTGTTTATTACATTATATAAAAGATGCATATGTTTCTATGCAAAAAAAAAAAAAATGAAATACTGAGAGAGCTATATTTAATTTATACAGAGCTGATTTTATTATATATTTTATAATACCTTAGAAACTTCACCTTGGAAACTGCAAATAAAAAATCCATTCCATTCATTCAACACTCTCCAAGTGAAAATTCTATTCCTCACACCCCTGCTTAACTATGCCTTTACTCAACTTCCACGATGACTTCTTGTTCTGTGCTCTCCAAGCAAATGCCAAAACATTTTCCCTACATCAATCCTATAAAACCCTTTAAGTAGCTTAAATGTTTCTATCATATTCTCTCTTTTTCACCTATCAACTAACTTCTGCAATTCACACACCCTCAATCTGTCCTCATAGGGAACTAAGTTTGTTGCCTTGGTCAATATGTTAGGACCTCAGATTATAGGCATTAGTCAGACCTGGCTATCAGAATCAGACATACTAATTGGTATCGAGTGTAAAGGGTAGAGTATTTTTAGGAAAGATAGACAGGATAGGAGAGGAGGAAGCATGCTGCTAATGATATAAGATGACGTGAATCCAGTTAGTATTGATCTATCATTGTAGTACTAGTAACAGTATTACATGTAGCAGTGAATTTGAAGCCATCTGGTGTGAGGTGGAATCTAACAAGATCAATTATATAGTGGGGTGTTGTTACAGACCCGGTGGATCAGTTTCTAGTGGTGAAGAAATGCATCACCAAATAGAAAAGATGAGCACAAAGAGTAATCATAATGGGAGACTTTAATTATCCAAATATTGATTGGGTAGCAGTAAAATCCTCATAAGAAGAAATAAATGCATCTATTGAGCAGTTGTGGGAGAACTTCCTGAAGCAGCATGTGAGAGAAGGAATTCGAGGGCAAAGAGTGTTAAATTTGATTAGTGTCAGAGGGCATTTCAGTTAAAAAGGTACTCACTTGGGAAGTAACTAAGTTTATGAATATTCTATTCAAAAGAAGTTACATGCTGAACTACAAAGTAGAAAATTATGACCAATTGAGGAGTATACTGAGTTCAGCGGAATGGTATCAGTTGCTGGATGTAAAAAATGTCAATAGTGCATGGGAAGCACTTTGATGATGCAATATTGGAATGTATCCCAAGAGTTCAAAGAATATATAGGGTAGGAGTCGAATGGATGTGTAATCTTATTAAGTAAGAGATTCGTAAGAAACAGATGATGTGGAAGGAATACTGTGTGCATATGGATGATGTACGTAATGGAAAATTATAAGCAGCAAGCTAAAATAGTCACAACTGTTGTATGGAAAGCAAAGTCTGAGTATGAAAAGAAACAGGCTCTGCATGCTAAAGACAACCCACAAGAATTTTATCAATTTGCTGAATGTAAAAGAAAGGTTGAATATGAAAGATTAATTCTTCTGAATGCAGATGGTAGGAGGGTGACAGATGCAGAAGTGGTTGTTCAACTAATGAGTGCCCTGGTGTATGCAACATTATGAATCACTGCTACCTCTTCATTGAATGAAGAAGTATTACAGCTGTTGCACAAACTGAATAACAATTCAGCAATAGAGAATGATGGGATATCAGCATGGGTGCTAAAAGAGTGTTCAGCCAGAATGGCTATTCGTTTGACCAGGCTATATAATTTGAGTCTCAGAACAAGGAAAATTCCACAGGAGTAGAAAGAATGTATGATAATCCCATTGCACAAAGGTGGTGCAAAGACGAATATATCCAACTATTGACCAATCAGTATGTCAGGAGTGGTGGTGAAAAGTTTGGAAAAATTGGAAAAAATCTTGTTATCATTGAACTAGACAAGGTGAATGGATATACCACGATAATTTTGGCTTCTGCTAAGGCTTTTGACAGGATACAGCATGGAACACTATTGCATAAACTGGTAAATGATTATAAAATATTATCGTTGATAAGAGGATGGCTGACTGACAGATATAAAAAAACAAAATATCAAAAAGTGGTTATACAGGGGGATGTGAGGATCAGTCCTTGGTCCACTGTTATTCAATCTGTACATTAATGATATATACAGCCTATATATATATATATATATATATACATACAACCTATAAAAAAACAAAATATCAAAAAGTGGTTATACAGGGGGATGTGAGGATCAGTCCTTGGTCCACTGTTATTCAATCTGTACATTAATGATATATACAGCCTATATATATATATATATATATATATACATATATACATACAACCTATACATATATATATATAGCTATTGGCTGATGATGCAAAGATAGATAGGGTAATCAGGAATGCTGCTGATATGCAATACTTGCAGAATGATTTGAACTGGCTGGAATTGTGGGAAAATGGATGTGACTTCAATGTCAGTAAATATAAAGTCATGCACTTTGGCATGATTAGATATCCAATGTCGTATTATATTGGTGGGATTATGCTAGAAGAAACTAATCAGAGATCATCTTGGAATGTTAGTAGATAGCAAGTTGAATTCTGGCCATGTAGCAAAGATTGCAAATACAACTCAAAAGATAATTGCAATGCTAAAACAAACTTTCACATGTAAAGATAAGGAAAGATAAGGATGTCATTTTGTCTCTTTACAATGCCTTGATAAGACTTCACTTGGGCTGCTGTGCACAGGTCTCATCTCCTGATTTCTGTTCTGATTCAGTGAAGAGAGTGCAAAGGAGAGTGTTAAAAATTATACCAGGATTGTGGAGTACTGATTATGAAGAGAGATTGAGAATTTGTAGACTGCAGACACTAGCAAACAGAAGAAAGAGGGACAATATGATTGAGACTTAAAAATTTTTGAAAGGGTTATACAGGATTTCAGTTTATAGAATTTTTCATTTTATGGAGGGTGGGGAAAGGACAAGAGGGCATTCGTGGAAGCTGAAAATGAATACTGCTAAGAAGGGGGTGAGAGCGAGCTAGATTTTTAATTCATAGGGTGGTGTGTGACTGGAATTGATTGCCACTGGATACAGTATGTACAAGCAGTATAAATGAATTCATACTATGAGTCCCAGACTCCCTGGAGGTCAATCTTAATAATAATTTCACAGACCACTCACCGTCTTGGTCACTTGCCTCCAAGTCCGTCCTCCCCATCAAGTATCCCAGAAGACCACATCTCAGCATGTTAGTCCAGATGTGGATGTATCAAGGTCTTATAAAGAGGAATGATAACTCCATTATCTCTGCTCGTTCATGTGGTCTTCAATAGTCAAGATCCTGTGAACTACCTTAGCAATATGCCCACTAAACTTCAACTCCATCTGCCACCACTTCTGAATTCCTAACTTCATCTATTTCCTGGAATACATTTCTATCAATGTGGAACACAGCTTGTAATCGAGTTATCCCAAAATGCATAACATTACATTTCTCACATTAAACTAACACCCACTAACTTTTGCCCATGCTGAAATAGCCTATTTAAATCATCCTGCAAGCTCGCTACATCATCATGATTAACTATTAATCTACCTAATTTTGCATCATCAGCAAACAACTAAATATATGAATATAGGGAATAATTACCTGAGACAGAATGCAATAGAATATACTAAGGTTTTGAGAGTGCTAGTTCTAGTAATTGAAGCTAAGAATTGCTTATAACCAATATGACCACGTTGCCAAAAACTGGTGAGAATGATCATATGGTCTTGAATGGGAGGTGGCTAAATGTGTGGGATTTTTTGTTAAGAGAGGGCAATTACAGAACTGGTAAATATGACAAGCTTAGGAGATTGCTTGGATTAGTGCCATGACATGTGAAACTGCAAGGGCTAGATGTTGATAGTGCATGGTAAGTGGTTGAGGAGTATTTGAGGAAAGTAATGGCATACTGCATACCTAGAGTCAGGAGAGTAAATCAAATGGGAGTTAAATGGATGAATATCATCATTAGGCTGGAGCTGCAAAATAAGAAAAAAATTGTGAAGGAAATTCAAGGAGTGGCAACAGAAAGGCAAAAGCAGAGTATGAAAGGAAATTAGCAGTGCAGACCAAAGATAATTCCAAACAGTTCTTTTGATATGCTGCAAGTAAAATGAAGAATGTTTATGGCAGAATGATTTTAATGAATGCTGATGGTAGAGAGGTAAAATAGTACAATTGCCAAGTGAACACTTTGTAAGAGTATATCATCCAGTAGGAGTAACTAGAGAGACAAAGGATTATATAGAAACTGAGGTAAATGAACTGGAAGTGCATGGGATTTTACAGAACCTTGATGTGCATACAGCTATGGGAGTAGATAGTATACTAGCTTCAGTTTAACAAGAAGTCTCTGGGGCAGTGCCTTTGACCACATTTATTCTACGTCTTGGCTCTGGGTAAGTCTTAGGGGATTGAAAGAGGAGAAAATAGTTCTGTTGCATAAAGGAGGCTCCAAGACTGATGTAGCAAATTACTGACTGATCAGCATACCAGGGGTCATTGTCAAAGTACCAGAGAAGTTGTTCTAGAGCAAAATACAGACAGAAAACTGGATACTATAATGGGGAAGCATCATGGTTTTGCGAAGGATAGGTTATGCCTCAATAACTTGCTCAGGTTTTATAACAGTTACGGCTGAGTTGGATAAAGGTAATGGGTTTACAGTGATACTGCTGGACTTTGCAGAAGCTTTTAACAGGATACCACATGAAATCCTAAAAGTTGGTGAAGTGGATAAGAGAGTGGTCAATGGAGAGTTATAAAAGCGTAGTTTATTCAGGAGTAGAGTCCAGTAGAAGGCCTGTAACTAGTGGCATACTACAGGGTTCTCTTCTTGGGCTGCTACTATTTGTACATTAACAATATAGGAAAGGATTTGAGAGGAACTATTTGGTTTGTTTGCCGATGATGCAAAATTGGGTGGATCAATAGTTAATATGGATGATGATAAAATTTTGCAGGATGATTTGGATAGGCTGGCAGTCTGAGCAAAGGAGAATGGATGTCAGTTTAATATGGCAAAGTATAAGGTTGTGCATTTTGGGGCAAAAAGATTACCAGCAATGTACTACATTGATGGAACTGTACTCTGGAAAATTGATAAAGCCAGGGATTTGGGAGTGTTACTAGATAGGGAGTTAAAGTTTGAAGGTCATATTGCAAAAGTGGCTAAAGCAGCTCATTAAATTATTTGGTTATTGAAGAATACCCTGATTAGCAGAGACTAGGAGGTTATAATTTTTTATAGTGCCTTAGTAATACCCTATCTGGATTACTGCACATAGATCTAGTCACCTGAGTTTCTTGGCAATGAGGAGGTGGACAGGATCCAAAGGCAAGTGACCAACATGGCAGCAGGTCTGTGGAATGAACTTTATGATGACAGGTTGAAGATTTGTGGGTAACAGAAATTGATTGACAGGTGGAAAAGGGATGATATGATTGAAACATTCAAATTACTGAAGGGCTTTTACAAGATTAATACACAGGAAATTTTTCATTACAGGTCTAGTGGTGGGGGAACTATGGCCATCCTTGGAAACTGAGCAAGAGTGTAGTTAACAGGGACGTAAGGACTAGATTTTATTTTGCATGGAGAGTGGTGAATGAGTGAAATAGGTTTCTAGAGTCTCTTGCCATGACTGTGAATGAATTCAAAGCAAAGTATGATAGATATTGTGCGAATATTGGATAGTGATTGGCATGTTGTTTAGCCTCCCTCAATGAGTAAGGACTCCATGAATTAGCTTATAATAATAATATTTCCTTTCAGATTATTTCCTATATCATTTACATACAAATTAAACATTAGTGGTCCTATCATGGAACTTTGCAGCACACCCCTAGTCACCCGCTTTCTTTTTTGATATCTATCCACCAACCACCCTCATCATCATCAAATTCTTGACATGTACCCTCAAGGGGTGTACAGGATATGATAGTACTACATGAAAAATTTACATCATTACTAACTTCCTATCTACAATTTTCCTCCAAATCAGTCTATTACTTGTCAAGACTCCAACATTATCAGATCTTATATTTCTATTGTCTAAGGCACTTTGTACTGTATCAATCCACCTATATCTTGGTCTTCCTCTGGGTCGTTTTCCTGGCAGAGAACACTTGTTTTGCCAAACTTTCCTCGCCCATTCTGTTTAAGTGACCATACCACCTGAGATTAGCTCTGCTAACGCATTCCTGGATGCTGACAATGTCAAGTTCTTTCCTAATATCCTCGTTTTTAATATGATATTGCCATTGATGCCATCTGTTCACGCCTAAAATCTTTCTCAGGACTCTCATATCTTCGGTCTCTAGTCTTTGTTCAAGTGTTTTACTTCTGACCAGCTCTCAGATCCATAAGTTAAAACTGGTTTGAACACTGTCTTGTATACAGCTAAATTAGTGTTCCGACTAATTTCTCTCTTATTCCATATGAATTTATTCAGTTGACTTCCTACCATACCAGATTTGTTGATTCTGTTGTCTATTTCCATATTTAATTTAACATCGTCACTAAAAATCGTGCTTAAGTAGCAGAAATGTTTTACATGTTCCACAGGTTCTCCGTTCAAAACATTTTCAATTATTATACCTATTTTCATTGTCTTTGTCTTTTTAATGCTTGCGTTCATACCATGTCTATTACAACAGTTATTTAATTTAATCATGAAATCTTGTAGCGGATTTATTTATAAGTATAACTGCATAAAGCAAAGAGCTAACATTAATATCTCCAATTTTAATATCATGTTTAATACCACTTTCCTTCATAATATGATCCATATAGGTAATGAATAACAGAGGGAATAATGTACTTCTTTGTCTCACACCAGATTTAACATTAAACCATTTACCTGTACTAACTTCAATTCTAACTGCTGACTTACAACTCAAATAAAGACTAAGTATTGCTAGATATATAGCCCAATTGACACCATATAACTGTAGTATATTGATTAGCTTCTCTCTTGGCACCTTGTCATATGCCTTTTGTAGGTCTACAAAACTTAAATACGGATCTTTGTTATATTCCCATGCTTTCTTAACTATTTGTCGTAAAGTGAAAATCTGATCCTGACAGCCTCTATTTGGCTTGAATCCAGCGTGTTCTTCACCAAGCTTTTCTTCCACAATTCTTCTCAACTGTTTCTCAAGTATACTGGCATAAATCTTGCCCAGAATACTTAGTAGGGAAATACCTCTGTAATTCTCTGTCATTCAGTTTTATTTCCCTTTTTATATATGAGTACTATGAGAGCTCTACTCCAATCATTAGGAATTCGTCCCTCTGTCTAGGCCTTCTGAACTGTGCAGTGCTGCCACTGTAAGACTTTTATACTACCATACTTCAACATTTCTGGTCGAATATCATCTACTCCTACTGTCTTTCCACATTTCAAGACTTTGATGGCTTTTTCTACTTCAAGTATGGATATGTATTTCTGACTGTATGCCTGTTGAGTGTTTTTTTAACCACTGTGCCATCACGGCTTGTTTCATTTAGCAATTTTTCGAAGTAATTAGTCCATACTTAAAGGATATCTTTTTCTCCAATTTTCATTTCACCTTTATCATCTCTAACTCCTCTTACAGCGCTCTTTCCACCATTTCTAAGCTTCTTCAACAACCTCCAGAATATCTTACCACCTTCTTTATATTTATTATCCATGTTCTTGCCAAAGTCCTCCCATGACTTCTGTTTAGCTAGTTTTACCCAGTGTTTAGCTTTCTTACATTTGTCTCTGTATTCTCTAAGAGCACAAGGCTGACTTATATGCCAGGAACTTTTGATATGCTTTCTTCTTTTCCTTCACTGCCTCTTTAACTTCCTGTGTCCACCATGGAGTTCTGATTTTTCTATCCTTGCAGACAACCTCACCACATGCCTCTCTGGCTGAATCAATCAGGGTTTTCTTCAAGGTTTGCCACTGAATCTCCAAGGTTTGATTCATGTTCTCAAACTCTTTCATTTTTTTCTTCAATAATCTTTGTGTATTTTAGTCTACAGTTCACTTCTGAGAGCTGCTCAACTTTTATTCGCTTTAAGACTTTCTTACATGTCATTCTTTTCAATATGAAATTAAATTTTATCCTGCTCAAGACTAAATAGTGATGACTTCCAATTTCAAATCCTCTATACACTCTGGTGTCCTGCACCAGGGAGAAAACATCACTATCAACAATAACATAGTCAATGAGACTTTTCTTATTCCTTGCCTCTTCTCTCCATGTGAATTTGTGCACATTTTTATGTTGGAACATGGTGTTAGTAATAACCAGTCCATGTCCTGAGCAAAAATCTAACTGGTATTTGCGATTATTATTAGCTTTGCTCTTTTCTCCAAATGTTCCCAAAATATTTTTGTATGTCTGACAATCATTTTCTACTCTGCTATTTAGATCCCCAACAAGGACGAACTTTTCCTTTTTCATTGTGTCAGTAGTTCTCTCTAGAGCCTCAAAAAATTCCTCCACTTCTACCTTAGTAGAGCCTTCTGTGGGACCATAGGCACAAATAAGTCTCATTGTCCAGTTCTCCATTCTGATATTTGCTCACATCACTCTACTTGAGACTGCCTGCCATTCAAGAAGATTAGCCTCGTATTTAGTGTTGAATACTATGGCTACTCCTTCTTTTCCTTTATTGTCATTGCCTGAATATAACATTTTGTATTTATTGCTTAGAAAGATCTCACCAGTTTGTCTATTTTTTGTTTCAGTCACCCCTATTATATCGATCTGGTACGTATCTAATTCCTCAGCTAGCTCCATTTCTTTGCCATTTATAGGCTTCTTATGTTGATAGTACCGATCTTTAACTCTGGTGATGTTGAGTTATTCACATATCCATCCTCATCTGTTATAATTTGTGTAACAGCGCTCCATGTGATATTTCTGTCGAATGCCTTTGCAAAATCTAGCAGAATCATTGTGTAACCATTTCCTTTATCCAACTGAGCCATTCACATTCACTAGAAAAAAGTTAGTAAATAACTAAGGAATGACCGATCCTTCACAAACCATGTTCTTATCCACCCATTCTTGAATTCTCTTTTTGACCAATTTTGCAAGTACTTTTAACACCACGCCTGAAATAATGATTGGTCTATAATTTGCTACTGTCGTCTTAGGACTCTCTAATGCAAAGGAATTATTTCGCTGCCTTTCCAATCCCTTGGAACTCTACAAGAACTGACTTAAAGATCCTAGCAGAGGCACTGCCAGTTCCCTTGCATATTCTGAGTTGATATACCATCTAATCCCACAGCTGTATTTACACAGAGTCTGCAATATCCGAAGAACTTCCTATTCATCCACCTCTGTTCTCACATCAGTCTGTCACATATCACAGCATTAACCTCTCTTGGGTGATATACCCTTGCAAAGTGGTCACGTCACTCAGTAAATCAACTAATTTATCTGCATCTGTCAACATCAGCACTCATTAGGGTTATTCTTCCATAGTCATTCTTCCTCTTACTTGCTACATAACAAAAGAACTCTTTAAGATTTCATGTTTTTTTTTCTTGTAATATAATTTTGTTCTGCTTACCATGCTGGTCTTCTTCCTCCTCCACAACAATATCTTTTTTTTTTTTTTTTTGCAGCTCATACTACACATCCATCTAACTCCTGCCTGATTTACCACCCATAACTTAGATATACAATTTAACTGCTTCCTCTAAATGCCCATAGTTTTCCTAGATTTTCTTAATTTTGTAATATTAGGAAAAACTGTTCCTTTTGTGACATGAGCGTCATCTAGTGAGAGTTGATCTAACAAGGTGTATACTGTGGTTCTCCAAACAAATCCTTCCAAACGATTTCTTCCCCCATGGGAATAGATCATTTGGAAGACAATATAAAAGATGGGAGACTGTAACAGGCCTCAAGGCCTAATTCAAGATAGGAAGATGATGATCAAACTAACTGTTATAACTTCTTATTCAAATCAGTCAGATGCTTCAAAATTATAAAGGAAAGGTACTTTTTTTTAGAGACAAGTCATCTTTCATTAGTGTCTGTATAAAGTCTTGCTGAGCTGTAACCATTTCAAATATTTGATTCTTATAATTTTTAATGTCAAGGCTAGCCAATCGCATTAGAAATGATATCATACACATGACTTAATGTTCTGACAAACAGCAGCTTAAGATTTTTTTAGGTGTTTGATATGGTCACCAATAAGAATCTGATAACAAGATACTTAAAATAAGCATATTTTATAAGAAAACCTTCTTCAAATCAAAGTGGGAAATCAGGACTAGTTCTCATGACTAATGACATGCGATCCCACCCAGAAAAGACTGCAGACCTACAACACTTTAGTTCAATGGCCTCTTGATTGGAATGTAGATATGCTAACCACTCAGCTAACCAGGCAAATTATTCATGATACTAAACTAAAGTGCTATAGGTTTACAACTTTTTCTTAATGCATTACCCATGAAACTGGTCATGACTTTCCTGTTTAATTCACCAAGTATGAGACCACTGCCTCACTTATTTGAAGACTAAAGTGGCTTGAAAATTAAAATGCTATATTTAATCTAGAGCTGGGTTTTCAGATTATCTAGAGGGAAAAAAACCTAAAAATAAAATATAATATTAAAAAATAACCTTAGCCCACTTACAGTACTAATGTCAGGTTTACAACATTTTATAAGTGAGAATCACATAAAAATAAATATAAATAAAAAGATAATCCAAAAATACCAAACATGGAATTTTTTGGACCACTTTAGGCTTCCAATAAGCAGTCAATGTCATTCTACTACCACTTATGCATATAAGCATTGTTTGATGCCTACATTCCAACATACCAATAAGATTTTAAATAATCATTACAGAAAATTTTCATTTCAGCTCAGCAGATATTTCTGAACATAGTATTATGTATTTCAAATATCTGTTCAGCTAACAACACTCATTATTATAGATACCTAAAGTTTTTAATATATTGTTGAAGACACAGAGAATTATTATTATTATTTTACATGACACCTTCAAGGAGTCCGAATATTCATCGCTGAGAGGCCACCTACTCTACAACTCTTCGTCTCCACCACTCAAATCCACCATGCCTGTGGAGCCATTTTCATGTGTCTGTTGTCAATTATTAATTGAGGGGAAAATATAAGTCTTCTCCTAGTAATAATATTTATTGAAATTGTAAAAAATGTTAACATTTATGTTATATTATGAACATTTTGTAATTCCTCTGTGTTTATTATTATTTGTCACCTCCAGGAAGTCCAAAGACTCATTGAGGGAGGGCACCTACTCTACAACTCAGTTTCCACCACTCACAAGCCACCAACTGACTGCAACTACACCAACGCCATCTACCATCGACCACTGCCACTAATATTTCCGCAGACAATTACAAACATCCATGCCCACAGCAGGATTCGAACCCGCAGCCTTTTGACTGGAGAGCGGATACGCTAACCACTCGGCCAGCCAGGTTGGCTTTTGAGTGAGACTGTTACCAGTGCCAATTTTGTGCATATGTTTTATGTATTTACTCTACTGGCAACTGTGTACTTGAGGGATGTGTCACCACTTCACTGGTGTTGTCAGCATGCTTTGACCATACACTGTTTTCTTGTGTTTATAAATTTTGTCCCAAAATGAGTAATCCAAATAAGAAACAACGAACCTATAAATTCAACAATGATTGTTGGAAGTTTTTTCACTTGGTTATACTATAAATTAAAGATACCAAAAACTTATATATTTGGCTTAATCCTTTATCCAAGCATAAGCAAACAAAGTTTGATCCCCGAAGTATTTTCAGGACTCGGGCAAATCGTATAAAGAAGCTAAGACTTCACATCACTTGCCTTAGTATCCCATAATGCAAAGCACATCTCCTTGGGGACATGTATAATGCTATGCATTATGGGGAGGGTCACTACCAAGACCGGTTTGACCTTTATTGAGGTCTCTTCAGTGGGAGCCAGACCCAGAAGTGATACTAAGGTTGAGGTAGCAGAATATCTGAACTATCCTGTTAGAGTGTACATCCCTAATCCACTAAAATGCTTTAAATGTCAGAAATATGGGCATGCCCAACTGCCTGTCATGGCTCTACCACCTGTGCCCAATGTAGTATTAAAAAGAGCATTATAGCAAACCTTGCTCAGTGAAAAAAAGCTAAATGTGTCAAATGTCAGGGAGATCATCCAACCTACTCTCTTGCATGTCAAAAGTAGAAAGATGAAAAAGAAATACAGAAAATTAAAATAGAACAAAATATATATCAGGATGCAAAAAGAAAGTTAGTCACTACCACACCTGCTCTGAGATCCTCTTATGCCGAGAAGGGAACAATTAAGAAAATATCAATAGCATCTCAAACAAGTATGCCTATTCCGCCATACCCGAACTTTATGATTGTGAGTGCTTCTCTGTTGAAAGCATCAATCACATGACCTACGGTTACTCCAGAGACAACTCTAAAAAGCTTTCCATTCAACCAGAACCCACTTGTCAAAAAAATTATGACAAAGATATCATTTAAAGATAAACCACCAGACACCCCACACAGAAAAAAAATGGATACTTCGGTATCCACTGAAAGTAAATTAAATTTGCCAACTGACCCCGACATCGAATGTATTGAATATTTCACCAGAGGAAGAGATGGACACTGCCATCCATACTTCCCAAAAACCAGACAAAAGCCAAAACAATAGGAAAATTTTTAAAATGAAACTGATGTGAATTTTGCCAGAATATCAAGATTTTGCTGCACAAACACAAACCTTTCTGTTTCTGTCTACAGGAAAAATACTTAAGACCCAATGAGGACCCTTCCTTAAGGAATTTCACTGTTGTATGCAAGAAGAGAAATGGTCCTGTTCATGGAGGAGTAGCTATCCTAGTGAGCAGTCATACTCCTTTCCATCATATCCAATTTAATACTGCTATGGAAACAGTAGCGTTTCAGCAGAATAACCTGTGATGGTTGGATGCCATCCATCATCAGGGTATATGGATAGCTACTGGTGCCTTTTACACATCACCCACTCAAAGAATTTATATTGAAGCAAATGAACCAGCTCTATCACTTAGATGGAAACAATCGTCTCTTAATTATGCCATAAAGTTAAAGTCTTCCAGATCATCCTATACAGATTAGTCTCTTTTCTCTGTGTTGGGAAGCTCAATATATCCCATATCAGAAGCCATATGACATTTTGGTATGCGTGTTAAAGAGACCATGCAAGCTGTTGAAATGTTGATAACATTGCCTATACCAAATATAAAAGAATCCCTCCATCCTGCAACCTCTTATTTTGTCAACTACAGAAGTCTCATTGTCTATCATCTGTCCATCTGAAATTCTGTAATGCACACAGAACAGCCCACTGATTTCTTGCCCATCTATACTTGATCCATCCATATGGATCAAGAACTGACACCCGTGTTGGCTGTGCTGTTGTGTTTCCTGACATTACTATCTCCAACAAGATCCCACCTGATTGCAGTAACTATACAGAAGAGTTGCATTCCCAGCTTGCACTTGTGCATATAAAAGAAAACCACTACGAAAAGTGTGTAATTTATACAAACTCATTGAGCTCTTTACCGGCTATCTCCTCTCCTATATATATATATATATATATATATATATATATATATATATATAATACACATCTAGTGCTGTGTGAGGTATTACACCTGTTGTACAAAATGAAAACCCTTAATTTTGATGTTCAATTGTGCTGGATTCCCATTGACATTGGAATTAAGGGAAATGAGACTGCAGATGCAGCTGCTCATACTTTTTCAATGTGATCTTTAACAGTACCATATATACAGGCTACAGACACTTTATAAGATCAGAGCTGACTGCTCAATGGCACTCCTCATGGCAGAAAGCATTGACAAACAAATTACATGACATTAAGCCTGAAATAACATTAGCATTCTAGTCAACACAGAAAGAGAAGAGAAGTTGTTCTTGCTAGGCTCTGCATAAGTCACAGTCATCTTACACATTCTCATTTACTGAAAGCTGATGAACCTCCCACGTGTGAAAGATGCAACACACAACTTACTATTTGTCATGTTCTGGTGAAGTGCTGACACTTCACCAGAATATACAAAAGAGGAATGAGATTTTGACCTATCTAACCAAGCCATATATACTCAGGCAGATGTTACCAGACTCAGACAGATTGCAAGATGTTTTTAACCATCTACAAAGAATTCATTTGTACAAACACATTTGACTAATTCTGTTTATATGTAGTACCTATGTAGATACTGCATTGCTTAACTTAATTTTTGTACATACATATTACTTACTAATTTCTCTTTATTTATGTACTTCTCTAACCTTTGCTGTAATTTTATTTATAAGTGGATACTACACTGTTTAACTTCATTTTTGTATATACATATTATTTTTGTCTATTTATGTATTGCTGTAGCCTTTGCCCTTGTTTGTTGCTGTAGCTTTGCTGTAATTTTGTTTATATGTAGATACTACATTGCTAAACTTAATTTGTTCCTAAATTCTAATTTCTCTTTGACTATTTGTGTACTGTTGTAATCTTTGCTGTAATTTTATTTATATGTATACACTGCATTGCTTGGTACACTGCTGCTGCACTGCTATGTACATACTGCATCGTTTTTGTACATATATATAGTTTACTAGTTTGTTTTTGACTATTTATGTATTGCTGTAATCTTTACTATGGTGCAGAATAACCTTTGCTGTTCTTATGCCAATAAAGAATAAACCAACCAACCATATCAGTGCATCCTACTTTTGAGAAAGTAATCCATAAAATATAATAAATAAAGGTGTACCGAATGTCTCATTCTTAATTTTGTTACAAGGAAAAAGACATTTTATTCAGATCAGACATAAATCACATTCACTAAACTTTATTTTTTATCTTTTACAAGAGGTTCTAATTTACTTACATCTGTTTCAGGAACAGTTCTGTTTTCTTTAACTAACAAATTTTTAGTAAACCAAGGTGGTCTCTCTCGCTGCAGTTCCACAATTCTTTTTCCATTTGAAGAAAACAAAGGTGGATCATTTCTGTAAGTGACAGCTACATCATGTTCTACAGCATGTTGTTTAAATTCATCTAAAATAGCTTTTTGAATTTCTTCAGTCTCGTACTTTACTTTTTCATAACAATGTCCTATGGGAGGAAATATCCCTCATACATTTGAATTGCTATTAATAATCCATATCAAACATCATAAGTAAACTCTTTATATTAATACAATGATTTATACAACATTCAATCCCCTTAGTTTTGTAGGGTGATCAGCTGTTCAGAATAATTAGATGTTAGGTCAAGGATCAATATTTGTACGATACATAAAACTCCAAATAACTGATTTTCAAATATTAGGTCATAGCATGGAAAGATTAGGAAGTTGGATATCATGTAACTCACTGCGTGTGGAATTTCAAGTTTCACTTAAGATGTAAATATAAATAGTCATGAAGTTATAACCATTTAGATTTCAAAAGGTGATTTTTTTTAATGTGGCTCCCACCTATGAAAGGTTCTCATAAAACTATAGCACAATTACCATATTTTCCCATGTATAAGACGTCCCACATATAAGACGAACCCTACTTTTTCGAACCCAAAATTAAGAAATCAATATTTTAAACATAAAACAGAACACGTTTGATATTTTTTTAAATATTCAAAGTATATTTTGTAATTAGGTAATTTTTTAAGATACATACTAGGATGCATTTTTAGGGATGCATTTAAGATACATTTCTGGGCTAACTTGGTTCATGTTCTCATGACCAACTCTTCTCTTCTCATGAAGTTGAAGCACCATTTTGCCTTTCCTGTGAAATCAATACACATATCCCACTTTGGCACTGCTCTATAATCCAAGTCTTAAGCCTCTGCTCCAAGTTTGGCCATTTTGCTGGTTTTCCTCTTAAGGCCCTCTTCTTTTTTTGGCATCTTGAGTAATTGTTCTTCCTGTTTTCTCCACTGTCTAATCATACACTCAGTGGGAGGAGGTCCAAACTGTCTCTCTCTCTCTAAAGCTTTTCCATGTTCTTTTGCATAATTGATGACTTTTAACTTGAATTTTCAAGAATATGACAATCGTTTTTTATTTTTGGACATTTTTATGGGCTAGCGCTCTAAATATTGTTAATGCATTAACTTACCCCACCAACAAGTTGCAGATGTATGAATGCTTTCAGAGTTCTGAATGGTTTATTCAGAATCAGTTGTTAATGATGTCAATCGACAGAGTTGGCAAAGGCTAGTGATTGGCAGAAGCCTGTTCACAGAGACAAGGTACTGGCAGTTTCGCCACGCCAACTGCAGGTCTCTCAACCGGTTACCTCCCGTGTATAAGACAACCCCCAATTTTGGGTCTAAAAATTTCAGAAAAAAGTATCGTTTTATACAAGGAAAACTACGGTATGCTATAGTTTTACAAGAACTGAGGATGGACTAAGGATTATTTCTTATTTATTAATTTTATATTTTTAAAATTTCTTTTTTTACACAGTCTGGGAAACCCCTGTTCTGAAGACCAAACAGGAAGCTTTTCACACCACTTCAGGCCTCCAATAAGCAGGATAGTGGTCTCACACCAGATGAAGTACATCCCTTACTTAGAATTATTAGCTACCAGATTTACCCAAAAATGAAATCCAAAAGCTTTTATCAAATTTTCTTACTACAAAATTTTAACACAGATTCATGGAAATGTGCAGAAAGAGTTCTTCCTTATTGAACTCTTTTTTTGTTAAGTTTAAATAATCAGAGATGACTGGAATCATCATTTGGCAAAAAAATTCAGCAGATGAAAAACACTAATAATATCTCCAATTAGATTTATTAGCAAGAAAACTATGTTCTTGTTTGTACCTAGTCTAGCCATAAATACTGTTACAAATTAAACAGTGCATAAACCTTTAATCTATCAGTAAATCATTTACAACTTTCAGCACATACAAACCACATGTATAACTTTGGTTGGTATGCATACAGCAGCACTCAATGTTCAAAATGTCCCACTTTTGCCTTTACACATCCAAAGTCTGTGAAGTCACATATCAATAGAGGCACCCACACCATCCAACAGAAATGCTGCTGATGCTTGCCCCAAATTCACCTATAGGCTGGCGATGGCAGTATATCATTTCTTACAGGCTACACTCTGATACGCCAACCTGAATTTGAAGTCCAATGGATTCAAATCAGGACTTCCAGACAGCCAATCAGATGACAATATGTAATTGGATACATTCGCCTCTAATTACTGTTGCGTGATCCTCACCTTATGTGCTGGAACTGGGTCCTGTTGGAAGGTCCACTGTGAACCAAAGGTACCACAGGTTCCAGCATGGTGTCTTGATACACTTTGGCAGAGGTTTCGACCTCTTTCTCACAGAAATGCTTGGATATCCCCCCCCCCCAAAAAAAAACCATCACTGACACAGTGACGACATCTCTGAATCCTGGGTGCTATGGCACCATGCTGTGCGACCATTCGGGACACATACTCAATTGTTTTATCGATCAAAAAATCTTCTCATCTGTGAAGAGGTTATCACTGTGTCTGTTTTCACATACTGCCAGAGAGGTGCCTTTGATTTTATCACCCTCTGCCACATAAGTTGTAGTGTTAAGAAGTGTCCAGCAGAATGATGATATGCTCTCACCCCAAAGTCATCAGTTAGTAAATGCGACATTGTTCTCTTCAAAACTTTCATCTCTCGTAACATTACTTTCTGCATTCTCAAAGGATTACAGTGGAGCCTTCACAGCCCTCACAAACTGTTGCATCCTAATGCAGATATGTCTTCTATATCACTATAATGGTTAATAGTTTGATACACAAACATCCTACTGACCTGAGTGTTTTCACCATTCTGAAAATAGCAGGTGGCTGCATTCCAACCTTGTAAAATGCTATTACAGCTTCACAGTTCTCATAATCTCCCTGCTGCACATTAACCCATACAGCTCTCTCTCTCTCTCTCTCTCTACTGATACAGTGGGCAGCCAACATGAATGTTGGCTGCCCACAGTGTCACTAACAGAACTGGACTCATGCAATTCTGTGGGCAGCATGCAGAAGCTATAACAGTATTTATAGCGAGACTGCATATGGAAATGAAGTATTCTTCTTGCGCCAACATTTTATTAACTGTATTTTTTATTTATTCATTCTTTTTGTTCATTATATCTACAAAATGCTGGTCATCTACAGCACGGTCATGCCTTGGTCAGAGAATGTAGCCTATGCTTGACTGTGATATAAAATAAATAGCTGATGGACATGAGAGAGAGAGAGAGATCTTTTTATACAGAGAGAGAGATATAAAAAAATTGGAAAGGACAGAAGTCAAAAAAGAGAGGGTTGGAAATGAATCTCTTTTAAGAAATAAAGAAAAATGTAAGGAATGAATAGTAATATTCTGTGGATTCCATATATGTTCAAGTTCCTATTGAGAAGTTCATATATCTTCACTGTTGTAATTTTTGGTTTTTTTTGAGTGCAGATTAGATGGAAAGCTATTCTCTGTGAAACTGACAGTTGTCAAGTAAAAATGCTGGAACATTCCATATAGTTGTTTTTCTGCTTCAGTACTGAATAGTTGAGTTTTATGAAGTAAACTGTTAATGTTTTTAGTACTTGTTTTAAGTTGCAACTGAATATGCTTGAAGTAAGGTATATGTTGAGTACACAGATATGAGTAATCATTTTCTTGTGTGACTGTGTGCAAGAAAATTTGTTGCTGCTGTTTTCTTCAGTGAACTTAAGGATTAATCAAAAACTTGTGTCTCGATTTTCCAGAGCAAGATTTGCTAAGGTCTCTGTTATAACTAAGTCTCTGACTAAGATATATTAATTTCTGCCTTTGCAGGTATTTTGTATTTAATGCCAGAACACCCATGTTTTAAGATTTTGAATGTGAGTTAGTAAAAGAATCACTATTATTTTAATATACATTTTTATATTATATGTTGTTTATATATATATTATTAATAAAATATACAGAAAGAAAACTTAATTTCCATATAAGTAGCATAGTGAAACACCAATACATAGGCCTGGGGAAAGAACTTGTAAATTGGGGGAAAATATTAAATGGCTTAATCAATAATAAGATTAGTCAGTACAACAAAACAACCTTTAATAATTAACAGAAGTTTAAAAAAGTTGCCAAAACCAGGTGTTTTCTTATACTCTGTATATAAAATCTGAACCTTTGAATTCAGCAATGGTAAACATGAAGCGATCATCTAGCTCCTGCAGCAATGTATATTATGTAATGGTGTTATGTTAGACGCACGTACTATGGTCTAATAAGCTTTAGCATGCTAATATACTGATTATATTAGCATGTTAATATATTTTGTAAATAAATATTTGTATTTAATAAATGTATTCAGCAGGTCAAGCATATTAGTTTTTTATTTAAATCTTAATGAAATGAATTATATAAATTATATGAAATCAAAGACTGATATATAAATGTAACAAAAAATTTTACTGATCATCTTGAAGACATGGTTCATAAATTACAGTAAAGAAAAACCCGAGATGACTGCTATGCCTACATTACATTAATGTAGGTATAGCAATATGGACCATACATTGGAACCTGAGAACCTGTCAGTATAAAATTTGTGGTCATCTTATACAGCAAGTTTAGCATAAAATAAACATTTTGAAAAGAGATTTTAAAGAACATCTCATATGCCTAGTTGCCTTGTATGCCAGAATATATACAATAATTCTTAATGAAAAAATTCAATAATAGAAAAACACTTACATATTGAAAAATTAATATAATATTTAATGCTTGCAGAATTTTTGGCTACATTTCCTAGCAACTGTATTGCATACAGATGAAAAGAGATGCACAAATTAGAACATGTAAGCAAGTGATAATATATACTGTTTCACTGCAGCAGATAGCTCCATCTACAAATATTAGAATCCAAATAAATAAGTATTAATTCGTGAAATACGGAATGAGAAGTGTACCTTATGACGACCTCCCAAAATTGTGAAAGTTTAAGATAGTAGTTCTTGTTTAATTTCAGTCTGGGGATGTGGGCTTCGCAACTTTCTTTGTATAATCTTTCAAGTAAAAAATAACTTCTGTATAAAACTAGTTTTATTCCAGTGAATTCTATTTCTAGAAAATAAGGCATATTTGGCTAAACCAGACTTCTCAGACTCAAAGTAGAATATAACTTGATGTTCAAGACTGATTTGGGCTGAATGACCTAGCTGCTCATAATAACAAAGGCTGCATGAATAAAGGATTTGGTAAACTGTGAGAAAGAAAAAGATAGTTATCTTTTGGAGTCTAAAAAAAAGAATTTAACTTTTGAACTGGGTAGAAAGACAGCTCTAAGTTAATTTGACAAAGAAGCCTTGCATTTTCTCACTGACACTCCCTTTACACTTGGAATGATAATTCTAGAAACTTCAAGAAGAAGATATGGATGATGACCATAATTGTTAATAATTTCATCGATTATTTTGGTATTATATCCATTAGAAATGAAAGTTGCTCACACAAAGAGCAGTTCTTAAAGGAGAACAAAGTTCGTGTGCACAGTGAACCAAAGTTTTAATTACACCATATTTCTGACAAGAATAATAATGATGTGATGCAACATTAATGTGTTTTTCAGTATGTGTTGTTTTTCTATATAATTGCAAATTGCCATTAGGAACATGAAGATTATATTCTACTTCACAAGTCTGAGATGTCTAGTTTAAATGAATAATGTGAAGCACCTACTCGATTTTTGTTATGGTAATGGACTATTTATTACTATAATCATGTTCAAACATAAAAACATACACAAACTCACATGGAAAGACAATGCAAGAAATAAGATAGTTTTACTACATTTTGACTAGTCTGACCCCTATGTTTTCCCACTGGTTCAGGACACAGAATATGCAGAGAATTTGAAACTGGAAATGATCACCATTTAGTTTTGAGTAGAATAAAACTGAATTTCATATTGAAAAGAAGAGTGTGTAAGAAAGTTTTAAAGTGAATCAAAGTAGAGCAGCTTTCAGAGGTGAACTGTAGTCTCAAATACACGAACATCATTCAAGAAAAAAATGAGAGTTTGAAAACAAGAACCGAACCTTGGAGAATGGCAAAAATGATGAAAGCATTAATTGATTCAGCCAAAGAGGCATGTGGTGAGGTTGTCTGTAAGGATAAAAAAAAATCATAACTCCATGATGGACTCAGAAAAAAAAAGGCAGTCAAGAAAAAGAAGAAAGCATATGAAAAGTTCTTGGAAAGCAAGTCAGCTTGTTCTCTTAGAGAATATAGAGAAAAATGTAAAAAAGAAAACACTGTGTAAACAAATCATGGGAATACTTTGGTAAGAACAGAAAAATTAATATCAGGAAAGGTTGGCAAAATATTCTCGAGCCTATTGAAAAAGCTTAGAAACGGATTAAAGAGTACTGTAAATGGAATTAGATAAGATAATGGAGACATGAAAACTGAAGATAAAGTTATTATAGATGTTTGAAGTAATTACTTTAAAAAGATTGCTAAATGAAACAAGTATCAACACAGTGATAGAAAACACCATCAAAAAAACCTAAATGTGGAAAGGCAGCTGGAGTAGATGAAATTCAGCCAGAAATACTCAAATATAGAGGTATAAAAGTTTTACAGTGGCTGCATCGCATAATTCAGAAGGCCTGGTCATAGGGTCGGAATTCTGGATGATTGGAGCAGAGCTCTCATAGTAATGATCCATAAAAAGGCAAATAAAACTGAATACTGAATATGAAAATTACACAAATATTTCCTTACTAAGTTTTCCTGGTAAGATTTATGCAAGTATACTTGAGAAACAGCTAAGAAAAATTGTGGAAGTAAAGCTTGGTGAAGAACAAGCAGGATTTAGACCAAATAGAGGTTGTGAAAAGATCAGATTTTCAATTTAAGATAAACCAGTTGAGAAATCTTGGGAATATAACAAGGATATGTATTTAAGTTTTCTTAATCTGAAAACGGCAAGGTGTGCCAAGAGGAAAGCTCTTCAAAATGCTACAGTTATACGGTGTAAATAGAACATTATATCAAGCAATATATAGTCTCTATTTAAGCTGTAAGTCAGCCATTAGAATTGAAGAAGGTACAGGAAGATGGTTTGATGTTAAATCAGGTGTGCAACAAGTATGCACATTATCTCCACTGTTATTCATTATCTATATGGATCACATTATGAAGGAAAGTGATATAAATCGGATATAAAAAATTTGTGATGTTAATCATGGCTCTTTACTTTATGCAGGTAATGTTATACTTCTGAATAAATCCAGTAGAAGTCTAGTTATTCAATTTAATTCTCTGATTAAATTGAATAACTGTTGTTTAAAAATAAATTTGTAAAAAATTTGGTATGAAAATCAGCAATAAAATAACAAAGATGATGAAAGTAAGCTGAAACATTGAAAATATCAACTGATAATAAAACATCACATGTATACTGAAAGAACTTATAGAACAATTGAAATATTTCAGCTACTTAGGCACAATTTTCAGTCAAGATAATAAATTAAATATTGAAATAGACAACAGCAGTAGTAAAGCTAGTATGGTAGGCAGTTGGCTGAATAACTTTATATGGAATAAGAAAGAAATTAATCAAATCACTAAATTAGTGCTATACAAGACAGTGTTTAGACTAGTTTTAACATTGGATCTAAGAGCTGGATTAGAAATAAAACCCTTGATCAAAGACTTGAGACCTCTGATATGAGAGTTCTAAGAAAGATTAGTGAAGTGTACAGATTGCATTAATGGCTGTATCACATTAAAAATGAGGATTATCAGGAAAGAACTTGTCATTGTTAGCATTCAGGAATGTGTTAGTAAAACTAATCTCAGGTGGTATTGTCACTTAAACAGAATGAGAGAAGAAAGATTAGCAAAACAAGTGTTTTTGACCAGGTTGGCAGGAAAAAGACCCAGAGGTAGATGGATTGATGCAGAAAAAAAATGCCTTAAAACACAGAAATATAAGATCTGATAATGTTGGATTCTTAGCAGCTAACAGATTACTTTGGAAGAAAATGGATTGCAAGTTAGTAATGGTGTAACTTTTTCACATTGTACTATCATAATTATCCTGTATGTACCCTCAGGGGATGTACAGGATAATTTGGGCATTCATTGTCATTGGATGATGACAATGAATGCCCAAACATTTCTGCACTCTAAATGTGTGGATGATGCGAAGCTGGGAAGGATTATTAGTAACAGTGCAGATGCGGCAGCCCTGCAAGAGGATTTGAATAAGCTAGATAGATGGGCAAATGAATGGGGGTGTCGGTTTAATGCAGCAAAATGTAAGGTCTTGAGGTTTGGGAAACATCGATGGGACACTGCATACTCTATGGGAGGAGGAAGTAGGGGAGACAAGAGATCTGGGGTTGATGATTGATAGAAACCTGAAATTTAGGGGACATATTGCAAAGCTGGTAAAGATAACACAGAGGATTGCTGCAATAATGAGAAGGATGCTGACCTGCAGAGATTAATCAGTTATCATTGAGTTGTATAAGACCCTGATCAGACCACACTTGGACTATTGTTCTCAGATTTGGTCCCCAGGATTTGAAGGGGATAAATTAACTGTGGAAAGGGTACAAAGGCAGATAACAAAGATGGTTTCAGGACTGTACAATGATAGTTATGAGGATCGGCTGAGGGAATGTGGACTGCACAGTTTGGTGGATAGAAGAAGGAGAGGTGATATGATTGAGACTTTTAAACTGTTGAGAGGTGGTTACAGGGTTGACAGTGGGGAGTTCTTTTGCTTGGTTGAACAGCGGGAAGGAGTGATGACAAGAAGCCATCCCTGAAAGTTACGAAAGGAAACTGTGAGCAAGAGGGTGAGGAGTGGTTTCTTTGCATGGAGGGTGGTTGAACCATGGAATGCATTGCCTGATGGAGTGGTGGGAGCGAGAACAGTCAATGAGTTTAAGGAGTGGTATGATAGGCTTTGTGTTTCTTAGGGGAGGGGGACCTCCCCTTGATGAGTCTTGATAGACTTTGTGTTTCTTAGGAAGGACCTCCCACGATGAGTCTTTGACTCCATGGAGGCCTGAATAATAATAATAATAAATATCAAAGCAATGAGGTAGTTCAACTGCAGAAAATCAGACTTTGGAGATAAATAATCAAATGAGGTCAGAGCAGTTATCAGAGTTTAGAGAGCAATGAAGACAGCAAAGGAATGCAACAAAATAATATAGCAGAGAAATTTTGAGCAAAGCAGTCGAACGACATCCAAGAGTCTTCTGACTGATTCATTTCTAAACTTCAGTGCACAATTTGTTCTTTTCATTGGAACCCAACCTGCTCAATACTTGGATGGTCATTTCTTATTTCAAATTCCCTAATACTATTATATCTTGAACCAAGGTGAAGCTATTACTGTCAACAATAACATGGTCATTAGAATTTCACTTTCTGTATACACAGAAAGTAAAATCTTACCACATGAATTCATGCACATCAGTCTTCTGACTGATTCATTTCTAAACTTCAGTGCACAATTTGTTCTTTTCATTGGAACCCATCCTGCTCAATACTTGGATGGTCATTTCTTATTTCAAATTCCCTAATACTATTATATCTTGAACCAAGGTGAAGCTATTACTGTCAACAATAACATGGTCATTAGAATTTCACTTTCTGTATACACAGAAAGTAAAATCTTATCACATGAATTCATGCACATCTTTTTCTAATTTTACAAAATTTGTCTCAAATTCATGTCTATCTCCAACATGAACTAGTTTTTCCTTGATACTTGCTTTCTAATAACTCAAAAAAAAAAAAAAGTCCTCTACTTACTAAAACTCGTACTCTTACTAAAATCATTCATGGTAACATTAGGCACAAATAAGTCTCACTGTCTACAAATAAGTCTCATTTTATAGATTGCTTTACTTGAAATTGAATCGCATAAAGTTTATACTTAAGGTTTCTGTTGAATACTATATCAACTTATACCTTTTTCTGATCCTTAGTGCCTGAATAAATCGTTTTCTTCTTACTAAAAATGCGAATAATCAATTAAAAGAATAGAAATGATTTTTTCTGGTTCTTAAATTTTGCTAATTATTACAATGACATCTTCAGAGATGTGTTCAACAAAACAAAAAAGCCACTTTCAAAAGGAGTCATGCATTAAAAGGCAAGTCTCAGTCAGAGTTGCATTTACAGAACACACTATTAACATTAATATTATCATTATGGGCTACTCCATGGAGTCTTTAGACTCATCGAGGAAGGCACTAAACATCATGTCAAACACTATCCAACATTTGCAAATCAGTATCTATCATACTTTGCTTTGAACTCATTCACAGTCATGGCAACCACAACAGACTCTGGAAACCTATTCCACTCATTCACAACTCTATAAGCAAAAAATCTAGTCCTTACACCCCTGCTAACTACACTCTTGCTCAGTTTCCAAGGATAGCCATAGTTCCCCCATCTAGACCTGTAATGAAAAATTTCCTCTGTATTAATCTTGTAAAAACCCTTCAATAATTTGTATGTTTCAATTTATCATCCCTTTTCCACCTGTCAACCAATTTCTGTAACCCACAAATCTTCAACCTGTCATCATAAAGTTCATTCCACAGACCTGCTGCGATGTTGTTCACTTGCCTCCAGATCCTCTCCACATCCTCCTCCTCAATGCCAAGAAACCCAGGTGACTAAATCAGTGCGCTGTAGTCCAGATGGGATATTACCAAGGCTCTATAAAGAAGTATAATAACTTGCTTGTCTCTGCTCATCATAGTATTCTTCAGTAATCAAGTAATCAAATGAGATGCTTCAGCCACTTTTGCAATATGCCCTTTAAACTTTAACTCCCTATCCACTAACACCCCCCAAATCCCTGGCTTCATCAATTTTCTAAAGTACAGTTCCATGAGTGGTACACAGCTGGTAATCTTTTTGCTTCAAAATGCACAACCTTATATTTTGAGATATTAAACTGACATCCATTCTGTTTTGCTCAGACTGCCAGTCTATCGAAATCATCCTACAAAATTTTATCATCATCTGTATTAACTCTTGCTCTACCAAATTTTACATTATCAGCAAACAACTGAATAGTTCCTCTCATATCCTTTCCAATATTGTTAATGTACAAATAAAACAGTAGCAGCCCAGAACAGCTCCCTGTGGTATGCCACCAATTACAGGTCTTTTGTTGGACTGTACTCCTTAATAAACTACTTTTTGATAACTCTCAATCAATCGCTTTATTATTCACTTCACCATCTTTTAGAATTTCATGTGGTATCCTGTCAAAAGCTTCTGCAAAATCCAGCATTATCACTGTAAACCCATTACCTTTATTCAACTCAGCTGTAACTGTATTATAATACATGAGCAAGTTATTACTGAGGTACAACCTATTCTTCGCAAAACCATGATGCTTCCCCATTATAGTATCCTATTTTCTGTCTGTCCATTCCTGTATTTTGCTGTTGAACAACTTTTCCGATACTTTGACAATGACCCCTGGCATGCTGATTGGTTGGTAATTTGCTACATCAGTCTTGGAGCCTCCTTTATGCAATGGAACTATTTTCTCCTCTTTCCACACCCTTGGGACTTACTCAGAGTCAAAACTTAGAATAAATGTGGTCAAAGGCACTGCCAATTCCCCAGCAACTTCTTGTAAAACTCAAGCTGGTATACCATCTAATTCCATAGCTGTATTCACATCAAGGTTCAGTAAAATTCTATGCACTTCCAGTTATTTACCTCAGTTTCTATATAATCCTTTGTCTCTCTAGTTACTCCACCTGGATGATATACTCTTACAAAAGTCTTCACTTGGTAATTCTACTATTTTTCCTGATTCAGTTACCTCTCTACCATCAGCATTCATTAAAATCATTCCGCCAGAAACATTCTTCATTTTACTTGCAGAGTATTGAAAGAACTGTTTGGAATTATCTTTGGTCTGCACTGCTAATTTCCTTTCATACTCTGTTTTTGCCTTTCTTACACACTGGTTATCCTTCTGGCCTATGCTTTGTACTGCTCATGTTGCTGCTGGTCACCTTTCTCCTTGAATTGCCTCCACATTTTTTTTTCTTTTTTTTTGCAGCTCCAGATTTCCAGCTTAATGATGATATTCGTCCATTTATCTGCCACGTGATTTATTCTTTTGACTCTAGGTATGAAAGTGTGCTATTATTTTCCTCAAACACTTCTTTACAACTTCCCATGCACTATCAACTTATGCCAAAAGAACTAATGAATACCTTTTTAAAAATATATTACAAGATGATCTATACATCATATAATATCAGTGAAATTTTTAATTGTGACATTTCTCCGAATTTGATATTAGCATGCAATCTGATGATATACATCATTTAAAATAAATTAATAATTTATTTAATAATGAGAAGCTAGATATGTCAATTTATAGGTATTTGATGTAAAGTCTTCTGTATTCGTACATTCTATTTCAGCTGAACCAGCCTGGACAAACAGCACATATCAACAGCAAAGCACTTAGTAAACAGACAGAGAATGTTAATTTATCCTTGATTGTAGTCATAAAATGTCAAAAAGATAACATGAGTAACAGCTAAGTCATTTTAAGACCAACTTCAGACTACCATATGTCCAGCATTAGAGAGCACCATGAAAAGAGAGTTATTTTTTTCATTACAGTATTGTTTTATCATAGAGCCTTATATCTGATTTTTTTTTTCTTCTGAAGATTATGGTTTGAAATCCAGTGAAATATATCAGCAGCATAATAATTACTATCGTATTTCTTTTTGTTCTTATGTGGTGCTGTGAGTCAATACTATAAAAAGATAACATGAAAAATTTATTTTACATCTAAAATTTTCCCACCTTTTATTTAATTTTGATAACAAAATCTTTAAAAGGCAACACAAAGAAATTATCCCTAAATAACTATTTAAATATTAATTATTATATAAATATTAATGATTCACTAGAAACAAATTAAATTTTATTTGTTCTAAGAATGGCTTACCACAAACTGAATGAGCTAAATGATGGTGTCCACATACATCACAGATCAATATATTCCTTAATGGCTTCAACAGCTTATTTGGTGCAAGCTTTCGCAATAATCGCCGTTCTACTGATCGCCTTCTTTTGGGAGCAGCCCACAAAATGCCATCTTTAAGAGACTCAAGAAAAGATTCACTAGTTAAACATGAATTGTGATGATTAAATTCATCTGTATTTCCAATAGCTTCTGCAAATTCAGGGATTTCTTCAAACTGTTCTAAATTAAAGGGAGGAAAAATTATAGATGATAGTACTGAACCCCTATAAAGACACTATGTTTTTTCCTATACATGCTTACCCACGATAAAGTTTAATTTATAAATTAGGCACAGTAAGAGATTAACAGCAATAACTAATAATAAGATAGAACAATTATAACAATCTACTTGTAATAAAAGTTATGTGAATGTAATATTAGCAATACGTTTTCTTTTATTTATTTATTAATTATTTTATGAAATCGAGAACTTTCACCTTTTTTCACTTAAAAGGAAGAACTTTACAGCTTCTCTTTGCATATCCGAATTGCCAGCATCACTACTTTTGCACTTTGAGGCCATTATTAAGTAAAATAAGGGTTATTTGAACACAAGCACTGTGATACCGACAGTCGATTTAAACAAGAACTACTCAGAATGGCATGGAGGTCTCCGATAATAATAATAATTTATAGTCTAACCAATGTGTTCTACTGGCCAATTTGCTGGACAAAAAAATGAGTTTCAGGGAGGAAAAAACCATGAAACCACCATATGAGACCACCTAATTCACCTCTAGTTGAAAAGTCGTGATAAAGGTTCTTCACATCCAAGATGGGATTCAAATCCACATCTTTCCAACCAAAGAGCTTTGTCTATATAAAATGAGCTACAGAGGGTGCATGACAATGTTATATATATATATATATTGTATCCCACATATTATGTTAAAAATTGTGCCCCAGAACTAACACCTATTCTGTATCGCCTCTTCAATCCATCCTATTCAATTGGCACATACCATAAAACATGGAAACAGGTCCACATCCAGGCTATCCCAAAGAAAGTATCCTTGGATTTCGTAACTGTAATTCAAGGATAAGATGGTTAGCCTTATACCTATAAGTATTCATTTGTCTTTTGTAAATTGCATGTGTTCTATAAATTAAAGATGCCAAGAATTATATTCTTGGTTTAATCCTTTATCCAATTGTAAGCAAACATAGTTTGCACATGAAGTATCTTTAGGACTGGGCTACTTATATATAGAAGCTTATGACTTCACAACAATTGCCTTAGTGTCCCTTAATATAAATAAAGGATTAAACCAAGAATAAAAGTTCTTGGCATCTTTAATGTGTGTTATAGCATTTCAAATGATGAAATTTTTCATTATATGGAAGGCGGGGAGAGAACACGAGGGCATCCATTCTCAGTCAAGAAAGGGTTAAGAGCTAGGTTTTTCTCCCAGAGAGCAGTGAGTGAGTGGAATGATTTGCCCTTATGAGTAGTGAGTGCATCTAGTGTAAATGAATTTAAAGGAAGGTATGATAGCTGGGTTGGGTAATTTACAGCCTCCCTCGATGAGTCCTTGACTCCCTGGAGGTCTCCGATAATAATAATAATTTATAGTCTAACCAATGTGTTCTACTGGCCAGTTTGCTGGACAAAAAAATGAGTTTCAGGGAGGAAAAAACCATGAAACCACCATATGAGACCACCTAATTCACCTCTAGTTGAAAAGTCATGATAGAGGTTCTTCACATCCAAGATGGGATTCAAATCCACATCTTTCCAACCAAAGAGCTTTGTCTATACAAAATGAGCTACAGAGGGTGCATGACAATGTTATATATATATATATATATATATATATATATTGTATCCCACATATTATGTTAAAAATTGTGTCCCAGAACTAACACCTATTCTGTATCGCCTCTTCAATCCATCCTATTCAATTGGCACATACCATAAAACATGGAAACAGGTCCACATCCAGACTATCCCAAAGAAAGGTGATAAAAGTCAACCAACAAATTACCATCCAGTTGCTCTCACTTCAGTTCTCTCTCAAATTATGGAGAAGGTCACCAACAACCAACTCTTGAACCACCTAGAGACATACCATGTGATCAGTGACCAGCATTATGGATTCCGCTACTCATGATCTACAGCTGATCCTCTGGCCATAGAGAAATTTGGAGAAACTCATGTTGCTCTCAACATTTCAAAGGCATCTGATCTTTGGCATAAGGGCCTACTTAATAAATTGTCATTTTATGGTCTGCCTTCTTCACTCTGCAACTGGATCACCAACTTTCTTACTAGTCGCTCACTATATGTCATGGTAGATGGTTTACTCTCCTCAGACTTCCCCATGAATGCAGGATACTTCATGATTCTGTTCTTTCACCCACTCTCTTCCTCTTGTATACAAATGACCTGCTTTCACAGACTACAAAACCTATCCATAGCATTGCCAATGACAGTATATTCCATTCCTCCTTTTCATTCCACAAACCTTGTAGTGCTCAAGTATTAAAATCCTCAAGTAGAAGATCTACCATGACCATGGACCTGAACTCAGATCTCCTCACACGTGGAGCAAAAACAAAGGACAACCTTGTAAACCTCATTGCCACCAAAACTCAGTTTTGTCTGATCTCTGAAAAGAAAGAGCTTGCATTCCTCCCCCCGTACCTTCAGTAATGTTGAGATATCCAAACACGATAGAATTTCTCTTCTTGAACTGACCTGCACCTCTGATCTTTCTTGGCACAACCACATTTCAACTATAGCTTCTACATGCTCTGGGAATGTCAAGATCAACAGCACTAGTTCCTCCAAACCTTTCCATGGCATGTGTCCAGTGATGGTTGGTGTAAGCTAAGAGGTCAGCTGTGGATGTTAAATTGCAGAATCCACACTAGTAGTCACTGATTAACTGGTGGGCCTCTAAAGTAGTTGAGAAGTTGGCTATTGGTGACTTTCCTCATAATCATGGAAAGAACTGAGGTGAGAATGATTTGTCAGTAGTTTATGGTCGACTATTATCTCTCTTTTTTGGAAAAGGCTGATTATGAACAAATTTTCTGATTAGGCACCAATCGTAAATCCCCTCCATCACATGTTGTTTCAAGTAATTATCTCTCTCTCTCAAGTACATAAAGTGGAAAAACTAAAGTTATTGAAATCCATTATCACCCATGATGCATGTTAATAATAATTATGAATCGAGCCTTCAATAAAAAAAAATATATATATATATATATATGTGTGTGTGTGTGTGTGTGTGTGTGTGTATATATATGTGTATGTATGTATAAATAAATGATTAAGGTTAGTTCACTGCAGGCAAAAACTGCAAAACCAATGCCCCATACATTTTCATGCTGCATGATGGAATGAATAACAAAACAAGTGCCTTTAATACAAAACATCATACATCCCCTTCTTGGAGATGTGTTTTGGCATTAAGGGTAAATATTAAGATTAGTGATCAGAGCTTATGCCACCTTTACCACGAGTTGCCTTGGTCTTGCACTACCTGTAGGATCTGCTAGACTTGCATCACTTGCAGGTGCAAACTTGACTTGTTTATCTGTTTGCTTACTTGGGAAATGGAGTAAAACCAGGTTTAAAATTGCTTGGTATTTTTAACAAAACAAGTTAAGTCAATGAAGGAAAGATGTTTATGGCCAGTTGTACTGATTACTTACAGTATGCTAAGGACAACTAACTGCAGTTAGCATGCCTAGAAAGCTGAACTGAATGGTTCCAAAGGCACCTTAGGGTGTCTTCTGCAATGTCCACATCAGCATTCTATAGATTTTTGCAGTTGATAAACTAACCTTGACTCTCCCTCCCACCAAGTCAGTGAACCTCAGCATGCATTATTTCATTACTGCTTTGAAAAAATGACAAGTACTGTGCCACAAGAGCATAAACAAATAATGACAAACAATACACCCTTAGCAACTTTTTTTCTCACTTGCAGTATGGAAAAAATAAATAAAATTCGTATACAAACTTAATGCAATATATGAAAAATAAGTCATTTGCTAATATGAGTCTTGAAGGGAAAACAATAGTACTTATTATCTATTTCGAATTTTTGCAAAAATAAATAAAATACTAATATTAATAATTAATTTAAAATTGTCTTTTACTGCTACTACTAAACAAAAAAAAAAAAAAATTGGTAAAAATTATTAAATTATTTTAAGAACAAGAGGCTAGTCCAGAAATCTGTATAAGGTGGGTGTGAGCAAAGGGGGGGGGGGAGAAATACATTCTTTTGCAAGGAGAGTGATGGGTGATTGGAATGCATTGAGAGTGTGGCGAGTGCAGGGACAGTGAATGCATTTAAGGCGAGGTACGATAAGCTGTGCATATGAGAGTGGGCCCTCCCACGATGAGTCTCATGACTCCATGGAAATATGTTGATAATAATTATTGTTATTATTATAACAATGCATCTTGACTGGATAGGTATGAATTCCAGCCCCATCTGGGGCGAGAATAATCTTACAATATCTTTTCAACTAAATGTTAGCTGATAAGGTTAGTAGTTGGAAGGGGACCAATCGTTCGATGCTGTTGGCACACTCTCCCTCGATGAGTCTTTGGACTCCCTGGAGGTGTCAAATAATAATAATAATAATAACAAACCGGCAAGTTTACGCACGTGGTAAACAGATTCTGAACTGCTACGTAAATACAATACTACAGCAGGTCACTAAATCAAAACATACCACGGATGCTTAAAGGGAATATACGAAGCGAAGTGATAACTCGCAGAAATCTTCTTACAGAAAAATTAAATACCATAAGGGCTGCGTACCCCATCTTAGGCGAGGAACTTTAAAATAAATTATCTAAAACAAATGCTCCTACTAAACATCAATTGCAGTTTCGCGTTAATAATACAACCTTTCGTTCACTTTTTTGTAAGCAACTGTTGGGCGCCATCTAAGAAACGATATACAATTAAAGAATGGTACGAAATAATAATAGAAGATTTTAATATGACTGAAATTTTATTCGTATTAATAAAAAAGCATGGAAATAATCTAAGTAAATAATGAAGAACGTTTGCTCTCAGAATGAACTCGGATGCATATTTGTAACAGTGATAACTCTATTTCTAGAAATATCTAAAAGTTTTATATTATTATTATTATAAGAGTTTTTCCATGGAGTCAGAAGACTCATCGCGGGAGACTAACACTAACTTTTATACACACAATAACTATCTTACCTCTCCATAAACTCATTCACTGTCAGGACACTCAAAACTAATTCTGGAAATCCATTTTACACACTCACCATTCTCAGAGCAAAAAATCTTGTCTGATCACTCTTACACAACTACCATGGATAACTTCTAGTTCTCTCTGTCTCTCTCTCTCTCTCTCTCTCTCTCTCTATTCTTCAAGTGTTGAAATTTTTTCTTTATATCAGTCTTATAGAACCTATTTAATAACTTATAAATTTCTATCAAGTTCCCTCTTTTCCACCTATCAACTAAACTTTGCGACCCACAGACCTTCAACATATCCTCTTATGGAGAATTCTGCAGAGCTGTCGCCAGCAACTTTTGTGACATGCCCTCTGAACTTCACCTTTCTCCATTATCCCGAAGTCACCTAACCTTATCAATTACATGCAATCCAGTACTATCAATGTGATAAAGAATATGTAACCTGTACAATCCAAACTGCATAACCTTACATTTTGGAACATTAAATTGACAACATTTATCCTTCGCCCACAATACCAATTTATGTACATCTTTCTGTATGATGTCTACAGGTAATGGACAAAAAAAAAATATTTAAAAAAAATGGAAACAGTGAAACGTTTCGATTAATATGCCGTTGGTCCATAGTGTGCATCTAGTACAGCCTATAAATCGACTTATAAATTTCGAAGAAAATTTATAAGTTAATTTAATTTCCTTCGAAGGAGACTTTATCAGTGCTTGGAACTCAACAGGAGGAATTTTACATCATTTGTCTGACAGAAAATGGATCCATTCGCCTTTGTTCTTTGAAGGTGGGAAAGGTTGCCTGAGAGCTAGCTCCAAAATGTCACATAAACAAATGTTCTAGAGGATTTAAGTCTAGCGATTGGGGTGGCCATAGCCTCACCGTCATGTTCAGCAAACCAATGGGTGACCACATTTGCTGAAAGGGAGCATTATCCTGTTGAGACGTGGCTGGCTTCATAGGCAAAAAGTGTCAACTTGGGATGAAGGTAATCATTTATGATTGAAAGATAATATGCAGCATCACCTTTGCCTTCCAATACAACACGTGAACCCAAACCATGCCTTGAGAATTCTCCAGACCATTACAAAACCACCAAAACTTTTCACAATTGGAAACAAACATTCTGGGTGGAAAATTAGTGTAAACACATTAATTTTCTTGTTCATTCGATTAGCACACTCTAGAACAAACCGTTCATTTACACTGCTGTATTCACGTTGATAATTTTCCATAGGCTGAGTACCTCCTGAATGTGATTTGACAGAGACTGGTGTCAATTTTGATATGAGTCTCTGTCTCATCAGCAATTGCAAAATATCCACCTGGATGATACTCCTTTACAAAGCTGTCACTCAAATAACTCAATTTCTTTTGCTTCTATCACCTTCCTACCATTAGCGTTGATTAAAGTAGTCCTTCCATGGTCATTTTTGAATGCACTTTGGTGCTTAGCCACTTTTCTCTTATAATCTGATTTGATATTTCTTACTATAATAGTCACCTTTAAGGTGCACGAGACTGCTGATCACCCTTTTCTATATATTCCTTCCCTAAAGTTTTTTCTTCATCTCTTGCTTTGTATCTCTACTTATAAGCTAAACCCTCATTTAGTTTATCCTTTTGAGCAGTGGCTGCGTAGTTGAATACTACCCCTCTTAAACAAGCCATAACCACTTACTATGCACTAGTGACATTCATTCCTTGTAGATTCTCGAACCATAATCATAGCGCAGTGAAGAGACGGTACTACTTTCAAATGTTCCTAAGTCTGTTAGGATTACCAGCTTTATAGATCAGCATAAACCCTCCACATGTTTAGCAACTTTCCAGAAAAAAGGAGGAGTAGTCACTTAGAGGCTGAGGATCTAGCTTGCTTACGTCTTCTAATAATGCTATTACAATATTCAGTACTTTCAAACCTATGGTCCCTTCTATGGCCTGCTGTTTCAGATAATTATTCTTTAACACGTTCATTGCCAATCACGCGATATCGCGCGATGCGAGTTCTCACCAAACTGTCGATCACGCGTTATCGCGTGGACGTCGTTAACTAAATAAAAAAATTAAAAAAATTGGACACCACACGAAATTTCAATTTTCCGCTTGGCAATGAACGATATCGCGCGATCACGCGATGCGAGTTCTCACCAAACGGCCGATCACGCGTTATCGCATGGACGTCGCTAACTAAATAAAATAATAAAAAAATTTGGCCACCACACGAAATTCCAATTTTCAGTTTGGCAATGAAAGTGTTAACAGCTGTACATATTCCAGTGGCGAATTCTCCGTGCTTGCTGCGCAAGTTCATTAATTGAGAAAGAAGTTATTTTTATTTTTTAATAAATGCATGCATTTATAAGCATTCCATTTAGGCTTTTATTTTTGGTGACAGAAGACGTCTTAAGCTTACAGGGCAGTAATCGAGCTTTGCGTTGTGTATCGAAGGCCGATGCTTGCTCGGTTGTAGGAGCTTCTAGGTCCTCGCTGCAGCACTGTGATTTCATTCGCACGCATAACCATTTCCGCTTCCTTCACGTAGTCTTAAACACAAGGCCATACGCAGTCAAAGTAGCTCTAGCCAGCGAGCTTCAGCCAGCCTTTACAAGTGTGCGTGTTGCTTGGGAAATTAAGTTACAACCAACTTTTTATGACGATGTTATTGACCAGTTCATAAAGAAAACCATAGGGTAAAATTTGTATTCAAGCAGCTAAATTGAAAAAGATAGAATATCATTTGTAAAATAAACGTGGTATTTGTATAATTAAATGTGCATAAATTTCTAAATACAGGTAACCCTCGTATAACGCGGATGTTAGGTTCCACAAAAAGGCCGCGTTATGTAAATCGCGTTATGCGAGACGCAGATCACATAGAAAAAGTACGGTTGGATATGTCATTGTTTATATATATAAACAATGACATATCCAACAAATAAATATTTTTATATAATGCAGGTAATTCATGTAAGTTAAGAAAACAAATAAACTATGAAACAAATACATAGTATAAAATTAAAAAAAAATTAAAATTGGACATAAACTTCATTGCACATAATACATAAATATTTTAGGCAAAATAAAATAAAGAGTATATTTTAATCGTCATCACCCTTTTCAAAACTAACATTTCGTAGATGTTCTTTATTTACGAGTGGCCGAACGTCGTCATCACTTGAAATCTCATGGACATAAAAAAAAAAAAAATCAGTTTACGCCTTTTTATTCCCGTATAGAGAGTAGGTGAGGCCGTTTAGCCCTCTCTAACTTTGGGAGACTGAGTGGGCAGTTCAATCTCCACTGGCAGCCAATCAGAGATAGCTGGCCCATGGCTATCACTAATTAAGCTGCACGCAGTGAAGAGAGACGGCTCAACAAGTGCCGCCATCTCGTGGTCCTTAACCCTAACACAATATATTTAATGTCTGAAATAATGTGGGTTCTACGGTCGATTTTCTTGAGTATACGGGAAGAAAAATCCGAGTTTCCGGGAGAAACCCGCTTGCCTGTTCCAGAGATCGACTCGGGAAGCGGTCGAAAAAAGGCTTAGAAAAATTTTCCCTAGTCGCCGACTAGATTCGAAAGCAAGTCTTCCTTTGTGCGATCAAGCACTGTGATATGCAAACGCCACATCCACTGAGCTACACGGACATCATTTGTATAATTCTCATTGCATACTTCGATTAGTTTAGTGATCAAGAAGTCAGTAATAAGATGCTGCTTACCACTATGCTGCAATTTTTTATTAAGTTCATAATATGGAGCTAAACAAATATCCAATTATCTCGTGAATTTTCCGGAGCGCTCCATTGGGATATTATTATCCAAAAAATAACTTTCTTGCCAAGTCTAATCCTTCTGCTAATTTCTTTAAACTGAATTCTTTAACGGATTCATCACAATCAGAATCTTCGGCATAACTTTCCCCGACATTTGGTTCGACGTCATCTATTAATTGTACCAGTTCCTCCTCATTTAAATCTATTTCTCCATCAATTAATTCACTAATGTCGTTTTCAACCATATCGCAAAAGAGCTCTAAATGGCCATTACTATTTTCAACCATATCGCAAAAGAGCTCTAAATGGCCATTACTATAAAAATATTTTATAGTAATGGCCATCCAACACATATAATGAATAATTAGAGTGGAAGCTGTCAACACGCTCACAGAGGATAGGATGGAGACCATATTGGCAAGAAGGATGCGACACAGATGACTTTTCTGCAATCATCCGATGCTTGAGTTCAAAGGTGGATAATCTGCTGAACTGGCAGAATCCATTTTGTGATCACTAATTCATTAGTGGTATCTCTGCACAGCGAAGTGGTTGGCTATTAATGTCCTTTGCTATTATTTTTGAGAATAACGAAACGAGAACAATGAGGCAATAATTTGATGGTTGATTTTTATCTCCTTAAAAAGGGAGATACATCAAACAGCACTGAAGCAAACTCTTACCCAGAAGACTTGTTTCTTTGCTATTGGATATATGCCACACGAATATGACAGATTGTAAAAGTGATACAAGACCTTTGAATAATGATGCACTCTCTTTGAATAGGCATTCAAATTTATACTGGCATGTGTAGAAGGCAAGTTTTGGACCAGAGAATGTTGTGATTTGTCTCTATTTCATGTTGCACCAATCCAGACTTATCAGATTTGTTGTGAAGAATATAAGATTGATGTTCCTGTATTCTTTTTCTATACAGCATCCGGTTTGTCCAAAGAAAAAAAGATGGCAGTCACATGAAACTTGGTGTACACCAGGAAGAGACATAGTTGAGCATTTATCTTTAGACAAGGGGAAATAGGTGGATATTTTATTAATAGGAATATAAGTAGCTGTTAGATCATATTTCTTCAAAATTCTTGAAATTGGTTCCGAAATTCCGGAGATATATGGGATTGGAACTCGACGTATTGATTCTTTGTTTTGGTCTGGCTTGCAGAAGTCGAACAGATGTTGTGTTCTACGGTCGATTTCAGAGAAGTGATTTAATTTCATGTATTGTTTGAGAGTCGAAAGTTCTTTCTGTAAATGATGGGAAGTTGTCATCATGCCTATTCAAAGAGTGCCGAGGCCTTACGTCAACGCCCTGACTTGAATTGGAATGACTGCCTATCCTTGTCAAAAATATGGTCAAGTTTCATCCGAATAACACATTTTTTTTTTAAATGAAGACCTAGATACATCTAATGATATCCTCAGTAAATTAAGTGTTTTGTATGACATTGTAAATTTATAGATGTAAATTTATTCTGCACTCCTCTGTTTACCTTTCTTCAGTGAAATGATACTGTGATTAGCGATGTAACATCACTCGACTTGGTCTAATTTTGAATGATCAATTGTTGGTATTCTACCTTGGAAAAAATTGTTTTCTGTCAACCAGTGTTGATAGTTTGTTATTTTCAAACTGAAATATCTTGGTAGTGTATTAAATATACTTTTCTTGTGCTAATGTGTAGATAATTCTCAAATGAAGACAATCTTCAATACGTGGGCTCTTTCTGGCAGTCGTATTTAAGGAAAAGTATATCTATAGTTACTTTTTTTCTTTACTAGATGTCTAAACACTGGTTGTTAAAGGTTAATGACAGCTTTCATAGTGCAACCATTTTTAATCAGCTTATTCTTTGGGTATTCCATCTCCTTGTTTTTCTTCGCATTATCACTTGATGTGACATATACTCTTTCCCTTAGGATAATGCAATGCCATATTTCTATGTTGAGTGGTAGTGTAATGTGGTATGTGAGTATCTCTTTCCATGTTCAGTTTTTAATTTCTTTCTTTGACTTCACTCCTCCAAATCTACACTTACAAAATTGTTATTTAGCCCGGCAGTTTGCTAGGAAGATCTGCACAGATAAACATTAAGAGTTGTATATAGAAAAAGAGCACCTAGTTTAACCTTCCACATAACCAGGGTGAAATATAATTATTTGACAGCAAACTAAAATGCCTTACAACCTATATAACAATTATACCTGCAAGTTCAAAGAAGTATTGAACTTCCATTCATTTGACCACAGTGCAATAAGAGCGTTGGTTGATTTGGATTATAGCCAAAGCAACTAAGGCCAGTTTATTTTATTATTACTGTAAATTGCATGTGTTCTGGCCAGTCTGCTTGTTTTGCAGGATGAAAAACCTTACTGCCTCTGTATGAGACCAGCTAATTCACCTTCACTTGAAATGCATTGATAATGGTTCTTTGTGTCCTAGATGGGATTTGAATCTAGGTCGTTCCAACTATAAGGCATGCCGCAACCAATTCAAATATGGAGGATACAGTGCAGTAAGAACCAAGGTTGAATACTCAACAAATAGCGATCTGCCCTTAAAAAGCAATTTATCCCTTCTCTTCAAAGAGAGGGTATATGAAATCTCTTACATTAGCAACATCAACAATGACAGTGTCTGACACTGTATATAAAAGGTCTAATTGTGGAGTCCCGGGGCAGAGCTGACTACTACCAGGTGCGTCCCCAGGTGGCGGATCGGGGAACAGCCTTCAGATATGGAGGCTAGCTGCGATATAAGCAGAGCAATCTGGCGAATAAGCAGCCGTGGACCAACAGCGACTGAGCTATCAGGGCGTGGGGGAGCAGAAGTGGCAATTCTGTCTCACTTAAAACCTTACAAAGCCCAATGAAAACTCGGTGACATGGCGAGTAGTGCCGCCATTAAATAAGTACCTGCTGGGGTCACTGCCCCTGACATTGGGAAGCAGCATTGTCAGTACTGACACAAGGTTGAAGCCAAATGATGACGGAAAAGCTTGTGATCAGAGAGTTGCAGATGGCAATATGATTATATTGTGTACGTCTGTAATACTGCGGAGCAGTAAGCAAACGGAGAAACTACTGCTCTACCTTATATCCAGAACCACCACTACCACCATGGCGAGCAAACCCTTACAATTGGTCCCAAGTTCCCGGCGTCCCTTAAATGGGACAGGGGTGCGAAGAATCTCCGGGCTCAAAATGGTGTCCACTTTTAAAAAAAAAATTGTGGAGTTGCACCCAAAGCTAACTGCAATGGTTTTTATTTTTGAATGATCTCCATAATTAACATATTTTAAGTATTTTTATGTTATCTTTATCCCAAGGGAGCAAGCAGGTTACAGAGGCTGAAAGCAACTCATTGTGAACCAATATTCCCTCTAATTTTAGCACACCCATGTGTGCATGAAAAACATTTTGTGCACAACTGTCAAGTCTCAGACTATGTGTGTGCTCAATAGAGAAAGTCACAAGCTTTTAATTCGATACACCTAAAACTGATAACATCCATCTTTGTTAAAAGATCTTATATGCTGCATGCTAAATATTTCACTACGTGCAACTTGCATTTTGTTCTTTGATATCGGTATTGTCATTTCAATACATTTTTCCAGGCGCTCGAATGTAAATGATTTCTTTTGCACTTCCATTTTGACAGTGATATGTTGAGAATTTAATGTAATGCACTAAAACTGCTAATGGAATAATTCTCAAATAAATGTTTTCCTTTTTTTCATCTAGCTACAACATGTAAAAATTAAGAGTACTAAATTAATTCACTTAAATCTGTATAGTTACAAAAATCTATTGCCATGCATGAATTCAAGTGACTATACCGCCTAGAACAGGACTCCAGAAATTCACTCACCATTGATGAGTTATCAGATAGAATTCGCAAGGGAATTTTCTTTTTAAATGAATTCAAAATATATTTTTCTTCACATAATTTACACTTTTTTTTACATTTTAAAACATCATCTCATTCATTGTCAAGTTATTTGATTATGAGTGGCTACCAACAAATTTATTAAGTTTTATTTCCAATCAGGAGATAGCATCTTTATTTAATTAATATGATATTGTCATTAAAATCTCAACCTGTTGCTGCCCTGTTGTCATTGTACCACATAATAACTGATAGCTTTTAAACATTTTTCTTTCTATACAAAAGACTAATATCTACTACGAGTTCCAAAAATCCCTACACTTCTCTCCTAGGTGTATTATGCAGTGTTCTTGCTCCACGCACGGTCCTTTCACGTCATACTTCCAGTTTTAGCTTGTCATGAAGCAGTAAAAATGAAATGACATTATTCAATGTCATTACAGCGTGTTACTTGAAAACAGTAAATCTCATGCAAACTTAAGCAAAACAAGTTGGTTTTTCATATCATTAATTCGTTTAAATTATATTATAGTTATCATTTCTAGTAAATAAATTTTATAATCAAATCAGTGCATTAATTTAGTTCAATATTCACCTCACATGGGTATCCAGTACACACGACATATATATACGTAAAAAAAAAAAAGGAAAAAAAAAACATCCTTTTTTTATCCATACACCCTAAACCCCTCCCCTTTTGGGTTTGTAATATTGATGACATTTTTGATGTGGCCTCACAATAAAGAATCTTTACTGTTTTCAGTTACTATGAACACTTTACATCCCTGTATCTAATTCCCCGTGGAAATTGAAAAATACAACAAATTATCTTTTCTAGATGTTCTTCCCATCCACTCACCATCAGGTGATTTAACCACTTCAGTTTATCGAAAGCCCAGTATCACTGGACACTACATTCTTCAGCAATCAGTGCACCATCCTTATCGCAAGACAGGAATCATAAAATCTTTAATTTGACAAACTAAAACTAATTGTTTGACTCCTCATTGCTCACAGGAAGAACTCTCAAATATCAAACAATATATGAAATTAAATGGCTTCTCAGAAAGGACTACACAACATCTGTTTCACTCCTACAAACTGAATCTAAACAACAAGGAAACAGTACGTCGAGTTTCAACCCCATACATTGCGGGCATTTCAGAATTTTGAAGAAATATGATTTAGTAGCTACTTTTACACCTATTAATGAACTCTCAAACTCCCCCCCCCCTCTTCAAAAGATAAACACTATCCGATGTCTCTTTCTGATATATAGCACTGTTACGTCGTTGTTTCCTTATATATTTTTACCTCTATTGTTCTCCTTGTGCCTACTGAGATCTGACTTTCTGGTGCCGTTTCTCTCTTCAAGCTCTGACGAAATTATTTGTTAATGCTGCGCCAGTCAGAACTCTAGGATAGAAATTCTTATCCGAAGAAACTTTCTCAGAATTCAAGTAATACCTTATATAGATTAAGTAGTTAGGTAGATTGAGTTCTCAATATACAATCATGGCCTTGCCAATCTTAAATTCCCCTTCTTTCCTCTAAACTTAGGTTTGATAATTTCGTGAGTGGTAAAATTCAATCTCTTACTCAGACAAACTCAGGTATACACGGGAAAACATTTATTATTTATCTAAGACATTATTATTTAAACAACACATATAATCAAGCAAATCAAGATTAATACTAAAATACAAGTAAAGCAGGGTAATAATAAACAAACAGACAGGCTATTCAAACACACTAATGAGAATATTATGTTCATCTATATTACAAATATGGATGTCGGTATTAAACTAGATCACTGTTACTAACGACCCATTCACATTAAACTTGGTCTAGACAACTTATGAACGTAGACTACCAGTCCAATTCGATTAACGTAACACAGGAAACTGTCTCAAAAATCTCTCAATCTCATTAAAAGAAGATGTAATGACATCTTCTTTTCTAAACTCAGTCCATTTTACACCTTCGCCACCAATAGATAACACATAAAAAAGATTTGAACATTACCACCTTGTTAGATGATTTCTCGATTGTTATAGATTGTCCCTCTGTACGATGAATTACCACCACGTGCTCGTCCCGAATTCGGCACTTGTTTCTTCTTGGCTTACGAACTTTTCGCGTCGCCGCTTCTAACACGATTTACCTTCAAAGGAATCCTTCGCTGCTTTCTCATCTGTTAGATCCACACCGATGGTCTAAAACTAGAACACTGCCGTTATCTCGTGCTATATTTTCTCTGACTTGCGTCGCTCAGCAACGGGAAGCACGCTGCCGCTTTGCCATCTTCACACGTCTTGTCGTATATCAGGCATGCTGATCCGCTCGGGAACTTCGAGCAGGAGACCCACGGAGAGGGAACACGCAACCGGGGAACCAGGAGAAAAACGTAAAAAGATTCAAAAGGTAGCCTTTTCTCAATGACGTGAATCCATTTTAAACCCCATTATAGCACCCTTTCCGCACTCCAAAGTTGTCTACGACGCTCTCCCATTTGCTGTCACCTCCTTGCTGTACGTGCATCGCTTTTTTCGGAAAACGCGAATTTCTTGCGCCTTCCACGCATGCCTACTCATCGCTCGTTACGTCATCTTTGGTGGTCAAATTGCAACCTTTGAACTTTCGTTCACACAATGATACACGACTTTATACATGGCATATTTTAACATTGATGTTTTTGAGAAATTCAGATTCCATCTATTTTAGACAATAACTTTAAACATAGTACAATTTAATATTTATTTCCTACTTCGATTTCATTTTAATTTAAGATTCAACCTCTTCTTTTATATTTTAATTCCTTTTTAAGCAAAGTTAATATCTGCATCTTCACATATTATGTCTGTTTTGCCAAGAGTACACGTGTGCTTTTGCTTGATATTGTTCTCTTGTTAAATCTTGAATGGAGCGGTTCTATTCTTGATAGAGCCATCATTCAAGTTCTAACAAAGGCCCCTTCCCTTTTCTAAAAATTTTTCCAACTTCTGGTTTTCCCTCTCCTCTCCAGAGATTTTGCTTCATCTGTTCATAAAAGATGAAGAGCTTTTTTAAAGTAATTAACCACTTATAGGAATTCCCCTTTCAGTTAATTCTTCAATCCAAATTACGAGCGCTCGTTCCGTGTTTTCTAATAAAGCATCTCTTGAGTACGATGATAATTTGTGCCAGAAATGACAGATTTTCTTATTGCGACTTCATTCTTTTTAATTGCTCTTATAGCAGATTTGCCTAAATTAACATGTTTACCAATCACCGTATATACCTCTCCTTTTGCTAAGCGATCTAAAATTGCAATTTTCATTTCCAAAGAAACTGCTTTTCTTTGGTGCTTTTTTTCTCTATTGGGCCAAATTTAATTATTAATTAATAATAAAAAATCAGCTAAATTAACAATTAATGAATACATTATAAAATAACCAAGGTGTTCCATGAAAATTTCAGGATTTGTGAAGTGTTTCCGTCGTAGGAAAAGTTTGGGAAACACTGGATTATCCTATTATTGGAATGGATTCTCCTTCTGTAGACATGCGCAGAAGTGTCGAACGGTCTCTTATATGTGGGCGTGCACTGCATAACTTCAAATCTGCATAAAAAGAGACCGTGTGTACTTAACTATTAAAATTGGGAAAATTTTAATAGTAAGTACTTACTTGAGACCTTATAAAGTCATAAGGTCTCAAGAAACTAACAAGATGCTGTATCTATTTGAGTGACTTGTAGAGTATGTCTTTGAATTTTTTTTTGCATGCATGCACACACAGTTATGATTAAGCTTTTCCTCAGTTAGAACATAACATTATGCAGCTCATTCTATTTCAAATAAATCCATTGTTTGCATTCTACCTTGTATCAACTTTTTTTGTCACTGAAAATGGTCTGGCTTATTTTCAAAGTTCACAACATGAATTAGCTGAGCATAATTAAATACTTGGATATTTTACATAATGACAAGGCTTTTAGCAATTTTAGATGTTAACTGAAAAATAGTTATATTGCAAAGACGAGTCAAACATGTGACTGAGTACATCATGAAAAGCAAATCAGGCTCCACAGTGGATAATTTATATAAATTCGATTTCATTTTTGAAATTATGGATTCTACAACCGTGTTAACATAACTCTTTTTATTTTCCTGACGTTTCGATCTTCATATAAAGATCATCATCTGGAGCATACATAAATATACAAGACAAGCTGCATTACATTTCAAACCGTAAGCTAGAGAAACAATGATTTGATCACATGCTACTCACTGACATGTAGAAAAAAAATAATAATAACAATAATTCCATCAAGCTAGATTTAATTTATGATTACATGAATAAACATTTTTGCTTATAGCTGGTTTTTCTTCCAGTAACAGTGATGTTGCCGCTAATTTTGTGGCTAAGTAATAAGTCGGGCTATCAATCCCTTCGACTATAGGCCTTAGCGGTGTCTTTTCTTTGCGAATTTTCGGTAGCCCATAATTCTTGGGGAACGGGGCCTAAGACTCAGCCCAAATAACAGCAGAAAAATCACGTTTAGAAACCGCCAACATTTTAAATCATAACAAAACAATAACAAGCAACTTAACTCAACACGAATTAACAGCGATAAAATCACTAAAGTCAAATCCGAACATCTTAATAACCAGAGCAGATAAAGGAAGTGCCACCGTTATCTTAAACCGAACCACGCATGTGGAAAAAATTAATCTGCTGGTTTCAGACAATAACACATACCAAAGTTAGCTATAACTCAACTAATAGAATAAAAAAGAAAACAGAGAATCTACTTAAGTCAATTACCACATGGCCCGAAGATACACCCGTTCCCCGAGCATTTACGGGCTACCGAAAATTCACAAAGAAAACACACCGCTAAGGCCTATAGTCGAAGGGATTGATAGCCCGACTTATTACTTAGCCAAAAAATTGCGGCAACACTCGAGGAGCTGGTAGATCATCACCCCTCCTATATCAAAAACACACAACACTTCATAAACATCATCAAAGACATTACATTAGAAAAAGATGATCTATAAGTCAGTTTTGACGTCTCTACCTTCTTTATTAATGTCCCAATCAATGACAATTTTTTTACAAAACAAATTTCCTCCAGATATCACAGCGCTCTTTGCACATGTATTACGTTCTGGTTATTTTGTATGGCAAAACACTTTCTACCTACAAAAAGGCACAGCCATGGGCTCGCCATTACCCCCCCCCCCCGATTGCTAACTTTTATATGGAACATTTTGAACAACTTGCTTTAGGTTCCTCCCCTTTAAAACCCAAAGTCTGGCTTGGATACGTCGACGATGTTTTCGCGATCAGGTCTCATGGTCGCTAGACACATTCCTTAGCCACCTAAACAAGCAACACAAACGCATACAGTTCACAATTGAGATTGAAAAAACATAACACACTGCCATTTCTAGATACACTTGTCACACATCTTCCCTTCACTGTTTACCAGAAACCGACACATACTGGCCAATATACAGGGTGTTCGGGATAAATTTGACATATTTATAATTAATTATATTTTTCCGTAAGTTACATGTATTAACACACACTTCTCTTCATTTAAAAGTTTGGACCCTTCTTCATTCATATACAAGATGTCAGAAAGGATGAATAGCTGGAACCCACCTGAATCATGGAAGAGAATAACTTGTATCATGATGATTCGTGCCCGCCATCAAAATAAGGATATTACGACTGCTGCCCAATGCTCCCTGAATACAGTAAAAACAATCAGGCATGAACTAGAGACTTGCAATGGTGACTACGAGGATGTAGCAAGAAGAAAGATCCCTAGCAGACGATCTGATTGCATTCGTACAGCAGAATTCCTCGCAAATCTGTTGAAGAACCCTGGCATTGGAATTCGGGCTTTGTTCGTGGAGTTGCTAACTGTAGTCAAGCCCTGGATAACAAGGGTAGCCAATGGTAGGCCGTATGTATGGCAGCAGGATTCGGCCCCTTGCCACACCTCTGGGAAAAGTCAAAAATGGTTGTCTGAAAATTTCTACGACTTCACCAGTCCAAATGTTTGGCCTCCAAACTCCCCAGACCTTAACCCCATGGATTATTTTGTATGGGGCGCAGTTGAAAAAGACACCAATCGCACTTCCAGTAATACAAAAGCCCAGTTAATGGATAAAATTAAAACAGTTTTTGCGGCCCTTCCCAGGGAGACTGTAGCATCAGCTTGTTCGAGGTTCCGAAGCAGAATTGAAGCTGTGATCGATGCTAATGGTGGTTATTTTGAGTAAATCTTGTTGATAGTATTGTAATTAACTCTGCCTGTAATGTTTTTTTGTCAATTCATTAAATTTAATAGATACAAAGAAGATTTTCTTTTTCCTTACGAAACTGTCAAATTTATCCTGAACACCCTGTATATACATAAACTCCTACCACCACCACATAAAAACTAGTGTAGGTGTCATCAATACCTTAAAAAACAGGGCTCTGAAGATCTGCTCAAACGAACAGGCACTGAAAAACGAATTTAAAGTGATCGGCAATACTTTTCAAAAAAATGGATCCAGCCCAAACACTATTAACAAAATTCTCTACTAGACTTCAATAAAAAACAATGACAAACGAAACTACAGTAAAACTATAACCATTCCCTACATTAAAGGGACATCAGACAAAATAAACAGAGTACTACAAAAATACAACCTCAAAGCCACCTTTAAACCTCCTGCAAAATTAAAAAGCTTACTCAACTCATCTGAAGACCCACTCCCTCCGCTGGCCCACCCTGGAGTATACAGTATTTACTGCACCTGCAACATACCATACATAGGAGAAACAGGGAGCACAATTCCAATCAGACAAAAAGAACATAAACGACACATCAAATATAATAATTATGGTGCAGCAGGTCTTTCTGATCATTCCCTTGAACACCTTACATAGAATTGACTGGAAAAGCACTAGTTGTCTACATCACACCAAAACATGATATTGAATGCAAATTTAAGGAAGCTTGTGAGATCGTTATCAACAATGCCAATCTAAACAATAATGATGGTCTAAAATCCCATACATATGGAAAGCATATATTCGTCCCACGAATCCTTCCTCTCTAAGAACAACTGTCAACAGGACTGTAGAAAATCCAGGATCCTAAATCTAAAATAACTTTAACACTAAAAAATAGGACATCACTGTTAAAGAAAAAAATCTATAAGAAAGAATGTTTATTCATGTTGTAATTTATAAATAATTTTTTTTTTAAAATCAAAAATAACAATTGTAATAATAGAAATAGGACATCACTGTTACTGGAAGGAAAACCATCTGTAAGCAAGAATGTTTATTCATGTAATCATAAATTAAATCTAGCTTGATGTAATTATTATTATTAATTATTTATTATTTTTTTTTCACTAGAGGTCATGCCAGTGAGTAGTATGTGATCAAATCATTGTTTCTCTAGCTTAACAGTTTGAAATGTAATGCAGCTTGTGTTGTATATTTATGTATGCTCCAGATGATGATCTTGATATGAAGATAGAAACATCGGGGATAATAAAAAGTCATTTTAACATGGTTGTAGAATCCAAAATTTCAAAAATGAATGCTGATCACCGTATAACACTAAAAGACAGGAATATATAAATTCGCCCTTCACTGTGAGCAATAAAGTAAAGAAACCACCAAGCTTTTAAGCTTTGTGAAACGATGCAAAAACTGAAGGAGAATTGCAGGCACCAGAAAGTGTTAAAAACACTGGAGGAAAGACACCATCCAATTGTCTATCAATACCAACTAGGCTAGTATATGCTGCATAAAATCTTTGTGAGAAGGAGTGAAGAAGTAGTGAAAGAAAACTTAGGAGAGCAGTGCTTTTCAACTATGGATTGTGACTAGCATTTTTAAAAAAATGAAATAGAACAGAAAATATCATCAGAGGATCTCACAGATTTTGAATCTTTTTTTTTTCTTTAAACAGTTTGATTTTATTTTATACAAGTGTTCATAAGTATTTAAAAAATGGAGTGCTTAAGGTACTGAGAGATCTCCACATAGCCTTTACAGGAATGCAGAGAACTGACCAGGGCTTCTGACCTAATTTCCAATCCTCAACTTCTTGTGGTGCACCCTGTTTGGTATTTACCTGGATACTGAATGAACGAGGGTGGGCTGGCAATTTGGAATGTATTCTTATTGGCTTAAACCACAAATAAAATGATAGTACAGCATGACAGAATTTCATGACAGCTGGGGCATTACCCAGTTAAACAAGACTACTGTTGTTTTTGTCAGGGCGAACAGCAAAAAGTCAGCTACAGGAACAAATCCCGAAACACACCCCAACTCAACATCACCAGAGATCAAGATTGGTACTATCAATATAAGAAGCCTGAATAGCAAAGAAATGGAACTGGCTGAGGAATTGGATAAGTACCAAATCAACATAATAGGGGTGACTGAAACAAAAAATGGCGATTATTTCTAAGCAATAAATACAAAATGTTATATTCAGGCAATAACAATTTGGGAAAAGAATGAGTAGCTAGAGTATTCAACACTAAATACGAAGTTAATTTTCTTGAATGGCAGGCAATATCAAGCAGTGATCTGAGCAAATATCAGAATGGGGAACTGGACAGTGAGACCTATTTGTGCCTATGGTCCCACAGAAGGTTCTACTAAGGTAGAAGTGGAGGAATTTTTGATGCTTTAGAAAAAGCAACTGACACAATGAAAAAGGAAAAGCTGGTCCTTGTTGAGGATCTAAATAGCAAAGTAGGAAATGATTGTCAGACATGCAAAAATATTTTGAGAAATTTGGAGAAAAGAGCAAAACTAATAATAATGGCAAATACCTGTTGGATTTCTGCTCAGGACATGAACTGGTTATTACTAACACAATGTTCCAACATAAAAATGTGCATAAATTTACATGGAGAGAAGAGGTAAGGAATAAGAGAGTCTCATTGACTATGTTATTGTTGATAGTGATGTTTTCTCACTGGTGTATGCAACTAGAGTATACAGAGGATTTGAAATTGGAAGTCATCACTATTTAGTCTTGAGCAGGATAAAATTGAATTTCATATTGAAAAGAATAACATGTAAGAAAGTTTTAAAGCAAATAAAAGTTGAACAGCTCTCAGATGTGAACTGTAGACTAAAATACACAAACATTATTCAAGTAAAAATGAAAGAGTTGGAGAACAGGAACCAAACCGTGGAGATTCAATGGCAAATACTGAAGAAAACATTGATTCAGCCAAGGATGCATGTGGTGAGGTTATCTGCAAGGAAAGAAAAATCAGAACTCCATGGTGGACACAGGAAGTTTAAGAGGCAGTGAAGGAAAAGAAGAAAGCATATCGAAAGTCCCTGAAAATAAGTCAGCCTTGTGCTCTTAGAGAATACAGAGACAAATGTAAGAAAGCTAAAACTTGCTAAAAGTTTTAGCTTTTTTGCTACTGTGTAAAACTAGCTAAACAAAAGTCATGAGAATACTGTAGCGAGAACAAAAAAAAAAAAATAAATATCAGGAAGGTGACAAAATATTCTGGAGGCTGTTGAAAAAGCTAAGAAATCGAGGAAAAAGTGCTGTAAAAGAAATTAGAGATGATAAAGGTGACATGAAAACTTGAGAAAAAGATATCCTTGATGTATGGAGTAATTATTTCAAAAAAATTGCTAAATGAAGCAAGCAGTGACAGTACTGTGGTAAAAAACACTCAACAGGCATATCCATACTTGAAGTAGAAAAAGCCATCCAAAGCATGAAATGTGGAAAGACAGCTAGAGCAGATGATATTCAACAAGAAATGACAACCACTGCATAGTTCAGAAGGCCTGGACAGAGGGACGAATTCGAGATGATTGAAGTAGAGCTCTCATAGTACCCATATACAAACAAAAGGGAAATAAAACTGAATGTGAGAATTACAGAGGTATTTTCCTACTGAGTGTTCCTGGTAAGATTTATGCAGGTATACTTGAGAAATGGTTCAGAAGGACCGTGAAAGGGAATCTTGGTGAAGAACAAGCTTGATTGAGGCCAAATAGAGGCTGTCAGGATCAGATTTTCAATTTAAGATAAACCAGTTGAGAAATCTTTGGAATATAACAAGGATATATATTTAATTAAACAGCGAAAAGTCAGCTACTGGAACAAATCTGAAAATAAACCCCAACTCAACATCACCAGAGTTAAAGATCGGTACTATCAACGTAAGAAGCCTGAATGGCAAAGAAATGGAGCTAGCTGAGGAATTAGATAAGTACCAGATCGACATAATAGGGGTGACTGAAACAAAAAAGACCAAAACTGGTGAGATCTTTCTGAGCAATAAATACAAAATGTTATATTCAGGCAATGACAATCAAGGAAAAGAAGGAGTAGCCATAGTATTCAACACAAAATACGAGGCTAATCTTCTTGAATGGCAGTCAGTCTCAAGTAGAGTAATGTGGGCAAATATGAGAATGGGGAACTGGACAATGAGACTTATTTGTGCCTATGGTCCCACAGAAGGTTCTACTAAGATAGAAGTGGAGGAATTTTTTGAGGGTTTAGAAAAAGCAACTGACACAATGAAAAATTGGTCCTTGTTGGGGATCTAAATAGCAGAGTAGGAAATGATTGTGAGACATACAAAAATATTTTGGGAAAATTTGGAGAAAAGAGCAAAGCTAATAATAATGGCAAATATCTGTTGGATTTCTGCTCAGGACATGGACTGGTTATTACTAACACCATGTTCCAACATAAAAATGTGCACAAATTCACATGGAGAGAAGAGGCTAGGAATAAGAAAAGTCTCATTGACTATGTTATTGTTGATAGTGATGTTTTCTCCGTGGTGCAGGACACCAGAGTGTACAGAGGATTTGAAATTGGAAGTGATCACTATTTAGTCTTGAGCAGGATAAAATTGAATTTAATATTGAAAAGAATAACATGTAAGAAAGTTTTAAAGCGAATAAAAGTTGAGCAGCTCTCAGATGTGAGCTGTAGACTAAAATACACAAAGATTATTGAAGAAAAAATGAAAGAGTTTGAGAACATGAATCAAACCTTGGAGATTCAGTGGCAAACTCTAAAGAAAACATTGATTGATTCTGCCAGAGAGGCATGTGGTGAGGTTGTCTGTAAGGATAAAAAAATCAGAACTCCCTGTGGACACAGGAGGTTAAAGAGGCAGTGAAAGAAAAGAAAGCCTACCAAAAGTTCCTGTCAAATAAGTCAGCTTGTGCTCTTAGAGAATATAGAGATAAATGCAAGAATGCTAAGCACTGTGTAAAACTAGCTAAACAAAAGTCATGGGAGGACTTTGGCAAGAATATAGAAAATAAATATCAAGAAGGTGGCAAAATATTCTGGAGGTTGTTGAAGAAGCTTAAGAATGGAGGAAAGAGTGCTACAAAAGGAATTAGAGATGATAAAGGTGACATGAAAATGGGAGAAAAAGATATCCTTGAAGTATGGAGTAATTACTTTGAAAAACTGCTAAATGAAACAAGCAGTGATGACAGCACAGTGGTAAAAAACATTGACCAGGCATGCAGTCAGGAATACATATCCATACTTGAAGTAGAAAAAGCCATCAAAAGCTTAAAATGTGGAAAGGCAGCAGGAGTAGATGATATTCGACCAGAAATTCTGAAGTATGGTGGTATGAGAGTCTTACAGTGGCTGCACTGCATAGTTCCGAAAGCCTGGACAGAGGGACGAATTCCCGATGATTGGAGTAGAGCTCTCATAGTACCCATATATAAAAAGGGAAATAAAACTGCATGTGAGAATTACAGAGGTATTTCCCTACTGAGTGTTCCTGGCAAGATCTATGCAAGTATTATTATTATTATTATTATTACGGGCAACTCCAGGGAGTCATTAGACTCATCGAGGGAGGCCCCAAATCATTTTCATCACAACTATTCGACATTCATACAGTATCTATCATACCTCGCCTTAAACTCATTCACTGTCACAGCATCCACCACAGACTCAGGGAGCGCATTCCACTCATTCACTACTCTAAAAGTAAAGAACCCAGCTCTAACACCTTTACTAACCACACTTTTGCCCAGTTTCCATGGATGTCCCCTAGTCCTCCCACAAGTATACTTGAGAAACGGTTGAGAAGAATTGTGGAAGAAAAGCTTGGTGAAGAACAAGCTGGATTCAGGCCAAATAGAGGCTGTCAGGATCAGATCTTCACTTTACGACAAATAGTCGAGAAAGCATGGGAATATAACAAAGATCTGTATTTAAGTTTTGTCGATCTGGAAAAGGCATATGACAAGGTGCCACAAGAGAAGCTATTCAATACGCTGCAGTTATATGGTGTGAATGGGGCATTATATCAAGCAATACTTAGTCTTTATTTGAGTTGTAAGTCAGCAGTTAGAATTGAAGGAAGTACAGGAAGATGGTTTAATGTTAAATCTGGTGTGAGACAAGGATGCACATTATCCCCTCTGTTATTCATAATCTATATGGATCACATTATGAAGTGGTATTAAACATGATATCAAAATTGGAGATGTTAATGTCAGCTCTTTGCTTTATGCAGATGATGTTATACTTCTAAATAAATCTGCTACAAGTCTGCAAGATTCTCTGACTAAATTGAATAGCTGTTGTAATAGATATGGTATGAAGGTCAGCAATAAAAAGACAAAGACAATGAAAATAGGAAGAATCATTGAAAATGTCAACTGTGTTGTGAATGGAGAACCTGTGGAACAAGTAAAACATTTCAGCTATTTAGGCACGATTTTTACTGAAGATGGTAAATTAAATATAGAAATAGACAACAGAATCAGCAAAGCAGGTATGGTGGGAAGTCAATTGAATAAATTCATATGGAATATTAGTCGAAACACTAAATTAGCTGTATACAAGACAGTGTTCAAACCAGTTTTAACTTATGGATCTGAGAGCTGGGTCAGAAGTAAAACACTTGACCAAAGACTAGAGACCGCAGATATGAAGTCCTGAGAAAGATTAGAGGCGTGAACAGATGGCATCAATGGCAATATCATATTAAAAACGAGGATATTAGGAAAGAACTTGACATTGTCAGCATCCAGGAATGCGTTAGCAGAGCTAATCTCAGGTGGTATGGTCACTTAAACAGAATGGTCGAAGAAAGATTAGCAAAACAAGTGTTCTCTGCCAGGTTGGCAGCAAAACGACCCAGAGGAAGACCAAGATATAGGTGGATTGATACAGTACAAAGTGCTTTAGACGATAGAAATGTAAGATCTGATAATGTTGGAGTGTTGACAAGTAACAGACTGATTTGGAGGAAAATTGTAGATAGGAAGTTAGTAATGATGTAATTTTTTTTTCATGTAGTACTATCATATCCTGTACACCCCTTGAGGGTACATGGCAGGAATTTGATGATGATGATATATTTAATTTTTTTTTTAAATAACGAAACCTGTGGTGCGTTCATAATTAGAAGAAACACACGTATAAACGACAGTGAAAATTATTTAATTGTAAATATTTCATCCCAAGTATCTTAGGACATCATCAGTACAGTATTTAAACAAAATTAGGAATAACATACAGTTAGGGCGCATGATTACAATAGAATCGCATGAAAACGTGCATAACGTGCTAAAGTAGTACAAAAAAAAAAAAAAGTTAATTATTTAACACAATTTTGTATGATAATTTCCCATACTTTAGGAATAGTAAGAATGTCGTTGCGGTTTAGGTTTGGTCTGTGTAGTAGGGCTTCAGAACTTTCTTTGTATAAACGTTCATGTTTAAATAAAGATCTATGTAAAAGCTTAGCCTTTTCCCAATGGATCCTATGGTTTGGATTTTCAATTCCGTGTTGAGAGAGGCCAGATATCTGCGGTTTCAGAAGACAAATGTGGTCTTGATGTTCCGAGATGCATTTCTGAACAGACCTACCTGTCTGTCCAAAGTAAGATAATTTGCATGAGCATGGAATCTCATAAACACCAGGTAACATCAAGGGTGAGAATTTGTCCTTAGGAGAAGGTAATAAGTTGTAAATTTGGTTGATAGGTTTGTAAGTAGTGGCAAAATTGTATTTCTTCATAATTTTAGAAAGACGTTCTGAGATGCCTTTAACGTAAGGTATGGGAATCCTATGCACTTCTTCCTGTCTGGTTTGATGTATACAGAAGTGACTGATGATTTTTTGAGTTGTTTTGCGATTATATCCATTTAGGATGGCTGTATTTTTGATAACTTCTAATTCCTGGTTTAAAGATTCTTCAGAGGAGTAGAATTTGTGTGCTCTGGAAACTAGTGATTTAATAATGCCAGATTTAATTAACGTTTTTTTTTTTTGGTACTACTTTAGCACGTTTTCACGAGATTCTATTGTAATCATGCGCCCTAACTGTATGTTATTCCTAATTTTGTTTAAATACTGTACTGATGATGTCCTAAGATACTTAGGATGAAATATTTACAATTAAATAATTTTCACTGTGGTTTATACGTGTGTTTCTTCTAAATATATATTTAAGTTTTCTCAATCTGAAAAATGCAAGGTGCTAAGAGGAAAGCTCTTCAAAACTACAGTTATACAGTGTAAATAGGACATATCAAGCAATATATAGTCTCTATTTAAGCTGTAAGTCAGCAGTTAGCATTAAAGAAGGTAGAGGAAGAGTAGTTTGATGTTAAATCGGGTGTGCAACAAATATGCACATTATCTCCACTGTTATTCATTATCTATATGGATAACATTATGAAAGAAAGTGGTATAAAATCTGATCTAAAATTTTTTTGATGCTAATCATGGCTCTTTACTTTATGCAGGTGATGTTATACTTCTGAATAAATCCAGTAGAAGTCTAGAAGATTCCCTGAATAACCGTTGTTTATAAATAAATTTTGTAAAAAATTTGGTATGAAAATCAGCAATAAAACAACAAAGGTGATGAAAATAAGAAGAAACATTGAAAACATCAACTGTATACTGAATGAACTTATAGAACAAGTGAAATATTTCAGCTATTTAGGTAGAATTTTTAGTCAAGATGATAAATTAAATATTGAAATAGACAACAGCAGTAGTAAAGCTGGTATGTAGACAGTTGGCTGAATAACTTTCTTTGGAATAAGAAAGAAATTAATCAAATCACTAAATTAGTGCTATACAAGACTGTGTTTAAACTAGTTTTAACATATGGATCTAAGAGCTGGATTAGAAATAAAACCCTTGATCAAAGACTTGAGACCTCTGATATGAGAGTTCTAAGAAAGATTAGTAGAGTGTACAGATGGCATTAATGGCAGTATCACATTGAAAATGAGGATTATCAGGAAAGAACTTGTCATTGTTAGCATTCAGGAATGTGTTAGTAGAACTAATCTCAGGTGGTATTGTCACTTAAACAGAATGGGAGAGGAAAGATTAGCAAAACAAGTTTTTGGTCAGGTTGGCAGGAAAAAGACCCAGAGGTAGATGGATTGATACAGCAAAAAATGCCTTCAAAGACAGAAATATAAGACCTGATAATGTTGGATTCTTAACAACTAACAGATTACTTTGGAGGAAAATTGACTGCAATTAGTAATGGTGTAGCTTTTTCATGATACGGTATTAAACCTGATATCAAAATTGGAGATATTAATCTCAGCTCTTTACTTTATGCAGATGATGTTATACTTTTAAATAAATCAGTACAAGTCTGCATGATTCTCTGACTAAATTGAAAAACTGTTATAATAAATTTGATATGAAAATCAGTAATAACAAGACAATGAAAATAGGCAGAAACATCGAAAATATCAACTGCATTGTGAATGGAAAACCTATAGAACAAGTAAACATTCAGCTACTTGCGCACAATTTTTAGTGAAGACAGTACATTAAATATGGAAATAAACAACAGAATCAACGAAGTCGTTATGGTAGAAAGTCAAATGAATAAAATTTATATGGAATATGAGAGAAATTAGTCAAAACACTAAATTAGCTGTATAAGATAGTGTTCAAAACAAATTTTAACTTATGGATCTGAGAGCTGGTTTATAAACCAGGCACTTGACCAAAGACTAGAGACCACAGATATGAGAGTCCTGAAAAAGATTAGAGGTGTGAACAAATGGCATCAGTGGCAACACCATATTAAAAACGAGGATATTAGGAAAAAACCTGACATTGTCAGCATCCAGGAATGTGTTAGCAGAGCTAATCTCATGTGGTATGGTGACATAAACAGAATGGGAGAGGAAAGATTAGCAAAACAAGTGTTCTCTGCCAGGTTAGCAGGAAAAAGACCCAGATATATGTGGATTGATACAGTAAAAAGTGCCTTAGACGACAGAAATATAAGATCTGATAATGTGCGAGTCTTGACAGATAAGAGATTGATTTGGAGGAAAATTGTTGATAGGAAGTTAGTAATGATATAAGTTGTTGAAAGTTTTTTCACTTGGTTATATTATAAATTAAAGATCCAAGAAATGATATACTTGATTTAACCCATTATCCAAGTGTAAGCAAACAAAGTTTGCACCGGAAGTATCCTTCAGACTCGAGCAACTAGTGGCAAAGGTGGTATGACTTCACATCACTTCCTTAGTATCCCATAATGCAAAGCATCTCCTTGCAGGCATATAAAATGCTATGCATTATGGGAAGGGTCCATATGACTTCTGCATTACTTCAACCTTGGTATCTTACCTCCGGGGTCTGGCTCCCAGACCTCAATAAAGGTCGAAACTGGGTAGTGACCCTTACTATAATGCATAGCATTATACATGTCTGCAAGGAGGCGTGCTTTGCATTATGGGATACTAAGGCAAGTGATGTGAAGTCATATCACCTTTGCCATGAGCTGCCCCAGTCTTGAAAGATACTTCAGGCACAAACTTTGCTTGCTTACACCTGGATAATGGATTAAATCAAGTATATAACTTCTTGGCATCTTTAATTTTTAATGATATAAATTCTTCATATAGTACTATCATAATATCCTGTACATCCCTTGAGGGTACATATCAGGATTTTGATGGTGGTGATGATTAAAAAAAAAAGTTTCAGCTTAATGTATGTGTATGCTGGATCCCAATGTAAAATGTATTTCTTATTGTGGGTTATGGTCAAAAAAAAAAAAAGTTTGAGGAACAGATGTAGAGTAAAAAAAACAGCAACTAATGAATACAAATATAAGTATATTTATTCCAAATTATTTGTGATGGAAAGAATTCTTCTCCCTCCTTGAAAGTAGCAATAATAAACTTGATATATAATAAATATTTCTCTCCTATGAGTCTGCTATTAATAATGAAAGTTGATTACATAACACTTAAATTAATATTCTTGTCTGCAGCCGCAATTATGATTCACAAAATTATCTATTAAATATTTAATTAAGTGCAAAGTGTAAATTCTTTAAAATTTAATGAAATGAAACATATATTGAAGAAATCTTTATTGCAATTTATGTTTTAGTATCAAATAATTAAGTTTTACAAGACTGGCCGGAGCTAATTCCACTATTCAACAGCATATATAAAATCAAATGTTAACTATAAAACATCATTTATTTAGTAATTTTTGTTTCTTCTTACGAAAGAATTCTGCACAATCAAAATATGAAACCAAGCATATGGAAAATTTTAATAACTTTTATGACAAAGTCAATTCAATAATCAACTATATCATTATTGCAAGAATCGGTTTTCCTGGTTACACATTTATGTATTTCAACAAAAATCAAATATGTTTTCATTTGCTTCTCAATGATTTTATTAAAGCATTCACCATATATATTAAAAAAAAGGAGAGAGAGATATTCAACTTGGACAATGTTCTCTTCAGTGCATAATTTCTCTTCTATAAAAAAAAAAAAAAAAAAAAAAAAATCCAACAGGACGTAAGAAAATCAGTTTCTGAATTTTAAGAAATTGTGTGTTCAGAAAGGCAGGCATTTTGAATGAAATTTGTTATGCAATATTAGCTAAATAGTCTTTCACCTCAGATGGAGCTAATCGTCGAAAACCCTGCTCATTACAAATACCAATTTCAATGTTATCTGCTGTCATTTGTCCTTCAAAACCTTCTTTGAGTGTTAGGATAGCTGTATGAATTGCATCCTCTAATTCCAGTTCCTCATTATACCTAAGGGGAAAAAAAAATCATCCGAATAATGATTTTTAAAATATAATTCATAAAAAGGTTTAACGAATACAACTCAAAAAATAAATTAAGGAATGGGATTCGATTGCTTAATGCTAAGAAAAATGTCTCACACAAAACGTCTATAAACCTACTGCCTGTACTATTGCTTATACAACAGTCTTAAACTTTCATGAGCAGGATTCCCATAAATATCACCATTTCGGATTTCTACTCTGACTGGACTTAATCCATCTGCATTTGCTGGCCAAGTGGATAGCATCTCCATTGTCCAATCAATAGGTTATGAGCTAAAATCCCTGAAGGCTCATATATTTATGACTATCTTTATATGGCAGATGAACTTCATCACCCAGTGTGACTCCCACTGGAACATATTATAAGAAGGTCCATGTTCGGTCTCTAGAGTAGAGTTTCATGATTATCTAATTTTCTGCCCACCCACAATACTAATATATGATAGTTTTACCACTTTCTATGGGCAGGATTCACATGAAAACATTGACTACCATCACAGTTTAGATTTCTACTAGGGTTGGATTTTATTTATCTGCAATCATTAGCAATGCTCTGTCCCTCCTATCCTATTTATCTACTATGAATACACTGTACCCATCACATGCTATTTCTGTAATGGTGTCCTCTTTGCAGCAGTCAATACTACAAACTCATTGTGTTTATTGCAGAAAACCAGTCCTGCCATTTTTGGACTGATTCTAATCAAGCTATTATCCCCTCCCCTCAACTCTATCATTTCAAGTCACAAATAAGACCTCTTATCTTTAATGTACACATCCAGTCTCACATGATACACCCTGATAGATCTACTTTCCCTGATTATTTACATTCATTTTCATTAAGTAACAATCTCTCCAATCAACCAAGTCCAAATCTTCTGACTGCAAAACCATCCCACACATCAACATAATGTATACCATTCCTCTCATCAACCTGCACATTGACTCATTTGCAATCAAAGCTTTTCATCTCTGTTCATTCATATTATATTCCGATGGCTGGATTTATGCATAAGCTATAGCTTACAACCTTGCATTACAAGAGCCACTGAAAAGCTATTAAATCTATTTACTCAGTAGAGTGGGAGTCTTAAAATTTATAGCTTAGGGACCAACAACTACCTTAAATCTAGCCCTGTGTATGAGCTCCATTAAGTTATTTTCATTTACTGTCATTACTGCTCTCCAAATTCTGAAAATCAATGTGACAAAGCTCTGAACATTATCTAGGGTCCAAATGCAGTCCACACAGCAAAGTCATCTTCCTTGATAACTTTAAAGTATTCAACACCAATAGCTTTGTTTTTCTAATTCCAACAAGAAAATTGTAAATTTGGAAGTATGTGCTGTAAGCAATGATCTAATGCAAATTATCAATTTATTAAGAATACTACTAGCAGTCCTCTCCATTTTTCCAAACACCACTATTTTTTTCTTGACCAGTTCTCCCTCAAAGTATACTGTAGAAATCACCTCTCCCACAGAACACCCTTCTGTTAGTCATTCTCACCTTCATGCCCTTTGGAAATATAATGACACCGAGTGGATGACCTCTGGTACTTAAATGCTTTATTTCCATGGATAGATTAATGCTTCAACTTGTGCAAGGTTAATCAAGAGTTAAGTTTTAGCGTTTTCTTTTATTCTGAATTTAAAGGCTTTAACCACTCCAACTCTGTGAGAGAATATGTAAGAATATCCCCCCCCACACACACACAGACATATAAATGGTAAAGTCAACAGGATTTGATGAGAATACATAAACAAAAAGCATTAACTTCAAACTTCAAAGTAGAGTTTCTTCTGATCTCAATAATAGGCATTAAAATATAATTACTTAACTAATACCCGATTTAATTTGAAAGAAAAAAAGATAATTTGTGCTCAACTTTTCTTAGGAAAGAACATATTACTTCTTTCATACCCTTGAAGACAAAAAAAAGTTCATCTCTTTCAGGTTTATAGCACTTACTAGAATAAGTTTGCTACTTGATGTATCAAAAAGAACTGTCTGTTGCTTAAGGAAAAACTTTTTTGAATTCTTCTTATTCACTTTTATCTAGACTCCAACTTAGCTTCCTTTAAAAGAAATTTATTCATTCATTTTGGAATAAGTGTTTGTTTCCCTTTCTTTTTTTTTTTTTTTTTTTTTTGAGGGGGGAGGAGGAGCTTAAGAAATCCTTTAAACTATATTCCTCCCCTAAACTTGCACTTTCAGAACTTATTCTCTTTTCTAATCAACACAACAGCTATTCTGACATTCTCTCTCTCTCTCTGACTATATCAACTTCCTCGTAGGAAATACAAACTTTGCACAAGTGCACTACTGACTGGTGTTGCAAGCAACATGGTGGTGATACAAAAGTAAAACCATCATCAGAAAGTTCCGTATTTTCTTCTCTCAAGAAAAAGAAAAAAATTAAAAAATTAGTGGCAAGTCATTTTTACAAATAAATATTGCAATCAAACAGTTCGAGACAGGCCACAACTATACAAAGGTTTCTTTTATATATAACAGTAAAGAAATTTCTAATTATAAGAAATAATACATTTTTTGCTATACACTTAAGAAATTTTTACACACATGATAAAACTAAATTTAATCTTTCCTACTGATTTATTTATTCAAAACTTGCCATTGCAAAAAATTAAAAAAAGTAAAAGTAAAAATCTGATATCACTAAATAGCAGATATCCTACACACTCACATGGTAAAAATACCTGCTCGAAGCAAGTTACAGAAGTTATTCTTGCTGGAATGAAGGCTTTCATTCCAAACTCAATTCAAAATGCATGTTCACTACCAAGCTAACTATGGCTTAACAATAGTAAACCAAGGAGTCAAAATAAAATTTAGCATGCTGATAGTGGTTTCAGACAAAAATGCCATCATGCTTAACCTATGGTGAATCAAGTAACAAATGTAAAACTTTGAAGGTCATATGCAGATTTGATACTGTTTGGAGATTAAATGTAAAAAACACACCTCCTGTACAAATTGCATGACTTTGGTCTCAGGTGAGACCAAAGTTGTGCAATTAGGTGAATCTTCTGCTCATCTGCACTTCCATCACCTTAAAATATAACTGTTATCATTCTTATCCTCCAACTTAAGCACAGATAACCAAGGCAAACTGCCTCCATCCTGCCACAAGGCTTCTGTTTATTTATTTTATTTTTGTAATTTGTTTTGTTTTTGCTAGAAAGACTATAAAAATAATCTTAAATAATTTAGATGTTAAAAATTCTTCAATATTAATGATATCTTCCCAAATGTACTTAAGTTAACCTCCAGAATTAAAAATCATGTGCACCATACCAGAGTTTTTTGGGTTGTGTATTTTCCATGATTGCTGGATGTGGTCTGAGGCTTGGTACCTTTGGATGCCTGGTTAGAGACATTAGTTTCATGCTACCAGTGTGACATCTCCAGGGATTCATCACCAAGAAAGAGGGCACTTTTCATTCAGTCATATGGCACAGAACCTATACTCCAGATCTGTGCATAGTCTCTAAAGACTTTGTAGACCATCCTCTGCCAACAACCAGAACCATTCTCAACAGATTCCCTAACAGCCAGCACTGTCCTACAATAACAGAGGCACATCAATCCCAATCATCAGTGGCACAGCAATTGCTAGATGGAACCTTTGCAGATCCAACTGGAATGCATTTGAGAAACAAATGGAACAAATCATTACAGCAATACCACTCACCCGTAATAGCTATCCCAGATCTGCAACCAGCTTTGGATGCAATCAAAACTGCATCCAAAAGCCTTTATTCCCAGAGGCTACCGAAAACAGTACATCCCATGCTAGAGCAAGGAAATTGAGGAATTTTTAACTAAAAATGAAGAAGATCCAATTGCTGCTAAGGAGCTCACATAGCAATGCTTGACAAAAACAGAAAGGATAAATGGATCTGAACCTTCCATGAACTTGATTTCACCAAAACTAGCTGGAAAAGGTGATCACTTCTGAGAAAATTAGGTGGGGCAGAACAAACAACATAACTCCAGACCAAATGGCTAACCCTTTACTGAAAACCTCCAAGATACATCCCAGCTCTACCAAGAAAATAAACATGCAATCTACCATCAGAAAAAACCAGAAGATGAACTTGTAAGCCCAGTATCTCTGGGAGAGGCACAGAAAGCCTTGAAACTCACCAAGAATGGCAAGACTGCAAGAGTGGATGGTCTCCTCCCCAAGTTTCTCAAACACGGCTGCTGCTCTGTTTTCAAAAATTATAACAACTGGAGAACTACCAAAACTATGGCAGGAAGCCAAAATAATTAGTGTGCTCAAACCAGGGAAAGATCCAAATAATGTCCAGAAAATCTATGACCTATTTCCTTGCTTTGTTCTGCCTATAAGCTTTTTGAAAGAATTCTCCTTAAAAGAATTTCACTACTCATCGAAAGAGTACTCACAAATAAACAAGCTGGATTCAGGCCAGGAAGAAGTTGCTGTGACCAAGTCCTGGCAACACAGATTGAAGCAGGCTTCCAGAAGAAACTTACACCTGGAGTCATTTTCATTGACCTAACATCAGCTTATGTGACTGTCTGGATCAAGGGCCTCCTCCTAAAGATAGGCAATATTACAAGGTGCAAAAAAACTTTCCAGCTTTTAGAATCCATTCTCTCCAGCAGAAAGATCCGGGTCCATATTGGAGGAAAAAAAAGCAGGGCAAGATTCCTCCACAACAGTGTCCCACAGGGCTCTGAGTTAGCCCGTTTACTCTTCAACATCTACATGTCTGACATACCAGCTCAAGCAAATAAATGTATTCCAATGACCTCAATTTTACACCAGTTGATCTCCTTTGCCAACCTGGAAGAAAACTTCAAGCAGTGGTACCTGAAGCCAAATCCAACAAAAACTGTGTCCACAGCATTCCACTTAAACAATGCAGAGGCAAATCGACACCTCAATCTCTCTTTCTGCAGCAAGATGGTAGAACACGAACCTCACCCAAAATACCTTGGAGCAAGCCTGGACAGAAGCCAAACCTATAAAAGGCACATCACCAACCTCCACATCCAACAATATTAAAAAGAGAAATAATATAATTTCAAGGCTTACTAGAACAGCCTGGGGGGGGGGGGGGGCAGAAGTCCTAAGGTCATCTGCACCAGTCCTCACTTTCTCTGCAGCAGAATACAGTGTCCCCCACCTGAGAAAGAAGTGTGTGAACACTAACATCATAGACATAGATACCCAGCTAAACTCTACCATGTGCACAATTAGTGGGACACTGAGAAGTACCCTTCTTCCCTGGTTGCCTGTCCTATCCAACATTGCTCCAAATATATGGAGAAGACAAGCCTCAATTAAAGAACTGAATAAAGTAATGAGCAATTCACTTGCCCTGCACCAGACTTTCAAAAGTCCACCTAATCTTTGCTTAAAATCAAGAAACCCTTTCTGATCCAAGGATGAACTCTCTTCAGCTGCCTTACCATCAACATCTGACATATAGAGTGAACAGTGATCCAACAAATGGCTTCCTGTGCTCTGCAGCCTGGTTTTGCTCTTCCTAGGAAGATTTGGTCATCTGTCAACTATAGGAGTGATGCAAGAAAAATTTTAGCTTATCGAGGAATTTCAGAACTAAATTTTTTGCTTGGAGAGTGGTAAATGAATTAGAATGGACTGTAGTGTTGTGAGCACATTGTTGTTGAATGTATTCATGGAAAAGTATGACAGATATCATGCGGATATTATTGGTCTCTATCCACACAATATAACAATAATATATAATAAATGTGGGATTAGGATAAATGGAAATTGTCAGACCACCCTTATTGTGACAGTTCCCCCATAGACCAGATGATCACTCATATTGTGAATGGCTGCCCAGGTGCCAATTTCATGGTAATTTCCAAGACATCCACAAGGTGATAGATGAGGCCCTGGATTGGCTTTCTGGACTAAACATTGACCTATAGCTGCATTTTATTATTTGTGCCATAAGAATAAATAAATAAAAAACCATACCAGAAACAGTGCGCCACATGCCTCTTGTTGTCTTTTACCTGAAAAATCTTCAATATCCTAGATACTAAAATGTTTTCAATCTTGATTGAATCTCCCTACCTGAATTACAGAACTAACATTGCATCAATCATCACCTCCACACTCTTTTATAAACAACTAGCATCTATCCAACAACATGGAAGCAAGCCTATATTCAGTCCATTCAAAAAAAAAAGGAGATAAAACTCTGCCTTTACACTATCCACCCCTATTGGTGCCTTAGTCCTCTCTAAAATAATGAAGGTCATCAACAGTCAATTACTTCCCTACATGGAGGTCCATCAGTTAAATCAATGACCACCAGTATGGATTTCCCCACTTCATGACAGACCTCTAGCTCATATTACTCAATTCTAGTCACATGGAAAAGTTCAGAAAAACCATTGCTGTTATTCTTCACAATCCAGAGCATTCGATCAGATCTGGCATCAACAGCCAGCCACACCTTTCTGAAGGTGTTTGCAAATGATGTAAAACTGGGTAGCACAAGTTAATCAAGGTGATCTGAAGAGTAAGAGTATGAAAAAAGTAATAAGTGACAGTTTAATGTAAGAAAGTGTCAAGTGATGCATTTTGGGATGAAAAGATTAGTATACTTCCATCAATGTAGTACTGCTACAGAAGTGCACAACTTTACTATGTTGATGTAGTAAAGCTGTATATTAGATTGATGGAAGTGCACTTAAAGAAATAATTAAAGCATAGAGCATTAGAAGGCATTGTGCAAAAGTGGTCAAGGCTGATCACAGGGTTATTACTTGGTTAGTGAAGAACACACTAACAAGAAGAGATAAGGATCACTCCTCTTTATAAGGTTCTGATACACATCTGGATTACTGTGCACAGGCCTGGTCAGCTGGGTTTCTTGGGAAAGATTCATGGGCAAGTGACCAAGATGGTGATGGTCTGTGAAATGCTCCCTATAATGAGAAATTGAAGGTCTGCTGGTTGAAGAAGTTAGTTGATAGAGATATAGAAATGTTTCAATTACTGAAGGCATTTTATAGGAGTGATGCAAGAAAAATTTTAGCTTGTAGAGGAATTTCAGAACTAAATTTTTTGCTTGGAGAGTGGTAAATGAATTAGAATGGACTGTAGTGTTGCGAGCACTTTGTTGTTGAATGTATTCATGGAAAAGTATGACAGATATCATGCGGATATTATTGGCCTCTATCCACACAATATAACAATAATATATAATAAACGTGGGATTAGAAACAGTTGTTTAACGTGTGATACATTCTTGACCTTGAATTAAGTACGTATTACAACCATAACGTTCCTAGCCCATTTATTAGAGAATGCCTCAGAATGCTCTTTTATAATCCATTTATATAGATCACACTAAGTTTTTAAATCCAACTGCCATCTTTTGGATTAAATCTACATTCTTTCTACTTTTTCTGGAAAGAAAGAGCATAGATAACCTGACATGCGATTCCAATCATATCTAGATTTTCCTAAAGAAGTAATTTATGTGGTCTGTAAGCAATCTCATAATACCAGAATAATTATGAAATTTTTATAAGACTTTTCTGCTAGAATTTATCTGTTGTATTTTTTTAATGCAAATTCCATCCATGAAAGGCTGACAATAGCAAAACAGTTATTCTCAAAGCAGGATAAAATCTGAAATCTATCCAAAGTACATTAAATATATAAAACAAAAAATTTTACACCAAACACAAAACTAGACCTCTAAGCAATAGATGACTTTCATCTCCTGGTGAAACTCTACCACTTAGCTTATTGAAAGCATGACGGGTCTACTGCTATGTTTCATCTCCAGAGTAAGATTCCGAGTCTGCTCCCATCCCCATTTCTTCTTATATTCTGTGTGGGTGATGGCCTTGCTAGACAAGCAAAATACACTGTTATTAATAAATAATGGAGGCTATCCTGCTGTTGCTTATGAAGCCTGAGTATAGTAGTACACAGGATGCACTATGCACTGACAAGGCCATTCTTAGATAGGGCTTTGGCACAAAGTGCATGTAACTTTAGCAGTTACATGCACAATTCCCTCACCCATGCTACATGCTCTATAATAGTGCTTCCCAAACTTATGAATGCCAAGGCCCCTTTGGAAAAATTAAAATATTTCACGGCACCCATCGAAAAAAAATCATAATATAGACATATGTTATTATAATATTTATTGTATTTATATTCAAGATTTTGCGTTTGTAATCTTTTTGTGTTTCTTATCAATACCTTTGAAATTAAACTTATATGAATAAGCATATATTTACTAATATTCATTAATCGCCGAAATACACAAGAAGCAAAATTTGTGAACCAACACCAATGTGCGATTTTTTCCATTAAAATATATATATAAAAAAAAAAAAGAAATAACAAATAATAAAAATTAAATATGTTTCTTTTAAGATTAAAAAAAATCTACTTAGTCTTAAAACATTTTAAATTTGTTTTCATTATTTCACGTCTCCCCTCAACAAAACTTACAGCCCCCAAGGTGGCTGCGGCCCACAGTTTGGGAAGCGCTGCTTCCCAAAGTTTCCTGCACCAATTCAATCATGAAAGATAAACAAATACTAGTGCCAATGTAGATATAAATAAAATCCTCCAATCAACCAAAAGAACTATATGCAAAAGAGCCAAAATAATACCAAAATTTCATTTAATAAAAAACACTCTTGTATCCATTTCATTAATTCAAGCATTAATAAACAAATATAAATGAGCATGTATAATTCAGTGGAAGTGGCTTATTGCATCCACAGCACTAGGCTGCCTGAAGAAAGATCTAAGTTCAATTCTAGTTGCAGGCTAGAACTTTTTCTAGGCCTTTTTTTCAACTGGTTCCAGAGTAAGTTGATATCTGCACAGATATCGACTTATTTAGAAACCAGTAAGTACAGGCAAGTGGTCCCCCCCCCTGCCCCCACCAGAAACTTGGATTTTTTTTTCATCCCATAAACTCAAGAAAAGAGACCATAGAACCCACACTATTTCAGATGGGGGAAAAAATTACATTATCTAGCAATAATAATTGTCTGCTACCCCTGTTATTTGAAGTTATGGAACATTCCAGGTTTGCTAATAACATAAAAACAGGTGTACAGATAGTAGGAAGCAGTATTTCATTGTAGCAGTTGAATACAGGTGGTGTGGCAGCACAACACAAAGTCAGTGACTTCAAGAGAAGTGTCATCATGGGCTGTCCCATTGATGCTCAACTGAAACATCCATAATAAGCGGTTGAGATGTGATCAACAATTAGAGACATTCTGGCATCACTGGTGCAGGAAAACACCTAGGGTGGTCACCAACAACAATAAAAAAAAAAAAAAAAACGGCAAAGACCATGTCTTGGTGAAAGTGTGTTTTTCAAATAAATTTCATTATAACAATGAAATTGTTATAATGAAATTTATTCAAAAGGTATCCCTTGCTTAACGCGGATTTGATTATCGCGGCAAAATTAATTGCGGCAATCCCTTGATATATGCAGAAAGAATTTTGATTAACGCACCTTTAAATTTACCATGCAAAATCATGCTCGCACCACAAGGCTGCTAGCCTCATGGTTATCCAAATTCTCTTAATGATCTGTGTGAGAATGTGAAAGTTTTATTTTTCCAACCAAATATGACATCAATGCTACAACCCATGGACATGGGCATCATTGCAACTTTCATTGCCTATTTTCTTAAAAAGACATTCTCAAAGGCAGTAGAAACAACAACAACAGGAGAAAATGCGATTACGCTCCACTAATTTTGGAAAAAATTTAACATTAAACACGCAATTGAGAACATTCGTGACTTGTAGGAGCAAGTGTCTTCTAGTTGCATGAAAGCTGTTTGGAAAAAACTTTCTGCCAGAATGTGCTAATGACTTAGGTTGTTTTCAAAATCCTGTGAACAATGTGGTCAAAGAAATCATTGCAATTGGTGAAGACCTCGGTTTTGATGGTGTTGACGCAGAAGATGTTAAAGAATTATTGGATTCAAATTCAAAAAATTTCAGTGACAACGATCTTCTTGAAATTGAACAACGCACATATGAAGACAACGAACAAATGGAATGTGAAGATGCGGTTCCAAAGGAAATAACAGTCAAAGAACTGAATGGAATATTTCGCAGTTTAGAATTGCTTAAGCAGCAAGCAATGGATATGGATCCAGATGTTAACCGAAGAATGCTTGTTTGCCGAGGTCTGGAGAGTCATTTGCTTGTTATCGTAGAATTTATGCCGATAAGAAAAAAAAAACTAAAACTGTTCAAACATTTACTTTGCATTCATTTTTTATCTTTCCTAAAAGAGAACCATATAAAATGAACTATAAGTACAGTAATCGATCAGGGACGAATTGTACTTTTTACCATTGATTATTAGATTTGATTAACGCGGTAACATCAAGGGATTAATTAACCGCGTTAATCGAGGGACACCTGTATATATATATATATATATATATATATATATACACATACACACACACACACATACACACTCAGGTCTCTTTTTATGCGGATTTGAAGTTATGTGGTATAGTACGCCAACAGATATGAGCCCTTTCGATACTTCTACACATGTCAACAGAAGGAGAATGCATTCCGATAATAAGGTAATCCAGAGTTTCCCAAGCTTTTCCTATGACGGAACACTTCACAAATCCTGAAATTTTCATGGAACACCTTGGTTATTTTGTAATATATTAATTAATCATTAATTGTTAATTTAGCTGATTTATTATTATTAATTAATAATTATTAATTAATTAAACATAATCATTAAATTAATTTGTGCTGATTTTCATTGACATATCCCATTCTGATCACCAAAAATTTATAAGTACTTAAGTGAATGCAGACTTTTTCTCTTGTGTGCTGGTACTTTTTCCCTCCTTTTGTACATCCTGGAGATTGCTTTGTAGGCTGGAGGTGGATGAATCACTATCTGTTGCGTCACAAACGCCTTCAATAAAAGATTTCTTAACACCAAAATTAAAGAAAGTTCCTTGTGTCTTATTCATATTAAAATTTAAATCTGTAGGCCTATTACTTTTAAAATAGCGGTTTCGAAACAAGCACTTTCAGCCTACAATACGAACTTGTGAAGAAAGTATTCTGTATTACTAGATCTGAGAACCAGATACAGACTACCTTCATCTTCAATTTCAGTGGAAAATTTTTCTTTATACTTCCTCGCTGATTGGTCACTAACATTTGCAACACAGATGTTATTTCGTTCAGTTTTGAGGGCAGATGATACACTGCACATTGTTGTAATCGGCTTGCAGGCAATTTTTATGACCGGTTATAAACAGCAGTATTCCCTTTCTCGAATGTTGAAAGGTTTCAATGTGTGAAAATTAACGATAATTCACGAATACTTCCACGTTTAAAAATACACGGCTTGGTCACTAACATTTGCTACACAGATGTTATTTAGACGTTCTGGGTCTGAGCTTTTAGACATATTCATGAATGTAATTTTCCTCAGAATATTTCCACTATAACATATTTATTCATGAAAAATGCCTAGAAAACTAAAATTACAAATTCCAGGAGAACTTCTTGCAGAACACAGTTTGGGAAACCTTGGGGTAATTAATCCGTATTGTGGGATGAGTTGTTTATTATTATACGGCGGAAAATTAACTTCTCTTTTATGATCATTGTAGTTTTTAAAGTGGTAACTATTTTGCCTTGTATAAAAGTTGGAAAATTTTACCTATAAAGCATGTGATTTCGTGTGTTGTTGACCAATTAGTACATTGCCATTGTACACAATGAACAGTGTCAGCACATTCTGGCACAATGCGATAACGTGTAAGCAGAAAGTGTTCATGAAGTTTAATTCCGCATGTGAGTAAATGTTTGTCTTTTTATTATTGAAAGTCTAAATTTTGCTAACTGTTATTCTAAAGATTTAATTTGGACCAGTGGAGAAAAAAAGCCCCAAAGAAAAGCAATTTCATTGGAAATGAAAATTGCAATTTTAGATCGCTTAGCAAAAGGAGAGGGATCTACGGTGATTGGTAAACATTTTAATTTAGGCGAATCTACCATAAGAGCAATTAAAAAGAATGAAGTCCCAATAAGTAAATCTGTCATTTCTGGCACAAAACTAAGTGCCAAATTATCATCGTATACTTAAGAGACGCTTTATTAGAAAACATGGAACGAGGGCCCGTAATTTGGATTGAAGAATTCCTATAAGTGGTTATTTACTTAAACAAAAAGCTCTTCGGTTTTATGAACAGATGAAGCAATTGGAACCGTCTACTGCCGCTTCCCAGGCTGATAAAGAATTTTCTGCTAGCAAAGGATGGTTAACTGGGTTTTTAAAAAGGAATGCACTTCATAACGTGAAGATTACAGGCATTTTTTGGTGGCTGCTTCATCTGCAGCAGCAGATGAAGCAGCCACCAAAAATTTTCAAGAGAACTTATCCAAAATTATTGAAGATGGTGGATATTATCCTGATCAAGTGTTTAACACTGACGAAACAGGATTGTTTTGGAAGAAAATGCCTAGAATTTATAATAAATTTAGTTTAATCCTTTATCCAAGTGTGAGCAAACAAAGTTTGCACCTGAAAGTATCTTCAGGACTGGAGTAGGGTGGTACAACACCAGGCAACTCGTTGCAAAGGTGGAGCAAGCCAACATCACTCCTATCTCGGTATCTTCCATAATGCAAAACACATCTCCTTGTGGATATGTATAATGTTATGCATTAAGGGAAGGGCCACTACCCAGACTAGTTTCGACCTTTATTGAGGTCTCTTCAGTGGGAACTAGGCCCTCCACTTAGGCCTAGCATTAAACATATCCGCAAGGAGATGCGTTTTGTATTATTGGAGATACTGAGATAGCAGTGATGTTGGCTTGCTCCACCTTTGCAACAAGTTTCCCAGTGTTGTACCACCTTACTCCAGTCCTGAAGATACTTTCAGGCGCAAACTTTGATTGCTCACACTTGGATAAAGGATTAAACTAAATTTATTATAGTCTAACCAAGTAAAAAATAAAACTTTCAACAAAATGCATAGTCGAACTTACATTGCAAAGTCTGAAAAAAAAGCAAGTGGGTTTAAAGCAAGAAAACATCAAGTAAAATTGTTATTTTGTAGCAATGCATCAGGAGATCGAATGTTGAAACCCCTCCTAGTAAATCGATTTCTAAGACCACGTGCTCTAAAAGGCAAAGATCTAAAACAGCTGCCGGTACATTGGATGACTAATACAAAGGCCTGGGTAACAATTGCTGTATTTACTGAATGGTTCAATAATTGCTTTGTATCAGAAGTCGAAACATATATGAAGCAAAAAGCTCTCGAATTTAAAGTTTTATTAATTGTTGACAATGCACCAAGTCATCTGCATTTAGAACATTCAAATGTGTAGGTAGCATTTTTTTCAACCTAATACACAACAAGCATTATTCAGCCATTAGATCAAGGCATAATTGCTACTTTTAAAAAATATTACGTTAAGCACACATTTCAATTTATATTGGATAAACTAGAAAATGAATCATTAACAGTAATAAATCCAAAATAGAAAAAAATTTTCTATTTTGGACTGCTTAAATCATGTTGCATTTGCTATCGCTGAAATAAGACCACAAACTTTAAATGCCTGCTGGAAAGCAGCTTGGCCTGGACATGTTGCAAACATCTACATTATCAGCTGAAATCACGTGAAATTGGTGGGGAAAGTTTTGATACATTCAGCCAGAACGATGTAGACATATTGCTTGTGGATAAAGCCTTAAGTGATGATGATATTATTGGATATCGATGAACTTTAGATATCGTCGAATATCCAGAAAACGATAGTGAAGCAAAAGAAAAACCTGTCCCTCTCACTGCAAATATAATTCATGAAGGTCTTGAACTGTGCAATAAATTGGAAAATCATTTTCTTGTTAATGGCACAAATTTTGAACGAGCCTTTAAATTCCAACGTGAGCTGAAGAACTGTATGTCTGGATATCACGAACTGTATAAAAAATTAGTGAAATCATCACTGCAAAGTTTAATCACTGATTACATTGTTAGAAGAAAAAAATCAGCCCAGAACGAAGGTGAAGCTAATTCTGTTTGTGAAGAACCATTGCCTTTACCATACAGATCTGATGCACTGACTATCTCTTCTGGTGATGAAAGTGATTTTGCACAAGTTCGCAATCGTTGCCGAATATTGTCTAATAGCAACGATAATTCTGATGACAAAATGTAAAAAAAGAAATTGTTACTTTTCAACAAAAATAAATGAATAATGCTTTAAAACAAACTTAGGCATTCTTATTTTCCTGAATTTTCGTTAACTTTTTTATGCAATTTTAGGTTTATTTTAATTCATTGCTTTGGTTTTATGCGGTTTTAGAAAATTATGGAACGTATCCCTAATTTTTCAATGCAAGTTAAGCCTTTTTTGTGTGGTGTTTTATATGCAGTTTTCTGTGGAACATATCTATGCATAAAGAGACCAGACTGTGTGTGTGTGCGTAGATATATATATATATATATATATATATATATATATATATATATATAAAACAAGTATTTTTAATGTGTTAGTGGTTTTTAATTTTCATTAATTTTTTAATGTTTTCTTTTCAAACCAGTTTTTGTTATATCATCTTGCAAAGGAATGAAGTGCTGTGAAATTAGCAAAGCTTTTCAAGGAGATTTCATAGACCAAATCCTACAGACAATATGATTAGATCACTGGTGAACAAGTTTAAAAGAAATGGATCTGTGGCATTATGAGGAAAATGCGATGCCCAAAACTGAGCTATTTCTGGATAGTTTGGGTGTAATGACAAGGTGCTTCATCTTGCTGAAACACTACACCTCCAAGAATACCATCGTCAAGAAGTTGGGGTTTCAAGAAATTGCAGAGATATATCAAGGTATACACAGTTCTGGTGACTTTGCTTCTGCAAAAATGAAAGGTCCATAAATTTTTTTATTTTGTCCTCCCAAAACAAGGATATTCTAGGTGTCTGGAGTAATTACTTTAGAAGACTTAAATGAAACAAGTAGATATCGAACAGTAGCAGAAAGTTTTCAAGAGGAATGCAAACGAGTAGGAGTACATATCAATATTTGAGGTAGAAAAAGTCATCAAAAACTTGAAATGTGGAAAGGCAGCTGGAGTAGATATATTCAATCAAAAATACTTAAATATGGAGGTATAAAAGAATATGCAGTAATTACACTACATAATTCACAGTGCCTTGTCAGAAAGTCACATTCCAGTTGATTGGAGTAGCGCTCTCATAGTTTCATCTATAAAACAAGAATATAGTTGAATGTGAAAGAGGAATTTCTCTATTACTCTAGGTAAAATTTATGTAAGCATACTTGAAGAAAAACAAGCTAGCTTTCAGGCCAAATAGAGATTGTCAAGATCAGATTTTCACTTTACAACAAATAGTTCAGAAATCATAGGAATAGAAAAGGATTTGTACTTAAGTTTGCAGAGCAATATGTAGTCTATATTTAAGTCAGGAAATACAAAAACATGGTTTAATGTAAAATCATAGGCAAGTCATCATCTCCCGTGTGGGGACACCTGTAACCCCCCCCCCATCGGGTGCGTCCCCTGGTGACGGATCAGGGAATGCTCATCATAGTTTACTATGAAGGGTAGAAGGGAAATAAAATACCTCCCGTGGACCAACAGGATAGCACTTCCCTCATAAGCCGGTCTGTCGGCCTCGAAGGTGGCAGCCCCACCACCAGACTCGGGTGCTGAAGGCTAATCCCCTGCACACCTTAAAATTTCACCCATTAAAAGAAATAACCGAACTGCCTAAATGGTTAACGACAAGGCGAGGAAAAAGGTATATGAGATATGGAACATGGAACGTTAAAAGTCTACATGGAAAAGAAAACGAATCAATAGATGAATTTAAAAAATAAAGATTGGATCTGCTAGCAGTCACAGAAACAAAAAAGAAAGGTCAAGGTTGCCAGAAAATGAAAGATAGGTATATACTTTTCTATTCAGGGGTAAACCCAAGAGGATGGGAAAACAAGGGGTAGCTTGCATAATTAAACCAGATCTCAAAGAATATATTACTAAATGGCAACTAATAAACAAAAGGTTGTTGACAATCACTATAGATTTTAAATCAGACAACCCAGTATTCACTGTAATTGTTGCATATGGCCCAAATGATAATGCTAATAAAGAAATTAAAGATGAATTCTTCGAACTCTTACAAAAAACAATTGAAGACGTTCAAGGGCATATCATACTACTAGGAGACCTTAATGGCCGTGTAGGGAATCAAGTAGATGAAGAAATGAAACAAATGTTGGGATCACAAGGAGAAATAACCCGGAATAATAATGGAGAAAGAATAATAACTCTTTGCCTTATAAATAATTTAGTAATAGCGAATACTATGTTCAAGCATAAAGAAATCCATAAGTTTACCAGGGAAGAGCCCAACAGAAACGAAAAATCTATAATCGACTACACCATCATAAGCAGATCGTACTGGAAGTATACAAAAAATGCAAGAGTCTGTAGACTCTTGCATTTTTTGCAAGAGATCCTGAAATAGGCAGTGACCACTACTTATTAGTATTGGAAACAATTCATAAAATAAAAGTTGAAAAATGTAGAAAAAGTAGCAAGGAAATAAATGTTAAGATAAAGAACTTCAAACTAAAGAAAGAAGAAACAGCCATTGAGTATAAAAGAAAAATGGAAGAGAAGATGAAAGAAGTAGAAAAAGAGATATACGAAGACCAAGATGTAGAAAACCTATGGTACAGGTTCAAAACACTTCTAGAAACAAGCAAAGAAATTTGTGGTGTATCATTAAATAATAAACAGAAGAAACAGAAAACACCCTGGTGGACTGAAGAACTAAAAGAAGAAATTAAAAAGAAAAAGCAATTATGGAAGAGATATATAACATCAAAGCTGCAGGTTGATAGAGAACTATACAACAACCAAAGAAATAAAGTTAAAACCTTAGTTAAAGAAGAGAAAAGAAAATGCTGGGAAGACTTCGGACATACTTTAGAACAAAATTTTAAAGGAAACCAAAAACTCTTCTATAATGTTTTAAGAAGAATGAGGTCAGAGAAAGAATGCCCCATAAAGTTTATCAAAAATAAGGATGGAAAGTTACTCACAAATTCTGAAGACATCATGGAAAGATGGAAACAGTACTTTCAAGAATTATTGGAAGATGCAGGACATGGAAAAAATAGAACCCTAAGAGCAAGCCACTCAAGCAAAATAGAAGATCAGAGTGAAGAAATTCATGCAAATGAACTGTTAGCAGCAATAAATAAAATAAAACTGGGCAAATCAGCAGGCCATGACCAAATAATACCAGAAATGGTAAAGAATTTACGAACGAAAGCCATAAAATTTCTTTTACACCTATTCAATGTTGTATGGAAAAAGAAAATTATTCCCAAAGACTGGGAAGTAGCTATAATAATCCCTATATTTAAGAAAGGAGGCAACCACAAATGTGAAAACCATGGAGGAATTTCGCTTTTAAGCGTTCCAGGAAAATTATATGCCTGTATTTTAGAAGTGAGGCTTAGGAATCAAATAGAGGATACACTGGATGAAATGCAATATGGCTTTCAAAAAACAGAAGCACGCAGAATCTTCAGTCTTAGACAAATATCAGAAAAAACATTGGAACATGGAAAAGAACTACATTCATGTTTTATAGATTTTGAAAAGGCCTTTCACCAAGTTCCCAGACACTTAATATGGCAAACATTAAAGAAAATCAAGATACAAGATAACTTAATAGCAGCCATAAAAACCCTCTACAAAAGTAATAGAAATTATGTAAGAACCTGTAATAATAGATCAAAAGAATTTGAAACCAATGTAGGAGTGAGGCAAGGCTGTATCCTCATCCCTCTTCTGTTCACCGTAGTAATGGATGAAATTTTAAAGGCATGCCAAATAAAAACGAAAAAGTTCCACTTAGGATACAGGAAACTGAAAGAAACCAGGATTTCACACATGGCTTTTGCAGATGATGTAGTGATTCTAGCAAATACAGCTGAAAATCTGCAGCACAATATCAACATTTGGTATGAAGAAACAAAGAAAAAGAATATGACCATAAATATAAATACAACTAAAACAATGATCATATCTAGAAACCAACAAAAACACATAATAAAAATAGAGAATCACCAACTGGAACAAGTCCACTCCTTTAAATACTTGGGATCATATATACAAGAAGATGGTAGACTAGACACAGAAATTAACAACAGGATAAGAGGGGCAACAAAACTATTCTATGCAATGAAAGGCCCACTCCTAGATAAGAAAGAAGTCACCCAAAATACCAAAATGGCAGTGTGTTCAGTGTTTCTACCAACATTAACATACAGTTGCTAGTCTTGGCGTTTAACAACAGGAAACACAAATAAACTACACACAACTGAAATGAAATATCTCAGGAAAGTGGCACAAAAACAAGACTAGACCGAATAAGAAATCAAACCATAAGAGACAGCCTTCAAGTTGCACCCCTGAATCAATTCATAACACAAGCCCAAATGAGATGGTTTGGACATCTTAATCGAATGGAAGAAGGAAGAATAGCAAAAACTGTATACGAAAGACAGAAAATAAGAAAAAAGAAACATAGGCAGACCCAGGAAAGGTTGGCAAAAGGAAATTAAAGAAAAATTGGAAAAGAAGGGACTTAACTGGAGAGAAGCAAAACAACAAACCTTGGACAGAATGGCATGGAAATCTCTTTGGCAAAATCTCGACGCTTAAAAGCATAAGAGATCATAGACGAAGAAGAAGTCATCATCTACACAGATCACACTGTGCAAGAAAGTGTAAGCCCAATATTAAATTGGAGATATCAAACTTAGCTCTTTGCTTTATGCAGCTGATGTACTCTTAATCACATTCATTGCAAGTCTCCAGCTAAATTGCATAACAGCTGTAACAAATTTGGCAGGAAAACTGGCAATAACAAGACCAAAACATGAAAATATTTTACTTGATCTATAGGTTCTCCATTGAGAACCTATAAAACAAGTAAAAATGCCAGCTATTTAGGTACAGTTTTAAGTGGAGATGGTAATTAAATTTGGAAATAGACAACAGAAGAAGTGAAGCTGGTATGATGGGGAGCCAGCTGAATAAATTTATATGGAATAAGAAAGAAATTAGCCAAAACACCAACTTAGCAGTATATAAGACAGTATACAAACCAGTTTCAAGTTATGGATCTGAGAGTTGGATTAGAAATAAAGCACCTCATCAAAGATTAATGACACAGATATGAGTTCTTAGAAAAATTAGGGACCCTGAATAGATGGTAGAATCATATTTATAATGAAGATAGGAAGGAACGTGATACTATTACATTCAGAAATGTGCGGACAGTGCTAATCTAAGGTGGCATGGTCACTTAAACCAAATGAGAGAGGAAAGGTTAGCAAAGCCTTTCACAGAACAAATGGTGAAATGATTAGCATGTGTTGCAGAAGGGTAAAGAATAAGAATGCAAGAAACTGGGAGAAAAGATATAGTATTGTATGGGGGATTCGATGATAAGAGGTATACTTAATGAGAAAGTGACAAAAGTATGTTTCCCAGATGCGAAGAAAGTTTGCAGAAGAAAGATGATTTGAAAGGTGAAAAATATGAGAAGATATGAAAGAGTTGTTAGATGAAGCAAAAATGAAGAATAAGAAAGTAAATATTGTGAGTCTGCTGCCCCAGTATGATAGGACAGAATTGAGAAGAGCCATGATAGCCAATTAATCAATGAGAAGATTGTGCAGGAGGAATGGTGTGCAGTTTATACATGTGTGGAGAGTAATTTCGATTTTGATAGATGTAAGGACCTGTATATGGTTCATGAACTGCATTAAATGGTTTTGGAGTCAGGTGCTTGGAGAGTGTTGTTCAGTGAGAGGTTGGAAGTGCAAAATCAGGGAAACTAGAAATATTTGGAAAGGAGAGCAATCAAGCATGTCTCTAGCCACCCCTAAGATAAATAAGAATGAGTGCAGAAAGGATTGTGAAGAGCTGGGTGCAGTTTCCCAGGTTTCGAATCTGAATGGGCAGGTAATGCCATTATGTAAGGGTAACTGCGGGCCCAAGAGAGGTGTTGAAATGCATTTGCACAAATGCCCAAAGTATCAGAAATAAAGGAAAGGAGTTTTTAGCATTAGTCAATTCAACTTATCCAAAAATTAGTATAAGCACGACCTGGTTGTTAGAGAATGATGAAGTTACAGGGATAGAATGCAATGGATATTGCGCCTTCAGAGAAGATAGAAGAAATAGGGCAGGAGGAGAGGTATTATTAATGATAGCTGAAGAACTTCAAACAGCAAAAATAGAAGTTAAGGAAGATTGGATAGAGAGAGTTAATTCTCTATATGAAACTGGTTACCCACCATCATTTGAAAACCTTAAAGGTTTCTTGCCTGTTAGATATTAATCTTCTGTTTCCAAGTTAGGGCACAGTGTCTTTCCACTTTCTCTTTAGAGACAAGGGATTTAGAAATATGTCAAATCAGATAAGACTATAAAGTAAGTGAGTGAGTATAATATTCTTAAGGTCATACATTTTCAGCACAGTTTGTATATTCTGCACGTTAAAAAAATAAAAATAATGTGAATTAAGTGTGCACTTTGCCTAGGTTGAGTATTCTGTATCAAAGCCTTTTGACTTTTAACAGAGTTACTGTAATATTAGTTCAGTTTTTATTTCACTCTCCTGAAAAAGTTTATCATCGTCATCATCAATTTCCGATATGCACACCCAAGGGGGGGGGGGGTTCAGGTTACTATGACAGCACCACACGATTAAGTTTACATTATTAATCTCCTTTCAGATTAATATCAATTTTTCTCCCAATCTATTACTTGTCAGCACTCCAATACTGTCATATCTAACATTTCGTGTTCCAAGGCCCTTCTGACAAATCAATCCACCTAGACCTTGGTCTTCCTCCGGGTCTCTTTCCTGTCACTGGGCATCAAACATCTGTTTTCTTAACCTTTCTTCACCCATTCTATTTAAGTAACCATACTACCATAGATTAGTTCTGCTGACACATTCTTGAATGCTATTAATGTCAAGTTCCTTTCTAATATCTTCATTTTTAATGCGATTCTGACAATGATGCCATCGGTTCATGTCCTTAATTTCACAGAACTCTCATATCTGTGGTTTCTAGTCTTTGATCAAGTGCTTTATATCTAACCCGACTCTCAGATCCATAACTTAAAACTGATTTAAACACTGTCTTATATACTGCTAGTTTGGTGTTTTGGCTAATTTCCCTCTTATTCCATTTAAATTCATTTAGCTGGCTATCCACCATACCAGCTTTGCTTATTCTGCTTCTATTTCCAGATTTAACCTGCCATCTTCATTAAAAAGTGTACCTAAATAGCTGAAATATTTTACTTGTTCTATAGGATCTCCATTCAGAATGCAGCTGAAGATTTCTATGCTCCTGCCTATTTTCATAGTTTTGGTCTTTTTATTGCTGATTTGCATGCCAGATTTGTTACAATGCTGTTATTCAATTTAGTTAGTGAATCCTGGAGACCTGTACTAGATGTGTTTAGAAGTACATCATCATCCGCATAAAGCAAAGAGCTAAGTTTGACATCTCCAATTCTAATATCAGGCCTAATGCCACTGTCTTTCATAATGTAATCCATATGGATGATGAATAAAAGTGGAAATAATGTGCATCCTTGTGTATTACCCCTGATTTTACAAACCATCTTCCTGTATTTCCTTCAATTCTTACTGCTGACTGACAGCTTAAACATATACTACATATTGCTCTGTATAATGTTTTGAAAAGCTTTTCTCTGGGCAACTTGTCATATGATATGTAATCCTCATTCCATTCCACTTGAAACTTTTCTAGTATTTCTGTCCCTGCTTAGTTCGTTTAATATTATACTCACTCGCTCACTTTATAGTCTTATCTGATTTGACATAATTCTAAATCCCTTGTCTCTAAAGAGAAAGTGGAAAGACACTGTGCCCTAAGCTTCTACAATAGCCTCCAGAACATTTTTGCCCTTCTAGATATTTATTTTCTATATTCTTACCAAAGTCTTCTCATGACTTTTGTTTAGCTACTTTTACATATAGCTTAGCTCTCTTACATTTTTTTTCCCTGTATTCTTTTAGGGCATCTGCTGACATATTTGCCAGGAACTTTTGGGACTGCTTCTTTAACTTCTTGTGTCCACCATGGTGTTCTTATTTTTCTATCCTTGCAGACAACTTCACAACATACCCCCCCCCCCCACTAGCTGAATCAATCAACATCTTCATCAGAGTTTGCCAATGAGACTCTAAAGTTTGGTTCTTATTTTCAAACTGCTGCAAATTTTTTTCAATAATGTTTGCATGAGTCTAATTTACTGTAAAAGCTGCTCAACTTTAAATCTTTTAAAAACTTTCTTACATATTGTTCAACGTAACATCCATTTTTATCCTATTTAGTATTAAGCAATGGTCACTTCCAATTTCTAATCCCATTTACCCACTTGTATCCCGCACTGGCCTTATGATATCAATGTCAAGAATGACGTAGTCGATAAGGCTTTTCTTATTTCTTGTGTCTTCTTTCCATGTAAACTCGGGCACATCTTGATGTTGCTACATGGTGATAGTAATGACAAGCCCATATCCTGAGCAGAAATCCAGTAAATACTTACCATTATAATTAGATTTGCCCCTTTCCCAAAATGTTCCTATATGCCTGGTGGGATTCATTTCCTACTCCACTGTTCAGGTCTCCAACAAGGACTACTTTTTTTCAATTTTCTTTATGTCAGCTGCCTGTTTTCTTCGACACCTCTGACATGCACAGAGACGTCGAAGGGTCTCGCATCTGTGGGCGTACAGTATCTAGCATAAGCATATTACATGGTATTCTTTTAAGTTCAAAACACTATTTCCTCTCCTAACACTTTACAAATCTCAAATCTGACCAACCTTAGAATATTGCTCTCACATCTGTAGTGGTATAACCAAATCGTCCTTAAGAATTCTTGAATGTATACAGGGACAATCTGTTTAACAGGTGATCCCTCTCTCACAGAATTCCTTTAGACACTTATCTCATAGGGGCATTTTGTTCCTGAATTATGCCTTTTTTATAGGTACTTTCATGGGTACAGGCTGCTACCATTTCCATTCATGTAAGAACATGAGCAGCCATAGTCAACATTCATACACAGATTTTTAATGGTACTTATAATAATTTTATTATTGCAAATATTTCAACCAGAAACTGGTTATTATTATTAGTAGTAGTATATATAATTATTATATTCTTGTGAATATGTGTCTCAAATAAAAATTCATACACAGTTAAACTCTAAACAAATCAAACCAACTTTTGATCTTCTTCCATCATTGCATCTACCTCTGTTCTTTGAAACAGCATTCCCTCATATTATTCTCAATGAATATGACCCAAGCTTTTTAAGAAATGTGTTAATAGATTCCATCTTTCTCCTTAACCACTTGCTGACACAGAATTGTTTGTGTTATAGTCCTGTGATCTCTGGTGTGTGAGGTCATTAAAATGAACTTGTAAGTTATATATCCTAAGTACATAATTTGCCAAGATGAACTTTATCATACAATTAAATACAATTTTCAACATACCAAATTCTATATCACTACAAAACTTACCTCTTCTCAAGGAATGTCTTGCCATTAACATGATTCTTTCCCATAGCAGTTGCTTTCCATGCAAAGTATGCACCCTATAAGATATTTATAATGCACATTAATAGCAATTACTTAGAAGTGAAGGATTTCTCCATGAAGTTTGTAGACTTACTATAGCTTATTTTCTATGGGTTCCCATCTCAGCATTAGTATGTAAGTGTAAAATCTTTAGGTGGGATATGAATTTCATTGGCCAATGTGATATTTGGTCTTTAGAGCAGAGTTATGAATTAGATAAATAATAATATAAAAAAAAAATGTTAGCTCATACATATTAAAATACTACAGGTTTATTCTCATGGACGGCAGTTGAAAAACATAGGGTTTGCTAAAGTCAGTCTACTATAAAAACTTCTACAGCCCACCCCCCACCAATCTTAGGCTTATACAAAATTAAACTTATAATTCTACTATTATAATTATAGATCCTCCATAGTTCAGTCAGTTTCAATGAGATCCTTTGGCTGGGAAGACTTGGGTTTGAATCTCATCTAGGACATGAAGAACCTTTATCAGGACTTTTGAAATGGAAGGTAAGTTAGTCTCATATGGAAATAGCAAGGTTTCTCATCCTGTAACCAGCTCAAGAAAATGCATGTAATTCACATCCAAAAATATACATTTGGACATAAATAAGACTCCTCATCTTATCCTAAAATTATGGTTACAAAAGCCAAACTGGGTGGGTCATGGCCCTCGAACCATAACCTGCCCAGTTTATTATTATAATATCTCTAATTCCAATATTTAATTAGAATTTAATATTTCTATCATTCTAATAGTCAAAATACTAGTAACTAATATTTCTATCACAATTAAACACCCCCCCCCCCCCTCAAGTCTTTATAGCAAACTCACATCAGGGAGATAAAAGAAAAAATAGTTCATTATAAGTGAATTTTTGGGCAAACATTTGTACTGCATTCAGTAATTGAAATTTTTTTGGCTCTCTCCCCTATAAAAGAGCATAAAAGTTCTTTTAAGGATGATTCCCATTCCCAAACTTTAATTGGGCTCATAAGCTCTTTTGGGGAGAGGTATTCTAGATTTCATAGCATAGCATAGCAGTTATGTGAATAAGCTGACCACTGTGCAGGAAGCATTTTAATCACTATATGTAAAGGACTAAACTATAATCATTTATCATCTTTCCATATTATTTCTGTTTAAATAAACAGTACATACATTTTAAACACACTAACAGGAAGTTATCATTCCTCTTTATGAGTGTGTCAAGGCCTCATCTGTGTTACTATGCTCAGATTTGGTCACCTGGGTTTCTTGTGGGTGAGGAAGGGGATGGATTGGATACAAAGGTGAGTGGTTTGATATTTCTATGATGACAGATTGATTTTTTGTGAGTTGCAAACATTGGTTGACAAGCAGAAAAGAAGAGATATCATAAGAAACATTTAAGTTGCTAAAAGGGTTTTACAGGATTAATGCAGAGGAAACATTTCAGCACTTGACTAGATTAGGGCAGTACAAGTCATCCCTGGAAATTAAGTAAGAGTGTGGTTAGAAAGGGTGTGAGGACTAGACTTTTTGCTTAAAGAGTGATGAATGGATTGTCAGAATCTGTTGTCAGTGCTTTGTCTCACTCTGTTGAAGGAGAGATATAACAGATGGTTTGAGCTTCTCATGACAAGTCTTTGTCATGGGAGACTCAAATGGAGATACCTGTGATTCATTTTTAAAAATTGATTAATTATAAAAAATTTTAATTTTCATAGTTTCATACTCTTCTAGTCTTTTCTTTCTTATGTGTCTCCCATTACTGCCTGCATATACACTTTTTCGTGTAACCCTGTGTGCTTTATACGGTTCTTGCCAATCTCTTGTGTTTGTTTGTTCTGTAATCCCAACATTTCCTCTGTTTCATGGGAATTAAGTAAGATGATCAATCGTCTCCCCCCCCCCATAAAATTCACGAGAGTGAGCATCTATTGTACCTGGTTACTAGTACTAATCCACACAAGCAAACATTTGTATAATGATAGTAAGGTGAAATATATTATAATTTCATTTATAGTATAGTGGACTTTACTATCATTTGCAATTTATAATTTAAATGATAATGAAACGATTTAAATGTATGCATTGCATCACATTAAACTATGCCATTGAAGTCTAGTGTTTGTAATAATGAATGGGTTTTTTATTTTAAAAAAATGCAACAGTTATCACATGCAAGAAATTGCATGTGATAACTATAGACATAAAATAAAAGTCATGAAAAACACCGTGGAATCTGTTTATTACCTAATTTTGGGGAGAGGTTCCAGTACATAGGCTATTACATAACCTATGTACCAGAACTGTACATATTTCCTGTATGCATTTTTTAAAGAAATGTTTGTTTCAGTCTGCACAGTCCATTCTAAATATGGCTAATAAATGAAATGTCTAGTTTTATGCCAGTTCTGAAAATACATATTTCTAGCATGTTTACTATTAGTTGTGATATACATGTCCAATAATTATATTACTCATAATGTGTTGTTGTTATGGTAGTCACAAACATTTTTTGAAATAGTAGTGATACTGGAAACATTGGATAGAAGAGTAAGACTATTGTGCACAGAGCCTGAAGGTGATTTTAGATGCTGATCAGGCATGAATAGAATTTCAAATATGCTGTGTAATAAGCTAAATAACAGAAACTTTAATACTAATCCAAAACTACTTTCATTTACAAAAAATGTTGGGCATCACTGTTTATATCGTGGAATTAAAGTGTGAATATCCACTTTCTGTTTATTATTATTATTATTTGACACCTCCAGGGAGTCCAAAGACTCATTGAGGGAGGGCACCTACTCTACACCGCTCAATCCACCAACTGACTGCAACTATATCAACGGCATCTACCACTGACCACCACGACTAGTATTTCCACAGACAATCACAAACATTCATGCCCACGGCGGGATTAGAATCCACAGCCTTTTGGCTTGAGAGCAGATATCTAACCACTTGGCCAGCCAGGCTGGCCAAAAAATCCCTCTAGTTGGCAACTAGACTTGAACCTAGGTCTATCTTTCAGAAGTTTGGTGCTGAGGAATGCAAACACTGAGCTACACAGACTCCCTAATGTTTATGAACATTATTTCCAAGAAACATATGTGGAATAAAGTCTAAAGGCAGTTATTTATTTGACACTTCTGGATATGCTATCATTTACTTCTCTAACAACCAAGTCTGCTGAACCAGACAAAATCTACTGACTATTACAATTTTCAAGGCTAAACAAACTGGCTGCTTTTCTGATTGGGTTATTAATGGATTACATTGTAACCTCCTTGAGACCACTCAACTTAAAAATTCATAAAACTGTTTTCATGTTATTTTCAAAAGCTTTCCTTGAAAATAAGAACATTGTAAATATTTTTTAATGAAAAAACATAAAGAAATAAGAAACATTTTACAGAAATAAACAGATTTCCAAAGAACTTTGTTTTCAAATTTTCTTGCAAAATTCTAATAATAGCATATGCAAGTCATCATGCAGTTTTAGATATACCATTGTTCTGCTATTATGAATCTAGATGATGAATGACAATGTTTTCTTTCCGTTTTTGATAAAATGTTTTTTAAAATATTCACAATTATATATATATATTTCAGAAGACTCAAATTTAGCTTAAAACTGTAGTAGATGAATCGTGCATTTAAAAACCATTCAATGCCTAACTGCATTAAAATGTTAATAACGTGTGATGTACTCATCCATGGATCAATTCAAAAGCTATCTTTACTGTGAAGTATTCAAATTGCAGGCATACTTCAGTCAAGTGACATGCCAGGTTCCAGACCACTGCGATATAGCAAATTTCGTCATACTGGGAATCAACCCCCCCCCCCCACACACACACACAAACACACACACAAACTTGCAGAATAACATGGCTTAAATAACATTTTTAAGCAGTCATAACTATTGTAGCATTTATTTATAAGTCATGCAAATAAAAAGGTTAGAAATGTTGAATGGTAGATCATTTTCCCCCCCTCTATATTGGGCATACTGGGCTAAAATGTAACTAAATTTAATAATTTTGATCTTAGTATCTTAAGTAATAGGTTTATGAATCTTCCTTCTTTTCATGGAAGCAATAGTACCCTTAACTTTGATTATCTGCCATTATTAACAACAATAAAATAATAGTTATAGCTTATAATTCACAGTGAAATACCAATAGAGAAGTAGCAATTATCAATGTCATAAAGAAACCAAGTCCACAAAACCTGCACATTTGTTTTTGTGAACCTAATGTGCAGGTTTTGCAGGTCACTAAAACAATCATGAATGAATCATTGTAAGGCAGGCCTTATTGTAACTCCTCTTTCCCCCAAAATTTATAAATAACCACTTTTGTGGGTTCTTACTGGTTTTCAATCCCCCCCCCCCTTCACAGTTCAATATTTTAGATTTAAATATCCCAAATCCGTTACTTCATCTTTTCAGGAAAGAAATAAAATGATGCTTTTTTGAAATAAATACTGCTGTTAAAAGAAGCAAAAGAGCTTCTCCTAATTTTTACTACTGTAAAATAATAGTTCTCCACTATCTGGAACTAAACTAAGTACTTCATTTCAATAAACACTTAGTTTAATTTTAGCTACTGATATCTGAGATCAACTTTTATTTTTATTAATTTATTTTTGTAATGTGAATAGCATCCTCAAAATAACGTATACCGGTGGTTCATTAGTACTGTGGAAAAAGCCATATAATCTGGAAAGCTAATCTAAAAACCAGACATGACTCCCTCCCCATTGAGACTTCCAATAACCTGGATGGCAACTGCACATTATCTGTCATCTAAAGGCATTCACAGATACATATTCCAATTGCTAGTCTGGCTGACAAAACGGCTAGTGTACTCACTCGCTAACAAACAGGATGTGAGTTTGAATCCCACAATGAGCATGGATGATCGCAAATATCTTTAGGTAGCAAATGAATTTAATCATACAGTGTATACCTTAGGCTAATAGCCTTTTGTAAGTAGGATGGCTTAGTGATAACTTGGCAACAGCAAACAAGTTGACAGTTTTGCTGGGGGAGAACCAGGTTTAGTCAAAATTGAAAACTTCTTTTACACCTAAATAAAATGTAACTCTTAAAATAAATAAAATATTTATAATCAAAAGACTATAAAAATTCTGCCATGGACATGGATGTTTAGGTGGGAGATGAATTTCATCACCAAGTGTGAGACTATCGCTCTGCTTATAGGAGGCCTGAAGAAGTTCCATGTTTGGTCTCTAGAGTAAGGTTTCCAAACTAAGCTAATGAATAAAAATAATAAATAAAAAAATACTAATTTATGTACCTTTCATGAGTGAAGCTACATAAACAAAAAAAAAAAAATAATATATATATATATATATACTACATATATATATAGAAATAAAATTTTAAAAAATTATAAAATGCCCATGTTAAATCACATTTAACAAATAATAATAACATAAAATGAAATAAAACCTTATTGTGCAAGTGCTGAAAGTTTTTTTCACTCAGTTGCAAATTAAACTAAAGATGCCAAGAAATATTCTTGTTTAATCATTTACCTAAGTGTAAACAAAGTTTGCAAATGACATAACTTCACATTAATTGCCTTAGTTTAAATAAGTGTAAACACCCATTATGGGTGTTTACATTTATTTACCTAAGTGTAAACACCCATAATGTGGGAAGGGCCTTACCCAGACCTTTGTACAAGTAAAGGGTCTTCAAAAACTAGATCCTTCAGATCACTCTAACTTCAATGAGTAACCCAAAGGATCTTATACCTTATTACACTCTATTAATCTAAGTAGCGGTTTGTCAGACAAAACCTGCGCAAGCCTAAGCTTTAATCCAATGGCAGGCAAAAGACCACCACTAAGCCAAGCACCAAACTCCACAAGCTACCAGCCATGCCAGCTATCTTCCAAGGCAAGGCATCCACAGAAGGGTCCTAATTAAGGCCCTTTATCAATAGAAGCCATACCAAAGGCATTTAATACAATGCAGTGATCGAAATAACTTCAGTGAATCCCCTATCCGTGGAAACCCATATCAGTGAGACAGACCAAGGATAGATACAGTAAAAAACAAGCTGAATTTTCATCACGTTTTTCATTTGGTTTTTGTTTCATTTCACAATAATGTTGATTTTGTTTTAGGTTTACTATTTTGGTTGAGTGCTACGTATTTTAACTGTCTCTACAATATTTATCAATAGTGTTGTGAGTTTTTAATTGTGTATACAAGTTGACACTCATAGTGTTTTATTCATTTTGTATAGCTATAATATGGATACATCTCCAAGTAAGTGTTCAAAAATATGTGCTCATTCTCAGCACATATATATGATTCAAATTTCCAATGAGTTTGGTATTGGATTGGGTACTGTTAATGTGATTTTAAATAGATTTAGGGAGACAGGTACCTTTCTCCTGACAAAAAAGAAAAACTGCACTTACTCAAGATTGTTTACTAGTTAGGAAAAGCAAAACGAATCCAAGATTGTCTGCTGCAGACTTAAATAGAAACTTGGCAGCTAGTGGGATTAATGTTTCTGACATGAGTACATTGACAATTGTTAGAAACAGGGAGGACTGCACACAGACCAAAAAGAAACAACTGTTGATGAAGACTATGAAGAAAAAGAGGCTCTAGTGGCCAAAAATGTACAAACATTGGACTGTTGAGAAGTGGAAGGTCATATTCTCAGATGAGAGCTATTTTTTGTCCAAGGCGAGTGCATACCGTATGTTCGCAAATCAGCGGCTGAGAAGATTTCTCCCACCCACCTTCAACAATCTCTTAAACACCAAGCTACAAAGATATTCTGGGGATGTTCTCATATCAGAAACATTAATCCCACTAGCTGCCAAGTTTATATTGTACAGGGTCACTTTTCCTCATACCGTCAACAGGCACAAGAACTCAGAAAGACAAAGAACTCATCTTCCAACAGGATCTCGCTCCATGCCACACTTCAAAAAAGTGAAAGAGTTCCTCAAAATTCACAAAATCCAATTGCTTCTGTGGCCAGGTAACTCTCATAACATTAACCCAATAGAAAATTTGTGGGCTAATAGTGAAAAAATGACTTTAAATTATAAATACAAAGATGCAGAAATAAGAAAAATGTGTTCTACATTGATAGAATACATGCCTAAGCGAATTAATGAACTTATTAAGAACAGAGAGCACATAAAGTTAGAGTTTAATTTTTGTACATATTTTCTTGCAAAATTAAAATTTTTCTTTAAAATGTGAGTGAGTGAGTGAATTAATTTGTTTGCTACTGTACGCTATGAAGTAATGCAGAAGCCATACATATTACATATACCAGGAGTGAAAAGGTATCATATATTCTTAAAATACTCTGGATTAGAGCTATTTGTTGAAAGTTTTTTCATGTGGTTGTAAAGTAAATTAAAGATGCCAGGTTACGGTTGAAAAAATTGCAGCGTAGGTCGCATGTATCTGAGAGATACATTCATTACTAGTATGGGCTAAAACATGATGGTTTATTTATTTTCGGTTACAATCTAGAAATTATTGAACAAAGAAAAAAAAAAAAACACAACTAAGCCAATACTATACTGACATCGAAGTTTGTGGTATCTCTCAGTCACAATCTACTATCAAATATCACTTTCGACTCTATCATTCTCATCATCAGACTCGAGTAACATGTGCTGAATCTCTTCAACATCTGATGGATTATCCAATCGATATATTTTTCCAGCCATTTTCAACAGTAAATAATAATAATAAAAAAAACGAAACCAATACTATACTGACATCGGAGTTTGCGGTATCTCTCAGATACAATTTACTATAAAATATCACACACCTTTACATAACACGTGTTAAACCAAAACTAACCACATAAATAGTGTGGAATATCACTTGTAATATATGCATGCACAGCTAGTCATGACCTCCAAGCTATACACACATACATATAAATGTAAGAATATTTATTTAAACAATTTGCATGTATCTGTCAGATCAGCCGCAATCTCCTCAGGGTTAATCCTTTACGTAAGTGTAAGTAAGCAAACAGAGTTTGCACATGAAGTATCTTCATAACCAGACTACTTGTATATAGAGGTTAGTAACTTCACATTAATTGCCTTAGCAAGACAATTAATTAAACAAGCATATAATCTCTTGGAATCTTTAACACGTTGTGCAGAAGGAATAAAATTGTGCTCCAAACTCTTTAGGTAGAGCATAATCTAACCAGTCTTTGAATTCTTGATACCATGCAACCACATTATTTATTAGTTCATTTCTTGCTACTGTCTTATTGCCATATATTAGTTATACCTCATGTTTCTTTGGCCAGTTTTACTTGACATAAAAGCAGACACAATGTCATGCTGCTGCTCTTCACCCAGCAATGTAAACATTGACACTCTCCTCTTGTTCACCACTTTGTTGGTGAACAAGAATCGCATAAGGCAAAGCACATCCCTTTGGGTGTGTGTATAATGCTATGCATTATACGAAAGGCCGATACCTACACTGGTTTGTATATTTTCTTTATTTTTTTAAATGAAAAACTATCATCAATTAGTTCTAATCCAGAGTATATTAATAATAAGGTGTTACACCTCTCTGCTTGAAGTTTGCTGTCCCCTAGTTGTCTGATGAAAGTTTTTCACTTGGATATAAATTAAATTAGATGCCAAGAAATTATATTCTGTTTAATCCTTTATTCAAGTGTAAGCAAAGTTCACACATTAACTATCTTCATGACTATGCTACTTGCATATAGAGGCTAATGACTTTACATCAATTGCCCTTAGCAACCCATAATGCAAAGCACATATCCTTTCGGGTGTATATAATACTATGCATTATGGGAAGGGCTACTATCCAGAAGAGATACCAAGGTTGAAGTAATGCACAAGTCATATATTTCCCGTATACGAGTAGCGAAAAGATGTAACACCTTATTATTAAAATACCCTGGATTAGTGATACTTGAAAGTTTTTTTTCATTTGGTTATTAATTAAATTAAATATTCTGTATAAGTAACACAAAATCACAATTGAAAAATATTCAATAGATGGATTAATTACAGATATTTCAACTCATATGCTTCAAAAATTATATATCATGCATCATAATCTGTGTAATACAGTTAGAAATCAAAAAATTAAACAATGAAAGCATATGGAGAACGGAATCTCTCTCTCCTTATATGCAGTCGTAAAAAAACAATACTATTAGGATAAATTGAAGTGCAATGTCTAGCAGCGCATGTGATTACTAATACTAGCCACAGGATCGTTTATAATGATGCCAAATTACTACATAGAAATTTCCATAAATATGAGCACCTCTTTAAAGAAAGTTCCAAAGTACTTCAGTATGCATCCCCCAAATCTCCACCTTAATGATTGACTCTCTATGTCAAAAATATGGGAAATTATTATTAACAACTACACTGTTTAAGTTTAATAAACTGTATATAAGTTTTTATTAAGTGTAACACATATGCTCCAAAATTTTTTTTTTAATCATGTGATTATTGATCCTAATAGTATAATTTTTTACCTGGCTGTCTCACAACTATATATATATAAGGAGAGATTTCATTTTCATATACCTTCATTGTTGTTTAACTTTTTGATTTCTAATTGTATTACACAAACAATGATCCACAATATGCGAATTGAAACATCCATAATTAATCCATCTTAATTAAATATTTTTCAACTCTGACTACATATTACTTTATACAGAATGAATAACAAACAATTATCTCTCAATAAAAGTATATTAAAGATGGCAAGAAATTATATTTTTAATCCTTTATCCAAATATAAGCAAATAAAGTTTGCACATTAAGTATCTTCATGACTAGGCTACTAAGTATATAGAGGCTAATGACTTCCTATTAATTGCCTTGGAATCCCATAATACAAAGCACACATTCTTTCGGGTGTGTATATAATGCATTGCATTAAGGGCCCACTACCCAGACTGGTTTCTATCTTTTCTTTGCCAGTTTTATTTATTTTTTATTTTATGACAAACCATCATCAGCCATCTCTAATTCAGAGTATTTTAATAAGGTGTTACACCTTTTTGCAACTTGTACACTGCTTGGAAAGAAGTCAACAGATGCCACAGTGTGAAGAACAAACAGCAGTGGCACCCACGTTAATAGCATGTAGGATCTCTTTTCGTTGCGATGACAGCAGCAGTCCTAAGGGCATACCTTCCACAAGCATACGATAGTGATCAATAAAGATTTTGGACCATTCTACCAGTGGGACAAACATCTCTTGACCTCAGAATGCTAGAGTTCATCCCAGATGTTCAATAGGGTTGAGATCAGGGCTCTATGGAGGCCGGTCAAGTGTGTGGTAACGTTCATGTCCACAAACCACCCAGTTAAAGAAGCCTTATGACAGATTGCATTGTCTTACTGAAAGAGACAATCACCAGTTCAGTAGAAACACCACAAAGTAGGAAGCATTACATTGTCCAGAATGTTCAGATACCTCTCAGAGTCCAGTGTTTATGGTACCACAGAGGTCTGAAGACAAACAAGGAAAAACAAGACCATATCATCACACTGCCACCACTAAATTTCTTGGTTTGGATTATGCAATCTGGTAAAAGATGTTCACCAGGTATCTGCCACACCTGTCAATCTGCTCAGTGGAGAGTATTGCATGATTTGTCGTTCCATAACACAGCTTTACAAGCTTCTGCGTCCCACTGTACGTACTCTTTGCACCACTGAAGACAATGCTACATGTTGGTGCAGGTAATGTGGGGCATGAATATTGCAGTCCTACCATAGAAACCCAATTTGTGAGCCTCAATTCTGAAAATGTTTTTGTGTAGATTCATGTTCTAGTCAATGTCCATAACTCCACATTCAGCATGTTGGCTGATGAATGGTGGTTTTTGCATATTATCCTTTGTAGCACCCAATGTTTGGTGCTTGTTTGGTGAGTGTTCAGCAATTTGTCAACAAATTGCCAAACAGATAGGACTGAAACATGGCATCCTATCATGCCTCTTTCAAATTCTGTCAGCTTCTTTCTCACAGCCATTTCGCCCAGACACAATTCTACGGACTTGGGAGCATCACACTCCTCCAATTTATACTGGCTACAAACACACGACTTGTTACATGGCACGATGCACCTGCTCATGGGAGTGTCCACTGACTTCTTTCCAAGGAGTATATATGGGGAAATATATGACTTCTGCATTACTTTAACTTTGGTATTCTGATGATAAAAGTCGAAACTGATTTGGGTAGTGGTTTTTTCCATAATGCAGAGCATTATAGACAAACAAAAAGATGTGCGTTTTGCATTATGGGATACTAAGGCAATTAATGTGAAACTCAGAAGTTTATTTTTCACTTGGTTAGATTATAATAAATTTGGTTTAATCCTTTATCCAAGTATAAGCAAACAAAATTTGCACCTGAAAATATCTTCAGGACTGAGGTAAGGTAGTGCAACACCAGGCAACTCCGAGCAAAGGTGGACCAAGCTCTCATCACTCCTTGTCTCAGTATCTCTCATAATGCAAAGCACATCTCCTTGCAGACATGTATACTGCTATGCATGGTGTTGCACTAACTTACCTCGGTCCTGAATATATTTTCAGGTGCAAACTTTGTTTGCTTACACATGGATAAAGGACAAGTAAGTAAAGACTTATTCAATCAGTCTTGTGATTGAATAATATAATAAGAATTTAATTTGCCATCTTTAATAATAATAAAAAAAACTAGTGTTATATAGACTCTCTACTGAAAACAGCTAATGTTTTTCTTATTTTCAGAGTCAATATCTTTTTATTGTTGATTTTCATACCAATTTGTTACAGCAGTTATTCAATTTAGTCAAAATCTAATTTATTTTTGGGTATCATTTAAAGACCTAGAATTTTGACAACAGGCTGCTTCATTAACATGATTCATATAGCTAACATGCCGTCCAAAAGATTCAGGCAAGCTACATTTTCACCCATATATGAAAAATGTTTCATGACTACAGCCAAATGTGGACATATTTATTGTCAGCATATAAATAAATTATATTACACAAAAATGTGTCATAAATTTCGTACAAATTTCTTACAGATGTAGTTAAGAAATTAATGTACAGTGCTTACAGAAAATAATGTGGAGAAACATTTCAGTATGGAATATGTCTGCTCCAAACTGCAATGCAGCTCTTACAATGTTATACCATGCTTAGCACCAAGTGATTCACAAGTTCTTGAGAAAAACTGTCCCACTCCTCCTTCAGAGCAAGGATGAAGCCTTGTTTGTTTTCTGGAGGGGGAGGATTTCGAGCAGCAATGTGTGTCTCCCCATTATGCCCCAATAAAACATGTTTGGGATCTGGGGAGTGTGCTGGCTACTCGATTCGATCAATATCCTTAGTCTCCAATAATATCTCCACTGCTCGTGTACAATGTGGTGTGGCAATATCATCTATAAAAATGAATTCTTCACCTACAACACCACGGAACAAAAATGATTCACAAGTTCTTTAGAAAAACTGGCCCACTCCTCCTTCAGAGCAAGGATGAAGCCTTGTTTGTTTTCTGGAGGGGGAGGATTTCGAGCAGCAATGTGTCTCCCCATTGTGCCCCAATAAAACATGTTTGGGATCTGGGGAGTGTGCTGGCTTCTCGATTTGATCAATATCCTTAGTCTCCAATAGCATTTCCATTGCTCGTGTACAATGTGGTGTGGCAATATCATCTATAAAAATGAATTCTTTGCTTACAACACCACGGAACAATTGAACATGATATAGTTGCAATTTGTTTACTAGTCATATTCCCTTTTTCTATAACTTGTAGTTTGATGCATCCATTAAGCATAATGTCACTTCACACATTGACACGGACAGCACTGCCAAATCTCTCTCTTTAATAACCCTGACCTTTATGGATACATCCCCACTCAACACAAGCTCTATGATGAGTTGTGGATAAAGGGATGCAGGCTACAAGCCTTCAGGCACACAGACCTACTTGTCACAGTTTGTCGAGATATCTGCATACCAGTTCTTCCATGGTGCGACTTGCAAGTTGACCTGACATTGTGAGCCGATTACATTTTGCTATTATAACCAAAAATCTGTCTTCATGTTACATGGTAGAGTGAGGGCAGCCTCTTATCCAAGTTTGCAACTCCATTCTTTCACGAAAAGAGATTCCCTCAAACACAATTCATTTAGTGCAGCCTTTTACCTTTCATCCTGACCCCTTTGCGTGCGATTTGAAAATTTGAATGTCCACTAACTTTCTACTCAAAATCATCAGTTACACAAATTGCCACAAGCTGATTCGTCTGAATTTGTGGTTGTAATATTCAGAAATAGTGCTCATCCTTAGATTTTGACACCAGTATAGATAATGATGAATGAAAGTGAAGATAGTGCATATCCTTATCCATCTTCCTACACTTCAATTATATCATGATTTAGAACTTAAATACAGACATGTACTGCTGAAGATAAAGTCCATATAACTGTACTGTTTCAAACATCTTTTCTATTTAACAATGATAATATGCTTTTTCAGATTTACAAAACATACATACAAATATGTATTATATTCACATGATTTTTCAACTATAAATCAAAGTGAAAATCAGATCCTGACAACTATTTGGAATAAAAATCCGGCTCGTGTTTCTCCAGTTTCTGTTCAACAATTTTTCTCAGCTTCTCCTAGGTATGCTTGCATCGAACATTTAGAAGGAAAATTTCTCTAATTTTTGCACTTTTATTTCTCTTTTGATATTATGAGAATTCTGATCATCCATCTGCAATCTACATTCTGACCAGACCTTCTAAATTATACATTATACTGTGTAGTAACATAAAACATTCATATCTGAACATTTCTAGTTGAATATTATCTCCAGCTGCCTTTAATTTAATGGCTCTTCTATCTAAAATACTATTAACTACTAATGAATGCTTCTGATTTAATAATCAGATAGATTATTAAATCTATCTTATTTAATAATAGTATAATATTTTAAATAGTGGCTTCACACATGTAAATAGAATTTATTACTCCTATATCTTGTGTGAAGTTATTTAAAACATTATACTATGTTTAACATGCATGTCTCTATTAAAGTCTAGTAACTGATTTAGTAATCTTTCAAAGTAATTACACCAAGCATCCAGAATGTCTTTATTTTCAACTTTTAAATCAACTTTATGCTCTCTGATTCTTTGTGAAATAATATTTTCTCCATTTCTTTCCTCCATTTCTAAGCCTCCAGAACATTTTGCCAAATTCTTGATATTTACCTTCTATATACTTACCAAAGGCTTTTCATGACTTTAATTACTTTTACACATAGCAAAGCTTTCTTACATTTTTCTCTGCATTCTTTCAAAGTATATGCTAACATACTTGCTAGGAATCTGAAAAAATAGATGATTTGAAAAGAAATGACAAGGAAAAGCCACTAGAATAGAGACTTAACTGTGCCAAATTATCATAGCATCTTGTACACCTCCTGGGATTACCTATCAAAAAATTTATGATACTGCTAGTAAATTTCATATATAATTATTTCTATTCAAGAGTTCAAAGTCTTCACTGACAGAGAAAAGAAAAATAATCAAAAATAGACTGTTTACAATCACTACACTAGTAAAGAATATCAAACAAATTAATTTTGATTAAACTGTTTTATGAAATTTCATCTGAGCACTTCTAGTATAATTAACACACTTCCAATATCTACACACACACACACACACACACACACACACACATTGTCTGTATTCCAAGCAAATATTTTTTTTAAAAAAGTAAACATTCAGATAGAATACTTACTGAAGGATCACACTGGAAAAGATATGGTCGACCATCATCCCATCCAGCAATTAAGAGAGATACACCAAATGGACGAACTCCCCTAAAATATATAAGACAAAGGTTGAGAAGCTGTGAGAATGAAAAAAAAAAAGTTAAAAGCTAAAAAATAAAGCCCCCCCCCCCCCCAAAAAAATGCCACTATAACAGTCAAAAATCTTTTTAGAAATTTGCAGTTTGTGTGTGTGTGTGTGTGTGTGTGTGTAATGCAACTCCCACCCATGAAAGGTTGGTAATCTATGGCAGTATAGCAGACATATATTACTGTGATTAGACTGATGGTAAGATAATCTGGAATCTCCCTTTTCTAGAAAACAAACATGATACATTTTTGGGCCAGAAAGAAGGAATACTAGCATTCAGCCAGTTATCAACGACTAACTTCCATAGAGAACCTTTATAAAGACTATCTGAAGGTAACTTAGCCTGTCTCATACAGAGGTGGAAAGGCTTTTCCCTCCCACACTATCAGTTTTTTCATCTACAGAATACATACAGCCATAATATACTGGGCTCACAGCCTTATCTGTTTGATCTGCTATATCAGTTTTATTCCAAATAACCACAACCAACCAATCAACTAAACCAACTGTCTGAAAGATTTTTTTAACTACTACTAATTTTTACATGTGATAACTGAAGACAAATAACTATAATCTAAAGAAGCACAGTGCTTTCGTGACAAGTTTTACCATTTAAAACCTTATCTATTTTATTCCAAATAACCACACTCAAATAACAATCAAGTAATCAAACCAGCTCTCTAGAAGGTTTTTTGACTATTAATAATTTTCATACAAGACAAGTGCAACTACTTTTATCATTGTGCTGACCTAACTCCCTCTTCTTTCCTTCCATCATAATGAAAGGTTGTAAATCATCTTTTATTATGGGAAAAGTACATGTACATTTAAACAAATGTTGGGCCTATCCAACAGTATTTACAAAACATAAAGTTAGCAGACAAACAAGCAACATCTCAGTTTCAATTAAAAGTGATAAAATTTAATAAAAGAAATTAAAAATATTCAGGAATTATATTTTTATATGTGCATCTTGAAGTTCAGACTCATTGTGGAAAGATGATCACCACCACTGGTTGCATATAGGCCCTAGGTGATACTTGGCCCAGGACTAGCCAAGTATCCTTTTCCTAGCATAATTTATTAGGAAAAGGTAGTTAGTCTTATATTGTGTGTACAAATTATACATCTTCTCATGACCAGTTTGTCAGTCTGTGAAATGAAAAACCAAAGTTTAAAGGAGAAAATCCTACCATCTGCATCTGACACTATGCTAACTCAACTTCTGTTTAATGGTCATATAAAGGTTCCACATGACCCAGACAGGATTTCAACCCAAGTCTTAGTCTTACCAAAGGTCAATGTTAAAGGACTGACTGACCTGGGTTGACAGGTCAGTCAGTCCTTTAACAATGTGTGACAGGCATTGTAGTTAGTATGGACTCTCCCAGTGGGAAGACCATACTAACTACAATGCCTGTCACACATCTTAAACTCGTATTGAGTTTAAGAAAGCATGCGATAGCGACAACAAGAATTTTGGGCCATTCTTCCTGGACTGTTGTGAGGAAGTTGTCGCTTGACGTCACCTGATGCACCAGTTCATCCTACAGATGTTCAAAAGAGTTGAGATCAGGGCTCTGTGGAGGCTAGTCAAATGTATTGATGTTCATGTCTACAAACTACCCAGTTAAAGCAGCAGCCTTATGCCACGATATATTGTCTTGCTGAAAGAGACAATGGTCAGTTCAATAGAAACATCACAAAGTAGGAAGCACTGCAGTGTTCAGAATGTTCGGATACCTCTCATAGTTTAATGTTCAAACACAGAGATCTGAAGCAAAACCAGGAAAAATAAGACCATATCATCACACCGCCACCTATGAATTTCATAGTTGGGATTACGCACTCTGGTAAGAGACATTCACAGGGTGCAGAATGGACTACTGTGGGGCTAAAACTGCAAGGAAAACACAGCAGATTCTGGTTTTGTATAAGGCTTTGATCAGGCAACACATGGATTATTGCATACAGATTTGATCACCTGGTTTAAGGATGAAGACATATTGAAAAGGGAACAGAGAGAGAGAGAAGTGACTAAGATCACTGCTAGACAAAGCAACTTGCAGAATCTGGAGAGGAGGGGATATACACTGCTTGGAAAGAAGTAAATGAACACCATAGTGTGAGGAACAAACAGCAATGGCAACCATCTTGTAGGAAGATGTAGGACCTCCCTTTGCTGCAATAACTACAGAAATTCAATGCTCCATAACATGGCTCTTCAAGTTTCCACGTCCTACTGTACATGCTCTTTATACCACTGAAAACAATGGTGCATACTGGTTTGGGTAATGAGGGATTTGCATATTGCAGTTCTACCATGGAAACCCATGATGTGAGCTTCAATTCTGAATGTTTTTGTGCAGATTCGTGTTCCAGTCAATGCCCAAAATTTCGCATTCAATGCGTCAGCTGATAATTGGTGATTTTTACAAATTATTCTTCTAGCATCCTACAGTCACATTAGGGGGAGTGTGGTGGTTCACCCACTGCAGATAGCACTTGCAGTTGACTCCATGCACTTCTATCCCTGACTGTTGACCAAGTTGGCCCAATTTGTCAACAATTTGCTGAATAGATAGGCCTACAACATGGTATTCTATCATAATGCCTCTTTCAAGCTCTATCAGCTCTTGCAGCCATTTCACACAGATGCAGTTGCACTGAATTGGGAACATCACATTCCTCCAATTTATACCAGCTACAAACACATTATTCATTACATGGTGCAATGCACCTTGTCCACAGGAATGTTTGTTGACTTCCTTCTCAACAGTGTAACTGAGACACAATCTGGTAAGGGGTTATTACTAGATGAATGTCGATGAGGATTTTCAGGGAATGGGAAGAGACAAGAAGATAACAAAACACCAATCACTCGAAGTACGAGGGTGTTAGCAGTGGGGGAAGGGAACAGTGGTATTTTGCATAGAAAGTGGTGGGTGACTGGGATGCATTACCTGAGAGAGCAGTGAATGCATAAATAGTGAACAATTTTAAGTATGGCATTAATTTATTTTCATGCTGATGACGTCTCCATGATGCTTAAGAGACTAGGTGCATATAAAATTTTCTGCACATGCAGTATCTGTTATTATCAGTTCGACAAGGTTTGCATGAAAATACATATTAAAAATGTAGAGAAAATAACAAATATGGCCTAGGTTTTCACTACTTACAAAAAACATCAGGTACTGCCAACTCACAAGAATACCATATATAGAATTTAAGGGCTGTTTGGAATTTGAAAAAAAAAACCACTGAAATGATAAGGTGTCCCATAAAGTATAACAAAAATCAAGACCTTATTTTAAACCAATTATGGTCAGCATACACCAAGCAACTAAGTTGGAACTAGGTTATGATAAACATTTCATACAACAGTGAACTACGTGTTTAAAATCTCATCACAATATGCACTATCAACTTTTATAGGAATTAATTTGTTAATATAAATTTTTCAAATTAAAATATTTTATTCCTGATGAAGTGCTCCACCTTTCTTTTAGTGTTATAAAGTGATCAGCATTCATTTTAGAAATTATGGACTTTACAACCGTGTTATAAATAACTCTTTCAATATCCTGATGTTTCGATCTTCATATTAAGATCATCATCTGGAGCATATACAAATATACAGGACAAGCTAAGTTACATTACATACAGTAATGTTTCTCTAGCTTACTGTAGGTAATGTAACTTAGCTTGTCCTGTATATTTGTATATGCTCCAGATGATGATCTTAATATGAAGATCGAAACATCGGGATATTAAAAGTTATTTATAATATGGTTGTAAAAGTCCATAATTTCTAAAATGAAGTACTCCACAGAGAGTAGAAAAACAGTAGAATGAAATAATCTTTACTCAGTGTATTTTCATTTAATATTAAACAGAATTAATACCTTAAAATATATGTAATAAGTGTGTCAGAGAAGCAGAAATTACTGAAAGCATTCTCAGTTGTGCAGGAAATATAAACCCAAGTTTAGATGATAATGATGTCAGTTTTGTAGAGAGACTCAGTAAAGATGGCTACAGATGCTGATGTTATCTTGAGAAAATTCTTTGAAGATCCAAATGGTACCAAACATTATTTAAAAATTGAAAAACAGTTATTTTTAAAGTTGCTCCCTTAAAGCAGCAACTAATTGCAGATTATCTGCAAACATAAAATGTCACCTCTCTCTCTCTCTAATCTAGATAAACCGCGTACAGATATCCCTTGATATATGCGGCTTTGATTAGCACAAAAAATTACTGTGATGACCATAAACTTGATATATGCAGTATCAAATTTGATTAGTGTGGCCCAAAAAATTTGAAAATAAGCAAAGCGTTAGACTTGGTCAATGAAACCGATCAGATCACGTGGTACGAGTCATGCTCCAACGTTAATAACTCACTCTCGGCCTCAGTGCTTCAATTTATCAGCAGAGCGTGGCAAGTACAGATGTACATGTGTACGCTTACGGCCTAACCATGTACAGCGAAACCATGGGCCTCGAAAAAGAGTAATAAACGAAAACTTATTACTTTGGATACTAAAATTGACATTATTAAAAGGTTTGATAACGGAGAAAGCAAAGCAAACATCGGAAGAGCGCTAGGCTTTGAATCAACTCTACAAGCCATTTTAAATAAAGCAACTGCTGCGACAAGGCAAAGTGGCATCTGCATCTTTGAGTATGCAGTGTAGTAGGTATAGAAGCCCATTAATGATCAAAATGGAAGATTTACTATTTCTTTGGCTAGAAGATTGTAATCAGAAGCGTATTGCCATCGACAGTAATAATCTTATGCTCAAGGCTTTAAGCCTTTTTTCTACACTTAAAGAAAACAAATATCAAGATGTGACTACAACATTTTCTGCAAGCAAAGGCTGGTTAGAAATTTTCAAATCTCGATCCAGAAGAAAAAAATATAATATTAACAGGCGAAGCAGCAAGTGCTGATAAAGATGTTGCAGCCAGATATCCAGCTGAATTAAAGAAAATAATCGAAGAAAATGGGTATGACGATCATCAAATATTCAACGTAGACGAAACTGGCCTGTTTTGGAAGAAAATGCCAACAAAAACATTTTTAGCAAGAAAAGAACTAACCACACCTGGTTATAAAGCATCCAAAGATCGCTTAACACTTTTACTTGGAGGTAATGCCGAAGGTGATTTCAAATTAAAGCCAATGCTAATTTATCAAATAATGAACCCAACGACTTTTAAAGGCTGTAACAAACATAACAAACAATCCCTTCCAGTAATATGGGAATCAAATAAAAATGCGAAGTGAACCATTCTTTAAACAACTGTTTGGTACCAAACAGTTGTTTGAAGAATGGTTCAAACAACTAATGAAAATAATTTAGCTTTCAAAGTTCTTTTAGTATTGGATAATGCCCCTGGACATCCCACCTCACTTAATGATTTAAATAATAACGTACAGGTTGTATTTTTACCACCAAATATGACATCTTTGATACAGCCTATGACCAGGGAGTAATTTCTGCATTCAAGGCTTACTATATTAGAACTTTTGCACAGGCAATTCAAGCTACAACTGGAGACGATCCAATAACTCTAGAGGAATTTTGGAAAAAATACGATATTAAACAAGCAGTTATAAACATTCATGAGTCTTGGGAAGAAGTGACAGCCAACTGTATGAGAGCAGTCTGGAAGAAACTTTTGCCTGAATCTTCAAATAATTTTGGCAGTTCTATTAATCCCGTCAACGAAGTCATCGATAATATTGTTTGGACTGGAAGTGCTCTTGGCTTTGAGAATGTTGATTCAGAAAATATTCGAGAATTATCGAAATCACATTCGAAAGACCCAAGTAACGAAGATCTTCTTAGAATCGAACATCAATAGGCATATGAAGAGGGAGAAGAAAAGGAAGATGTATCTAAAGAAATCACTGTCAAAGAACTTGAAGAATTGTTCAGTACAATTGAGAAGGCAAAAGAACTTATACTAGAGATAGATCCAAATGTAGAGAGAAGCATGAACGTTAGTCACAGTTTAGATAAACAAATTGATCATTATCGCAAAATCATGGAGGAGAAAAAAAAAGCTACCACTGTTCAATTTACATTAGTTAAGTTTTTTATAAAAAATAAATATTTAGATAAGTTTTTATGTAACAAATATATATAAATAAAATATATAAATACATGTCACCTTAAAAAATAAATGATGTTTACATTTTTATATTTTGCAGGATTCATTATAATTATTCCCATTAATTCTTAACATTGAATAATGCGGTTTTGATATATGCGGTGTCCATTGAGGATTAATTAACCGAATATATCAAGGGATACCTGTATATGTGTATTGGTTATGGTGATGAGTGTTTCTTATGAAATAATACTACTTTTTTTAATGGAAAGGAAGAACTATAAATGTTTGTTGTTAAATTACATCAACCAGACCATGTTTGCTCTTCAAACATGGTCTGGTTGGTTACAAGATGGTTATAAAGTATGAGCTGCTTCATACTGCACTACCCCAGAGTAGGCACTGGTGTAGTGCAGTTCACAGGGCTGGTTTGCCTGCTTGCAGGATGAAAACCCCAGATAAACTGTTGGAAAAAACCCTGCTGTCCATGCCCAAGACCAGCTAACTTAGCTATGGCTGAGGAAGATCCTTAAGGACCTCACGGCGTCGACGGGAATCGAACCTAGGACACTCCTTCCCCAGGCAAATGGTTGCGAAGCACATAGCCACTAGGCTAACAGTGTGGACGTACTACAATATATCAATATGTGATATATTGATATAATTTTTTTCATGCCTTAACTTCTGATACTGAAATTATTTCTGTGTATCAAAAGTGTCCTCATTTTTAATGAGGGGAACAGCTAAATGTACAGAATTTTCAGCTTTTTTTAGTATTGTAAATAAAGATTTCCTGTTACTCTAATAAAGAATGGTGTTTATTTTAATCTTGTTAGCCAGGAGAAAATGGGATCAGTTCAGTGGGAAATGAAAAATTTCTTTTCTCTCACTTACTAAAGGCCAAGTTTGTCTTAGTCTAGGCTAAACTGTTTGCAACCATTTATATACTTTGTGAAATTTTAAAAGCTTGTTATATTCTAATTTTTCAAATTTCTTATCTTCTACTAACTTTTATGGTATTATTTTTCATTGATTTCAAATGCCTTTTTTGATTTGGTTCCTATTATCTAGCATTTACTGGTGATTTAAAGTATTTTAAGTGAAGCAAGCCAATGCATTTATACATCATACAATCAACTTCATTAATTCTCTTTCCTTAATATATTCACAACATTCTGCTCTGAATTTGTAAGATTATACTCTTACTTATGTTCAGTCAAGAATCTTGGCTGAAATTTTTCTCTAAAAGATATTAGTATCAGTATTTTACTAGTATTCTTCTCAGATGGACATCATTTCCTGCTGAACTATAAAGCAGAAAATTATGACCAACTGAGGAGAATTACTAGGTTTGGTCCCATAGTATCAGTTGCATCTAGTAGAGTGCTCCAATTATGCAATACTGAAGTGTATCCTTGGAACGTGAAGAAAAACAGAGTAAGAAGAAATGCATGCACCATCTTATTAAGCAGATTCTTAAGGAAAAGTAGATGTGGAAGGAATACTATATATACACAAGGATAATGCCATTATGAAAATTATAAGGCAGAGGCCAGATTTGTATGTTACCAGTATTATATGGAAAGCTGAGAATAACAAACTGCTGTGCAGGATAAAGACAGCTCAAAAAGAATTCTACCATTATGCTGTAAGAAAAGAAAGAGCAAACGTGAAAGAATAACCCTACTGAATGTAGATGTATGCAGGTGGCAGATGCGAAAGTAGTTGTTCAACTAATGAGTTCCCATTTTGCTAAGAAAACTATGATCTGGCATATACAACATGGAGCTCAATGCTGTTTCTACAGTACTAGAAGAAACTCAGCTTCTATCAATATCAAAGTCAAAAACAAAATTTTAAATAAAATTAAAGGCAATCACATGTCTAATGAATACAACAAAGTAACATTCAGGAAATTATTGATAATTATGATCTATCAACCTGACTGCAAACCAATCATCACAGATACAATTTTAAAATTGTAAAAGCATACACAAAAACACTTAAAACAATAAGTGGGAAAAAGACTAAAAGCCTAAAGTCCTACGAGAGGCACCCTCTATGAATGCTGTTGGGAGAAGTGTAAGAATTAAGCTTTCCCAAATCTTGGGAAGTTTGACACAACCATATTCATTAAGATTAGGTTGGGTTTTCCAATATATGCTGCTGATTCCAAGAAAAGACTTTCACGTTTATTTTTGTTATGTCCCCCCCCATTTGATTCTGTACAAGGTATCCAATGCATGGTCAGCTAGACCCAACTGATTGTAGTTATGGCAGTGGATGTATTTCTTAGATTCTTTTAAGCAGATCATCTAGTTTGATCATATTAAGATAATTTGCACAAATAAGGAACCTTGTAAAACACCTGGAACAGAGAGGAGAGATAAGGGCAGCCAGCATCAGATGAGGTTTCAAAGCAGTACAGAAATCATATATTTGTAATATTCTCGCTACGTTTTTTGAGGTGCCCCAGATATACGGATAGTAATAGCATTACTGTAGTCTGTATGGTGAGAGGGATAGGAGGAGGTGAGAGGAACAACCAATTTGTTAATCTTTTTTGGCATTGTAATCATTGGACAAGATGGTCTGGCAAACATGTGATTAGAGTATCTAAAAAAAGACAGATTTGTTCTTTTCTTTTTCTATAGTGAACTGGATTCTCGGATGCTTGATGAGGTGTAGGAGGAAGGAATCTAATGTGTATGAGCCATGTGGCCAAATAGAGAACACATTAATATCTGAGCAAGAAAATGTGTTCTCTCTTTGGCCAGACTTTGATTACAATTCAAGGACATCAAGAGGATACTGCATTTTTGGAATCCAACAAGTCCAGTGGGAAATCAGAATATATTAAAAAACAATAATTAAAGAGAATGATGTATTTGATTATTACTATACTTGATTTACTGAAAGATGTAAAGAATAGCAAATATAAGGAAGAGAAAGACACAGCATGAATAAAAATACTTTCAGTACTGTAAAATGGATTATGAATAATTTACATCTATAACATTATATGTGTGCTTGTGTTATAAGTATTTGGGGGGGGGGGATGTGAAGTAAAGAATGGGATGATGCCTTAACAGAATGCGTATACCAAAAGTGGTTTGCCAAATTCCGTTCTGGAGACTTCGACGTCAGTGATGCACCTCGTGCCGGTTGCCCGACCAAGGTTGATTTGAGTGTTGTGAAGGATATCATCGAGAAAAATCCGGCAAAAACAGTGCGAGAGATTGCTACAGTACTGAACATATCCCATACAAGCATTGAAAACCATTTGCACAAGCTGGGATATGTTTCAAAATTCAATGTTTGGGTGCCGCATGAATTGACTGAAGCCAATATGACTGCTCGCATATCCATCTGTGATTCGCTGCGATGTTGCCAAGAAAATGATCCATTTTTGAAGCGGATGATTACAGGAGATGAAAAATGGGTCATGTATGATAACGTGGCATGTAAAAGATCATGGGGACACAAGAGCAAACTGCTGCAAACAACTTCGAAAGTGGGATTGCACCCAAAGAAAATCATGCTCTCTGTCTGAATCATGTACACTTTCCATGATTCAGACTTGGCAGGACACCAAGGATTTTCTAGAACTTGGGAAAGAATAAAAGATCATTACATCTGGAAAGGTATGAAGAGTGACATACTCACATATGTCAAATCATGCCATAAGTGCCAAATAAGATCCCCTTTCAGAAGAAAAGCTCCATTACAACCATTTCCAATTCCAACTACACCTTTTCAGGCTGTTGCTATTGATGTGGTAGGTCCACTGGCAATTACTAATAAAGGCAATAGATACATTCTGGTAGTCATAGATATGCTAACTAGATTTCCTGAAGCAGTGTCGATGAAGGATCAAACTGCAAAAACTATTGCAAGGAAGTTCTTGAATATGATAATTTGTAGATATGGAACTCCTCAGACCTTACTTTCAGATCAAGGAGCAAATTTCACATGTGGACTGTTGTTAGTTATGTAAATTACTCAACGTTAGAAAGATTTTTACTACACTTTACCACCCACAGTGTAATGGTATGTGTGAGAGGCTGAATAAAAATATAAAGCAAATACTTTCCAATCTAGCAAACACTAAAATGAATGATTGGGACACACATTTCTCCAACATTATTTGCATGCAGATCTGCTTTTCATTCTGCTATCAAAGAAAAACCATCTTTTGCTTTATATGGCTTTGATCCAATCTTTCCTAATGAACTTGTTTCAGTCATTCCTAATACAGGATACAATGACATAAATGAGTATCTTGAAACAGTAACAGATAAATTTTCCACTACTCATAGATTAGAAGGTGAAATAAGTAAATTCAGTTCACAGAAAACTAGGCAGTATATAAATCATTTTAGAAAGTATAAGTCATTTGCACAAGGTGATTTAGTATTGTTAGATGATAAATCTAGTATAAAAAGGGTTGGGAAATTAGGTAAGAAAGCTTTAGGTCCATATAGAATTTTAGAGAAATTTTCTCCTGTGAATTTTAGGATTCAAGATGTCAAAAAATCCTATCAGAATTTTTTAATCTATCAGAATGTACATTCTGATAGGTTAAAAAAGTACTTTTTAGGGAATAAAAATCAAGTAATATTAGGAGACAATATGAATAGAATATTGAAAGATGAGAGTTGTTTTTCTAGTACTAATTGTGCATCTCATTCACAATCAAATAGTAGGAAAGGGAATAGTTTTAAAACTTGTAATTCAAATACACAGCAAAGGAGAAAATTAAATTTGGTAAAATAAACCCTAATGCAGGAAATTTTAGAAATCCAAAAGTACATATTTCAAATAACGTACAATGTAAGAGTGATGATAATCAAACTGATTCTAACATTGATGAAATTATAGCAGAATATAATAGGTTAGTTAATTTGGAGTTAAATAAACAACCAGAGGAATGTGAAAATACCTCTAATTTAGTTAGTAAGAATAAAGAATATCAGAAACCTGTAGAATTTGATTCTGTTAGTGATGACTCTGTAGATTTAGGGCATAATTCAAGTAGTTTAAATGAAATATTTGAGAAATATAGAAATGAGATTTGTAAGTATAGTAAACTGGAAGAAGAAAATTTCGAATCATCTCTAGCATCAGATGATTCCGAAAGTGTAAATAATGATCAGTAAGAATCACGTTATTTTTTAAGATCTAGGAATAAGCATTAAAAGTTTTATTAGATATAGGGGTTAAATATTTAAAATTTAAAAAAAAAAAAAAAAAATTTTCAGAGAAAGATGAAATGTAAAAATAATCATAATTTAAAATTCTGAATATTTTTACGTATTGTTTTCATAATACACATTGTCGGCACTTGCGATGTGCCCGTTATGGAAATTGTTTTGTCAAAAGTGATACGTAAAGCAGTTAAAAAGTTTATGTACTTACCAGATTTAAATAGTTGTATTACTTTAAAATTTTTTATAGTAGTTTAAAATATTAAGTTTTGTGTTTTATGAAGACATTCTCTTGTCGTTAACGGAAACAACCGTGCCATTGCACCAATCTGAGTGAACCCTTATAGATACACTCGGAATTAAAAAATAATTGTTAGAAACAGAGATCTCAATGGTAGGATTAATATTATGATAATATCCTTTCAATATAAACATCTCTATATAAAAATTCCTAATTACAACACCTTTATAATCTTGGGTGGGATTATAAAGGTGTTGTCCACTACGAGGTGTTACCGTCAGGCAGAACGATTGATTCAACTGTCTATTGCTCACAGTTAACGCGACTGACCCATGCAATTGGCAAATCAGAAAAGAGTTGTCATTCACCACAACACCAAACCCCCCCCCACACACCGTTAACAACCCAGTGTAAATTGTTACGTCTTGGCTGGGATGTTTTGCCGCATCCTCCGTATTCACCTGACCTGGCACCTTCTGATTACCACTTATTCCAATCGTTGCAGAATTCTCTGAACAGGAAAACCTTTGCTAATGAGGAGGCTGTCAAAAGACACCTGGATCAGTTTTTTGCCAGTAAACCTCAGGAGTTTTATGACCACGGCATAATGAAGTTGGTGGACAGATGGCAAGAGGTCATTAATAAAGAGAGTCAATATATAACTGACTAGTATGTATTATATATATTAAATAAAATGTGTTTCATTCCACTCTGAAAAACCGAACAAACTTATTTGCCAACCCAATACTTTCCATAGCATACCAATAGTTGTATCCTGAGCTGATGGTTTTTAACAACCACTTAGTGCAAACATAACACTGTTACCCTTCCCTCCAAAGCACAATTATCTCCTATCACATGCACTGCCACACCAGTGCAGATGATACATGTTGTTGTACTGTGTAGATTAATTTAAAAACATATGCATATGTGTTTCAGTAATAACAATTTCAAGATTGTGATATCATTTGCCAGGAAGAACCTCAATTTGCTATTATGAATGTTTAGAACTTTCACTATTTGCATTGAGCTTAAAACAGCATTGATTCTATAGGACCATCTTGATCATCTTACAAGATCTTAACATAATCTTTATTAACCTTTGCCATCCTCAGTTCAGCATCACTGGTGAACAACTGGATATTTCCTCTCAAATATCATTAATGAATAAACTGGTCACCTGAAAGCAACCAACTGTTGTTCTATGCTATTCTAAAGTAAATTTACTATAACTGCTATGATAAACTATCCCTATGAATTTGATATAGTACACTTTTTTTGACATCATTGACCAACATCGTACTTTTGAAAATTGCACAACAGTTTCTATAAGGGAGAACAGATGCACATTTTTAAAATGTGCACAAAAATTTACTTCAAATTGTGTCATTTTATTTACAATGAGAGAAATCCATTCTGTGAAGTAAGTTGGGAAAAGATATCTTCTATTCTGACAGCTGTACAATGTTTTAATATTAGCATGAAAGAAATTCACATCCTTCAAAAAAGAATTTTTAAGTCCCTATAATTATCAATTCCCCAGAGTAAGGGTCAATGGACAAATGGATTAAAATTTGTCCAGTTTTTTTAAGTTGGGCTACCAACTCTATCATACCAGCTTTGTTATACTATAGAATTACTATTTAGAAACTTATTCAACACTGAAAATACTTAACAAAAATTCACAATATTCATAATAGTTTCCATGTATAGTTAATTTCAGAGAATTTCATTTATAAATGTACAAAAGATTTACATGGAAACAGATACGATAATTTGTAATGATCAGTTAAAAATTAAGCTAGTATTATTTTTTAAATATTTAAAATGCTTACCCAGACTGTGTATACTCCTGCATTATATATGCTACTCTTTGTACTAGCTGACCTGTTGGAATTGGTTCCCCATACATCATATAATACTGTTGAGCTAATTTTCGAGCCCTTCTAACTAATAATCTAGAAAATAAATGTTTACGATTCAGTTTATCAAAAGTGAAATCAAAATATCCAAAAGAAAGCAATACTTTTTTTTAAATAAAAAGAGCAATTTGTAGCAATTCAGGTTACAGGGTACATTAACTTCTCTCAGTCTGCAACTATTTTTTTTATTTTAAGTAAATAAAAAGTGAAGTTTTGCAGCAATTCATCTCTCTCAATTAAATTATGCTATTTGGCATGATCCATTCTTTACTTACTGTCAGCAAATTTTAAGTTTCATGGATAGTGAAAAATCTAGTCTCAATGGTGTTCCTCTGAATGTCCCCAAACTCTGTTAACTTATGTTTGCTTTTTACATTTTCAACATCCCTATATTTGTGTATCCTGTATTCAAAATGAAATCATTAAGCTAATAATACATCGCCACAAATAGTACAGTTGTAATACGAATCAAATGATAAAAGATTTTTTTAAAATTCTTTTTATTAAGATGGCTTATCATTTTTGTTTTATGATATTGGCTCTTTACGTTAGAAATTACAGTTACTCACTTAGAAACAATATTTAAATTTCAGAAAACAAATTCTATATGCAGTTTTAATATTTAGACTGGTTAATAAGTATTTTTATAACTTTCAAAAGGTAATATTTATTTCAGTTAGGATAACTGGGATTTATCATCGTTAATACAAATTTAAAAGAGGTCAGGTTCTTGACATATTTCACTACTTTTAACTGGTTAGCTTGATCAAGGTAATATACTCAATTATTCACTTTTGTACTTTTTACTCAAATTTTCTTTATTATTTTTTACTCAAAATGCTTGATTTTTTACTTCTGTGTTATTAATAAACCATTTAAAGTACTTTATACATTTAAACACTTGCAGTATCTAGAATGAAACCTCAGAAGTCTAAAACACTGGTGGAAGTGATGTTCTCGCCACCACAACGTAGGGAATGCCGAACCTTCTTAAAGTCAAGTTGGTTCTACAGAAACAGAATAGTCTACACCTTCATGTTGGTGGCCCATTAGTAGGTCCTAGATATATCCTTCTAGCCAACAGACATCAGAAAGGAGGAAACAAGGAGTGAAGTAACACAGGGAGGGGAACTCAGGTATATCACTCACATCCCTGAAAGACCAAACCTCTGTGAAGATTTTCATCATCTGGTGTGATACCATCACTCTGCTTACTGAGAGCTTGAAATGGCCAAAAACCATGTTTAAGCTCCAGAGTAAAGACTCAGTGAGTAACCCACTCAATATGGAGAATGAGAGACCCAAATATTTCTTTCTTTCTTTCTTTTTTTTTTTTTTTTGAGAATGCAACTTTAAAATGGTTATTCCATAGATCACTGCTAGACAGTATGAGATATTGATCTAAATGAGTAAATATTGCTACCACTATTCTGCCAGGTGTGTTTGGAGGGAGTACAATAGTGGACATACATATGTGGTGGATGCTGCAGAAGAGTCAGGTGAAATTCTCCATATGTACAACTTAGTAGGAATCACTATTATAATTACTATATATACCACATCCTTCCCAATTTCAAATCACACAACCATAAAAATGTCCAGCAAGGCAAAATCAATTATATGCAGATAAAAGCAACTGCCCAAAGCCTTCAAAATTATACATGGGCTTAGTTCCCAACCCCAATATTCATTGTTGGTTCATTTCCATCTCTCTATAAATTAACTGTACCTACTTTTCCTAACAGAAATTCAAATTTCAGCCTTAAGCACAATTCACTACAGTTGAACACAATTATACTCTAGCTCTTTTCATCTTAAAGAGACAGCAGTTGTGTTTGTTCAGATATATAATATCACAGTTTCTAACTTTGTTCTATTCTTGATCTCTGATCTGTTAAAAATCTCTCAGTCTCATAATATCCCATTCATTTGTTGTCTGTAATGCTATCCTAATGACACAGCTTTCCCAATAATGAGGTTAGATCAAGCAGGCAGAGATGGCACTGCTATCACCAAAGAACTAAACATGCCTACCAGAACACTCCATAGGCTTAACTACCCTGCTAACTATTGTTCTTTAGTTCACTAGCAACCCTTTTAAGATTACAGTTGATGGTGATCTCTATTTAATTCTAATCACATTCTAGTGTTGATTTCTTATCTCATTGCTCAACACTAAGCCATCATCATTGTGTCATATGTAGGCTGACCATATATCCTTGAGGCAAAAATGGGATGGAAGTTATGTAATATTCTGTATTCATGAAAAAGTAAGATGATAAAAAAAAGTTTTATTACATAAACATATTGAGTTTACTGTTATTCTTCAGTGACAGAACCCATACAAAAATTTAGGTAGACATAGGGGGGGGGGACTGTATTTCACCACGATCGTACTATGAATATTTCTCTGATGAAGTGATCTTACGCAGCAAATTTCAGTCTTTCAACACCTTATCATAAAACTTCTCACACTCCATAACACAATTTTATCTTACAACTAACATAGTCCTCATTGTTTCGACACTTAATCTATATTTCTCCTTTGACTACATACTGTTCATAACAGAAAATATTCTCTCAACAGGTGCTCTACTTCCTGGAAGACAAAGAATAAACTCTACAATATTACAAAAATTTGAAAGTTTAGGAGATTTTCACTCATTTCAGAAAAAAATCTGTACCCATCTATCAGATACAGGAATGTTTTCTTTATTTCATGTATTCAACTGCCTCACAATTATAGATTTTATGAGGGCCAGCTGATTGAATACACGAGTTTCTCTGTTTCTGTGTGTGTGTGTGATGAGTTCCTCGTTCAGGCTGTACTGTATTTCTTTCCATTCAGGTGTCTTCCTTAGTGGCACCCACTTGAACTTCTCAGTGTTTCCTAAATTGCACTTTCACTTATTAACATATTCTAAGCTGGTTTCATAGAAATTCTCAACTACCTCAAAAAATTAGCCTAATTAATTTCTCCTGAATTTACTAACATTTTTGGTTGTTTTTTGACATCAATAATTACAAGCATTTCACTTTTTCTAGACTAAATTGGTTACAAGATTTTCAATGTGCATGGCTACTTCTGTAGCTGAAATATTATCTTTTTCAATTAAGTTAATGTATGTTTGAAATGTAGACACTTGATCTCTTGCAAATGACAACCACAATTTCAAACATGGATCTTCAAGCAATTTTCACAACAGGGCATTTTTCTTGAGAAAGAAAATAAGAACGAAGCCCATCAAACATGCTTAAAATTCTGTCAATTGATGGACCCGAGGACAAAAATCTTGTATTTCCATGCTCTAACAATTTAGTGTAATTGTTTCCTGCAAAGTCACAAAAGTTTTTCAGTTCTTCAACTCTAACTATGTATATATTGAAGTATTTGTATACTTTCACTGCAAAACATTCAATATCAATTGGTAAATATCAACAGCACACTGGAAACATTGTGTGCCCCACAACCAATACTGATAACTGCCTCTTCAGTTAGTTCAGTTTCAATTTTTTGCCAAGTCTTTTGCAAACAACAAAATTGGTGTTCATGTTATCCTCACACAAAGCAACAATTTTGTTTTGTAAGGCAAATTTGTCACTTACTTCCTTCAACACAGCACACTACAGGTTGGATGTTTCACCAGGTAAGGAAATAAAGTCTATAATTTTGTCTTGAACACCACGATTTGGCAAAAAGTACTGCACAACAACTGGAAAAAGTTTGATATCTTTTTTTGTTTGATGCATCTAAACTGAATGTAATGCTTTTTGTTTTATTCAAATCCTCTATTATTTTGCCCAATATGTATGGTGATAAAACGTTGGTAATTACTGCTTCTGATATGGTACATGTTTAAAATATTTTGGTTCATAAATTTTATTTATCAATGTTGACAAGCAGTCATTTGTGCAAAAACTTTGGCCGCAACGCACAGTGTGATAAGCAACAAGAGCTTCACTTGCTGCAATTTTATCGCTTTCACCATCACATCTCACCATAAACAAGCTGATGTTTTTAACTGAAGCCAGAGTCTTTTCAGCATCCTTATGTTTCTGGTTATGTAGATGTTGATGTTGCTTCTGCCTCCATTAGCAATGAACATAACAATGTTGGCATACCACTTTTGATCCATCACTACACAGCCTGTCCAGTTTAATACATTTGAAGTATTTTTGGTGATCATCATTAAAACTGCAGTTTTGCTGCTGACATTCCAAGGATAGACTTAAAGATTTAAAAAATAAGACTTAAAACTTTAAAAAACCTGAAATCTAAACCACCAGCATTGAATAACAAAGCCACCAGTTAGCATACAAGCAAAACAAAAAGTAAAGCTACAGCAGAAAGATGCCATGTCTGAAACTCGCAAGTGTTGCCAACATGTTTTTTATTTTCTCTGAATAAATCACTGCAGATATCGATATTTAGTATTGAACAATGCGACTCCATGGTTATACAAATTACTGGTATCCATGATATTGATATACAATTATAGATTAGGAATAATAATTTATGAGTGACCAATAATTATTTTAATATATATATATATATATATATATATATATATATATTTAAAAAAAAAAGAAAAAAAAAGAAAAAAAGATACATATGGCATTAAAAGAATGCCAAGCAGAATGATCTTTGTGACTTCTCTGCCTGATTTGGGGAAATGAGGAATAACAATATTTATTCTCCATTATACTTTAAATTCCTCTCAATTACCTACATCATGATTCTCAAGAAATGTGTTGCAGTTTCAATCTAAAAAACAACAGGCAAGATTTAAACAGCCAGCCACTAACCATGATAACATGAGCAACCAACTACAAACAAGGGATGATAGTAGCAACATACAAATAAGATAAGAAGAGCAGCCAAATGCCTTCAATGAACAGTCATGTGATTAACCTTTCAAGCCACACCCTGAACTCTTGCTCCTTAGTAAAGGCCTAAACTCTGGATTGTTTTCCTGCCAACAAGGCAGAGAACACTTGCTTTGCTAATCTTTCCTCACCCATTCTATTTAAGTGACCATGCCACCTGAGATTAGCTCTGCTAACGCATTCCTGGATGCTGACAATGTCAAATTCTTTCCTAATATTCTCGTTTTTAATATGATATTGCCAGTGATGCCAACTGTTCACGACTCTAATCTTTCTCAGGACTCTCATATCTGCAGTCTCTAGTCTTTGGTCAAGTGTTTTATTTCTGACCCGTCTCTCAGATCCATAAGTTAAAATTGGCTTGAATGCTTGTATACAGCTAATTTTGTGTTTTGACTAATTCCTCTCTTATTCCATATAAATTTATTCAGTTGACTTCCAACCATAACAGCTTTATTGATTCTGTTGTCTATTTTCATATTTAATATACCATCTTCACTAAAAATCTTGCCTAAGTAGCTGAAATGTTTTACTTGTTCCACAGGTTCTCCATTCAAAACACAGTTGACATTTTCAACGATTCTACCTATTTTCATTGTCTTTGTCTTTTTATTGCTAACCTTCATACCATATCTATTACAACAGTTATTCAATTTAGTCAGGGAATCTTGCAAACTTGTAGCGGATTTATTTAGAAGTATAACATCGTCTACATAAAGCAAAGAACATACATTAACATCTCCAATTCTGATATCATGTTTAATACCACTTTCCTTCAAAATATAGATAATGAATAACAGAGGGGATAATGTTCATCCTTGTCTCACACCAATTTAACATTAAACCATCTTCCTGTACTTCCTTCAATTCTAACTGCTGACTTGCAACTCACATAAAGACTAAGAATAGCGTGATATAATGCCCCATTGACACCATATAAAACTGTAGCGTATTGAATAGCTTCTCTCTTGGCACCTTCGTCATATGCCTTTTCCAGATCAACAAAACTTAAATACAGATCTTTGTTATATTCCAATTCTTTCTCAACTATTTGTCGTAAAGTGAAAATCTGATCCTGACAGCCTCTATTTGGCCTGAATCCAGCTTGTTCTCCACCAAGCTTTTCTTCCACAATTCTTCTCAACCGTTTCTCAAGTATACTGGCATAAATCTTGCCCAGAACACTCAGTAGGGAAATACCTCTGCAATTCTCACATTCAGTTTTATTTCCCTTTTTATATATGGGTACTATTAGAGCTCTACTCCAATCATCAGGAATTCGTCCCTCTGTCCAGGCCTTACGAATTATGCAGGGCAGCCACTGTAAGACTTTTATACCACCATACTTCAGCTCTGGTCGAATATCATCTACTCCTGCTGCCTTTCCACATTTCAAGCCTTTGATGGCTTTTTCTACTTCAAGTATGGATATGTATTCCTGACTGTATGCCTGTTGAGTGTTTTTTAACCACTGAGCTATCACTGCTTGTTTCATTTAGCAATTTTTCAAAGTAATTACTCCATACTTGAAGGATATCTTTTTCTCCCATTTTCATGTCACCTTTGTCATCTCTAAATCCTTTTACTGCACTCTTTCCTCCATTTCTAAGCTTCTCCAGAATATCTTACCACCTTCTTGATATTTATTTTCTATGTTCTTGCCAAAGTCCTCCCATGACTTTTATTTATCTAGTTTTACACACTGTTTAGCTTTCTTACATTTGTCTCTGTATTCTCTAAGAGCATTTGCTAGTAACTTTCGATATCCTTTCTTCTTTTCCTTCACTGCCTCTTTAACTTCCTATGACCACCATGGAATTCCGAAGTTTCTATTCATGCAGACAACCTCACCACATGCCTCTCTAGCTGATCAATCAAGTGTTTTCTTCAGGGCTTGCCACTGAATCTCCAAGGTTTGGTTCTTGTTCTCAAACCCTTTCATTTTTTCTTCAACAATCTTTGTGTATTTTCGTCTACAGTTCACATCTGAGAGCTGCTCAACTTTTATTCACTTTAAAATTTTCTTACATGTTATTCTTTTCAATATGAAATTCAATTTTATCCTGCTCAAGACTAAATAGTGATCACTTCCAATTTCAAATCCTCTGCACACTCTGGTGTCCTGCACCAGGGAGAAAACATCACTATCAACAATAACATAGTCAATGAGACTTTTCTTATTCCTTGCCTCTTCTCTCCATGTGAATTTTTGCACATTTTTATGTTGGAACATGGTGTTAGTAATAACCAGTCCATGACCTGAGCAGAAATCCAACAGGTATTTGCCATTATTATTAGCTTTGCTCTTTTCTCCAAATTTTCTCAAAATATTTTTGTATGTCTGACAATCATTTCCTACTCTGCTATTTAGATCTCCAACAAGGACCAACTTTTCCTTTTTCATTGTGTCAGTTGCTTTCACTAAAGCTTTAAAAAAATTCCTCCACTTCTACCTTAGTAGAACTTTCTGTGGGACCACAGGCATAAATAAGTCTCATTGTCCAATTCCCCATTCTGATATTTGCCCACATCACTCTACTTGAGACTGCCTGCCATTCAAGAAGATTAGCCTTGTATTTTGTGTTGAATACTATAGCTACTCCTTTTCCTAGATTGTCATTGCCTGAATATAACATTTTGTATTTATTGCTCAGAAAGATCTCACCAGTTTTTGTCTTTTTTGTTTCAGTCACCCCTATTATGTCGATCTGGTACTTATCTAATTCCTCAGCTAGCTCCATTCAGGCTTCTTATGTTGATGGTACCGATCTTTAACTCTGGTAATGGGGGTGTGCATTCAGATTTGTTCCAGTAGCTGACTTCTCGCTGTTCGCCCTGGTTCCCTGGGGAAAACAACAGGGGCCTTGTTGAACCGGGCGACACCCCAGCCGGCATGAAATTTTGTCATGTTGTACCATCATGTTGTATATTGGTTTAAGCCAATAAGAATACAATTTGGTCGGCTAAATCCCAAATTGCCAGTTCATCCTGTAGAATTTATGGAGACGAAAACACATGTTAGAGCAATTACTTTGCTTATAAAGAGGAAAATGACACTCAACATTTTGGCCTCCATACTGAGGTCATCATCAGGAAGACAAGCTACAAGACACTACATAAAAGTAAGCTAAATCTAACTGATTTGTTGATTGCTTATGCTAGTCTGACCTCTGGTAAAACATAAAATAAATAAAATAATAAAAACAATAAATAAAAATAAAATCACTACATACGTTGTATACATATGTATAATAACATACAAATTATTAAATTTTTTTATTATTGTAAAATTTTAAAGACCAAATTATGAAAATAAGCAGGGATGTAAAAACTTCAGCTGCATTCTCAATGGAGAACCCTATAGTACAAGAAAGTATTTCAGCTATTTATGTACACTTTTTAGTGAAGATGTCAAATTATATATGGAAATAGACAACAAAACAAGCACTTGTATGGTTGAAGAGCCAGGGAATAAATTTATATGCAATATGAGAAATTCGGCAAAATGCTAAACTTGCAAAGGTGGGTTAGAAATATAAAGCACCGGATCAAAGATTAGAGACCATAAATATATGAAAAATGAGGGGTCTGAGGAGACAGCATCAACGGCAGATTATATTAAAAATTAAGATATTAAGATGGAACTCGATATTGTTAATATTCAAGAATGTATGAGCAAAGCTAATCCACAGTGGTATGGTCACTTAAACAGAATGGAAGAGGAAAGGTTAGCAAAACAAGTGCTTGATGTAAAAATGCAGGGAAAAAAACTCAGAGGAAGACTGAGATCTAATTGGATTGGTTAATTCAGAAGTGCAGTAAAAGACTGAAATTACAATATTGGAGTTGTTGGATTTTGAATATATAGAGATTTAAGTAATTATTATTTGCTTCAGAATCCAACATGATCTTCCATCACAAAGGCTAGACTTGTAAATATTATTTAATGTAAACAACTTATTTTACAATTTAATATTCATATAACTACCTTTAATTTTATCTAATATTTAATTAATTAATCAAAGATATATGTATTAATAATGAAAAGACTGTATTAAATATTATTAAGCTATTTTATTTATTACTATATTAATATTATAAGAATTTGTATTTGATAATTTAACTGCGCATTAATTGAAATGTAAATATTCTCTATTTATTCCTATATGTAGAAGTTTAACGTTATGCAATAGCTCAATTTTATTATGTTTTGTTTTGTTGTCATGGAGACGTATGCAAGTGAGTGAGCGCAAGTTTGGAACAGTACGTGAGGAGAATGTTGAAAGTTTATTGAAAAGAGTTTTAGTTAAAGAGATCACGAGAACAATTTAGGTGGGAAGAACGGATATATAAGCGAGGAACGATGAAAATAAGAAGGGAGAAGGTAAAAGAGAAGGTGAGAGAGAAGGAGATAGATAGGAAACATAGAGAGAGAGAGAATTGACATTCGGTTGGAATCGGAGTATTCAGCATTTGGGGAACCAGAGTGCGATATTAGAGAGTCGGCGAGTCACTCAAGCAGCTAATTTAAGTCTACTAGTCGAGAAGCAGTTAGCTATAATTGCTATTCTACAACTTATTAGCTAACTGCTTCTCGACTAGTAGACTTAAATTAGCTGCTTGAGTGACTTGCCGACTCTCTAATATCGCACTCGGAAAACAGCCGAGAGACTATTAAATAGACTAGCGATACTTGAGTTGAGATTTAATTTCGGCGCCGACTTTTCAAGGACATACGGAACCTTGAAGCAAAGCACGAAGTTACTAGAGAATAGTAGAGACTGTAAAGTTGAAGTTTACTGTTAGCTGTGTTTAGAATTATAGTGCCTAAAGAATTATTTGAATGTAGGAGGAATGAACAACTGAGCATATAAAACCTCAAGATAAGGAATTATTGTGTATTGCCTTAATTCATGAGTGATCAGTAGTGCTTCATGCAAGAACGTCTGATTATGTGTATTGTGACCATGAATTAATTCAATTAATGCTTAGAAGATTTATTTAAATGAGTGCCATTTATTATTAAGTGTTTACGGTTATAAAAAGTGTTTGTGTGTAAGTTGATGAAGAAAGAAGATTATCGGTGAGATTATTCCAACCATTAATATTCTTATACAGAGAAGTGTATGAGTTTCATCCTAGAATTTCCCTATACTAACAGTAACTATTGCTGAGAATTAGCTGAAGTGTAAAATTAAAGATGTTTGTTTGTGAAGAGGTGTTACTGCAATTTTTATTGTATTTTGGAACTTAAGGAACTGTGAGAAGACTGTATTATAGAGATAACAGATTTACCTTTGTCTGAGTCTGTATGATTGAACTTATCAGAGAAGCTAAAATGTTTGTGATATCTTAATTACTGATTTGAACTTAAGTGTAAAATTTGTGATTCTAAAATTAAATGTTTGTTTTTGTTAATCAAGGTTGTATTTTGCCTGAATCTATTTTACTGCACCATTCATTAAATATTCGAACCAAAGCGGGTAAATTAAGTAAGTTAAATATACTCGGCCAGTATATATAATAACAACATATAAAGGAAGGGTAGTTGAGAGTTGGTTTATCTTCAATTCTTGAACTAATTCAGATATAAAGTGGTGCAGTGTTTAAATATAAATTTTCTTTATATTTGAATTAGAAATCAACTTACAACTTATCAATTAGTTAAGAACATCGTAATGGTAATCATGTTGAATCCAAAGTATAGATTGAGAAGAAGTAGGATCCAACAGAGTGCTCAAAAGTAACAGTAATAGACTAATTTGGAGGAAAATTGTTGATAGATCAGTAATAACCTGAACTTAAATCATGTAATGCTGTTACAGTAGCATGTACACCCCTTGATGGTACATATCAGTCAATTGATGTTGCAGAATACTTTATTATGGCCATTTTCCATTTATACTCCAAGATAGCCCTGATACTAACCTAGTTGACCTAGTAGATAGTACCTTTGCTCTCTATCTTACATGGATTTCAATTTCATAGTAGCATATAAGGTATTTTTCTTTTATATAAGAAGTATAAGGTCTCTCAACTAAAACTGCTGATAAAATACAATTAGAAACTTCTGCCATTTTGAATAATACTAAAGCAATAACTAGCAACTACACCAAAACTATATAAGTAGCTGTGAAATGTTTAAAAGCAAATCAAGATATCATAATTACTACAGCCGATAAAAGGAGTGCTACCATTATTTTAAACTGAACAACTTACCTTCAAAAAAAAAAAAACTTGTGAAATATAACCCAACTAATTGGATTAAAAAGAAAACAGTGGAATTACTTAAATCAGTCACTTCTGGGCAGCAGACACAGTTTTAAAAACTACTTTCATGCTATGCTCACTGTGCCATGTATAATAATGAAGGACAGTTTTAGGTGGCCTTGTCTTTTTTTTTGCACATAAACTGTTTCACTCTCTGTCTCTGACTTTTCACAGTTGTTTATGGTGAGGTGAAATTGGAAGGGATATGGAATATACAATAGTGGATTCTTTATTAAGCTATATATGTAGAGAAATTTACCCAATTAAGTATCCCGACAATCACTACTTGAACCTCTTCCAAGAAGACAAAACAGTGGCAGTAAGATCCCTAGTGGTAAACATAAGGTTCAAGTCCAATATAATATTGTTTTTTTTTTTAATCAACAAACAGTTTTGTAAACATACTATATTCATACCTTGGATGGGCTAAGGCTTTTCCCCTACTTTTTTTTTAATTAATTTATATATATATATTTTTATTTACTGCAGTTTGGAAACCCTGCTCTAGAGACAAAACATGGAACTTTTTTTTCAAGCCACTTCAGGCCCCCAATAAGTGGGATAGTGGTCCCACATCAGCAATTATTCTTCTCCGAAGACCACAAACTTCTATGCCCATTGTGGAATTTTTACCTGCAGCCTGTTAAGTGGATAGATATGCTAACCACTCTGGCTTGTCAATATCCCCCAAAAGAACTGCTGGGCTCTTTACTTTTCATGATGTCTGAAAATTTCACTCATATTATGTTGGAAGAAATGGACAAAAATAAACCATGCCTTTGCTCCAGAATCCCAACATGATTTTGTTGGGATTAAGCTTCTGATGACCACAGTAGTACTATTACACTGGACAATGAAACTAATCTACTATGTATTTGAGTGGTGGATAGTATCACATGTCTTTCCTCTCAAGGTTGGGAAGCCATATTTGCAATGTGGCTTCCCAGGACCACTAACAGGCCCACCAATGTGAATATGTAGCAAGAGGATTTGGCCACAGCAGATGGATTAACTTTACTGAACATCAGATTGTGGTCACCGAACAACAATTGCAGTTTCTAGGGCTAAACCTTAACAGCCAAAAAGGCTGATGGAAGTAGGCCATCACAAAATATAATATGCTGTTCAGAGAGGTCTTGAGAAGAAAGTTTTCAGTCTTCGAGAGGAATATTTTACAGCTTGTTACAAGGGCATTCACAGAGAAAAATAAAGAAATAGCAAAGCTATATTATCATGATACATATTCATATCTTGTAAATGTTTGACAACAATCAGTAATTTTAGTGTAGCTTTATCGGCTACTTGGCAACAAAGAATTGTTGTCAAGAATTTAGAAGCATGATCACAGATGGCTATTTTAATGTAGCTTTACTGTGTCTTGATTCTTCTCTGTAACAATGCCATTTCACAAGTTACAAAATAGTATTTATGCATTCCCACATTTCATTTACTTTATTGTTCTTTCTGATAATGCCTTTAAAACAGGTGACAAATATTATTCAATGATTAAATTTAATTCATTTTCTTTCTAAGTAAATAAATAGGAATTATTTTTTAAAAAGTAGTAAACACTGTTATATTCTCAGTTAATACATGATTAGATGGTACAGAAAGATTACAGATGATGAAATCTTTCTGAGCAACTTATAAAAACAGTCAGCAAAACTAGACTGTATAAGACAAATAAGAAAATGAATACAGAAGTCACAAAATAGTGCATTTCACAACAGTGTTGAGATAATAACAATCCTAAATAGCAAATTTTATTAAATTTCATCCAATCAGTGCTGAATTATTAAATATCAGTTGGAATTATTTTGCCAAATTTTGCAATAAATGCAATTGGATCATCATAAAATTCCTGATGTACCCTCAGGGAGGTACACGATATTGTACTTGTGCTGGAGAAGACTGTGGATCAGAACACCAACTGATGATTAGCGATGTTGGGATCCATTTAAAATCAAAAAGAAGAAACCTGTAAAGAGAGATATGATCATATCTTAAGATCTTAAAAGAGAAAAAAGATTCCAAGATGTCTTACAACATGCAGAAAATGCCATATCAGATGAATTATGGAACCAGGCCAAGATGATCCTGACTGAAACAGAAAATAAGCATATCCTAAAGACAAAAAGAAAGAAAGTTAATAAAGAATCTTTCAAGAGAAACACTTGATATGATCAACCTAAGGAAAGAACTCCAAGAGTTCTTTCCTTAGTTACATCAAAAATCAGAGCTCTCTAATAATTTCAAAGCAACAAACCATAACATGGAAGATAAAGGAACTCTACAGAAATTCAGATTTATTAGATAATGAATGTTTGATGCAAACATGGGAAATGGGAGTAGATGATATTCAACCAGAAATGCTCAAATATGGAGGTATAAAAGTTTTACAATGGCTTCATTGGATAATTCAGAAAATCTAATCAGGAGGTATGAATACCAGATGATTGGAGTACAGCTGACATTACCCATCTATAAGAAGGGAAATAAGCAGTAAGAATTAAAGAATTTCTCCTCTTTAATTCTCAGGTAAGATTTATACAGTCATACTTAAGAAGCTAAGAAAAATTGTAGAAGGAAAATTTGGAGAACAAGCAGGTTTCACACCAAACAGAAATCATCAGGATCAGATTTTCACTTAAAAAACAGAAGAGACAATAATTAATTAATTAGCTGAACCTGTTAATATTTTATTGGTTTTTTTTAACCAGCAGCATCAGAGCACAAATTACAACTATGGCAGACACAGAGCATTCAATTAGAATATTATGAAAACAATTCAAATTGTAATCAAATTAAAAAAAAAAAAAAAAAAAAAAACATTACATCACAAAGAAATTACCAAAAAAAAATAAAAATCTTACAATGTTAAACCTCCTATCATATAGTTGTTGTTTAAGAGATACTTTTTTTTTTTTTTTTCACTAAATAGCTTAAGGAAATTACAACGTATACTAGGATATACATTAAAATAAATTTTAACACTTCCTAAGTGTATTAAAATTTATTTTAATGTATATCCTAGTATACGTCGTAATTTTCTTAAGCTATTTAGTAAAAATGTATAACCAACGTCTAAGCCTTTCCAAGAGAATTAAGAGATACTTGTGCCATGAGAGGTTTCTTCAATTATCATGAAAAAAAAAAACACAAGGGATAAGTAACACTTTATTTAAGGCCATATATTTCAGTCTGAATATTAAAAGCCATCATTAGTGGTGACAATTGTTAATTACAAAGTAGAATGTGAACAATGGAGTGGTTTGAAAAAAAATAAGAGCTGATGTAATGTTATACATAAAACAATGCAATGATATAATTGAGGAAATATTGAGCAAGTATTATTGATAATTCAGTAGTTATTAAAACAAAAAATTATCAATATGTGTCCGCGCGGTTAGCCTAGTGGCTTTGCACTTCGCAACCATATGCCTAGAGAAGGAGTGTCCTAGGTTCGATTCCCGTCAATAACGTGAGGAGCTCAAGGATCTTCCTCAGCCATAGTCAAGTTAGCCAGTCTTGGGCGTGGACAACAGGGTTTTTTCTGCCAGTTTATCTGGCGTTTTTCATCTCGCAAGCAGGCAAACCAGTCCGGGACACACATGGATTACAGTCAGGAATACTGACCCAGCCATATGTTTGATTCGTCAGCCTATGCCGGTTCCGGAGCCCAGATAAAATTTGGAGGGGACTAGATGGTACCGTGAATTCCCGTAAAAAGGGGGGAAATGCTGTATCATCACACGGAATTTATTTTTATTTATTGATGCGTGATTAAAATAACACTTTCCCATATTTTAGATAGAGAGGAAATCAATTTTCCTATTTAAGTTTGGTTGGAGAAATAAGACCTCAGCACTTCCTTTAAACAAGCAAACATGTTTCAGTCCATAGGATGTTGTGGTTTGCATCTATTCCATGCTGTGCCAAGCCAGATTTTTCAGATTTACTGTTGCTAATGTGAGACTGGTGTTCTTGCATTCTCTTTTCAAGTGTCCAGTTTGTCCAAAGTAAGAACAATGACAGTCATAAGTAACTTGGTAGACACCAGGGAGAGCTAGACGAGACCATTTATCTTTTGAAGATGGAAACCATGCTGATAGGAAGAAAAGTAGCCACTAAATTGTAACTTGACATATTGTTTCCTTGTTATTTCAGCTAGGATTATAAGAATTAAAAAGTTGGTCCTTTCTGAAAAACCATTGAATATTATATATCATTTGATGTTTAAGAGTTCCTGCTGTAATAGTTGAGGTGTAGAACAAATAGTATGAGCATGTTGCAATAAGGTTTTTACGATTACTGTTTTCTGTAATGGATGGTGAGATGATTGCTGATGAATGCAATGTCCAGTGAAAGTAGGCTTTCCATAAACTGAAGTAGTTAATTCACCTAATGGTGAATGAAGGAGTAGAATATCTAAGACAATTTGTTATTTTTTTCATTTCCATAGTATATTTAATTTGTGGATGTAGATTGTTCACATTAGATAAAAAAGTAGGCAATGTGTCTTCATTATAGGTTCAGATAGCAAAAACATCATGTATATAACATCCAAAATAAAAGCTGAAAATGCATGAACAAGAAAAGGATGTCTTCTGAATGATCTAAATAAAAGTTAACGGGGGGGGGGGGGGGGGACTTCCCGTTCAGGTTCCTTCAACTTGACTTTAAAATTTATTCTGACAAATAAAACATCAAGAGTGCATGACAAAGTCGAATCTTAATCATATAGCAATATATATATATATATATATATATATATATATATATATATATATGTATATATTTTTTTTTTTTTGGGGGTGCTTAAGGGTCAAAGCTGTATAACTGAGAGGAGACCTCCACATAGCCTTTAAAGAAATGCGGAGAACCGACCAGGGCTTCTGACCTAATGTCCAATCCTCACCTTCTCGTGGTGCACCCTGTTGGGTATCTACTTGGATACTGAACGGACGAGGATGGGCTGGCAATTTGGGATTTAGCCGACCAAATTGTATTCTTATTGGTTAAACCAAAATAAAAAATGATGGTACAACATGACAAAATTTCATGCCGGCTGGGGCGTCGCCCGGTTAAACAAGGCCACCATTGTTTTCGTCAGGGAACCAGGGCGAACAGCGAAAAGTCAGCTACTGGAACAAATCTGAAAATAAACAACAACTCAACATCACCAGAGTTAAAGATAGGTACTATCAACGTAAGAAGCTTGAATGGTAAAGAAATGGAGCTAGCTGAGAAATTAGATAAGTACCAGATCGACATAATAGGGGTGACTGAAACAAAAAAGACCAAAACTGGTGAGATGTTTCTTAGCAATAAATACAAAATGTTATATTCAGGCAATGACAATCAAGGAAAAGAAGGAGTAGCCATAGTATTCAACACAAAATACAAGGCTAATCTTCTTGAATGGCAGGCAGTCTCAAGTAGAGTGATGTGGGCAAATATCATAATGAGGAATTGGACAATGAGACTTATTTATGCCCGTGGTCCCACAGAAAGTTCTACTAAGGTAGAAGTGGAGGAATTTTTTTAATGCTTTAGAGAAATTAACTGACACAATGAAAAAGGAAAAGTTGGTCCTTGTTGGGGATCTAAATAGCAGAGTAGGAAATGCTTGTGAGACATACAAAAATATTTTGGGAAAATTTGGAGAAAAGAGCAAAGCTAATAATAATGGCAAATACCTGTTGGATTTCTGCTCAAGTCATGGACTGGTTATTATTAACACCATGTTCCAACATAAAAATGTGCACAAATTCACATGGAGAGAAGAGGCTAGGAATAAGAAAAGTCTCATTGACTATGTTATTGTTGATAGTGATGTTTTCTCCCTGGTGCAGGACACCAGAGTGTACAGAGGATTTGAAATTGGAAGTGATCACTATTTAGTCTTGAGCAGGATAAAATTGAATTTCATATTGAAAAGAATAATGTGTAAGGTTTTAAAGCGAATAAAAGTTGAGCAGCTCTCAGATGTGAACTGTAGACTAAAATACACAAAGATTATTGAAGAAAAAATGAAAGAGTTTGAGAACAGGAATCAAACCTTGGAGATTCAGTGGCAAACTCTGAAGAAAACATTGATTGATTCTGGCAGAGAGGCATGTGGTGAGGTTGTCTGTAAGGATAAAAAAATCAAAACTCCTTGGTGGACACAGGAAGTTAAAGAGGCAGTGAAGGAAAAGAAGAAAGCATACCAAAAGTTCCTGTGAAATAAGTCAGCTTCAGCTCTTAGAGAATATAGAGACAAATGCAAGAATGCTAAACACTGTGTAAAACTAGCTAAACAAAAGTCATGGGAGGACTTTGGCAAGATTATAGAAAATAAATATCAAGAAGGTGGCAAAATATTCTGGAGGTTGTTGAAGAAGCTTAAGAATGGAGGAAAGAGTGCTGTAAAAGGAATTAGAGATGATAAAGGTGACATGAAAATGGGAGAAAAAGATATTCTTGAAGTATGGAGTAATTACTTTGAAAAACTGCTAAATGAAATAAGCAGTGATGACAGCACAGTGATAAAAAACACTGACCAGGCATGCAGTCAGGAATACATATCCATACTTGAAGTAGAAAAAGCCATTAAAGGCTTGAAATGTGGAAAGGCAGCAGGAGTAGATGATATTCGACCAGAAATGCTGAAATATGGTGGTATAAGAGTCTTACAGTGGCTGCACTGCATAGTTCAGAAAGCCTGGACAGAGGGACGAATTCCAGATGATTGGAGTAGAGCTCTCATAGTACCCATATATAAAAAGGGAAATAAAACTACATGTGAGAATTACAGAGGTATTTCCCTACTGAGTGTTGCTGGCAAGATCTATGTAAGTATACTTGAGAAATGGTTGAGAAGAATTGTAAAAGCTTGTTGAAGAACAAGCTGGATTCAGGCCAAATAGAGGCTGTCAGGATCAGATCTTCACTTTACGACAAATAGTCGAGAAAGCATGGGAATATAACAAAGATCTGTATTTAAGTTTTGTCAATCTGGAAAAGGCATATGACAAGGTGCCAAGAGAGAAGCTATTCAATACGCTGCAGTTATATGGTGTCAATGGGGCATTATATCAAGCAATACTTAGTCTTTATTTGAGTTGTAAGTCAGCAGTTAGAATTGAAGTACAGGAAGATGGTTTAATGTTAAATCTGGTGTGAGACAAGGATGTACATTAACGCCTCTGTTATTCATTATCTATATGGATCACATTATGAAGGAAAGTGGTATTAAACATGATATCAAAATTGGAGATGTTAATGTCAGCTCTTTGCTTTATGCGGATGATGTTATACTTCTAAATAAATCTGCTACAAGTCTGCAAGATTCTCTGACTAAATTGAATAGCTGTTGTAATAGATATGGTATGAAGGTCAGCAATAAAAAGACAAAGACAATGAAAATAGGCAGAATCATTGAAAATGTCAACTGTGTTGTGAATGGAGAACCTGTGGAACAAGTAAAACATTTCAGCTATTTAGGCACGATTTTTACTGAAGATGGTAAATTAAATATAGAAATAGACAACAGAATCAGCAAAGCTGGTATGGTGGGAAGTCAACTGAATAAATTCATATGGAATAAGAGAGAAATTAGTCGGAACACTAAATTAGCTGTATACAAGACAGTGTTCAAACCAGTTTTAACTTATGGATCTGAGAGCTGGGTCAGAAGTAAAATACTTGACCAAAGACTAGAGACCACAGATATGAGAGTCCTGAGAAAGATTATAGGCATGAACAGATGGCATCAATGGCAATATCATATTAAAAACGAGGATGTTAGGAAAATTCTTAACATTGTCAACATCTAGGAATGTGTTAACAGAGCTAATCTCAGGTGGTATGGTCACTTAAATAGAATGGGAGAGGAAAGATTAGCAAAACAAGTGTTCTCTGCCAGGTTGGCAGGAAAACGACCCAGAGGAAGACCAAGATATAGGTGGATTGATACGGTACAAAGTGCCTTAGACGATAGAAATATAAGATCTGATTATGTTGGAGTCTTGACAAGTAACAGACTGATTTGGAAGAAAATTGTAGATAGGAAAATAATAATAATGTAATTTTTTTCATGTAGTACTATTATATCCTGTACACCCCTTGAGGGTGCATGGCAGGAATTTGATGATGATGATGATATTTTTTTTTTTTAAATAGCTAATGAATTATCAATATTGCAATATTTCCTCAGTTATACCATTGTGTTGCTTTATGTATAACATCATGAGGCTCTTATTTTTCAAATCGATCCATTGTTCGTGTTCTATTTTGTAATTAAATTGCCCTAATTTAGGTTGAAATATGTGGTCTTAAATAAATAGTATTACTTATCCCTTTTGTTTTTTCATGTTAATTGAAGAAGCCTTGTTGAATTTATGGATCCGAAAACTCATGTTATTAAAGAAATTATATTTACTACCATAATAGGAAATCTCAGATTGAGAGATTCACACATCATGGTCAGAATTGATATCACTGTTCACCAATGTATCTCTTACAGATTCCCTTGACCTCATTAAGTCACATTTGCCCTCTGACATTTATCTGATGTTTATTCACTATTTACTTAGGTTATTTTTCATGGAAGAGAAAAAGAATATTTTTCTTATATGAACAACTAGACAGAACTGCTGTGGAGTTCCCCTCTTTCTCCCACTACCCAATTCCTATATAGAATTTCTGGAAAGCCAAGCACCCAAAAGAGATACACATAAACCAGCAGTTTGGCTACACTATATAGATGATAAGTGCTACATGGCCTCATGGCCAGGACAAATTAGATACATTTTTAGTGCATTTCAACAGCGAACACCAAAAAATATACTTCATCACAGAAAAAGAAACTAACAACTATCTCCACTCTTTGTAGACACACTAGTGACATGACCCAAATCGTTCACCATCCTTTTCTGTTTATAGAAACCTAAATGTATGGGAAGGTACTTACAGAAGCAATTACACCACTACCCATCCCAACAGTATGGGATCCATGTTCTAATGACACACCCTTGGAAACTGAACTCAGCGCATTCACAACACGTGTTTTAACCAAAAGCTACTACTCCCATAATACAAACAAAATACTGCGTATCCTCACCCATTCCTCCTACAACCAATACACAAGATCACAACAAAACTATTCTCATTCTTTATGTTCAGGGTATATCTGAAAAGACATTTAAAATTCTCTTCAAATATAATCAACATACCATCTTCAGACCACACTTCAGATAGCTACTTTTATTGATTATTCTTAGAATCAACTTAATCCTTTTGCACATGCTTTAGTTTATAAAGTTTCCTATGTCTGTAGCTACTTTGGACAGACTGGTAGATCTGTTAACATCTTGCCTTGAAGAACACAAAAACTAAAACTGCAATCATTTGTATGGCAAGTCAGGACTGGAAGACGATGCTCTGGATATTACTTCACACAGGATTAAATGGAAGACAACCATGCTACCCAGAATCACCACGGGTCTGAGAAGCTATTTTTAGAATCAGAATCAACTATGCAGCACTCCCCTAACCTCAACAAATATGGCTATATTCATTTGCTAAAGATCTAGGAGACAGTCCTAAGAACACATTTACTATAAACTTCTCCAATTAACTTCTCATTATCCTGCTCCTAGAAGGCACCTTGTAAGACATCAGTTCCTTTTCAATTGCAATTTGAACTGTTTCCATAACATTCTAATTCTACTATGTGTGTGTACGTGTCTACTACAATTGTAACTTGAACTCTCTGATTATGCTGGTTAGAAAATCAGCAAAATATTAGCAAATTCAATAAAATAATTAATTACCATCTCTTCTCTCCTAGTGTTGTTTATATTGTGGAGTACTATTATGAATAACCATCAACACTAAGTCTTTCTATAATACACTTTAAGACAAATAGTCGAGAAAACATGCAATAACAGATCTGTAATTAAGTGCTGTAGATTTGGATAAAAGTATAATACAATGCTACAATTATATAGCATAAACAGGACACTGTATCAAGTATATAGTCTATATAAAGTTGTAAGTCAGCAATTAGAATTGAAGGAGGTATAAGAACAGATTATTTTATGTAAAATCAGGTGGGTGCAAATGATCTCCACTGTTATTCATCATCTATATGGATCATATTATGAGGGGAAGTGGTGTTAGCATGACATCAAAATTGGAGATATTCAACTAAGCTCAATACTTTATGCAGATGATGTTATACTCTTTAAAGAAATCCAATACAAATATGCAGATTTTTTCATTAAACTAATAACTGATGGAGCAAATTTGGTATAAAAAGCAGCAATAAAAACACAGATTATGAAAATGGACAGGAACAACGAAAATCAGCTACATCCTAAATTGGAAACCTACAGAACAAGTAAAACATATCGCTATTTAGGCACAATTTTTAACGCAGATGGCAAATTAAATATGGAAATAAACAGAATTAGTAAAGCTGGTAAAGTAGAAAATTGAATAAATTTATGTGGCATAAGAGACAATTAATCAAAACATTAAAGTAGCTATATATAAAATAGTGTTCAAACCAATTTTAACTTATGGATATGTGAGCAGAGTTAGAAATAAAACAATTGATTAAAGACAAGACCATGGATATGACACTTCTGAAAAAAATTAAGAGTGAAAAGACAGCACATCAATGACAGAATCATTAAATATGAAGAAACTCATCATTGTTAGTATTCAGGAATGGATGAGAAGCTTATCTCAGGTGATATGATCACTTTGACAGAATGAGAAAGAAAAAGTTAATAAAGTTGGTGTTGGATGCAAGGATAGCAGGAAAAACATACAGAGGAAAACCAAGATCTAGATGGATTGCTGTAGTATGGGGCTTTTGAAGACCAAAATAAAAGATCAGAGTATTCGTCTTGACAGATAACAGACTAATTTGGAGGAAAATTGATGGAAGAAAGTTAGTAATAATGTAAACTTTTTATATAGTACAGGTGAACTCCAACTTACAAACGTGTTCTTGAAAAGGGTTTGAAAGTTGAATGTTCACAAGCTTCATTTATTTTTTTCATAACTAATTAATGCATTTCTGATAAATTATCTTTATACAAAGATAGTAAATTGAGTAATTCAAAATAATTAATTTATTCTTAAAAAAGTTACCGTAAAGATATGTAATTTGAAACTAAAATTTTAAAATTATGTATTTTTACAATTGGGGGGGGGGGGGGGGGGTTAACTGAAATGTGGGTTGCAATTTATTAGTCCACACAATGCTTGTAAATACAAATTGTTCATGTCCCGAAAGTTCATAAGTAGAGTTCACCTGTACTATCATAGTATCCTCTTACACACTCACAGAGGATTCATATAAATGAATCTGATGCAATGGTGAGTAAAATTTTAGTTCGCATGGTATGAAGAAAAAAAAAAGTTTGAGGTAGTGCAAACAATTTTATAAATATACCTATAGTCAGGTCCCATTCCGCTGTACACCATACCAATGTGACTGGTCACCATTTCCACTTTATGTATGCTATGTTCTTCATATAATACAGATTTGTGCTTCTTTTCTGTTGCTAAGACGACTCCATTGGCTGCTACTCAAAATAGAGATAAATATATAAATCAAAGCAAATTTTAAACACATTGCATAATATCCAATTATTTCCCATTAATCGGTTTCTGTAAAAGAGGGAAGTAAAGTGTAATTGTTTAAGATGACACAAATTCAGTTAATTAGAACAGCTTGAAAATAATAACTTTAAAATCATCCTTGAAATATTTCTTTATATGCCAATTACATATTAATATATAGGTGTAGAAAGAGCAACTCAGAGGAGTTGGAATAATGATAAAAAAAGATATGTGAGAATAAGTACAAGAATACTATATTTACAATTGAAGAAATGGAAAAAAAATTATATTAAAATATTAAAAAATAGTAGTGTATATAGTTCAGAGGAAAACTAAAACTAGAGATAGAATTTTATAGAGATATACAAAATAAATAAAGAATATGTAATAATAATCAGAGATTTACAAGACTAGCAATACAGCTATTCCAGCAATATGCCAAGATTTAATGAAGTAAGAACAAATGATACGTTCTCTGATCATAAAATAACATTTGAGAATACTAAAAAAATTATACCAGATAAGTGAGTACCTGGAAAAATAAAACTAGCCGAGTAAATACATCAAAGAATAAAATAACACACAATACCAGAGAAAAACAAAATGTATGAGAGAATAACTCTTTGGGAAGAAAGTATAAGACACCTATACCAGAAAAAAATTGTTAGTAAAATTGGAAATAAAAGACAAAAAATAAACCAACAGTAGAATCAAAATGGACAGCCTCTAAAGATTCTGTACATAAATCAGCAAAAGAAGCATTATGACAAAAAAATAATTAGAACAAAAACTAATAAAATTTAATGAAAGAAAAGTCATTTCACAGATTTTGACATGACAAATAACAACTCAACGAAGAATATAAAAGAACACAGTGAGATAAGGAAAACTAAACAGGAATACTGGAATTAAGAAATAGAACGTGATTTTAATGGTAATCAAAGAAGAATCTGAAGAATAATACAAATTAAAAATAATATTTAAATAAATTAAAGTATAAAAGTAACAATACTGGATTAGATAAATGGAAATATTATTTTCAAAATCTATACACAGAAGAGAATAAAGATAATATAACCAAACATGATGTTTGAGAATAATATAACTTTTGAAATAACAGAAAAAAGATATTGAATAAACCTCTAATGAACTATGGCATTACACGAAACAAAGTACAAGAACAAGCAATAAAAACTAATAGAAATACAGTTGAGTTGGATAAAGGAAATGGCTATTGATGATTCTGCTGGATTTTGTACCACATGGAGCTCTGTTATGCAAATTAGATTAAATGGGGATGGATATGACATTGGTTATGTGGATAAGAGGGTTGCTGCTGGACAGATATCAAAAAGTGGTATATGGAGGGGCAGAATTAAGGCAAAAACAGGTGACTAGTGGTGTGCTGCAAAGTTAAGTGCTGGGACCACTACTGTTTAATTTGTACATATATGATATAGGAAATAATCTGAAAGCAAATATTCAGTAGTTTGATGACGATGTGAAATTAAGTAGAGTAATAGTTAATCAAGGTGACGTGGAGAACTTGCAGGACGATTTGATTAGGCTGTCAGTTAAATGTGGAGAAACGTAAAGTTAAGAATTTTGGAATAAACAGATTACATGCTGTGAACCACATTGATGGAACTGTATTCAAGGAAACAGATAAAGTTAGAGAGTTAAAGTTTAAAGGCCATATTGCAAAGGTTGCTAAAGTAGCTCATAAGATTACTTGGCTATTGAAGAACACACGAACAAGTAGAGATAAGGAAGTTATTTCACTTCATAAGGCCTTGTTACGTCCATATCTAGGATTACTGTACTCAGGCCTTGTTTCCTGGGTTTTTTTTTTTTTTTTTGGAGATGAGGAAGCAGTGGTGAAGATTCAGAGGCAATCAACCAAGATGGTGAGTGGTCTATGGAATGTTCCCCATGAGGATATATTGAGGGTGGATGAATTGCAGAAGTTGGCTGATGGGAGAAAAAGAGAGGATATGATTGACACATATAAGTTGCTTAAAGGGTTTTATAGGATTGATGCATGGGAAATGTTTCAACACTTGGCTAGGGGGGGGGGGGGGGGGAGGCAGAACAAGAGGTCATCCCTGGAAGTTGAATAAAGGTGTGTAGTGGTTAGTAGGGATGTGAAGACTAGATTTTTTGCTTGGAGAGATGTAAATCAGTGGAATAGGTTGACAAAGTCAGTTGTGAGTGCTTTGTTTGTTAATGGGTTTGGGGAGAGGTATGATAGATTGTGTAGATAGTTTGGGTCTCAATGATGAGTCTTTGGACTCCATGAAGGTGCCCATACAATACTACTACTACTACTAATAATAATAATAATAACTAAAAAAACAGAAAATCAGCTGGATTTTTTCCCCCTTTCTGTTGGAAAGAATGGATAAATCATATCCAGAAAACTGACTAACACTACAAGCAACTAGGACTAGGCTTAATATTGAAAGAAGAGAAAGGTTATTAAAGACATATAAGGGGTACACCACATCTGATAAGCACATTAGAGGAGGGCCATGTTTTGCAGTGATTAGCCTGAATTTCGAGGAAAACAAGGGGTGCTTAAGGGTCAAAGCTGTGTAACTGAGAGGAGACCTCCACATAGCCTTTAAGGGAATGCGGACAACTGACCAGAGCTTCTGACCTAACGTTCAATCCTCACCTTCTCGTGGTGCACCTTGTTGGGTATCTAGCTGGATACTGAACAAACGAGGATGGGCTGGCAATTTGGAATTTAGCTGACCAAATTGTATTCTTATTGGCTTAAACTAATATACACAATGATGGTACAACATGACAAAATTTCATGCTGGCTGGGGCGTCGCCAAGTTAAACAAGGCTCCGTTGTTTTCACCAGGGAACCAGGGCGAATAGCGAAGTCGGCTACTGGAACAAATCTGAAAGCACACTCCAACTCAACATCACCAGAGTTAAAGATCAGTACTATCAACATAAGAAGCCTGAATGGCAAAGAAATGGAGCTAGCTGAGGAATTAGAAAGTACCAGATCGACATAATAGGGGTGACTGAAACAAAAAAGACAAAAACTGGTGAGATCTTTCTGAGCAATATATACAAAATGTTATATTCAGGCAATGACAATCAAGGAAAAGAAGGGGTAGTCATAGTATTCAACACTAAATACGAGGTTAATCTTTTTGAATGGCAGGCAGTCTCAAGTAGAGTGATGTGGGCAAATATCAGAATTGGGAACTGAACGATGAGACTTATTTGTGCCTATGGTCCCACAGAAGGTTCTACTAAGGTAGAAGTGGAGGAATTTTTTGAAGCTCTAGAGAAAGCTACTGACACAATGAAAAAGAAAAGGTTAGTCCTTGTTGGGGATCTAAATAGCAAAATAGAAAATGATTGTCAGACATACAAAAATGTTTTGGGAAAATTTGGAGGAAAGAGCAAAGGTAATAATAATTGCAAATACCTGTGGGATTTCTGCTCAGGACAGGGACTGCTTATTACTAACACCATGTTCCAACATAAAAATGTGCACAAATTCACATGGAGAGAAGAGGCTAGGAATAAGAAAAGTCTCATTGACTATGATATTGTTGATAGTGATGCTTTCTCCCTGGTGCAGGACACCAGAGTGTACACAGGATTTGTTATTTAGTTGCGATCATTATTTAGTTTTGATGAAAAAAAAATGAATTTCATAATGAAAAGAATGAAATGTAAGAAAGTTTTAAAGCGATTAAAAGTTGAGCAGCTCTCAGATGTGAACTGTAGACTAAAATACACAAAGATTATTGGAAAAAAAAATGAAAGAGTTTGAGAACAAGAACCAAACATTGGAGATTCAGTGGCAAACATTGAAGAAAACCCTGATTGATTCAGCCAGAGAGCCATGTGGTGAGGTTGTCTGCAAGGATAGAAAAATCAGAACTCCATGGTGGACACAGGAAGTTAAAGAGGCAGTGAAGGAAAAGAAGAAAGCATATCAAAAGTTCCTGGCAAATAAGTCAGCTTGTGCTCTTAGAGAATACAGAGACAAATGTAAGAAAGCTAAGCACTATGTAAAACTAGCTAAAAGTCATGGCAGGACTTTGGCAAGAACATAGAAAATAAATATCAAGAAGCTGGTAAGATATTCTAGAGGTTTTTGAAGAAGCTTAGAAATGGAGGAAAGAATACTGTAAAAGCAGTTGGGGATGATAAAGGTGACATGAAAACGGGAGAAAAAGATATCCTTGTAGTATGGAGTAATTATTTCGAATAATTGCTAAATGAAACAAGCAGTGATAGCACAGTGGTAAAAAACACTCAACAAGTATACAGTCAGGAATACATATCCATACTTGAAGTAGAAAAAGACATCAAAGGCTTGAAATGTCGAAAGGCAGCAGGAGTAGATGATATTCAACCAGAGCTGAAGTATGGTGGTATAAAAGTCTTACAGTGGCTGCACTGCATAGTTCAGAAGGCCTGGACAGAGGGACGAATTCCCGATGATTGGAGTAGAGCTCTCATAGTACCCATATATAAAAAGGGAAATAAAACTGCATGTGAGAATTACAGAGGTATTTCCCTACTGAGTGTTCCTGGCAAGATCTATGCAAGTATACGTGAAAAACGGTTGAGAAGAATTGTGGAAGAAAAGCTTGGTGAAGAACAAGCTGGATTCAGGCCAAATAGAGGCTGTCAGGATCAGATCTTTACTTTACGACAAATAGTCGAGAAAGCATGGGAATATAACAGAGATCTGTATTTAAGTTTTGTCGATTTGGAAAAGGCATATGACAAGTTGCCAAGAGAGAAGCTATTCAATACGCTACTGTTATATGGTGTCAATGGGGCATTATATCAGGCAATATTTAGTGTTTATTTGAGTTGTAAGTCAGCAGTTAGAATTGAAGGAAGTACAGGAATATGGTTTAATGTTAAATCTGGTGTGAGACAAGGATGTAAATTATTCCCTCTGTTATTCATTATCTATATGGATCACATTATGAAGGAAAGTGGTATTAAACATGATATCAAAATTGGAGATGTTAATGTCAGCTCTTTGCTTTATGCGGATGATATTATACTTCTAAATAAATCCGCTACAAGTCTGCAGGATTCTCTGACTAAATTGAGTAGATGTTGTAATAGATATGGTATGAAGGTCAGCAATAAAAAGACAAAGACAATGAAAATAGGTAGAATCGTTGAAAATGTCAACTGTGTTTTGAATGGGGAACCTGTGGAACAAGTAAAACATTTCAGCTACTTAGGCACGATTTTTACTGAAGATGGTAAATTAAATATAGAAATAGACAACAGAATCAGCAAAGCTGGTACGGTAGGAAGTCAAATGAATAAATTCATATGGAATACGAGAGAAATTAGTCAGAACACTAAATTAGCTGTATACAAGACAGTGTTCAAACCAGTTTTAACTATAGATCTGAGAGCTGGGTCAGAAGTAACACTTGACCAAAGACTAGAGACCGCTGATATGAGAGTCCTGAGAAAGATTATAGGCGTGAACAGATGGCATCAATGGCAGTATCATATTAAAAATGAGGATATTAGGAAAGAACCTGACATTGTCAACATCCAGGAATGCGTTAGCAGAGCTAATCTCAGGTGGTATGGTCACTTAAGCAGAATGGGCGAGGAAAGACTAGCAAAACAGCTATTCTCTACCAGGTTGGCAGGAAAACTACCCAGAGGAAGACCAAGATATAGGTGGATTAATACGGTACAGCGTGCCTTAGACGATGGAAATATAAGATCTGATAATGGTGGAGTCCCGACAAGTAATAGACTGATTTGGAGGAAAATTGTGGGTAGGAAGTTAGTAATGATGTAAATTTTTCATGTAATACTATCATATCCTGTACACCCCTTGAGGGTACATGTCAGAATTTGATGATGACAAACCTTGTTGTCTCTATATGAGACTAGCTTAATCCCTTTCATTGAACAGTCCTTGTAAATGCTTATCAGACAGTGATAAGGCATACACTTCTTTCAAATGTCTAATTGAGACATCCATACTATGCAAAATACTTTTAATGTAAAAGTGGAAAAGAGAGCGAGGCCTGAGTGTCTTTCACCTGTAGGGAAAGATTGTTGGAATTTGCCCATGCTAACTGATTAGTTATTGCCAATACCTGCTTCCAGAAACACCCACAATGGACCTATGCTTGGATATCTAATATTCATAAGTCAAGGCACCAGACTGATTACATCCTGGCTCTCCAACAGTGGAAGACAAGCAGTCCTATCTAGAATATCAAGATCAGTTTCTGATATCACAGCTAACTTTAATGAAGTGTTACCATTACCCCCACCCCCAAACTATCAACATTGCTTGTAGTTCTTCTGAGTGTTGCTGACATGATTTTTTAATAAAAATATCACTATAACAGTTCTTTTTTTACCAGTTTTGGATTGTCCTGCTAATCCTTCTAAACCGTTTTGAATAAAGAAGACTGAGACTTTCCCTACTTTTCACTGTTGCATGATTGATGAGAAACTATGAAATATTTATATGCAAGAAAAATATATCATCATCATCATCAAATTCTTGACATGTATCCTCAGGGGATATATAAGATATTATGATAGTACTACATGAAACGTTACATCATTACTAAATTGCAATCAGCAACTTTCCTCCAGATTAATCTGTTATTTGTCAGGACTCCAATATTAGTAGATCTTATATTTTTGTCTTTGAATACACTTTTTTACCATATCAATTCACCTACATTTGATCTTCCTCTTATCATTTTCCTGGCAGTTTGGCAAAAAATACTTGCTTTGCTAATAATGCCTGTCTCATTCTGTTTAAGTGACTGTACCACCTGAGATTAGTTCTGCTAACACATTCCTAAATTCAAACAATGTCAAATTCTTTCCCGATATCCTCATTTTTAATATGATACTACCATTGATGCCATCTGCTCACTCCCCAGTCTTTCTCAGAACTCTCATATCAGTGGTCTCCAGTCTTTGGTCAAGTGTTTTATTTTTAACCCCACCTCTCAAATTCATGTTAAAATTGCTTTGAACACTGTATACAGATAATTTAGACTGGTTTTAACTCTCTTATTCCATATAAATTTATTGAGTTGACATCCTACCATACCAGCTTTGCTAATTTTGTTGTTTATTTCCAATAATTTGCCACCTTCACTAAAAATTGTGCATAAGTAGCTGAAATGATTTTTACTTGTTCTCTCAATGTTTCTGCCTATTTTTATAATCTTTGCCTTTTTATTGCTGATTTTCATACCAGATTTAGTACAACAGTCATTCAATTTAGTCAGGGAATCTTGCAGACTTGTACTGGATTTATTTAGAAGTATAATATCTGCATAAAGTAAAGAGCTGAGATTAATATCTCAACTTTGATGTCAGGTTTTGATGCCACTTTTCCTTCATAATGTGATCCATATAGATGATGAATAACTGTAGAGATAAATACATTCTTGTCTCACACCTGATTTTAATTCAAACCACCTTCAATTCTAACTGCTGACTTACAGCTCAAATAAAGACTCAGTATTGTTTGATATAATGTCCCATTCACACCATATAACTGTTCAAATCATTATATTCATAAGATTTCTCAGCTATTTGTCTTAAAATGAAAATCTGATTCTCACAACCTCTATTTGTACTAAATCCAGCTTATTCTTAACTAAGATTGCCTTTTACAATCCTTCTTAGCTGTTTTTTCATGTATACTTGCATAAATCTTACCAGGAACACTGAGTAGGGAACCTCTGTAATTCTCACATTAAGTTTTAATTCCCTTATTCATAGATGGGTACTATGACAACTCTACTCCAATTATCCAGAATTCGACCCTCTAACCAGGTCATCTGATTATGCAGTGCAGCACTGTGAAACTTTTATCTCTACTTGAGCATTTCTCTTCATATATAATCTATTCCAGCTGCTTTTCCACATTTCAGGTTTTTGATGCTTTTTCTACTTCAAGAATTAATATGTATTCCTGTTGCATGCCTGTTAAATGTTTTCTACCATCATGCTGTCACTGCTTGTTTCATTTAGCAATCTTTTCAAGTAATTACTCCATACATCAAGAATATCTTTATCTCCAGTTTTCATATTACCTTTATCATCTGATTCCTTTTACAGCATTCCTCTTATTTCTAATCTTTTTCAATAGCTTCCAGAATATTTGCCAGCTTCATGATATTTATTTTCTATGTTCTTACAAAAGTATTTCCATGACTCTTACTTATTCAGCTAGTTTTATACATTGTTTCACTTTCCTACACTTGTCCCTGTATTTTCTAATGCCTCTTTTAATTTCCTGAGTTAACCATGTAGTTATGATTTTTCTATTCTTGCAGACCTCAGAACATTCCTCTGTGGCTGAATCAATGAATGTTTTCTTTAGGGCGTGCAACTAAATCTCCAACATTTGGTTCCAGTTTTCAAACTCTCATTTTTTCTTGAATAATGTTTGTGTATTTTAGCCTACAGTTTAATCATAGAACTGCTCGATTTTGATTCATTTTGGAACTTTCTTACATACTCTTCCTTTTAATATGAAATTCAATTTTATCCTGCTAAAAACTAAATAGTGATCACTTTCTATTTCGACTACTCTGTATACTCCTGAACCCATGGAGTAAACATCACTATCAACATAGTCAATGAGATTTTTCATATTTCTTGCAACTTCTCTCCAGGTGAATTTGTGTAATTTTTATTTTGTTTTATTAATATTTTTATTTTATTTTATTAATAGTTACACCTAATTTGGTGAACACGGTATTAGTAATAACTAAATCCATGTCCTGAACAGAAATTCAGCAGGTATTTACCATTATTATTAGCTTTGCTGTTTTCTTCAAATTTTCCCAAAACATTTCTGTATGTTTGGTAATCATTTCCTACTCTGCTGTTTAGATCTCCAACAAGGACCTGCTTCATTGTCAGTTGCTTTCGCTAATGCCTCAAAAAATTTCCCCACTTCTTCCTTAGCAGAACCTCTGTGGGTCCATAAATATAAAAAAGTCTCATTATCCAGTTTCCCATTCTGATATTAGCCCACATCGCTCTACTTGATATTGCCTGCAAAATTCAAGATGATTATTCTTGTATTTAGTGCTAAATAACATAGCTACTCCTTTTCCTTAATGGTTATTGCATGATTTCTTTCTGTTTGCCCTGGTTACCTGACAAAAATAATGGAGGCCTTGTTTAACCAGGTGACATCCCAGGCAGCATGAAATTCTTTCAAGTTGCACTATCATTTTTCAGTATGGTTTAAGCCAATAAGAATACAATCTGTTCAGCTAAATTCCAAATTTCCAGCCCATCCTCATTTGTTCAGTATCCAGGTAGATACCTAACAGAGTGCACCACAAGAAGGTGAAGATTGGACATCAGGTTAGAAGCTTTGGTCGGTTCTCCACATTCCTTAAAAGGTTGCATGGAGGTCTCCTCCCAGTTATACAGCTTTGACCCTTAAGCACCCCCTGATGCAGAAAAATTAAGATTTGGGGATAGAAAACGAAAGACGTCAAACTGATATTCACAATTTTTAGAGCAGTAAAGATGGCAGATAAATGTTTCTGAATGAAGCAAGGCAGCCTTAAGCTAGAGAAGGTCAAAAAACAGTGGATTCCAAATTTGGAATATCAGATCATAGAAAAGGATAAATGCCAACTATGTCGCAGAAAGAATCATATAGTATAATTTATCTAGCCAAGATGAACATGTTGAAAGTTTATTTTTCCCTTGGTTAGACTATAATAAATTTAGTTTAATCCTTTATCCAAGTGTGAACAAACAAAGTTTGCGCCTGAAAATATCTTCAGGACTGGGGGTAAGGTAGTACAACACCGGGCGCAACTCGTAGCAAAGGTGGACCAAGCTAACATCCCTCCTATCTCAGTATCTCGCATAAAAACCCATCTCCTTGCGGATATATATAATGTTATGCATTAAGGGAAGGGCCACTACCCAGACTAGCTTCGACCTTTAGTGAGATCTTTCAGTGGGAGCCAGGACCCAGAAGTGGAGATACCAGGCAGAAGCAATGGCAAGGTCATCTTTACCTATAGGAGTTGCCAAAAGATGTGCCACCTTTTTATTAAATTACTCTGGATTTAGAGAAAGATGTTGAAAGTTTATTTTTCACTTGGTTAGACTATAATAAATTTAGCTTAATCCTTTATCCAAGTGTGAGCAAACAAAGTTTGTGCCTGAAAATATCGTAGCAACGAGTTGCCCAGTGTTGTACTACCTTATTCCAGTCCTGAAGATATTTTCAGGCGCAAACTTTGTTTGCTCACATCCGCAAGGAGATGGGTTTTGCATTATGGGAGATACTGAAATAGGAGTGATGTTAGCTTGGTCCTCCTTTGCTACGAGTTGCCCGGTGTTGTACTACCTTACCCCAGTCCTGAAAATATTTTCAGGCTCAAACTTTGTTTGTTCACACTTGGATAAAGGATTAAACTAAATTTATTATAGCCAAGATGAACCATGGTTGTTAATATCTGAGGTTCATTCAAAAGTATGGGATCAGGTAATTAGATATCTTTAAGTGATGATTTACTCTTTACAGGTCAATAATCCTACAGCTAATGATAAATATAGCACAGCACATCACACTATCTACTGCAAAAAATATTTTTTTTTTGAAACATAATTTAAATGTACTTCAAATAAAAAAGAATGTGTAGTGGTTCTATCAGAAAGCTATCACAGAAAATTCAGTAACCAGTCAAGTCATGGTAATTTAATTACTGAACACCTGGAGTTTTTAGTCTAGTGGCTACTACCAAGTTAGTATAACTGGTAATTAATTTACGGAATTAACAACGCATATGAAGTATTTAATTAAAGATAACTTTAATGAATCACTTCTATATTTCGGCAATGTCACATTGCCATCTTCAGGAACATAAAGATATGGTATGTGCACTAAGGAACTAACAAAGCAAATGAGGAAAAAAGTAAGAAACTAATTTTGTTCCTAAAGTCCTAATGGTGCCCTCGTGCGGACTAATTTGGTAGTCTTGGCAGTTGGGCTGAAGTTCTCATAATGAAAGTCTCCCAAATTTGGGGCAGTTTCATGCAGCCAAATTTGTTGAGGTTAGGAACGTTTTTTAGAGCTGCTGAAGATTCTTTGAATAATCTTTCGTATTTAAACTTGCTGCGATGGATTATTTTTGTTTTCTTCCAACGAATTTTATGGTGGGTATCTAAGGCATGGTCTGCCAACCCAGAGCGGCTGTACTGGTGAAACCGGATGTAGTCTTGGTGTTCTGAAATCCTGATATTTGTTGTTCTGCCTGTTTGGCCAAAGTAGGACAATTTGTAGACAATTTACTTTCTTCCTCATTTGCTTTGTTAGTTCCTTAGTGCACATACCATATCTTTATGTTCCTGAAGATGGCAATGTGACATTGCCGAAATATAGAAGTGATTCATTAAAGTTATCTTTAATTAAATACTTCATATGCATTGTTAATTCCGTAAATTAATGACCAGTTATGTCTAACCAACGTATAAGTCTTACTACTAGTACCAAGTTAGTAGGTAGAATCCGCTGTCATATATTTAATGAAGATGCAAAAAGATACTCTTTACTACAAATCATGCAGAGCATACAAACAATATGCTCCCTAATAATATATAAAATTTAATTAAGTACTACTGCAAATGGACCAAAACTTTTTTTTAAAAAAATGGTCAATGCAAATGGTAAAAAAAAAAAAATTACCCTTAATTCCAACAGAAGGAGCACCTGCAGCTACAGCAGCAAGAGCATATTCAATTTGCACAAGTTTTCCAGAAGGACTAAAAGGGAAGAAAAATTCATGATGAAAAATAAAATAATACATTTTATAATTTTCTGTAACTAATATACAGTACATTCAGAATCGTTTTTGCACATAGCCAGAATAATTACAAACATTTTTTTAAAGGTACACTTGATAAGCAAGATTGTTGATGAATGGTTGCATTCTCTAGTACTTATATGAATAGGTGAAGTGGGGGAAGGAGAAGATCTTCCAATCCAATCAAGACTACCAAGAAGTGCCCATAGAAGGCATTTCTTAAGGGCAATATCCTTAGGAGTTCTGGCCTTCGCTCTAATCTTTCCCATTTGTTTCTTATGCTGTTGTGTGTATAATAAAATTCTCATATTGGATCCCTGAATGTTTTAGTGATGATGATGAAATACTGGAGTAATACCCCCCCACCAACTCATTCCAGTGCTGTCTTCATTCCATTAAGCCTCAACATATTTACATTGGGGTAATCGTAGCTCTCTCAACATGAACCTAACCATCTGGCGTAGCAAACAGAATTACTGTGGAATCCGACAATTTTGTTCCTGTGTGTTGTCACATGTGCCGCATTTTATGACAGTTTCTTCAATTGTAATTAATCCCACATAGCATATGGGGTAGTGGGGATAATATATTAAAAACAATAATTAAAAAGAATGATATATCTGATTATTAGTTACTATACTTGATTTACTAAATGTAAAGAATAGCAAATATAAGGGAGAGAAAGAATAGGCATGAATAAAAATAATTTCAGTACTGTAAAATGCATTATAAATAATTTACAACTGTGATAGGTGTGCTTGTGTTATAAATATCTGGTTGTGGAATGAAGAATACCTGATCCTATAAACTCTAGAATTTCATCATCTTCTTCCTTATACCCTCTTTTACCTTGCGGTGTCAAGGGTCCATTGATCATCGGACCTCACTCCGTTTACAGGATAAGGTGGTCAGCCTTATGCCCCGGTGTATCCTATGGACTGTAGTGTTGAGTTCTCAAGGCCAGTTTTGCCTGCATTGCGGGATGATATTTGTATTTATGATGGGCATAAGGGTCAAAGCTGTATAACTGAGAGGAGACCTCCACATAGCCTTTAAAAGAATGCGGAGAACCAACCAGGGCTTCTGACCTAATGTCCAATCCTCACCTTCTCGTGGTGCACCCTATTGGGTATCTACTTGGATACTGAACGAACAAGGATGGGCTGGCAATTTGGGATTTAGCCGACCAAATTGTATTCTTATTGGTTAAAAAAATTTGAAAAATGATGGTACGACATGACAAAATTTCATGCCGGCTGGGGCGTTGCCCGGTTAAACAAGGCCCCTGTTGTTTTCGCCAGGGAACCAGGGCGAACAGTGAAAAGTCAGCTACTGGAACAAATCTGAAAACAAACCCCAACTCAACATCACCAGAGTTAAAGATCGGTACCATCAACATAAGAAGCCTGAATGGCAAAGAAATGGAGCTAGCTGAGGAATTAGATAAGTACCAGATTGACATAATAAGGGTGACTGAAACAAAAAAGACAAAAACTGGTGAGATCTTTCTGACCAATAAATACAAAATGTTATATTCAGGCAATGACAATCAAGAAAAAGAAGGAGTAGCCATAGTATTCAACACAAAATACGAGGGCTAATCTTCTTGAATGGCAGTCAGTCTCAAGTAGAGTAATGTGGGCAAATATGAGAATGGGGAACTGGACAATGAGACTTATTTGTGCCTATGGTCCCACAGAAGGTTCTACTAAGGTAGAAGTTGAGGAATTTGTTTGAGGCTTTAGAAAAAGCAACTGACACAATGAAAAAGGAAAAGTTGGTCCTTGTTGGGGATCTAAATAGCAGAGTAGGAAATGATTGTCAGACATACAAAAATATTTTGGGAAAATTTGGAGAAAAGAGCAAAGCTAATAATAATGGCAAATATCTGTTGGATTTCTGCTCAGGACATGGACTGGTTATTGCTAACACCATGTTCCAACATAAAAATGTGCACAAATTCACATGGAGAGAAGAGGCAAGGAATAAGAAAAGTCTCATTGACTATGTTATTGTTGATAGTGATGTTTTCTCCCTGGTGCAGGACACTAGAGTGTACAGAGGATTTGAAATTGGAAGTGATCACTATTTAGTCTTGAGCAGGATAAAATTGAATTTCATATTGAAAAGAATAACATGTAAGAAAGTTTTAAAGCGAATAAAAGTTGAGCAGCTCTCAGATGTGAACTGTAGACTAAAATACACAAAGATTATTGAAGACAAAATGAAAGAGTTTGAGAACAGGAATCAAACCTTGGAGATTCAGTGGCAAACTCTGAAGAAAACATTGATTGATTCTGCCAGAGAGGCATGTGGTGAGGTTGTCTGTAAGGATAAAAAAATCAGAACTCCCTGGTGGACAGAAGAAGTTAAAGAGGCAGTGAAGGAAAAGAAGAAAGCATATCAAAAGTTCCTGGCAAATAAGTCAGCTTGTGCTCTTGGAAAATACAGAGACAAATGCAAGAATGCTAAACACAAGTCATGGGAGGACTTTGGCAAGAATAGAGAAAATAAATATCAAGAAGGTGGCAAAATATTCTGCAGGTTGTTGAAGAAGCTTAGGAATGCAGGAAAGAGTGCTGTAAAAGGAATTAGAGATGATAAAGGTGACATGAAAATGGGAGAAAAAGATATCCTTGAAGTATGGAGTAATTACTTTGAAAAACTGCTAAATGAAACAAGCAGTGATGACAGCACAATGGTAAAAAACACTGACCAGGCATGCAGTCAGGAATACATATCCATACTTGAAGTAGAAAAAGCCATCAAAGGCTTGAAATGTGGAAAAAAAGTGTTCTCTGCCAGGTTGGCAGCAAAACGACCCAGAGGAAGACCAAGATATAGGTTGATTGATACGGTACAAAGTGCCTTAGATGATAGAAATATAAGATCTGATAATGTTGGAGTCTTGACAAGTAATAGACTGATTTCGAGGAAAATTATAGATAGGAAGTTAGTAATGATGTAATTTTTTTCATGTAGTACTATCATATCCTGTACACCCCTTGAGGGTACATGGCAGGAATTTGATGATGATGATAATTTAAAAAAAAAAAACATGTATGAATAGGAAATTGATTTGTTTATGAAATATAAACAATAAGAAACAGTAACTGTATACATTGCTAGCTCAGTAAATGACTATAGGGAGGAGCTTATCCTATGATCTAATAATGCTGATCAGGTGATTCGCGTGGGTGTGGCAGGAATATGTGTGGGTTGACGGAGGAGCAAATAATTTTGCACAATTTATTGCGCCTGTTATGCGTATTTCTTTCTTTTTTTATTTATATATTTCACTTTTTACTCCCTACATTTATACTGTCCGAAGATTGGAAACAGCTGTTCCTATATAGCAATGGTGGCCAATACATGTCCTTTTGGAGCCAAAATAATTCTAGTAAGACTCAGAAGAGCTGCTGTAAAATCTTAAATAAAAGGAATTTTTGTAATAAATACCTTTTATGTAGATTTTACAAGTATGCTAAGTCCCACTAAAATACTTGTGTTTTAATAGAAAAACTTGGTGTAATTGAAATGGAAATAATGTTTTTTTTGAATTATTGAATACTGTAATATCAAAAATTTTGTGTAAGAACAAAGGAAATTATAAGGTAAATTGTGTCTAAGTATACTTCTAGTCAACTAAAATTCCAGACAGATTAAGGGATTAAGTCATGACCTGAGGCCACTGCAAACGTGAAGGTCGACATTACATGGGGGTTTTCCATCTAAATACACCGATCGACGAGGGTGACCAGGTGCAGAACATCAGGGTATCCAGGGGACTACGACGTAAGAAAAACGAAGGTCATCGGAACCATATAAATAGCAGTTTGCTGCATCGAGACAGGACTTGTTTGGTTTAGTCTGTTCCTGGGAGTTCAAGTTCAAGTATGTTCCGGAATGGAGTTTCTGATCGTGGGGTCAGGAAGTCACGTGCAGTTCTGCCGAGAGAGTTCGGACTCATGACAGTATCAAGGTCAACGTAAGCCGAGGAGTTTAGAAGAAAGTGCGATGATCGTTAACGGCAACTGAGCTTCACTAGAATTGTAGGTGATGAATCGTTATCCTATTCGGAGACCTGTATTCACGAAGCAAAGGCCAGAAGAATGGCGCAACTAAGGCACGTCACATTTGGAGGAACTAGATGCTGAACTTCCAAGCCATAGGAATTAAATTGTCTGCCGATAATAAGAAAGAAGTCTTGCAAATTACGAAGAGGATATTCAGGTACAGTGACAAGGTCTAACAGGAACAAGAAGAGATAATCAGCTATAGAGGACCAGACTTCATGAAATGTAAGAACTTTGCATTTAGTCAGAAAGAAACTTAGATTGTGACGGTGGTTTGAATCGATGGAATTGTTTAAAAATTAGAGTTGCAGGACTTTAGGCATTGAGCTAACAATTGAATTAATTTACTCTATGTAAGAGAAAGCTTAGCTGAATTGTATAGTGAATCTACTTATATTTAATTGTTGTAGTCATTGCTTATGGCTGAAGTTTTATATGTTGACGATCTGATTATATGTAAAGTTAAGAAAGAGGGTAAATTTCTAGACTAGTAGTCCTGCTGAGATTCAGATGATTGTGAGAAATGATCATATAACTTATATTGAGTTGTTAGATATAGCGTACATATTAGATTTAAGTCAAATTAATTTGTGTCATTTGTGTATTTGTTTCTTAGTGATGAATAAATTGTTTTCTTGTCGAAAAAATAACTTGCCTGATCTCTAAGTCCAATGCATTACTCATAAAATCGAACCTATGTGCCTTAAAGTAGATACTGCCACGACTGCAGAGTAAGAAATACTTGTAATTTGGTATAAAGATAAGTTGAAAAGGAAGGATACCAGGTGTGCTATTCTTCGGAGGGAGATACTCCTCTTATCCTAGAATTTTGGTGGAGCAGCTGACTAACAAACAAATTTTCCAAAATTTAGTTTAGAATAAACACCAGTAAATCAGACAAAGAGATTGGCTCCAGCCTGAGGCACATTCTTTGTTCTTGACGTCTTGCATATGTGAGCCTTACTAATTGTGGCCACAAGATAGAGGTAACGTAACTGACGATAATTCAGAAGTATAGTAAAAGTTAAGAAGATAAGTTACAAACAAGAAAACGTAAAAATTTACAAAGGCGCAGCCGAACAAGAATTAATTAAAAAAATTAGATTTAACAATAAAAACATAGATTTTAACACTGCGACCTTTGACTGATGCGATGGTACGGTAGTAAGTGAGTGTGTGCATGGCAAAGTGGGTGGTGGGGATGCAGAAGCTATGTCTACCCACCACAACATGTCAGTTACACTTCCAGTGCTCATGTATCAGTATTGTTCAACATATTGTTGCATGAGTTCATTGACAGTGCTTGTTATCAAACTCTTTTTCAAATGCTTAGAAATGTCACATAAAAAAACAAATATGAAGAGGCACATAGAAGCTTTAGGTCAGAATGGGAAGAAGAGTTTCTTTTTGTGAAATGACAAAGTAAACCAATGTGTGCCATATGCCAAATAACACTTGTGTAATTCAAAACCAGCAATCTGAAGTATCATTATGGCATGCATCACAGTAATTTTAGTAAAAAATTGGTTCTGATCTGAGGTGAACCAAACTTTCAACTTTGAAAGAACAACTCCATGGTCAGAGTAAATTGATGTCCATGTTTACTAAAGAGGCTGATGTTACTACCGAGGATGGTTTTATTTTAGGGTTTAATATTGCACAGACAAAATGTCCATACACAGAAGGAGAATTTGTCCAGAAGAATACTGCACAAATAATTTCAGTTTTAGACTGGATTTATCATTGGAACCAAGAATTCGACCTCTGCGGGGGGGGTGACCCTCATCCTTGGAGTGAGTTTCTTGAATAAGAACAACGTCGACATTGTTGTCATATAAAATCTTTGAGAGGTATTCACATTTTGCTCTACATATACCCTCAATGTTAATTTGGCAAATTCGGACAACAGGTCCAATATTCCTAGTCATCTTGCTCTTAAGGGAGCTGATTCATGTGTTTGTGCTGTAATCAGGTGATCGAGAAGCCACCTATGTACGTAGTACCTAGTTCCCACCTCATTACAACCAGCATTGTTGGCAATGTGCATCTGATAGGGAACATTACCAACGTGTAGAAGCATATTTCCATAGCCACCACGCTATGGAAATATGCTTCCAACAATGAATGTTAAGAGACTGACTGAATGGGAAGAAATTCACACATGCACCTAATTTTCGATGCAAAAGATAGATCTTCCTTCAGGTCAGCAGCTTGGAACAGAGAGCACAATCCCGGCCTCTGCTTCATCACTCTAGACAACAATAGATGACTGCTACTTACATCGAGAAGAGTTATCTCCAACTTTCCCCGAAGCCAACATAGGCCAATTATATTAGAGGTAGGTCTGAAGGTACCCCTTGTCAGATCCATCCAACGACCCTGCTGGAACTTCCAGAAAGCCGACTGGGATATATTTGCTGCCTATCTTGACAAATATGTCCATTGGATGCCTCCAACAAGCAACAATTACAAGAGATTCGTGGGAGCTGTCTTAGACGTAGGTAAGAAGACCATACCAAGTGGCTTCCGGAAGGAGTATATCCCTGGATGGGACGATGATAGTAGTAAACTGTATCAAGAATATCAAGAGTGTGGCGATCCTGACAATTGTAGATGAATTCATTCAGAGCCTTGACACCCCTTGTCAGATCCATCCAACGTCCCCGCTGGAACTGCCAGAAAGCCGACTGGACTGGGATACATTTGCTGCCTGTCTTGACAAATATGTCCGTTGGATCCCTCCAACAAGCAACAATTACAAGAGATTCGTGGGAGCTGTCTTAGATGTAGGTAAGAAGACCATATCAAGAGGCTTCCGGAAAGAGTATATCCCTGGAAGGGACGATGATAGTAATAAGCTGTATCAAGAGTGTGGCAATCCTGACATTGCAGATGAACTCATTCACAGCCTTGACACCAGCCGACAAAAGAAATGGACTGAAACAGTAGAAGCATTCAATTATCGGCACTCCAGTAGAAAAGCATGGAGCCTTCTAAGAAAACTAGGTAGTGGCACCCTGACTGCCCAGGAACAATCTACTATTTCTCCTAACCAATATGCATCACATATTGTCAACACATCAAGATATACCACCAAGGACAAACAACACACTCTTCAAATAAAAAGAGAACTTGCATATTTGAAAAATAACAGACCATCAGATCCTTTATATTCACGACCCTTCACTCTTGAAGATATTAACACTGCTCTAATGGATATGAAACCAGGCAAGGCTCCAGGTTTCGATGGAATTCATCCAGATTTCCTGCTGAAGACAGGCCAAAAAGCTTGACAGTGGTTGGCTTGCTTTTTCTCTAACATTCTCCAGACTGGTAGACTTCCAAAAGAGTTTAAGAGGACAAAAATTATCCCCATCTTAAAACCACGAAAAACCAACAACAAACCAAAAAACTACACCGACCAATTGCCCTGCTTAGCATCTGTTATATGCTCCTAGAAAGGCTCATCCTCAACAGAATTGCCCCTAAGATAATAGAACAAGTCCCAGTGGAACAGGCCGGATTCAGACATAAACGAAGCTGCTGTAATCAGGTTCTGTCACTCACCACACAAATAGAGACAGGCTACCAACAATGCCAGAAAACAGCTGTAGCTTTTGTAGATCTTACCACAGCTTATGATAAAGTCTAGAGGCATGGCGCAGTCTGCAAGTTGCTTCAGGCAGTCCCATGCAGAACAATAGTCTGCGATAACATGCTAAGCAACCACCTGTTCCAAGTATGTATGGACGAGAACAAAAGTAAACAAAGAACACTGGATAATGGACTACCACAAGTGTCAGTTCTAGCTCCTCTCCTTTTTAACTTATACATCGCAGATTTGTCTAATACAGCCTCCAAAAATTTTGCTACGCTGATGACATTGCTCTAGCCTCCAAGTGCACCAATTTTACTACAATGGAAGATAAACTAACAAACAACCTTGCAGTCCTAGGTGAATACGTCTACAAATGGAGATTAGCCAAATCCTAGCAAAACAGACGTTTCATGCTTCCACCTGAACAATAAGGCTAACAAAGAACTCATGGTCTACTTCAACCACAAACTGCTACGCTACAACAGATTCATGAAATATCTGGGCCTCACTCTGGATAGAACACTATCTTTTCAACCACATCTCATTAACACAGCATCCAAGCTAAAAACAAGAAACAAAATACTGCAAAAACTATGTGGAACAACTTGGGGTGCCTTAGCAACAACACTTCATTGCACTGCTCTTGGCCTCGTTTACTCTACAGCTGAATACTGCTCACCCGTATGGCTAAACAGCGCCCATGTGTATTTGGTTGATGCTCAGCTTAACTCCACTATGCGTCTTATTTCTGGAACTGTAAAATCAAACCCAACCTACTACTGGCTTCCAGTGCAAAGCAACATTCCGCTTCCACACATTCGCAGATCCAACTTTCTTCTACACGAATTTAGCAAAATCATGAAAATCCAAAATCTTCCAATCTACAAAGACATCCCACCCTCCTAGAAATAAACAGGCTAAAGTCAAGGCACACTCCAATCTTAACAGCAAAAAATCTTGCAGAGACAAGTTTCAACATGAAGGAGAAGTAGAAAGAGTCCTGGTGTAACACTTCAACAGGGGTCTTCCATGAATTAGTGGACCTGACACAGATACCTTCGGGTTTTGACCTACCTCAGAAAACTTGGTCTGCCCTTAACCGAATCCGCACCAACCATGGCAGATGTGCAGATCACCTTTACAAGTGGGGCATGATTGCCTCACTCAGGTGCGACTGTGGTTCACCCTGCCAGACAATTAATCATATTACAACAGAATGTGTCCAACGTGCATACAGTGGAAACCTGTCAGACTTCATCCATGCTACACCAAGTGCAGTTGACTGGATAATCAACCTAGACATTCAGTTGTGGCTTATTCTTGAGTGTCTCTTTTATGACTCTATTATGTCTTATTATTGTACATATGTCTATTACTATGTATGTATATATATATATATATATATATATATATATATATATATATTAAGGATTAATGTAATGTAATTTTTCGTGTGCGAGCCATACGCTAAATAAATATATCAGAATTCCAATGCTGCCAGATCTTATATTTATCATCCAGGACATTTCTAACTGCATCAATTCAACTACATCTTGGTCTCCTTCTGTCTTTTTTTTTTGTAAGGATGAGAGTTAACAAACCTGGATGGTTTTTCAGTTCCTTCCTAATATCATCGTTTTTTAACATGATCCTGTCACTGATGCCATCTGTTTCACTTTTTAATTTTTATTGGAATTTTCATATCTGCTTTGGTCTTTGGACAATCAACGTCTTTATTTCTAACCCAACTCAGAGTCCCATAAGTAGCTTGAACAGTCATATATTAGGGTGGTCTGAAAAGTTCTCGGCCTAACAATGAAAAAACAAATTTATAATTTAAAAATTATTTTTATTTTTCAACATAATCTCCCCGAAGACTAATACATTTATTCCAGTGATGCTCCAGCACCATTATCCCATCCCTGTAGTGGTTCTCAGTAATATCTGCAAAATACCCCTCTATAGCTGCAATCACCTCTTGATTCGAAGAAAAACACTGACCAGCGAGGAAGAATTTTAGTTTTGGGAAGAGATAGAAGTCACAGGGAGCCAAATCTGGGGAACAGGGTGGATGTTCCAACAATTCATAGTGCAGATCCCTTAATTTTCCCATTGCCAAAACGCCTTTATGTGGAAGGTGCATTGTCCCGATGAAAGATGATTTTTTCTTCTGCAAACTGGGTCTTTTTTCACGAATTTTTTCATCTAGTCCAGTTAAAAGATCTGAATAATATTCCGATCTTTAAATCAATTTTTATTTTACCCTTTTCAAGATAATTAATAAACAAAATCCCTTTGGCATCTCAAAACACATATGCCATGACCTTTCCTGTTGATGGAACTGACTTTGTCTTCTTTGGTGCTGAACAACCGGCTTCTGTCCACTGTTCTGACTGCATAAACCTCGAATGAATTTCTTTTGGTGTTAAACCTTCTTTTATAAAGAATTTTATAACCGCATGATACTCAATTTTATCCATTTCAAGGGATGATGAGGACAACACTTTTGCTTCAGACAGCTGTATAAAACAAATTACTTGATAAAATGACTTGCAATTTCAAATGGATGCTTACGACAGATGTACCCACTTAGAAAAAAAAAATCTTTCAGACAGTGTTGCCATCTATGGTTGAGGCTGAGAACTTTTCAGACCACCCTCGTATAGTGCTAGTTTTTAGTATTTCGGCTATTTCTCTCTTATTCCATATAAATTTATTCAACTGGTTGTACCACTACATCAGCTTTTCTTATTCTATTGTCTATTTCCATATTTCATTTGCCATCTTCACTAACCATTGACTAAATGTGACTAAATGCCTTGGCCAACCAGCAGGCCTGGTTGGCCGAGTGGTTAGCATACCTGCTTTCCAAACAACAGGTGTCACAGGTTAGAATCCTACCACGGAGGATTGTCACAAGATATCACTCTCAACAATGACATAATCAATGATTTTGTTCTTATTTCTTGTGTCTTCTCTCTACATGAAAACTTGTGCACATCTTTACGTTGGAACACGACGGTAGTAATGACTAGCACATGTCCTGTGCAGAAGTCTAGCAAATTTCTTTGTGATGGTCAACATGGATTTGTAAAGGGTAAGTCTTGTTTTGGCAATTTACTTGCATTTTATGATAAAGTAACAAGTATTAGATAAAGAAGAATCATATACAGTGATATTCTTGGACTGCAAAAGGGTTTGATAGATTACCACATGATAAGTTGGTATACAAGGTGCAGAGGATAAGAATAGATACTATATCGGTTAGACAGATTGGTGATTCTCTCTGAACAACACCAGCAAGTTGTGTATTAGAGAGCAGTAACTCAAAACAGGAGGGTAACCAGGGGCATGCCTCAGGGATCTGTTCTTGGGCTCCTGCCTTTTAACTTGTTTGTAAATGATATATCATGTGAGTTAACTGGGTACCTTCAGTTTGTTGCTGATGCAAAGTTGGGGAGAATTATAAGTAGTACTGCTGATGTTAATTCCCTTCATGAAGATTTGAATAGCCTTTCTGACTAAGACAAAGGAATATGGGTTGTAATTTTAATATTAATAAGTTGATTCAAAAACTGAGATGTTAGTGGAAGAAGACATTATAATACTAATGAATGATGTTGGCAACTTATGTAAAAATTGTGAAAAATGTTTAACGTAAAAATAGTGAAAGTAACTTACGTAAAAAAATGAAGTGTAGCCAAAAATTCTACGTTTGTTGTAGAATTTTTGGCTATATTTCATTTCCATTTTCAATATATTACAGGAAGATAATCACAAATAAAGAGAGAACAACAATAAAACTGAAAGCACGTGATATCGACTGCAGGAGAATAACTCCATCTCCATTAATAGATAAATAAAAAAGTTAATTTTTAAATTTAACTTCCCAAAGTTGAGACAGTTTAAGGCAATCATTTTTGTTAATGCGATTTTAAATATGTGCCTCATAGCTTTCGTTGTACAGTATGTTCAGAAGAAAAACAGCATTTGTGTAAGGTATTGTTTACCCGAATTCTGTGTTTTGTAGATCAGGCTTAGCTTGTTAAACCGGATTTATTGGGCTCCTTTATTCATCTCGATGTTTATCAAGATGAATTTGTGCAGAACAACCAGTATATTCATAACAACATAAGCTGTAAGAGAGGTGGATTCTGTAAACTACAGTATAAGAAAGAAAAGGATATCTGGCTTTTGGAGTGATAATGAAGGTATTTAGTTTCAAACTGCATGGAAAGAGACTTGTAAGTTAATCTGTTGAAGTAGTCTTGCTATTTTTTCTGAAAGTCCTTTAACATATGGAAGACAAAATTTATAAACTTCTTCTTGAAGAGGGGTAAATATGAAGGTCATAATTATTATTTTATTGATAGTTTTTGCATTATAATCATTAAAGGTAGTTCCGATAATAGACAGTTCCTAGTTTGGAAGAGAATCTGTTATTTTTTGAGCTCTGTCGACCAGAGATTTGACTACACCAAATTTCTGACAAGAGTGATGATGTGAATTAAAATCAATGTATTTGCAGGTATGAGTTTGTTTTCTATATACTGAGAATCGTAGACTGCCATTTGGTTGATGGAGAATGAGAATGTCCAGAAAAGGAAGACAGTTATCTTCTACTTCTAGGGTAAATTTGATTCTTGGGTTTACTGAATTAATTTTCTCAAGAAATCCATAAAGATCAGACAAAGAGGAGCTCCATACAGCAAAAACATCATGAACATAACTGTACCAAAATGATGGCTTAGGTGAAAAAATGTGAAGAATATGTTTTTCAAAATGTTCCATAAAGTAATTAGCTAGAGTATAGGAAATGGGAGACCATATCTCTATCAGCTTGTATAATTTGTTCTGACAACTGAAGTATCCTGAATTAATGACAAAGTTGAATAAATTTACAATATTAGAAGGAAATTTCTCATGAAGTAATTCAATTGTATCAATCAGAGTGGTGTTTGTAAAGAGTGAGATTACATGAAAACTTGTTGAAAGTTTATTTTTCACTTGGTTAGAGTATAATAAAATTAGTTTAATCCTTTTTCCAAGTGTGGGCAAACATGAAAACTTACAAGAAGATCTGTGGATTGTAACGATAATCCTGAAATTTTATTCTTAAAATCTATTGAATTTATTTTTAATAAAAGAAGCAGAGTTTCCTGTAAAGGCAGAGAGAAGATTTTGAGGTATCTTGAGAGTTTATAAGTTGACATCCTATGCAGTTAATTATAAGTCTAAAGAGAACATTCTCTTTATGTAATTTAGGAGGCCATAAAGTCATGAAGGAAAAGCATGATCAACTTTTAGTCTTTTAATTGTTTCTTTATGCAATGAAATTTGTCTAAGAGACTGCTGAGTTAGGTCTTTATGAATGCTTTTGTATGTAGTATGATCTGGAAGTGGAAGATTAAGTTTTCTAAAGTAATTGTTCTTATCATGAACAACAACTGTGTAACATTTGTCAGCCTTAGTAATAACTATATTCTTATTACATTTCAGATTGCTCTAAGGAGGTACTGATTTGAATAAAGTACATGCTGATTGAAATTTAACTTACTAGCTACAGTATATGAACAGTTATGGACTGGGAGCCTCCGTAGCTCGATCGGTATAGATGAAGCCGTTTGGTCAGAAAGACATGGGTTTGATTCCCATCTGTGATGCGAGGAATCTTTATCTGGTCTCTTTCAACGAAAAGGTGAGTAGCCAGTCTCATACGGGGGGGGGGGGGGTCACCTGGAAACTCAGATTTTATGTCCCCCAGAACAGGCAAAACTAGCCCCATGAACACATGCATCTATGAACATAGGACACTCCAAGAATAAGGATTGGCCGACCAATTCTGTGGGATTTCCGGTTTCGAATCATCACAGGCCACTAGGCCTAATACGTAAAGGAAGAAGATGAAGGATTTACTAATTACATATATATGCTTGGGCATTGACAGTTATACACACACACACACACACACACACACAGTATATTGTAACTATTGTATATTGTAAAGTGACTGAAGGGGATTTGTGAGGGAATGGTTGTCTATTAAGTGAAGTGGATTACCCTCTTCTAAATATCACCAAGAATTCTTTGAGGTTTTGGATGCTGTATACGAAATGTAGGAACATTATTCCAAAGTTGGAAAAATCTGAGACTTATAAAGTGTTAGGAGGTGAGAGGAAGAGAAGTAATATTAAAATGGAAAAGAACACCAAGCTTTTTAGAGGCTAAGGAGGCCAGCCATGCAAGTAATATGTTTCTGCCATGCTAAACTAAATGTGAGTCAACCCAAGAAGAGAATGTTGATCTTGAAAGAAAACTGGAACATTATCAAAATGGGGGGGGGGAGGTAGGATTTTTCTTCTGGGTAATAAGGTAGGCTCGAATTTTTTTTTTGGCATTGAAATTCACCAAGTTATCTTCACCCCATTTTAGGATGTTGAGGAGGTCAGCGTGTTCAAGTCACTGGTTATGAAAGATCTTGAGGCATCTAACATTAGAATACTGCAGGATTTATTGAATGAGGAAGAGGAATGAAGAGTTGTATTGTCATCAGCGAAGCTATGAATAGGATTTGAAGTCAGAGAAAGGGAGTTATTGATGTAAAAGAGGAAGAGTGTGAGTGAAAGCACAAAACTGAGGCACTCCACATTGATGGGAAAAAGCCATCCACCATGACACACAATGAACAACTAGTTAGGAAGCTGACAATCCAATCACAGAGAATAGAAAGGAGGCCATAAGACGGCAGCTCGCACAGGAGGCCTTAGTACCAGACACGATCAAACATTAGAAATAGTTGGTGATAACATGAGTTACTTCAATCTTTAAAAGGTACTTGTACCTATAAACAACAAATTACACGATAACCACAGTAATTAACTTTAATGAAATGAAAGTACAGATATTTCATACTGAAAATAACGGTACATCATCAGTGCATAGAAATAAGCAAATCAAAGAAAGGAATACAAGGTACATACAGAAGTCGGTGGTTTACTGATTAAAAACTATTGGCATGTGCTAGAAATCAATATTAATCAATAATATTATTAAAAACTACTTTTGATGGTTACATAAAATAAATAAAATAAAATACATTATTCTGTGTAATTTGTTGTTCAAGAGTTTCCATGGCCTGAGTCCAAAGGTGGATGAGATTAGCTAGTCAGTCAACTGTAGAATGAAAATGATGGAATCCATATTGGTGATCGCTAATTAACTGACAAGTATCCAGGTAATGCTGGTTGTCGATAACTTTCTCCATCACTTTTGAAAGTGATGACTGAGTTTTCCCTGATTTGATTGAGGAAAGCGACCATTCAGTCTTGACTTGGGAGATCGCAAAACATAAAGAATAATCTGTCAAGAAGGGGTATATGTGTAAGAACAAGGCAGGTGATTATGACAAGCATAGGAGAAAGCTTAAAGCTGTGCCATGGTATAAATCTGCAAGAGAATGATGTTAGTATTGCATAGGAGATAGGAGGAATCTAGTGGAAGCAATACTACACTGTATACCCAAGGTCAGGAGGGAGAAATCACATAGGAGTTATGGATGAGTAATATCATTAAGCATGAGCTGCAGAAAAGAAAAAAAAAAATGCTGCAAAGAATAAAGAGAAAGGTGAATAGCAAGTTCAAGAACAGTACGAGGGACAAACCAGAAAGGTGACAGCATGGTAGGAGAGCAATTGAAAATTATGAGAAGAAACTAGTCAAACAGGCTAAAGGAAATTCCAAAGATTTCTTTCACTACATGGCAAGTAAGAGGAAGAATGACTATGGAAGGATAACCACTGTGAGTGTGGGTGGTGATAGTGAGGTGAGAGAATTAGATAAATTAGTTGGGCCACTGAGTAGCCACTTTGCAACAGTTCTTAAGTTCTTAAAAGAACTGGGCGATGGACTGAGTCCTTGACTCTTTAGCCCGTCATCTGAATGAAGAAAATCTGTGTGGATGAGATGTTATTGAGCTAAAAAGCTCTAGTCATGGCTGGGTAACGGCAATAGCCGAGCCTCAGTTGAAACTTCGTTGGCTACAGCATTGCCATTTGTTACCCTGGAAGTCCTAAAAAGGACTTTTTCACCCAGAACCCACTTTGCAACAGTACATCATCCAATGAGGTTATTGCTATGACATATATAACAGGGACTGGTGTAGGAACAGAGATTGATGAACTGGAGGTTCTTAGGATATTACAGAATCTCAATGTAAATACAGTCAGTCATGGGATTAGATGAGACCTCAGCTTGTGATTTACAAGGCAAGAGAAAAGGAATGCCTCTAACTAGAATCTTTAACAAAACGTGGTATATGGAGGGGGCAGAATCCAGGTCACTAGTGGTGTGCTAGGACCATTACTGTTTAATTCATACATAAATTACACATAAAGTAATCTGAAGGGAAATATTCAGTGTTGTTTGCTAATGATACAAAATTGGGTAGAGAATCAAGGCAATGTGGAGAGCTTGCAGAATGATTTAAATAGGATGTTAGTATGTCCAAAAGATAATGGGTGCCAGTTTAATGTGGAGAAATGTAAATTTAAGCATTTTGGTATAAATCAATTACAAGCTGTGTATCACATTCATGAAACAAGTACTCCAGGAAATAGATACAAGTACTCCAGGAAGTTGAAATTTGAGTGATAAGAGATAGAAAATTGAAGTTAACAGTGCATACTGCTAAGGTTTCCAAAGTAGCTCATAAGATTGTTTGGCTACTGAAAAACACATGAACAGGTAGAGATAAGGAAGTTGTTATTCCTCTTTATAAGGCCTTGATACATTCACATCTGGACTATTGTGCTCAGATATGGTCAACTGGGTTTCTTGCGAATGAGGAATTAGTAAGGAGGATCCAGAGGTAAGTGACCAAGATGAATCAAGACAAACAGTGGTCTGTGGAATGCTCCCTATTTCACTCTCTCTTCATGTACCTTCCTCAGTGAGAGGGATCAGTCCCATGTCCTTCCAGTTCTCTGTTGGTGGCTCTCCTTTATGTTTCTGAATAGCCATGTGATCCTGTCCATGATCTTGGTTCACTTGGTTATAAATTAAATTAAAGATGAAAAGAAATTATATTCTTGTTTAACTCTTTATTCAAGTACAAGCGAATAATTTGGATCTCCCAAGATGAGTCTTTGGACTCCATTAAGGTGTCTGTAGGAAGACGCTAACCATTATTAACACAATACCTCTCCTTAAACTGATTCACTAATGAAGAACTGACAGCCACCTCAGACCATCCATTCCACTCATTTAGCACAAAATCTTGACCTGACATCCTTGCTAGCTGAAACTTTATTCAACTTCCAATTATGGCTTCTTAAGCTATTACCACCTGCCATATACTGAAATTCCCCTACCTCCATTCTATAAAACTCTTTTAGCAGCTTGAATGATTCTATCATGTCACCTCTCTTTCTTCTTTTTGCCAATTTTTGTAACTCTCAAATCCTTAACCACCTTAGTTATTTGCATCTGAATCCTCTCAATAATCAAAAAGATGCATTAGCTGAAAACATTAAAAAATTTACCTAGAATAAAACAGAAATGGCATGAAATAATGAAATTTTTTTTTTTTTACTGTCAGCCAGTTTCATGTCATGGAGTGGCAGAAAAAAATCGCCATGGTACATTTATACCAAGTTAGGCTTAAGCACAAAATTCATTATTATTATTGTATAGGTATTTCACGGAGCTGAAAAGACCATCTTACACACGTATGTTTCCTTAAACCTATTTACTGTAGGAGTGCTCACAATCACCTCTGATAACCCATTCCACTCATGTACTACTCTCCAAGTAAAGAACCTAGTCTGCACACCCTTACTGACCACACTGTTAAACAACTTCCCTTGTCTTCCCCTACTCCCCATGTATTGAAAACTTCTAAAAGGAATTTTATAAGATTGACAAGTCAATCTTATAGAATTCCTTTAGTATCTTATAAGTTTCTATTATATCTTCTCTTCTCTGCCTGTCAGATAAACTGTGCACAACCCTCAATCTATCCTCATAAGGAACATTCCACATAACCAAATCTATGCACAGTAGTCAACATGTAGCCAAATCATAGCCTTCTAAATAGGGATGATAACCTTTACCTGTCAATGTGTTCTTCAGCATTCAAGTAATCCTGTGAGTTATTTTGCCAATCTTGCAATATGTCCTCTGAATTTCAAATCACTATCCACCATCACCCAAGATCTCTAGGCTCATCAATTTTCTGTACATTTGAAATCTTTTCATCCTGAAGTGCATTACCTTACATACATTGAATTGACAACAAATGTCCTTTTCCCACAATGCCAATTTATTTAAATCATCCTGTAAGATATCTACATCAGCTTTATCAACTATTACCCTCCCTAGATTCGAATCATCAGCAAACAACTGAATATCCTCCATCAAATCTTCTGCTACATAATTAATGTACAAATTAAAGAGCGATGGATCCAAGTACAGAATACTGGGTTGGTCTACTAGCCGCTCTCATTCACCTTGATTCCACAGCACCATACACCACCCTCTGATGTCCTATCAAACCCCCCCTCCATGCCACCTGCCTCATATCAATTCCCATTTGCTCTGACTTATGTAATAATTTTTCACGCAGTATTCAGTTAAATGCCTTTGTAAAGTCCAGCAGTATCATGGTGTAGCCATTTCCTTTATCTAATTCTGCTGTTACTGAGGCTGGACCTAGCTTTTACAAAGCCATACTTTTACACTATAGAGAATCATATTCCTATCCATCTATCCCTGAATTTTACTTTTACAAATGTTTCCAATATTTAATCCCAACTCCAGAAATACTATTTGATCTGTAATTTGTTACTTCTGTCTTGGAGCCCCCTTTATGTAACGGAAGGAACTATCTCACCATCTTTCCATTCCCTTGGAACCTTGCCAGAGCTGAAACTTTAAGTAAATAACTTAATCAGCAGTGGCTTCGCATCTTTCTTCTGCAAACTTACAGCTACATTAATGCTTTTTCTTTACATATGGAAAACATTCTTTCATTACTTTCTCATAAAGTATACCACTTATCATTGAATCCCCATACAATACCATCTCTTTTCTCCCAATTTCTCACACTTTTATGCTTTTCTCTTTACAGTAATTTTTTAGTTGTTTGTAATTTTTATATTGATGTCTTTTTCATCATAGAAAATCATGCTTCTAAAATATGTCAAAGGATTAACTTGCTCCAAGACTTCATGTTTATTTTACTCAGATCTAATAGGATCTTGAAATTTAAAAGCATTATTTTTTTTTAATCTTTCTGATCACAGTATGTGTTTACGAGAGTAAAAATGATGCGTTTAAATCAGCCCTCCCCCCACCTCAAAATAAAATCTTTTGGGGATTATTACCAGTTCAGCGTCAACCAAAATTTCATGATAATTCCATGTCCTAAAATTAAAAACATTTGAGAAAATGGAATTCTGAGATTCAAGTTACCGTCATTCATCAATTTGAAGGTAAGTAATATTTTTGGCCTAAAAAACTTAACATCCTTACAGATAACTAAGAGTTATTGTGCTTAAGTATTAATGTCTCTTTTCTTAAAAACATAACATGAAATACTGTTATTTCATATTATGATTCTATTCATGGCTTTCACACATTAGCGTAAACAATAATTACACTCTAACACATGGCGATACTTGCAACATGACTTGGCAAATATATATATATATATATACTCCACCAAATGAATCAACAGGGTCACACAAGTTCACAATTTAACGTTTCGAATTTTTTTTAAGCTGAGTAAATTAAATACATATATGATTAAATTTACGCCTATATTATTACTCTAGAAAACAAATTACATAAAACTTCATTTCACCTGAACGTAGTCAAAGAAAAGCTGTATCTCTCAGACGCCATGACTCGATCACTAACTGTCACCTACATACAAAAACCAAGTAGATTATACATTTGAAACTCCAAAAATATATAAAATAGCGTCAAATCCAATTCTTTAATATATATTGTTCATTTTTCGTTGTTTTAATAATAATGTTCAAAGATAACATTTTTAATCAAATTATTTTCTTTGAGATATTTAATATATATAGTTCATGTATCGTTGTTTTAATAATATTCTTTGAGACAAGATGTGTATAAGTCTTTGTATCACGGTCAGCAACCCAATGGTATTTCTGAGCCACGTATTCACCTAGATTCAGAAACGGGTGAGATGGACTAGCTGTTAAGACGGACTAGCTTTCTCTCTTTCTTCTTCGAAGAAAGAGAGAGATTATCATTATGTTGCAAGTAAAAGATAAAAAGTTCGATTCTAAAAGAATATTTTTATGGAATTTAAAGAGTACCCTGAGGCCTGTGTAGCTCAGTGAAGGTGGTGCTTGGTCGCTCGAAATGAGACTTAGGTACAAGTCTAGTCACCGACTGGAGGAACTTTTTCTAAGCTTATTTTCGACCTATTCCCGGGTTAGTCGATCTCTGACACAGTAAACTGGTTTTTCCTCCCGAAAACTCGATTTTTTCGTATCGTAAACTCAACCAAATCGACCGTAGCACCCACATTATTTCAGACAATAACATATCCTGTTAGGGTTACGTATAAAAGAGATGGCAGCACTTGTTTGCCAGCCTCTTCATCGATGGCTGACTGTAATTAGTGAGAGACTTGGGCCAGCTATCTCTGATTAGCTACTGGTGGAGATTGAACTGCCCACTCAGTCTCCAAAAGCTAGATAGGGTATAAAGGCCTCGGCTACTTCCTATAAGGGAATAAAAGGCATTAGCTGATAGCGGAAGAGTATCCTTGTGTCAGATGCAGGTTCAATTGTTCAAATAATGAGTGCTCACTTTGCTAATATCTATGAACAGGCAGGTTCTTATCATACATACCAAAGGAATTTTCAACTGAACTGGTTAGCCCTTGCTAGTGGTATGATTGGAGTCTCAGCTCAGGAAAACACAAGATTGGAATATGTGATTGCCCCATTGCACGTATATACAAAAACTGATGTGTCTAATTACTGACTTATCAGTATCTCTATAGTGTAGCAGTCGTGAATATCTAAGGGAAGTTCATAAGAAATCGCATACAGAAATGGGATGACAGAGAATGTTTGCAAGGAAGTGCATGAATAAAATAATACTCTCGACCTTTGATAAGGAGATAACCGAATAACACATGAAGGACTGGTAAATAAATTGAAGGACATAGGATTCAAATAAAATCTAATGACTTGGATAAGCAGGTGGCTGACGGACAGGTATCAGAAAGTTCTATACAGAGTATGAATTTGTAAGATTGGATGACTGACAACCTGAGTGCTTCGTCCTTCGATTAATCTTTATCAATATATATATTAATGATATTGGAAAGACCATAACTGAGATGCTCGATTGTTGGCTGATGATGCAAAGATAATTGGGTAGTCAGAGGTGCTGTTGGTCTAGCACATACAAATTGGACTGAATAGGCTGGAACAGCAAGCTAATACTAACAGTTGACAATTCAATGTTAATAAATATGTCGTGATGGAATTTTCAACTGCATATTATACTGGGAGATTAAGCTCAGAGAAACTGCGGAGATAAAGATTATTATTGATATTTTTACAGGCAACTCCAAGGAGTCCTTAGACTCATCGAGGGAGGAAACAACTACTCAACATCCACACATTATCAATCATACTTTGCCTTGAACTCATTCACAGTCATGGCACCCACAACAGACTCTGGCAACTTATTCCACTCATTCACCACGCTCCAAGTAAAAAAACCTAGTTTTAACACCCTTGATAACCACATGCTTGCCCACTTTCCATGGATGGCCCCCTAGTCCTCTCACCACCAGTCCTATTCTCAAAAATATCCTTCTGAATTAATCTTATAGAAACCCTTCAGTAATTTGAATGTCTCAATCATATCACCCCCTTTTCTGCCTATCAACCAATTTCTGCAGCACACGAATCTTCAACCTGTTCTCATAAGGTTCATTCCATAGATCTGCTATCATCTTGGTCACTCGCCTCTGGATCCTCTCCACCTCCTCCCCATCAAGAAGAAACCCTGGCTCCCAGATCTGGGCACAGTAGTCAAGATGGGGTCTTATCAAGGCTCGATACAGAGAAACTATAACTTGTTTGTCTCTGCTCGTCAAAGTATTTTTCAGTAACCAAGTGATTTGATGAGTTCATTTAGCCACTTTTGCAATGTCCCCTAAACTTCAACTCCCTATCCACCAACACTCCCAAATCCCTGGCTTCTCCAATCTCCTGGAGTACAGTTCCACCAATGTGGTATACTGCTGCTAATCTTTTCACCCCAAAATGCATAACCTTACATTTTGCCACATTAAATTGACATCATTCTCCTTAGCCCAGTCCTCTAATCTATCCAAATCATCCTACAAAATTTTGACATGTGCATTCACTATTGCTCTACCCAACTTTGTATCATCAGCAAACAGATGCACAGTTCCTCTCAGATCATTTCCTATATCATTTATGAACAAATTAAACAGTAGTGGTCCAACAACAGAACCCTGCAGCACACCACTAGTCACAGGCCGTCTTTTGGACTCTACTCCTGAATAAACCACTCTCTGATATCTCTCCATCAACCACCCTCCTCTCCATCTCACCAACTCTATATCCATCCCCATATGCTGCAGTTTACTGATTAGAATTTCATATGGTTTCCTGTTAAAGGCCTTAGCAAGGACAAGCAGTATCACTCTATACCCATTACCTTTATCCAGTTCAGCCATCACTGTGTTATAAAATGTAAGCAAGTTAGTGAGGCATGATCTACCCTTCACAAAACCATGCTGTCTCCTATACAGTATCCCATTTTCATCTATCCATTCCTGTATTTTTCTCTTGACTACTTTCTCCAAAACCTTGACAATGACTCCTGATATGCTGATCTGTCGGTAATTTGCAACAGCAGTCTTGGAACCACCTTTATGCAGTTGAACTATTTTCTGCTCTTTCTACCCTCTCGGGACTAATCCAGACCCGAGACTCAAATTAAACGAAATGGTCTAGGGCAATGACAATTCTTTAGCCGGTTCACGTAAGACCCGAGCTGGTATACCATCCAATCCCACAGATGTATTCACATTAAGGTTTTGTAATATACTATTCACCTCAATTCCCGTATAAGCTATTGGTTCCTTCATTTTTGCAATATCACCACCTGGATGATAGACTCTTGCAACGTGCTCGGTCAGTAATTCCATTATATTTGAACTTCAACTTCCACTGGATAGGAAGATGAAGTTCAAAGATCACATACCAAAAACTGCAAATACATTTCAGAGGATAATTGCGATGCTGTAAGAACATTGACATATACAGATAAGTAAGTCATTTCCTCTTTCTCAGGTCTTAACAGGCCCATATCTCGACCGCAGAGATCCTGCGTTACGATGAAATAAACATAAGCCTATAGAACAAGTTTATAGGCCTCGATCACATCAAATCTCTTTCTCTATTTAACAGAGTATTTGTAACGCTTCTTTGCAGAGATACACAGCTATTATTATTATTCCTGACACCTCCAAGGAATCCGAAGATTCATCGCGGGAGCACACCTACTGTACAACTATCCATCTCCACTACTACCAATCACCTACATCAATGCCATCTACTGCCCACAGCCACCACAGCAGGTATTTTTTGTCTGTAAATTGCTAGTGTGCTGAAGGGCCGATTTGTCTGTATGCGGGAAAAACCCAGGATTTGGGGAGAAAAAACCCTGCTACATCCTTATGAGATCGGCTAACTCACCTTCAATTGAAAAGGTCCATATAAAGATTCCTCCTGTCATGACGAGAATCGAACTTAGGCCTTTTCTAATCGAAGGGCGCAACGTACTGTCATTCTTCCAATTGCGCTAAGGAGGCGCTATTGAAATAGGATACATAATGCAGATTATGCATAATACAATGCATAATCTGCATTCTATTATGACAATAGAATGCAGATTATGAGGGCAGATAGAGAGAGTGAATTGCAGACATGCTTAAATTGGAGAAAGCAGTGCGATATAATCGAGGCCTAAACCTTTTTTATACGTTAGAGCAGGGGTTCTCAATCTTTTCCAGTGGCGCACCACTATATTTAATTCAAGATTACAGATGTACCATTAAGGCAGTGGCTCAAGTACCACCAGTGGTTCGGGTACCATAGATTCAGAATCCCTGCGTTAGAGGATTCTCAAATCAAATCTTTCCTTATATGAAAAGTGGTGAACAAACATGAGGCATCCGTGAGATTTAAATAAAATGGTGAAGTACAATACTGGGCGACTGCAACGAGTCGTCCGGTATTGTACTACGTACTAGGATCACTTGCATTGGCTAACGCTAGTGTCGCCGATACTTTATAGTTTACTATATTCGGCAAGAAACTCTCTGATTCCAATCTTTGAGTTTCTTATTCGGTTTTAAAACTATGTGGGATTTAATATTCCCTCAATTTAAGTAATGTTTTCATTGCCGAAATGAAGCTTATTAGCTCTTTATACTTAAGTAACTTAATGGTTGCACCTGTTTGGAAAACTCGTTCGCAGAGTATATAAGTTCTTTTCGCTATACACTTCGGTATTAGGTCTAGCTACTCACTGATGAAGCCTCAAAAAAGGCTGAAACCGGTCTGGGTAGTAACCTCCCTCCATAATGTAATAACAGCATACATTTCCTAGGAAATGTATTTTTACATTATGGAAAATACCTAAGAATAGCGATCTGACCTTCCCCCACCTTTGCAACGAGTCGTCCGGTATTGTACTACGTACTAGGATCACTTACATTGGCTAACGCTAGTGTCGCCGATACTTTATAGTTTACTATATTCGGCAAGAAACTCCGATTCCAATCTTTGAGTTTCTTATTCGGTTCTAAAACTATGTAGGAATTAATCCACTCAATTTAAGAAATGTTTTCATTGCCGAAATGAAGCTTATTAGCTCTTTATACTTAAGGTGAAGGGTATATTTCTCTCTCAAAAAGCGAGGTTTGTAACACTTTGCCAGGGTGAATGAGTTTAAGAAACAGTATGGTTAATGACCTCTTGACTCTCTGTACATGACTGCTAGTAATAATAATAGTATCAAGCGAAATGTTCTTGTGAATGGCGCTTCAATTAGAACAGTTGCAAAAGCCTAAGCTATTACTGCACGCCATATCAGAACATGTTTTGCAATCCCCACAAAAAATCATTTCATAGCTGGAGTTCAGTAGCAAACAGAAACAAGCATTCAATTCTAATTATGGATAATTACCACCATTCTCTCATGACATGCCCCACTTCTTCGTAAACTCTTCTCACCAAACACAATGAACCACAATCGAAATAAATCAATTTTTACTGTGGATCTCAAAACGTCTTCCACACAAAGTACTTCAAAAACCCACAAAATACACCAGAATTTCAACAAACCACCCCACCGCACTCATTCTTACAAAAAGTTTCCACATCCACTCCACCCCTATCGTGGCCTAAACAGAATGTGTACCCACATACAATAATCTAAACCAGAACTGCTGTTCCTTTAAGAACCCTAACTGGTAACCTCAACAGCCACTATACACTTCAACTGCCCAAACTAAATATTATATAGCTCTTTCTTCCACAAGGGTGGCATTCGTGAGAATCCAACATGTTAGAAACTGAAACTCCTTCAATCCCCCACTATTTCATCTGCTTTGGCTCAAAATTTTTCTACACTCACCTCTTCAACTTTGTCTCTCGCTCTCTAAACCTTGACTTTCTGCAGTCTAAGTACCCCAAAAGTGAGGTAACTGCAAAATTCACAACTCATACTGGCTCCCCCCATGTCTCCAGTATCACTAATCAAGCAGGCAGGGATACTGATGGTGTTCGACACCAGGAATTACCTATTTCAAATCATTAATCTTCTCACCAGAATAGAAGGCAACTCCCCCTCGGATTTGTAAACACACTTCACATCTTCCTAACAAGCTTTCCTTCCAGGTATACCGTGGTTGTCGGTTCTTCTCTTGGAACCGCTGACCACAAAGTCATACGAGTCTTTTTTTTTTGCTGCAGAGCAACCTTCACCAACCAGTTCACAGTTTCTTCATGTCCTTTTACAGCACAAAGGTGATGAGTGAGAAGGTGTCTGTGACTTCTATTCCTCCTTCCCATGGTCTGACTACTGCTTAAGTTCTTCCAATCCAAACAGCTGCTTATACTAAATAACAAATTATCCTCACAATAATTGTAGGCTTTCATTCCCTATACCAGTCAAATTCTCAGCCACCATCTAAGCTTTGGTTCTCATAAAAGTGTGCCATATCTATAAAAGAAAAAACCTCTGCTTACTGCAAATGGCTCAAGACCAACGCTCCAGCTGCCCTCTCTGCCTATAGCGCAGCCGGCAACTGTTGTAAAAGAATCACCACCAAGTCTAAGTCAGACATTGAAAGGGCCAAATGCTGGAAATTCGGCTACTGCCCAGATGTTAGTCGTCCTTTGCCAAGGCGCAACTTCTTACCAACAGGATGCCACCACTTCCACATCCAGATAAACTGTATTCACCTCACCAAAAGACAAGGAAACTTACTGGCATCGCTCTTCTCTTCCAATTCATGCACTGATAACCTGGGCAATGTTCCTTCCACTATACTAAGAACGACTCACTTCGTGCCTCCCAAAGTCTTCCGAAAAAAACATATCTCAAGAATCCTCAACAACATTCACACAATCACGCATTTTGTCCTGATGGTATCCCATCTATTGTGTTAACAAAAAGTATGCCCCAGAAATATCACTTTTTCCTGTATCGCCTCTTCAATCTATCCTATACAACTAGCATCGACCATCAACATGGAAACAGGTCAAAATCCAGCCCATTCCAGAGAGAGGTGATAAAAGTCAACAAACGAAGTACCCACCAATTGCTCTCACTTATTCTTTCAAAAGTAATCGAGGTCATCAATATCCAAATGTTGTACCATTTACAGACATACCAAATAACTGGTGACCAGCAGTACGCCACTCGGGATCTACAGCTGACCTTAGTTTCACAACTAACCTATATATTCAAGTCATAGAAAAATTTGAACAAACTCATGTGGTTTATCTCCATATTTCAAAGGCATTTGATAGGATTTGGTACAAGAGCCTACTCACCAAACTGACATCCTATGGATTTGGATAAAATATGTAACAGAACTTTTCAATGATACTAGACAGAAGCCTATAAATATAAAAGATAACATTCAAGGACCAGCAATCATGAAACGCGAAATAGAGAATGCTATACGAACAAGTAAAACAGGAAAAGCCAGTGGACCAGATGGTGTGCAAACAGAATTTTTAAAATTAATAGAACCACATAACATCAAACTTCTTGAAAAACTATTTAATAAAATATATGAAAGTGATGAATATCCATCAGATTAACTCAAATCTACATTTATCACTGTCCCAAAGCGAATTCCTGTGGTGACTTCCGACTTATTAGTCTAATGAGCCAAACTTTAAAAATATTTTTGAAAGTAATTCAGAATCGCATTTATAGAAAAAGTGAAGAAACTCTAAGTGATACACAATTCGGCTTTCGGAATGGTTTTGGTACTAGAGAGTCCCTTTTCTGTACCCAAATATTGATACAAAAATGCATAGAAAAACAGAAATTTGTCTATGTGTTTCATAGATTTTGAAAAAGCATTCGACAAAGTCAGACACACTAACTTAATAGAAATCCTTCAACAAATAAGGCTAGACGAACAAAACATAAGACTAATAACAATTCTGTATTGGAATCAGTCAGCTACCGTTTTAGACAACATTTCCACCAGTGATATTAACATCAAAAGAGGAGTGAGACAAGGATGTGTGCTCACCACTCCTGTTCAACATATGCGCAGCTTTGTTGAACAGGAGCGGTTAGCAACCTACGATATGCAGATGACACCGTGCTAATTACGGATAACATAATGGATCTCCAAAAACTCATTGACAGAGTATACATAGAAAGCCAAAGAACGGGAATAAATATAAACATCATCAAGGCAAAATACATGATCATCAGCAAACATCCAGCCTCATCAATGAAACTGACACTCAATGGGAAAAATATCGATCAAGTGTCAATATATAAATATCTTGATTGCTGGCTTAATGAAAGGTGGATCCAGAAATAGATATAAAGACAAGGATTGAAGTTGCATGGCAGTCCTTCATGAAAATGAGAACACTATTCTGCAATAAAGACCTAAACATGGAAGTCAGATGCCGAATGTTGAAATGCTACGTGTGGCCTATTCTGCTTTATCGAGTTGAAACATGGACATTGAAGGCGACAACCATCAAGAAAATCGAAGCTTTTGAGATGTGGCTATAAAGAAGAATGCTAAAGATATCATGGACAGAAAAAATTACCAATGAAGATGTCTTAAAATCCATTGGCAAAGCTAAAAATCTTGTACAAATAATCAAGAAATGAAAAATATCATATCTTGGCCACATCATGAGAAACAGCAAATACCAACTTCTATAAACTATTTTGGTAGAAAGAATTGATGACAAAGGAACTAGTGGAAGAAAAAGAATATCATGGTTTGACAACATCAAGACGTGGACAAGAAAGATTGCTAATCTGAGCAGCAGTACACAACTGCTTAGATTAGCACAAGAGCGCAGTTTGTTCGCCAAGATGGTCGCTGACCATAGCACAATAACAAGAAGATGGTCTACCTTCGCCACTCTGCAACTGGATTGCCAACTTTCCTACTGGTTGCTCACAAGTAAGTCGTCCACATGCTATGGTGGACGACTTACTCTTCTCAGATTTCCCCACCAATGCAGGATTATCCCAGGGTTCTGTTTTTCACTCATTTTCTTCCTCTTGTATATAAACGACCTGCTCTCACAGACTTCCAATCCTAACCATAGCTTTTGACGACAATACACTCCATATCTTCTTTTCATTCAACAAACATGCTATTGCCCAAGAATTGGAATTACAAAGATCTACCATGACCATTGACCTGAACTATTGTCTCCTGGCTATATCCCAGTAGTGGCAAGGAGAACCTTGTAAATTTCAATGCTACCAAAATTCAGTTATGTCTGATATCTCACAAGAAAGGGCTCTCATCGCTTCCCCTTACCCTCAGAATACTGAGTTATCCAAACACAATCAGGTTTCTCTTCTTGGAGATTTGCATCTGTGATCTTTCCTGGCACAACCATATTTCAACTAGAGCTTCTGCAGCCTCAAACAAGTTTTTTTGGTGGCTACAGACAGCTTATAACTCTATGCAAAGCTCAATCTGCACAGCCACCCCTATATTTGGGGTGGTGAGCCAAAATACTCTCAACGATTGCTCTATTATATCCAAAAGAGGACACTCAGAATTAATGACCCCCTGTCTCACAGGCGCACTTCAATCTCTCTCATAGATGTTAAGTTTCTGTCTTATGCCTCTTCTAAAGATTCTTTCATGGACCATGGTCTACTGAATTGGCCACTATTATTCTTTCAATCTCCAAAATCATTAGAAGAGCCATTGTTAACTAACATCCTTTGCCATTCCATCTCAAAACACACCATACCAACACCAACTTCACTGCCTCCATTTTTATTCCATCTACGTCTGTCCTTTGGAACATCCCCTCCCCTCCTCTGTCTCGCCTGTTCAAGCAAAATGTGGATGGACACCTTTCATGTATACCTCTTGCCCAAACACCACAGCAGTGTGCTATAGGTCTTGTTGCCTTTCGTGTGTGGACTAGATATATAAAAAAAATTAAAGAATTCTTTATTGCTTTCAATTTATTAAATAGCAATGCACATTAGTTTTTTTAACTCCAATAAAGGCCGGTGTAGCACAATGGAAGCAACTTCAGCAACCTCTGTGCAAGGCTGCCTGATGAAAGAGTTCTGGTTTCGACTAGAGGAACTTTATATAAGCCATTCGACAAACGGTTCCTGAGTTAATCGATCCCTGGCACGAAACAGGAACTCGGGTTATTCATCAATAAATTCAAGAATATCGACCACAGAACCCACACTATTTCAGATAATACCATATTCTGTTACGACCATTAGATGGCGACACTTGACAGTCATTCCTTCATCGGATGCTACTCCTAATTAGTGATAGTCTTGAGCCAGGCTACCTCTGAGTGCTTGTCTCCAGTGAAGATTAAACTTCGTCCTCAATCTCCCAATAAAAGTTAGAAATAAAACCACCTCGCCTATTCCCTAGTGGAAATAAAATGTATTAGCTTATTTTTATTAACTTCTGAAAATCATGGTATTCCTAAAATTTGAAATTTTCGAAGTTAAAGAATTATCGAACTAGCTTACACAGATGATAAATAAATGTTATTAAATTAAATAGTGATTATTAATTTTTACATACCTGCATGCATTTTTTGAAGGTAACCATGTTACAGTACTTTGAACAAGGACTTATATGATGATCAGCCTATTTTACAGGCATCACCCATTGCTCGAGCATTGGGTGTACTTCTCCCATGGTGACCAAGTGCATCTTGGGAGAGTGTTTATTCACTTGTATGAATGAATGCATGAAGATGGAAACAATCATAACCATCCATACCTAGGCGAGATTCGAACCTGCAGACTCTTGACTGGAGAGCGGATACAGTAACCAACGGGTCAAACAGGCCGTGTTTTTACTGAGCTGGTATGTAATTAAGACGTGCTATTCATAAAATATCATTACTTGAAACACTTAATTTTAATGTAATTTAAGTTTAAATTAGTTTAATTTTAATTAATTTGCTTAATTAGAGAGCCTGTGTAGATCAGTCTTAGTGGCATGTGCTATCCATGGCACTAAACTGCATGAAGAAACTGCAATGCAAGATCTATTTCTGTCGCCAATTAGAATTTTTACTAATCCTTTCTTCGAACAGTTCCCGAGAATGTCTGGAGAATTTTTTTTCTCCTAGAAACTCGGATTTTTCGTCGCGTAAAGTCAAGAAACTCGACCGTCGTTCCCACATTATTGTGAGACATTAAAAATATTGTGGTAGGATTCGTGACCACGAGATGGCGGCACTTGTTGCCCGTCTCGTCAATTGTCGATGACAAAATTAGTGATAGCCTTGGACCAGCTATCTATTATTAGCTAACAATGGACATTCAACTGCCCACTCAGTCTCTAAAAAGTAAGATTTTTTTTTTTTGGAAAAATTTCGGCGACGTTTCATAGTCATTCCCAATACAATTATAGGAAAACACAAAAACAGCGAATAATAACTGAACAGGTAAGATTCCGCAGTAATGTAAAGAATGTATGGTAAATTCAATTGCACAAGAGCGGAGCAAAGACTGATGTATCCAACTATCGACCAATTATTATCTCAAGAGTGGGGGTGGGTGAAGATTTTGGAAAAATTGATTAAGGTTCGCATCCTGAAATGAGTTGACAGTGAACCTTTATTTTGCAATGAGCAATATGGGTTTACTAAGGGAAGATCATGTTTAAGCAAGTTACTCACTTTCTATTACAATGTGACCATTGAACTAGACAAGGGGATTAGATACACAATGATGCTTTTGGATTTTGCTAAGTCAATGTCAGTAAATATAAAGTCATTCACTTTGGCGTTATTAGATATCCAATGTCGTATTATATTGGTGGGATTATGCAAGAAGAAACTGATGAGTCTACAGATCTTGGAGTGTTAGTAGATGTGGAGTTGAGGTTCACGGGCCTTGTAGCAAAGATCGCAAATACAACTCAAAATATAATTGCAATGCTGAAACGAACGTTCACATGTAAAGATAAGGTTGTCGTTTTGCATCTTTACAAAGCCTTGACAAGACCTCAATTGGACTATTGAACGCAGGCCTGCTCTCTGTTGTGATTCTGATTTAGTGGAAAGAGTGCAAAGGAGAATGCTAAAAATGACATCAGGATTCTGGAATACTGATTATGACAGACTGAAAATTTGTAAACTGTAGACACAAGCAAACAGGAGAAATAGGGGAATGATATGATTGAGACTTGCAAACTTCTGAAAGGATCATACAGGATTTCAATTGATTGAATTTTTTAATTTATGGAGGATGAGGAAAGTATAAGAGGGTGTCCTTGGAAGCTGAGAATGAATGCTGCTAAGAGGGGGCGAGGGCTAGATTTTTGTCTCATAGGGTGGTACGTGATTGGAATGGATTGCCATTGGATGTGCAAGCAGTGTGAATGAATTCAAGAATAAGTATGATTTGGTGGTGCATGTAGTATATGGCCTCCCTGAATCAGTCCCTGGCACCTGGAGGTCTCTCTTAATAATAGTGTAAAGTCTGAACTAATATATTGTGTTTCATTAAGTTTGTAAGGTGTGTATAAATAAATATTTATAATAATATAAATAAAAAAATTTTAAAAAATAACTCAAAAGGAAGCACGTAATATGTGCACTATCGACTTTAGGAGAATAGTTCCATCTGCATTAATAGATATCCAAGAAGAATTACAATAAAATAATTTAGTTTAGAATTTATTTTTAAATATAGACAAAAAATTAATTTCAAATTAAGGAACACATGAATGGTGAATAGTAATCAGTATACCTTCCCAAAATTGAGAAAAATTTCGAAAACAATTTTTATTCAGGCTTGGGTTGTGATCTATGCTTCACAGCTTTCTTTGTACATGCTTTCCAGAAGAAAATAAATTTTGTGTAATAAGAGTTTGATTTTGTTCCTCTGAATCCCGTGTTTTGTAAATAATGAATAGCAAGCTAAACAGGACAGCCATTTTCACATGCCAATTCCAGCCTATTGAACTCATTCTGCACATCAGCAGCACTCCTGATTACCCTACCTATCTTTGCATCAGTAGCAAATAGTTTTGTCACATGTGAAATCCTTACCAATGTCATTAATGTACAGATTGAATAACAATGATCCATGAGGAACACCACTGGTTACCTTGAATCTTGTAGATTCATACACCCCTATAAACCACTTTTGGATATCTGTCAGTCAGCTATCCTCATGGTGTATCCATTCCCCTTGTCCAAACGTAAGCAAGTTTCTAAAACATGACCTTCTCGCTCAAGCAATTGATCTGAATCTGCGCCCTGACCAACTTTACCCGAATCTTCACGACGACTGCTGAGGTACTGATAGATAGTTGGATAAATCGGTCTTTGCACAAATCATGTGCAATGGGATTACCATACATTCTTTCCACTCTTGTGAAATCTTCCCTGTTCTGAGACTCAAAAATGATATATCTAATAGCCACTTCAGATGACAAATCTTTTGACATCTGTGCTGATATTACATCAGTCCCTGTTGCAGATTGCTTATTCAGTTTGTGCAACAACTCTACTACTATCTCCTCATATACCTGAGTTTCTTCATCCAATGAAGAGGTAGTAGTGAGCTCAATGTTGCATACTCTAGGTTGGTAGCTTTTGGCAAAATGGACACTCATTACTTGAACCTCTTTTAAATCTGTCACCCATGCTATCTGCATCCAGAAGAGTTAATCCTTTATATTCATGGAATTCTTGTAGGTTGTTTTTAACTACAAAGCGTTTCTTTTCATACTCAGCTTTCTGTACAACAGTTGTGCTTGCTGTTTAAAATTTTCATAACAGCTGTCACCTTTATGCACAGTATTTCTTCCACATCATATGATTCTTACGAATCTCTTGCTTAATAAGATTACACATCCATTTGACTCCTAACTTGTTTATTCTTCGAACTCTCGGGACACATTCTAATATTGCATCATTTAAATATTTTTGAAATCCTTTCCATCCAGCAACCGATCCCATTTCACTGAACACAGTATACTCCTCAGTTGGTTATAGTTAACTGCTTTATAATTCACTATTTAACCTTTTCTGAATGGAACATTCATAAACTTAAGTCACTGTCACCAACCGAAGGCAGAATAATTGTCATAACTGAAACGCCATCTGACAGTATAATCAAACCTAACACTTTGACCGCGTTTCTTCTGTCACATGATGCTTGAGGAGGTTATCTCGCAACAGCTCAATAAATTCAGTTTTATTCTGCACATGTGATATATTATTATTATTTGACACCTCCAGGGAGTACAAAGACTCATCGAGGGAGAGTGTGCCAACAGCATCGAACGATTGGTCCCCTTCCAACTACTAACCGCGCTCAAACTTACTTAAATGAGCCATTATTAGCAGAGGCTCTACCAATCGACCAACCTCTGCCGGCATCATATCTATCCAATCAATGTTCGGATAATTAAATTCCTCCGTTATACCAGTGGCCAATTCTCCATGCTTGCAATGCAAGCTCATTAATTGAGAAAAAAGTAATATTTATTTGTTAATAAATGCATGCATTTATAAGCATTCCATTTAGGCTTTTATTTTTGTAGACAGAAGACGTCTTAAGCTTGCGCGGCAATAATTGAGCTTTGCTTTGTGTATCGAAGACCGACGCTTGCTCGTCTAGTCAAATCTACCTAGGCTTGTTCGGTGGTAGGAGCTTAAAGGTCCTCGCAGCAGCACTCTGATTTCATGCGCGCGCATAGCCATTTCACATAGTCTCACTCTGTTGTTTAAACCACAGGCCATACGAAGTCATCGTAGCTCTAGCCAGTGAGCTTCAGCCAGCGTGTACAAGCGTGCATGTTGCTTGGGGAAATTAAGTTACAACCAACTTTTTATGACGAGGATATTGACCAGTTCATAAAGAAAAACCGTAGGGTAGAATTTGTATTCAAGTAGCTAAATTGAAAAATATAGAATATCGTTTGTAAAATAAATGTTATATTTGTATGATTAAATGTACATAAATTTCTAAATATATAGTTTTAAATGGTCAGTACAGGTAACTCTCGTATAACGCGGTCTACAAATTGTAGTAACCTTTGTTCAACGCAGTTTTGACAAAAACAGTCTAGAAATTGTAGTAACCCTTTATCTTTTCATGTCTTTCACCGCGTGACTTAAAAATCAAATTTTATCTTCGTTAAATTTGTGTCTGCCCGTATCGCGCAGGTAGGTATAATTAGCGAATTTATATTACGGGGAAACACCCTTTAGCACGCAGTACGTCAATTGTATACCGTATAAAGTGTTTATTGTTGAAAATTGTCTTCGTTTTCTGCAAGGAAAGTGCATTAAAAATCAAGTGTGTTATCTCAAGCTGAGCACTTTATTTTCTGGTGAGTTACATAATTAATATGTAATGCTTTTTTATGTAAAAAAAATATGTTTATAGTAATGGCCACAAATGGCATTGAAAGGGAAAAAATGAATATTGAAAAGAAAATTCGTCTCTAAGAAAAAAAAACTAAAATCATGGATCGGTTGAAAAATAGAGAAAAACCAGTTGTTGTAAGGACTTTGAATTTAAATGAATCAACAATTCAAACAATCAAACAGAATGAACATAAAATCCGCGTAAGTGTTTATTGCTGGGTCTATGGTAAGTGCAAAGCTCGTTGCTCGTGTACGCAATTTTCTAAGAGAAAAATGAAATCTCTAATGATTTGGAAAGAAGATGCACTCAAAAGAAAATTCCTTTGGATGGAAATCTTATTAAACAAAAAACTCTCAAAGTTTATAAACATTTATAATGCAGACCAGGTGTTCAATGCTGATGAATCCGGGTTATATTGGAAAAAATGCCAAAACGCACCTACATTTCGAAAAATGAAAGATCAGCTCCTGGATTCAAAGTTTCCAAAGACAGAATTACTCTGTTTTGTAGTAATGCATCAGGTGATTACATGACAAAACCAGTGTTTATTAACCAATCCTCAAATCCTCGTGCTATGAAAGATTAAAATATGCACTTATTTTTATTTTGCCTAAAGCATTTATGCATTACGTGCAATGAAGCTTAATTACAATTTGTAATTTTATACTATGTATAAAATCCACATCCACGCGATAACGCGTGATCGGCCGTTTGGTGAGAACTCGCATCGCGCGATTGGCAATGAACGTGTTAAAAAAAAAAACTGATTGCCGAACATACCTCTATTTTTTGTATGTGATCTAAGTCTCGCATAACGCGATTTATATAATATAACGGGCATTTCTATAGAACCTATAACATCCGCGTTATACGAGGGTTACCTGTAATTCATTATTCCGATAATCAGCCTTCAATCACACCTCTCACTCCCTGAATAATAACAAGAGTAAGCGTGAATTTCAAGACCGGTATTCGCCCCTGGTTATTACTATTTTCGCACTGATTTTATTTATTTATTGATGCATCTCTTCGTCACTAGCAACCGATCTACTCGGTCTGTAACAACACTCCACTGCGTATTTTTTCTTGTTAGACTGTACGTCTCACCAGATGACTTCAAACTCTTTGTTACGTAAAAAATTGTTGCTAGTATTGCAGTAAAAGTCAACTCTAACTGGATTCATATTTTATCTCATTAGCAGTATGCCCCCCACCCCATCCTCTTCTTTCCTCTATCCGTCCTAAAAATACTGTACTCTTTGCACTCTACTAGTTAGTATGTTTGATTACAGTTACCAAGAAATTCCATACTTGGTTTAATCTTTATCCAAATGTAAGCAAACAAGTTTGCGCCTGAACTATTTTCAGGAATGGGGCAACTCATGTAAAGAAACTAAATTTCCACACTGAAAGTACATCTCCTTGTGGACAAGTATAATGCTATGCATTATACATATTTCGACCTTTATTGAGGTCTCATCAGTGGAAGCCAGACCTAGGCTTCCATTATTAATGGAAGTCATATGAGTTGCCAAAAGATGTCACACTTTATTATTAAAATACTCTGGATTAGAGAGTTAGTTATTGAAAATTTTTCCATTTGGTTATACTATAAATTAAAGATACCATGAAATTTTATACTTGGCTTAATCCTTTATCCAAGTGTAAGCAAACAAGTTTGCAACTGGACTATTTTCAGAAATGAGGCAACTTCAACCTTGGTATCACCTCTGGGTCTGGCTCCCACTGATGAGACCTCAATAAAGATCGAAACCGGTCTGGGTAGTGACCCTTCCCATAATGCATAGCATTATACATATGCGCTTTGCATTATGGGATACTAAGGCAAGTAATGTGAAGTCAATAGCTTGTTTATGAGTTGCCCCAGTCCTGAAAATAGTTCAGGTGCAAACTTGTTTGCTTACATTTGGATAAAGGAGTAAACCAAGTATAGAATTTCTAGTCCCTTATTTATTCAGACATCGTTACACATGCTTGATAGGTCCGTACCGGAAGAAGACAGAATCGCTGTCTCTCCAACATTCCATAATAATAATCATTCCCATCAATAACAGTTACTTAATATTTTCGCTTTTACACACATTCCTACCATCAGAATTCAGTTTCACTGACTCTTTCTGTTAGCAGTGCCGGATTAAGGGGCGGACTGACCAGGCAGCTGCCCGGGGCACCAAAACTAAGGCCAGCAATAGAGCCTTATATCTATGCAACTTTGAAAAGGCAAAGTTGGGTCTTATTTCTTATTAAAAGTCCATAGGGAGAGTGAAGAATGTATTGAAAGCAACAATAAATGGTAACAGTAAAATAAACCACCGCTTCATTTTGTAAGTCATCACCACTATTCATTATGTGATTTTTTTTTTTTAATATTTAAGATAGAATGGATCGCAAATAAATTAAATTAAAAATACCATGTACTATAAAGTTGTTTTAATTGGGACTCGATTTATAAAAGTACAGTAAACAAATCAAAAATGTACATAATATTCAGTAGACAAGGTGGAAGCGTGCGCAAAAGTTTGAATATTGGTACGACGCGGTGCATTGGCTAAACCAATTAACTAATTTAAAACTCTCGGAAAAGTTGTCAAACAAAGGCTTTCTCCATATTGATTCTAATTTTAGGTGATAGTTCATTAAATTAGAATTATACACGATCGTTTCTGTCCGTTCTGTGTTTTTGTATGTGTTATGTCTTTTGAAATTAAGTATTTCTTTTTGTTTTATTTTGCCTGTCTTTGAAATTTATAATAATACTAGTGATTTAGTGGTAAGTTTTACATTTTATTATTTTTACTATTAAATCCTCTTTTATTGTTAATTAATTCAATTTTTTTAATCATAGAAATATGGAATTTCTAACCCTTCAAAATGTCTTCTAAAAAATTATCTTTTAAATAATTAGCAGAAAACCGTAAAAGAAAAAAATATTTCTAAAAGTGCAAAATATTTAACTAACTTCCTAAAATCAACAAATTCATCTTCACTTGACTCTACTTCTTTTAACGTTTCAATAAAAGAAGATCCATCACGTGATGAAAATTCTAGAGAATTAAACTCTGATGATATAGTCTAAATGAAAATAATGATTTGCAAATTTCAAATTCAAAAGTGACAAATTTCAAAGAAAACCTGCAGAACATTTCTGAAAGTACTTTTCAGTATAACGATCCTACTACATGGCCTTTCCCATTAAACTCTGCAGTCCGCGATTATATTTTATCTTCAGATTTATTAGAATGTACTAGAGATGAAAGCACTGATTTCGTTTATCCCAGAGACACAGAAAATCGATGTTTTTCAGCATCAATATATTATAGAATAACTCCAAATGATGAAAAATATTTACGAAAATGTATTTATTCAATGAGTGCCAACAAAGTATTTTGTATTTACTGCAAATTATTTTACTCTAATATAGTAACTCCAGTCTTAGGATCAGTTGGTCATTGTAAGTGGAAACATATAAATAATTACTTAAAGTGTCATGAAAATTCACCAGAACATGTAAAAAATTATTTCAAATGGGTTGAAACAAATACGAGATTTCAAAAAAGTAAAACAATAGATGAAGAAATGCAGTCCGTCATTGCTAAAGAACGAGAGTATTGGAAAAATGTATTGAAAAGGCTGTGATATTATATTATTTTTATCAACAACATAATTTGGCCTTCCGCGGTTCATCAGATCGGTTGTATACTCCAAATAATGGCAATTTTTTTGGCTTTGATAGAATTATTGAGTAAATATGTCGTTATGTACGAACATGTACGTCGCATTTGGTCGAAGGAAACCCATGTAATACATTGCAGTAAAACTATTCAAAACGAAATAATTTCTCTTTTGGCATCAGCTGTTTGCGATGCCAGAAGAGCTTAAGCGTGTCAAAGAAGCAATATACTTTTCAATTATTTTAGATTGCACCCCAGATATTAGTCACAAAGAACAACTTTCTTTTACTTTACGATTCGTAGATTTAACAGTCTATTTTAGTTATTCAAGAACATTTTGTATCATTCTATAAAATCAATGAATTTACAGGAGAATCATTATATGATAAGATCATTAAGTTGCTTTTAGATTTAAAATTAAATATTAATGATATTAGAGGACAGGGCTATGACAATGGGTCCAATATGCAAGGGGAAAATAAAGGTGTTCAAGCTCGTTTATGGCAAGTAAATCCTCGAGCATTTTACATACCTTGTGGCTGCCATTCTTTAAATTTAGTTATAGGAGATGCAGTAATGTCTTGCCCACAATCTGTTTCATTTTTTGGTGTTATTCAACGGCTTTATTTCAGCATCCGTTTCTAGATGGAAAATTTTAACTGATAATGTACCAAATTTCACTATTAAAGCAGTATGTGAAACCCGTTGGGCGAGTCCTATTGAGTGCATAAAATCAGTTAGGTATCAGATTGTCGAAATTCATTATGCACTAATAATACTTAGTGAAAATTCAACCGATGCAGCCATCAAATCGGAATCTTTAACACTAGCAGAAAAGTTTTGCGATTATTCCTTTTTAGTTATGATACTGATGTACTTCATCGGATTAACATAGCAAATCAATGCAAACAAAAAATATGGATTGAAAAACGGTTATAAATTTATTAAAATCATGTACGGAATTCATTAGAGAATACCGTACACCAGAATTTGAAAATGCTTTGACTCAAGTTGAGGAATTAGCAAACCTTCTAAGAACGGAGCCAATATTTACTGAAAAAAGAATAATTCGTAGGAAGAAATTATTTAGTTATGAATCTAAAGACACTCTTGTTACTGTTGATGAGAGAACAAAGTTTAGAATAACGATATTCAACATCATTTTGGACACGATATTAACATCTCTTGAAAAAAGATTTGAACAAATAAAAACGTACGGGCAAAATTGGGTTTTCTTTTTAATATAACTAAAATAGGCGATTTAAATGAATTTAAAAAAATTTATGGATTTGCATTCAATTCTTCATCATGAAAACAATAGTGACATTGACGGGAACGAGCTCTTTGAAGAAATTATCTCTCTAAACAGTTTACTTCCGGAAAACATCAATTTGACATTGGAAACTTTACAATTTTTAAAAGCAAATAATTTGCAAAATATAATTCCAAATACGTGGGTTGCAGTGAGAATCCTGCTGACGATTCCTATTACAGTAACAACAGCTGAGAGAAGTTTCAGGAAATTGAAAACATATTTGCGATCAACAATGGGGAGTGAGAGATTAAATTCTTTAGCCTTACTATCTATTGAAAATGCAGTTGTTCAGAAAATAGACATTAGTGAAAGAATAAAAACTTTCGCAGATTTAAAATCAAGAAAAATATATGTAAATTATAATTGATAAAATCAAAAGTGTAAAACCCATATTTTTAATAACCAATAATTTAGTATTTATTTATTTTTTTGTTAGTGAATAGAAATGATAAGTAGAAATCTTTAAGTTATGAAAATATTAATCATTTGAGAAAACCTATACCTACTCACAATCAGGAAGTATCAAATATTTAAAAAAAAAAAAAAACCTTGGGGTGCCAAAGGAGTTTGCGCGGGGAGCAAATTGTCTTAGTCTGGCCGTGTCTGTTAGGTTTTATATCATCCGTTAATAATTTTTCAAGACTCCTGATGCCAAACGCATTCAAGTGAATGCCGTCTCATTTATACAAATCCAATCTTCCCTCAAACTCAAGGTGAGTTAGCCGATCTCATACGGAGGTAGCAGGGTTTTTTCTCCCGGAAACTCGGGTTTTTCATCCCGCATACAGACAAATCGGCCCTTCAGAACACACGCAATTTACAGACAAAACATACTAGTTGTGGTAGTGGTGGAGGTGGGCGGTAGATGGCGTTGATGGAGATGATTCGTAGTAGTGGTTGAGACCCGCGATGAGTCCTCGCACTCCTTGGAGGTGTCAGGAATAATAATAATAATAACTCACTCTACACTACACATCATGTAATTTGCTATTATAGCCCTACTTCACTTTTATCATTTCGAGGTAATATACTTACTATTTTCACTTTCTCACTCTTGCCTTTTCCACCAACGCTTTCATGTCCTCTCATAATGAATTTATCGCTAGTTTAGTCGTTAGTGCCTACAATTACGATCTCGTTTACTTTTCTGTTTTTGAATTGCTTGCGTTATATATTTAATTTTTGCATTTTTGGACTGGGAATACGACGTTATAACCCGTTCATCAATGGCATGTTTTATGAAAGATTCACCATACCAAATAACATCCATCTTTTTATAATCAACTTTACTTTTTTTTTTTATGATCAACTAACCAGATTTTTCTAATTACGCACGCACTTACCTGTTTCCGTCTTGCTGCTGAACTTCCTTATTCTTCCTATGTTCCTCTAAACGCCGCTCCATTTTGTGTAGTTCTCCCGTCGTCTGTCTAATAATTTGCTTTAGCCTAGAAATCTCGGAGGTTAAATTATTTTCAGAATCCTCTTTAAAAGAAACCTTTTTGTTCATTACTTCGCTTTTCGACAAAAATACATTATACACTACATTCTCCAATAACACGAAAATCTACTTTAGTATACTGTAAAATTAATTTTCCAAGGAAAAACATAATAAAACAGATAGAATCACCAATTTTGCACGAGCGCTAAATTATACCGACCACTCACAATATAACCTTGAATCCCTATTATGTGAGTTAGAGTCAATGCATTTACCAGTATGAGTTGGTTTTCTATATACTGAGAACTGTAGCATAAAAACAATTTTTGTTTTCTACTTCCAGGGTAAATTTTATTCTTGGGGTTTAACGAATTAATTTTTTCATTAAAAAAAAAATCATGAAGATCAGATGAGGAGTTCCATAGAACAAAAGCAATATTAGTATATCTGTATGAAATCGATCGTTTAGGTGAAAAACGTCGAAATGTTGCATAAATTAATTTAGCTGGAGTTGGGGAAAGGGAACACCCTATCCTGAATTAATGACGAAGTCAAATAATTTTACATTATTAGGAGGAGAGTCATTATGAAGTAATTCAATTCTATCTCTGAGAGGGATATTTGTAGAGTTAGACTACATCAAAACTTACTAGATTTATCGGTTGTAAGGATAATAATAAGCTTTTTGTAATTACGCACGCACTTACCTGTTTCCGTTTTGCTGCTGAACTTCCTCATTCTTCCTGTGTTCCTCTAAACGCCGCTCTATTTTGTGTAGTTCTCCCATCGTCTGTCTAATAATTTGCTTTAGCCTAGAAATCTCGGAGGTTAAACTTTTCATTCCCTTATAGGGAGTAAGCGAGGCTTTTAAACACTATCTAGCTTTTGGATACTGAGTGGACAGTTCAACCTCCACCTGTAGCCAATCAGAGATAGCTGGCCCATGTCTATCACTAGTTATAGGCAGCCACCAAAGAAGCGACCGCCAAACAAGTGCTGACTAACCCTAACAGGATATTATTATTATTTGACAGCTCGAGGGAGTCCAAAGACTCATCGAGGGAAAGTGTGCCAACAGCATCGAACGATTGGAATCCCTTCCAACTACTAACCGCGCTCAAACTTACTTAACTGATCCATTAGTAGCAGAGGCTCTACCAATCGACCAACCTTTGCCGGCAAAGAAAATACGCAGCAGGTGGGATGTTACAGTCTGAAATAATGTGGGCTCTACGGTCGATTTTCTGGAGTTTACGAGATAAAAGACCCGAGTTTCCGGGAGAAAAAACCGCTTGCCCGTGCCAGAGATCGTCTAACTCAGGAACCAGGCAAAAAAAAATCGGGAAATTTTATTCTTAAAATCCACTGAATTTTTTATGAAGGAAGCAGAGTCCAGTAAATGCAGAGAGATTAGATAGGCATTTTGAGACTATTTAAGTTGGATATCCTATGCCGTTCACAATAGGTCTTTATGGCACATTTTCTTTACGCAATTTAGTAAGGCCATATAGTCTTGGAGCAAAAGCATGATGAACATTTGGCCTTTTGACTATTTCTTCATCCCAAGAAAACTCCGTCAAAGATGATGTTAAGTTCATAGATTCGTGACTGAGTTGGGACTCTTTCAATGCTTCTATGCAAAGAATGATTCCGATGTACAATATTATTTTTAAAAAATAAATAAGAGGTGTTGACGATTAAGAGCTGATAGACCGAGCATTGATATACTTAGCAGATAGCCAAGAAATGAAATAAACCAACTAAATCATTTAAAGAGTTGGAAATAAAGAATAAAAAGAAACACATAACCTGTTATTATGGGGTACACGACAACTGGGCGGTAGCCTGGTGGGCGACAGAAACTTAGAACGCTTAGCATGCATATGATTTAGTGGATTTTAATTTTATTTTATATTTTTTGTAAATATTGGTAAAAAATATATAAATATATATAAATATGGTTAAGACTTATGCGGTATGAGTTATAAGTTATGAACTATGAGTTGTGTTATTTCCAAATAACTGAAAAAAAAAAGACTAAAAATAATCCAGATCTAACGATCTAATCTGACCTAAGCTTACCTGCGTGAATTTGCCTCCGATATTCTAATTTTCGATAAATTAAAAAAAATATATTTTTTTTTTCGAAGAACTGATCATTCGAAAAACTTACGTTCGAAGAATTCGTTTTCGAAGATATGGTTAAAAAGAGTGGCCCAAAAATTATTTAGAAATGAAAAGGTATAATCGCGCAATATTAAAATAAAGAAAAAATACACTTTTTGTAATGAACAAATATATTTATTATTATTATTATTATAAAAACCTCCATGGAGTCAAAGACCCATTGTGGGAGGTCCACTGTTATACAGTTTATCATACTGTACCTTAAATATATTCACTGTCTCTGCACACACCACACTCTCGGGCAAAGCATTCCAATCACTCACCACTCTCCATGCAAAAGACCTGCTCCTCACTCCCTCCTTATACAGCTTCCAGAAATGACCTCTGGTTCTCCTGCTATCCTCACCCATTCTGTGCAAAACTTCCCCGACGTTAATCTGGTAATAACCACTTAACAGCTTTTGTCTCAAAAGCTGTTAAGTGGTTATCCCCCTTCTATCCACCAATTTCTGCAAATTGCATTTTGTCAATCTGACTTCATATTCTACATTCCAGAGACCAGAAACCACCTTAGTCAATCGCCTCTGAACTTTTTCCAATGCAATTTCATCTTTTTGAAAACCAGGTGACCAGATCTGTGCACAGTAATCCATATGTGGCCTGATCAAAGCCTTATACAAAGGAACAATAACATCCTTACTTCTACAAGTCAATGTCCTCCGCATCATTCCCATTATCCGCTGTGTTGTCTTCACTATTTTAGTAACATGTCCCCGAAATTTTAGGTCCTGGTCACTCCCAGATCTCTCATTTCCTGTACCTCTTCCAAGATATTCGCACCGATTGTGTACTTTACATCCCATCTCTGCTTCCCAAATTTCAAAACCTTACACTTTGAAACATTGAATTGACATCCCCACTTATTTACCCATTCAGACAGTGTATTCAAGTCCTCTTGCAAAGCTACAGCATCCACACTACTCCTGATAGCTCTGCCCAACTTTGCATCATCTGCAAACAACTGCACATCACCATTCAGACCTCTCCAGATATCATTTACATACAAATTAAACAGCAATGGACCCAAAACTGACCCTTGGGGTACATCACTAGTAACGTTCCTCTTCTGGGATATCGCTCCTCCATAGACAACTCGCTGATACCTATCACACAACCAATCTCCAATCCGGTGAACCAATCTACTGTTCAGCCCCATCCGTTCCAATTTAATTACCAGCTTGTCATGTGGCAATTTATCAAATGCCTTTGCAAAATCTAAACATACTACTGTATATGCAATACCCTTATCCAGCGCATTTGTCACTTTATTATAAAAAGTAAGCAAGTTGATAAAGTAAATCCATTCTGGCCGCCAAAGAGTATTTTTCTGTTGTCAACCCAATTCTGAATCTTATTCCTAACTAACTTCTCTAATACCTTGACCACAACTCCAGACACACAGACTGGTCTTATAATTCAAAGTCTCACCTCCCTTATGAATTGGAACAATTTTACTCTCTTTCCACTCTTTTGGAACTTGACCCAGTGAGAGACTCATGTTGAAAACATACACAAAAGCTGTTCTTAACTCTCTGGCACATTCCCTCAAGAGGTGAAATAGCATCAAGTCCCACAGCCTTATATACATCAAGTCTATTCCTCATATACCTCCTGTTCACTTACTAACAGTTTCTCCTCTTCATCCACCTTTCCCACTGCTTTCAAGTTCTGCATGATGTCACATTCACAAGAATGAAATACCTTTAGAAATTGCTCACTAAATATCTCAACTATATCCTCCGCAGCAGTTATCATTCCTCTGTTTTCACCAATCAATCCCATCCTACCATATCATTCTTTCTTCTACTGGCGACATATCGAAAAAACTCCTTAGGATTTTTTTGGCCGCTTTAGCTAACTGCTGCTCATACTGCATTTTGCTACTCTTATCAAGCTAGCCACCTTCCTCGCCTGCTCTTTGTACTTCTCTTGCAACTGGTTGTTATAAATACTCATTTTGTGTTTCTTCCATAATACCTTCTTCCAGATTGCATACCTTATCTCTTGTTTCATCCATTTTACACCCACTCTATTTACCCTCTTGACTCTTGGAATACACTCTGATATTGCCTCCATCAAACAGTTCTTGAGTATGGCCCAAGCAGCATTGATATCCTTTCCAACCAGTTCCTCTTTCCAATTTATTATCGCAAGCTGTTTCCTGAGCTTTTCGTAATTACCAGTCTTATAATTCCATATATCCCTTTCTAACAGACATCCTCGATTAACTGGTCACCCTGCACGTGATCACCTCGTGGTCACTCTCACCAACTGGTGGAAGATTTGACACTCCATTAATAATAACAACATCATCTGATGAGATGATCAAATCCAATACTCTTGATCCTTGTGTACCCTCCATTACTTGCTGCCTAAGGTAATTTACACGTTACATGACAGCACAGTAGTAAAAAAACACTGACTAGGCATGTAGTCAAGAATACATATCCATACTTGAAGTAGAAAAAGCCTGAAATGCAGAAAGGCAGCTGGAGTAGATAATATTCGACCAGAAATGCTAGAGAATTCAGGTATAAATGTCTTAGTGGCTGCATAGTTCAGAATGCCTGGACAGAGGGACGAATTCCAGATGATTGGAATAGAACTCTCATAGTATCCATATATAAAAAGGGAAATAAAACTGAATGTGAGAATTACAGAGGTATTTCATTACTGAGTGTTCTTGTTAAGATATAAGCAAATATGCTTGAGAAACGGCTGAGAAAGATTGTGGAAGAAAAGCTTTGTGAAGAACAAGCTGGATTCAGGCCAAATAGAGGCTGTCAGGATCAAATTTCCACTTTACAACAGATAGGTGAGAAATCATGGGAATATAACAAGGATCTGTATTTGAGTTTTGTAGATCTGGAAAAGGCATATGACAAGGTGCTAAGAGAGAAGCTATTCAATACGCTACAGTTATATGGCATCAAAGGGACATTAGATCAAGCAATACTTTGTCTTTGAGTTGTAAGTCAGTAGTTAGAATTGAAGGAAGTAGAAGAAGGTGGTTTAATGTTAAAGCTGGTGTCAGACAAGGATGTACATTATCTACTCTGTTATTCATTATCTATATGGATCACATTATGAAGGAAAGTGGTATTAAACATGATATCAAAATTGGAGATGTTAATCTTTGCTTTGTGTGGATAATGTTATACTTCTAAATAAATCCAGTACAAGTCTGCAAGATTCCCTGACTAAAGTGAATAACTGTTGTAATAGATATGGTATGGAGGTCAGCATTAAAAAGACAAAGACGATGAAAATAGACAGAAACACTGAAAATATCAACTGCATTGTGAATGGAGAACCTATATTATATTATTATTTGACACTCCAAGGAGTCCAAACACTCATCGAGGGAGGGCACCTGCTGTAAAGCTCTGTCTCCACCACTCAATCCACTAACTACGCCAACCACCACCACTGGTATTTCCACAGACAATCACAAACACCCATGCCCACAGCGGGATTTGAACCAGCAGCCTTTTGGCTAGCGAGCTGGTATTGTAGGAAGTCAACTGAATAAATTTATATGGAATAAGAGAGAAATTTGCCAAAACACTAGTTAGCTGTATACAAGAGAGTGTTCAAACGAATTTTAACTTATGGGATTAAAATTATATCATTATTTCACACTCCAAGGAGTCCAAACACTCATCGAGGGAGGGCACCTACTGTAAAGCTCTGTCTCCACCACTCAATCCACTAACTACGCCAACCACCACCACTGGTATTTCCACAGACAATCACAAACACCCATGCCCACGGCGGGATTTGAACCAGCAGCCTTATGGCTAGCGAGCTGGTATTGTAGGAAGTCAACTGAATAAATTTATATGGAATAAGAGAGAAATTAGCCAAAACACTAAGTTAGCTGTATACAAGAGAGTGTTCAAACCATAAAAGGTGGATTAGATATAAAACACTTGACTAAAAACTAGACACCACAGATATTAGAGTCCTGAGAAAGACTAGGGACATGAACAGATGGGGTGAATGGCAATATCATATTAAAAACGAGGATATTAGGAAAGAATTCGACATTGTCAGCATCCAGGAATGTGTTACAAGAGCTAATCTCAGGTGGTATGGTCATTTAAACAGAATGGGAGAGGAAAGATTAGCAAAACAAGTGTTCTTTGCAGGGGTGCTTAAGGGTCAAAGCTGTATAAATGAGAGGAGACCTCCACATAGCCTTTAAAGGAATGCGGAGAACAGAGCAGGGCTTCTGACGTAATGTCCAATCCTCACCTTCTCGTGGTGCACCCTTTAGTATCCAGGTAGATACGTGGGTATCTCTACCTGGATACTAAACGAACGAGGTTGAGCTGGCAATTTGGGATTTAGCCAACCAAATTGTATTCTTATTGGCTTAAACCAATATACAAAATGATGGTACAACATGACAAAATTTCATGCTGGCTGGGTCGTCGCCCGATTAAACAAGGCCCCCATTGTTTTCACCAAGGAACCAGGGCGAACAGCGAAAAGTCAGCTACTGGAACAAATCTGAAAGTACATCCCAACTCAACACCACCAGAGTTAAAGATCGGTACTATCAACATAAGAAGTCTGAATGGCAAAGAAATGGAGCTACCTAAGGAATTAGATAAGCACCAGATCGACATAATAGGGGCGACTGAAACAAAAAAAGACCAAAACTGGTGAGATCTTTCTGAGCAATAAACACAAAATGTTATATTCAGGCAATGACAATCAAGGAAAAGGGGTAGCCATAGTATTCAACACTAAATACGAGGCTAATCTTCTTGAATGGCAGGCAGTCTCAAGTAGAGTGATGTGGGCAAATATCAGAAGGGGAACTGGACTTATTTGTGCTTATGGAAGGCTCTACTAAGGTAGAAGTGGAGGAATTTTTTGAGGCTCTAGAGAAAACTACTGACACAATGAAAAAGGAAAAGTTGGTCCTTGTTGGAGATTTAAATAGCAGAGTAGGAAGTGATTGTTAGACATACAAAAATATTTTTGGAAAATTTGGAGAAAAGAGCAAAGCTAATAATAATGGTAAATCCCTGTTGGATTTCTGCTCAGGATATGGACTGGTTAATACCAACATCATGTTCCAACATAAAAATGTGCACAAATTCACATGGAGAGAAGAGGCAAGGAATAAGAAAAGTCTCATTGACCATGTTATTGTTGATAGTGATGTTTTCTTCCTGGTGCAGGACACCAGAATGTACAGGGTATTTGAAATTGGAAGTGATCACTATTTAGTCTTGAGCAGGATAAAATTTAATTTTATATTGAAAAGAATGACATGTAAGAAAGTTTTAAAGTGAATAAAAGTTGAGCAGCTCTCAGATGTGAACTGTAGACTAAAATACACAAAGATTATTGAAGAAAAAAATGAAAGAGTTTGAGAACAAGAACCAAACCTTGGAGATTCAGTGGCAAACCTTGAAGAAAACCCTGTTTGTTTCAGCCAGAGAGGCATATGGTGAGGTTGTCTGCTAGGATAGAAAAATCAGAACTCCATGGTGAACACAGGAAGTTAAAGAGGCAGTGAAGGAAAAGAAGAAAGCATATCAAAAGGTCCTGGCAAATAAGTCAGCTTATGCTCTTAGAGAATACAGAGACAAATGTAAGAAAGCTAAACACTGTGTAAAACTAGCTAAACTAAAGTCATGGGAGGACTTTGGCAAGAACATAGAAAATAAATATCAAGAAGGTGGTAAAATATTCTGGAGGTTTTTGAAGAAGCTTAGAAATGGAGGAAAGAGTACTGTAAAAGGAGTTAGAGATGATAAAGGTGATATGAAAACGGGACAAAAAGATATCCTTGAAGTATGGTGTAATTACTTTGAAAAACTGCTAAATGAAACAAGCAGTGATGGCAGCACAGTGGTAAAAAACACTGACCAGGTATGCAGTCAGGAATACATATCCATATTTGAATTTGGAAAGGCAGCAGGAGCAGTGGCAGATTAAGGATAGTTGAGACCCCTAGACAAATTATATTTGCTCCCCCCCACCCCAAAAATAATAAAAGAATAATAAAAAAAAATAAATAAAAGCTAGGTGGCAAATAAATGAAATTTTGTACTTTTGAAAAGTCACACTAAAAAGTTATTTTTGAAACAAACTCCTCACTCTTACACAATTCAATGACAAATGAAGTTAAGGGGCAACCAGGCGAAACTCCTATCACATGCAATCAGTTTTTGTGACCTCGAAGCAGTCAACAGCGGTGTGTGCCGACATTGATAACGTGGTTTAATTTAAAGCTTAGATAGCGCGCACTGTTCAAAATACAAAATACCAAGCTTGTCAACTAGAGCAGACATTGGTATTGCGGCATTATTTAAAGCGTAGACAGTGCACGCTGTTCAAAATACGTATTAAAACATAGTAATTGTTATGAAAAAATTTTTGCTTAAAATAATCAAGATTTTTATGATGTTTACTGAAAACATTAATCTATTTTAAAAAACTATAGGAAAATGTCTTGGCTAGGTCAACACTTATATTTTAGGGATCTTATAATGGCCACATTTCATGTATCATATAAATAATTTTGTGTTTGTTTCAAGAGTCCTATTGGGTAGTAATTTCTGTGTTTTAACAATATAAAACACAGAAAACAGGACCTGCATCCTTTCTAGCCAAAATAGCAAAAAAGGGAGAGAAAGTAAAAATGTGCCATCCACAAAGAATTCATTCATTCTTTGGCTCCACATTGCATGACTTTCACAATCAAAAATTAATATTGTCATTATGATAAAAACAAAAATATTTATTAACTAGCTGACTCATTTTTTTGCATGGGAAATTCAATATAACTTCTATACAATTTCTTAATTCTACACAATAAAAATGAACTTCATTATATGCAAGTTTTTTCAAATTTTATGTTTATACCGTTCTTTTAACTCTTTTCTCAAAAAAAAAAAAAAAAAATATTATTTAAATTTACCAGATAGTAGATCAATAGAATAGCATTGCCTATTTGATCTATTATTTTATCACCCACTTGACTGGTGTTTGTTTGGAACACGGCAAGACAACATGATGGGTACTGGCCGTTTCGATTTTAAACATCATCAGATAAGGAAGGAAAACCACTCAGCCAGCCGAGTGGTTAGCATATCCGCTTTCCAGTTAAAAGGCTGCAGGTTCGAATCCCACCGTAGGCATGGATGTTTGTGATTGTCTTTGGAAATACTGGTGGTGGTGGTCAATGGTAGATGGCAGTCAGTTGGTGGATTGAGTGACAGAGACAGAGTTGTAGAGCAGGTGCCCTCCCTCAATGAGTCTTTAGACTCCCTGGAGGTGTTTAATAATAATAATAAAAACTGACTGCTAACTTGTGGAAAGTATTGGGGAGTCTGAATGGTTCGACGGTGTCCCAGCGTTTGGTTAGTATGTAGGTTTGGTGTAAATATTTGATTTTATTATTATTTTGTGTGTGTGCGTCTGTCATGTTTGGTGTTTTTTTTTTTTTTTTTTTTTATCGCTAGTGATTGAAAGCAATGCAATTGGGGTTGTAATTTTCTTGGAAATCAAAAATAGGAATCTTTTCAATTCAAAGGAGCTTTTAAATAGTATTCCATGTAGGGATATCTCAGTTGGGAGGTGGGGGGGGATTTGTTGTTAGTACTGTGTGTTTGTGTCATTTTTAGTGGTGGCAAATAATTGGTCTAGTATAGGAATATTGCAATCTCGATTATTATTATTATTTAACACCTCTAGGGAGTCCAAAGACTCATCGAGGGAGGGCACCCACTCTACAACTTTCCGTCTCCACCACTCTAACTAACTGCAACTAACCTTCATCTACACCAATCCCATCTACTGCCGACCATCACCAATAGTATTTTCACAGACAATCACAAACAGCCATGCCCATGGTGGGATTCAAACCCACAGCCTTTTGGCTGGAGAGCAGATACGCTAACCACTCGCCCAACCAGGTAGACACAGTTGGTCCAAAGGGAGTCCAAAGACTCATCGAGGGAGGGCACCCACTCTACAACTTTCCGTCTCCACCACTCTAACTAACTGCAACTAACCTTCATCTACACCAATCCCATCTACTGCCGACCATCACCAATAGTATTTTCACAGACAATCACAAACAGCCATGCCCATGGTGGGATTCAAACCCACAGCCTTTTGGCTGGAGAGCAGATACGCTAACCACTCGCCCAACCAGGTAGACACAGTTTTATAGGAAAAAAAAAAAAAAAAAAAAGGCAGACTCAGTATAATACGTATTGCATCCTGATTGGCATCCAAACTTATAAACCGTGTTAAGCAATAACATGTTGGTCTGAGCTTTTGTATTTCTGAGTTTAAGTAAATTTTGCAGTTTGCTACTGGCAGTGAAGACAATGTTGTAATATGCATGTTTAAAGAATGTGTTATAGATTTATAAACGTTATGGGTATATCGGAATTTTAAGCATACACTGCTTGCAAAGAAATAAACGGCTATTACCAATGATAAGGTACATCATGCTATGGAACAAGACACATGTTTGAAGCTGGTATGTTTCCTAGTCAGTGCAACTATGCAAGTGAAATGGCTGCGAGAAGGGGGCTGACAGAGTTTGAAAGAGGTCTTGTGATAAGATTCCTTTTTGCAGTCCTATCTGTTTGGGAAATTGGACCATCCCACGACAAAAATAGTGACAGCATGCCGAAATGGAAGTGCAGGGAATCAAAGATTTTTTCTACGGTCATCTTTTGTCAACAAAGATGACCGTAGCATGCTAGGAAGGATAAAAGGTAAAACCACCATTCTTCGGTGGTTTTACCTGTTACTGAATGCAAAGTTCCGGGCATTAACTAGAACATGAATCTGCACAAACATTCAGAACTCAGGCTCACAACATGGGTTTCCATAGCATACGCAAGTCCCACATTATCCGAAGTAACATGCAGTATCGTCTTCAGTGGTGCAAAGAGCGTGTACAGTGGGACTTGGAAACTTGGAAAGCATATTATGGAGAGACAAATGACGCTACACTTACGGAGCAGATAGACAGGTGTGGATGTCCCAATGAACTTCTCTTACCAGACTGTGCAACTCCCAAGTATGAAATTTGGAAGTGGCACTGTGGTTCTATTTTTCCTGGTTAGTCCTCGGACGGACCTCTGTGGTGCCAAGAACATTGAACTCTCAGAGGTATCTGAAAATTTTTGGACAATGGAATGTTTCCTACTTTATGAAGTTTCTACAGAACTGATGATTCTCTTTCAGCAAGAGAATGCACCATGTTATAAGGCTGCTGTAACTGCATGGTTTGTGGGTATGAATGTCAACACACTTGACTGGCCTCCACAGAGCCCCGATCTCAACCCTATTGAAGAGAGTGAGGAGAATGAACTGGAGCATTAGGTGTGTGTGTGTAGGGACGACAGTCCATTCTTCCATACAGGAAGAATGGTCCAAAATTCCCTTTGATTGCTATCATACACTTGTGGAAAGTATGCCCAGTAGTATTGTTGCAATCATTTTTGATATCGAAAGGATTTTGATATATATTTCTTTGCGAAGAGGAGATCATGATTATGGACAGAATGAATATAATAATCTGTTGATGATGAAGTTGTCAAGAATGGAAGATGTATGATTTCTTGGTTTAAATCAGTGACAGATCATCATTACTGGCAGTGAAGACAATGTTGTAATATGCATGTTAAAAGAATGTGTTATAGATTTATAAACGTTATAGGTATATGGGAATTTTAAGAATACACTGCTTGCAAAGAAATAAACGGCTATTACCGATGATAAGGTACATCATGCTATGGAACAAGACGTGTTTGAAGCTGGTATAAATTACAGAAAGTGAAGAAATGTTTGCAAATATTAAGACTGGAAAATAAAAATAAAGAGAACAATATGAAACAGCAAAGTACAGAAATCTGTATGGCCACTAAAGATGCTTTTCTTTGTAGAAAAGAAAAGCATCTTTAGTGGCCCTGCATTATGAAGTTAATTTAGGGAGTGGTCTTACATTGAAATCATTACTGTTTTAGTTCAATATTCTATATCATTTTCTTAACTTTCAGTGAACACCTACCAGATATGTATTTTCCAATTAAATTTATTTTGCATCAGTATCTGATCATTTGAAAAATTCATTTCATGACACTAAAAAATTAAATATAATTGTATAAAACATAAGGAATAAAAAGAATTGTTCATTAAAAAAAAAGTACACTATGCATGAAGTCAGCAGACTCATCAGAGTTTCATTCACTAGCAACAAATCTTGAAATCCTTAACATTCCCTGCATCAGCAACATATTTCAGTGATGCATTCCATTCACTGACAATTCTCCATGTAAAAAATATCCTTACATCCCTCTTCACCACACCCTAATGTAATTTCCAGGGATAGCCTATGTCCTTCCCCTCTCACCTTCTGCTCATTTTTATAATCCATTCACTAACTTACACGTTAGTATCTTTCCCTCCTATCCACCAAATGCTGCCCATATTTCTTCAATCTCTCTCTCTCTCTCTCTCTCCATAGCCAGCATTTCAGAGTAGTGATATTGTCTTAATCACTCTTCACTTGACCATCTCCAATGTTTCCACATCACAATGAAAGTGAGGTGACCAAATTGAGCACAACAATCCAAGTGTATTCTGAGTATTACTTTATACAGTGGCACAACCAATTCCTTCTCTCTACATGTTAGAGTACTTTTATCATGGTGGCACTACGACGTGCATTCATTGCAACACTTGCAATACGCATTTTAAACTTCTGTCCACTTTCAATCATCACATCACTTCCAAATCTCGAATCTCTTCTGCTTCGTCCTGTTCAGCATCGTCAATACAGTACACAGTCTTTTATTCTGCATTCTGAAATGCAACACACTTGTATCAGCGATGCTTCTTATAATTCTTTCCATCTTTGCATGTTCATCAAACATTTGTTGATCACCAGTCAATTCACATGATATATCATCTACAAACAAGTTAAACAGCAGGTGCCCAAGCACAAACCCTTGGGCACGTCACTGGTTATCCTTCTTTTTTGAGTTCTACTTCATACACAACTCACTGCCATCATTCAGAAAGCCAATCAGCAATCCATCTAACCAATATGCTATTTATTCCCATCCTGTGCAGCTTCTTCACTAACTTTTCACATGGTAATCTGTCGAATGCTTTTGAAAAAATCCCAGAATATCACTGTATATGATTCTCCCTTAACTACTACGCTTGTTACCTTATCATAAAATGTAAGTAAATTGGTACAAAAAAACTCACTGTTTACAAATCCATGCTATTATACAGTAAACTAAGTTCATGAACCCAATATTGCATTCTCTTTGTAACCAATCTATCTTACACATTGAGTACAAGTGGAATTATAAATACTGGTCTATAACCGGAAACTTCTGTTCTAGATCCATGCTTGTGAAGTGGTACTACGTCTTTCTTGGCACTCCTTAGGAACTTTACTCACTGCAAGACTTTCATTAAATAACCAGACATAGCTAACTGTTATGCACATTCTTTAAGATGATGTGGCATGGAGTCTTATTAAAATCTAACCCAATCAACAAAAGATACACCTTTAATTATTTCACTTCCAATTCTTGTAATATTTGCCTTAGGAGAATATATTGCATGGCATCCTTTACACCAATATGGTATACCCCGATTCCACTATATTCTTTGCAACTGTCACTCTGCTGCTGTGACTATTCACCAGTGTCATCCTGCTATAATTATTCTTTCTCTTGTCATATAGAGGAAGAGTTCCCTGGAATTAACCTTGGCCTGACCAGCCAATCTCCTCTCATTCTGCATCTTTTTTTTCTTTACAATGCTTGTCACCTTCCTAGCCTGCATTTTGTTCTCTTCATGGATCCTGTATCCACCAACAGTCTTTTACCTGCTCTAGAGCATTTTCTTTTCCAAACACAACATGCTCGATTTCACTCCTACTCTCTTATCCCTTGTTATGCAGTTACTGCTTGTGTCAGATACTGTCTTATGAATTTCCAGGTACTCTCAACATATTTTATGCACAGCTCATCCACTCGACTTATTGAAGCTAGTTTACTGCAAATCTTCCTATAATAACTTACCACATATTTACACATATGTACACTTATGGCAGTAACCTTTTCATATTTTACCATTTCTCAAACAAGAACCTCATAATCATTCTCACCAACAGGAGCAGTGTGAGTAGCTCATTAACAACTACATATTGTCAAATATCACCAAATCCATAACATTGTTGCCTCTAGTTGCTTCAATCACACATGCTGCTTAAGATATTTATCCCTCAAAAAACAAAAACAAACACTCTTCTTGTTCCCATACACTCTCCCCTCCTTCCATTCTATATTACTGTAATTAAAGTGTCCCATGTAAAGGAATATTAAAGTCAATTCGCCTACACATTTCACAATAAGTATTTCATTTCCTGGCCTATAACAGCACCCTATCAGACACTAGCCTGTTAATTTCTACTTCACACCATACTTATTAAAATTCTATGCATGAATTAACAATTTTGACACTTTTTGCGTCAATATTGATAGGTTGAATATGTGGATGTAACAGCAAAAGGCAATGGAATGCCATAAAGGCAAGGTATGAATGCCAATCAGAGTCAGGATCAGGGAAACAGGGGTGATCAGACCGAAGAGCGAGAGAGAGAGAGATGTGGTATTCTTGCTGCTATACCACATCTCTCTTTGGTCTGACCACTCCTGTTTCCCTGATCTCGACTCTGATTGCCATTCATACCTGTCTTATCCTTAACTTTATGCATTCCATCCATATATTCAACCTTGTATCCATCTACATCCTGTCATACAACTAGTTTAGCTATGCTATTCTGCATCACTAGTATGCTTAGATTGTTTGCTACATTAACCACTTGATTCTGTGCCTTATCAGCAAACAATAGTCTTTCTATATGCTCAATACCAAACCCATTCAAATTCAATCCATCAACCTTAATCCATTTCAATTTTCCTTCAAATTCACACCACAGATTCAAAAATTGATTCCCCTTTGCTTCACACAACTTGGCCATCTTGTTATTCATTATCTTAGCTCTCCTAAATTCACTATTGTTAATTGTCATATCTGGGCAACATCTTTTCCAACAACACCATTATCCTTTGTGGTGCGACTTTCTTTCTTGACTACTTGTATTAGAAACTACAACACATTTTAGGAATTTTAGTCAAGTGAGTAATATTTATTATCCTACTAGTTTCACTGATTTTTGCTATTGGTATCTTCAGGGATACAATTGGTAAGCGATATGAAGGTAACAGACTAGGTTTTAACTGACAGTTCTAATTCATACAAAATTAGTACTGTGCGAGACAATACGCGTGTCTCGGAAACATGATTTATTTGTTACGAGACATAATGTAATTGACGTGAAAGTTCATTTCTTTGGTGTTTAGTGATAAAGTTTTCCAAATTTCCGGTAGGATTAGACCTTGATTCTTATTTAGGTTTCCTGTTGAACGGGCGATTATAGCAGCTTCCTCGAAGGTTCTGGAATGGTAGTTCTCTTCTATATAGGGCATATGACTCTTATCCCACTCAATAAGATGGTTGGTAGTCTGAAATATCTTGTCTAACATAGCCTGTGTGCTCCTTCTGTCTCGTTTCGAAGCTTCTAGAGGTCTGACCAATGTAACTAACGCCATAGGAACAAGGTATATTATATACGCCAGAATACTTGTAGAATGGATGAGGGTCTTTCGGTGATTCTAAAAATTTCCGAATAGTATTGACTGGCTTGAATGTTACTCTAATATTGTGTGGTTTTAGAAGGATAGCCAATTTTTTTGGAAATGGTGCTGACAAATGGAATAGTTATAGTACTGATGTATTGGGTGTCATCATGCTGTCTTTGTGGTTATCTGAAAAGAGAATCTCGTTACAGAGTCTTTTAGGACAACCATTTAAGGATAGCTCTCTTCATTCGCCCTTCTCCGAGAAAGAATTAGCCATACGAGAGCCTTGCTCAGCCAAATAGACTCTCAATGCTATGATTTGTTCACAGACATCTCTAATAACCTTGATGTAGATACCTGGCAACTTTTAGATAATATGATTAAAAACAGTTATGCTAAAACCTTCAGTTACAGCAAAAGGACGCAAATTGATAAATTCAACTTGCTATATGATAATTACATTACCTCTAAACCGTCTTTACCAGATAACCAAGTGATAATGAACCTATCTAAACACATTTTAACAAAACCTGAGATCTCAATTCTCAAAAAAGAATTCAATTTCACCTTAAAACCTACTGCTATTCCTAAAATAGAGTTCATCTGCAACTTAGAAAAAGCCCTCTCATTGCTACCACACCCAATAGCTAATGACCTACGATTAAAAAGCAGCATAATCCTCTCCGCTCCTTCAAGATCTCCTAACACCAACTCTAACCAAATGGAAAGAACATTACTCAAATTAAAGAATAATAAAGACATCATCATACTTAAAGCTGACAATGGCAATAATACTGTTATTGCAAAAGTTATTGCATATTATAAAACATTATGAAGAGAAAATTAACAATCTATTATCAGACACATCTATCTATGATGTTCTCAGTACAGATCCTAGGCAAAAAAAAACATTCACAACTCTGATACTTATATCAAAAACTCACAACATTTTATTGAGAAATTAAAAAACATCCCTATTTCTGAATATGATATACCAGCAAGCCTCGACGTCACATCTCTGTTTACAAACATTCCAGTTGTGGAAGTCATCAACATCTTAGACAACTTGTTCCCAAGAAACATCACTACGTTGTTCAATCATTGTTTAACTTCAAATTATTTCATTTGGCAAAAAACTGCCTACAAACAACTTACCGGATTAGCCATGGGTAGCCCCCTCTCTCCTTCTTGTGCTGACTTATTCATGGAAGACCTAGATAAAATCTTATCTCAAATTACCCCAAAACCTAAAACTTGGTACAATATGAAGATGACATCTTTATCATTTGGAATCATAAGAAAGAAGAACTAATGGATTATCTCAACAAAATGATATGATCCTTCTAAAACCACACAATATTAGAATAACATTCAAGCCAGTCAATACTATTCGGAAATTTTCAGGATCACCGAAAGACCCTCATCCATTCTACAAGTACTCTGGAGTATATAATATACCTTGTTCCTGTGGTGTTAGTTACATTGGTCAGACCTCTAGAAGCTTCGAAACGAGACAGAAGGAGCACACAGGCTATGTTAGACAAGATATTTCAGACTACCAACCATCTTATTGAGTGGGATAAGAGTCATATGCCCTATATAAAAGAGAACTACCATTCCAGAACCTTCAAGGAAGCTGCTATAGTCGCCCATTCAACAGGAAACCTAAATAAGAATCAAGGTCTAATCCTACCGGAAATTTGGAAAACTTTAATTAGATCACTAAACACCAAAGAAATGAACTTTCACACCGATTACATTATGTCTCGTAACAAATAAATCATGTTCCCGAGGCACGTGTATTGTCTCACACAGTACTAATTTTGTATGAATTAGAACTGTCAGTTAAAACCTAGTCTGTTACCTTCATATCGCTTACCAATTGTATCCCTGAAGATACCGATAGCAAAAATTGGTGAAACTAGTAGGATAAATATTACTCACTTGACTAAAATTCCTAAAATGTGTTATAGTTACCATTATCCTTTATTTGTCGCAACAAACTCCTCAAGTCCCTATCAACATTTTTTTTTTTCACTAAGTCATTTGTGCCCACAACTACCACTAATTCTGATGTTTCTCTTTCCTTCTGTGTAAAAGTTACTTTTTTCATTATTCCACCAGGTAGGATATTTTTTGTGTACTTTACTAGTAATGACATCTCCAATGATCGCATCTCCATACAATTATTCTTTGACTCTTTCTTCATTACACTAACTTCCTTCTTCTCATTCAAATTCAATCCATCAACCTTAAACCATTTCAATTTTACTTCAAATTCACACCACAGATTCACAAATTGAATCCCATTTGCTTCACATAACTTGGCCATCTTGTTATTATCTTAGCTCTCCTAAATTCACTATTGTTGTCATATCTGGGCAACATCTTTTCCAACAACACCATTATCCTTTATTTGTCGCAACAAACTCCTCAAGTCACTATCAACATTTTTTTTTTTTTTTTTTTGAACTAAGTCATTTGTGCCCACAACTCTCACTAATTCTGATGTTTCTCTTTCCTTCTGTGCAAAGCATCAGTTACTTTTTTCATTATTCCACGAGATAAGGATGTTTTTTGTGTACTTTACCAGTAATGACACCTCCAAAGATTGAGTCTCCATACAATTATCCTTTGACTCTTTCTTCATTACACTAACTTCTTTCTTCTCATTCACATCAGCCAATGCCTTCTTTAGGTGTTTAATCTCATCTTCCAGATATTTCATTTCACTTTTCATTTTGACTAACTCTTCTACTGTACTACAGTCCCAACTCTAGCTCCCATATCTAATTGCTCTAACTTATGAATTCACTTTTCTCATAAATTAATGCTTTCCTTCTTTTTGTTTGCTCTAACAGTCTACAAATATTTCACATTTTTCGGTGCATAAATGTGAAATATCCATGAATCTATGAATTCTCTCACCCCTTCCTGATCCCCGAGAAATCCAGCCAACCAAATCTGTGAACAGCAGTCAAGATACAGCTGATGTTCCAAGTAAAATTTTGAGCTATTTTACCAACTTATTGCAACATGCCCTCTGAACTACTTTTGTCCACCCTTATCCCCAAGTTTCAACAATTTCCTGCAAACCTAACATTTTTCAACATTGAATTGACAACCATTATCCTTTGCCACAATGCCAATTTATTTAAGTCATCCTGCAGGATATCTACATCACCTTTATCAACTAGTTCCCTCCTCAGTTTTACATGTGCAAATAACTAAATATCTCCCTTTAAATCTTTCCCATTATCATTAATATACAAATTAAAGAGAAGTGGCCCTAGTACATAACCCTGAGGCACTCCACTAGTCACCCTCATTCTCTAGATTCCACACCACCATATACTCCTCTCTGTCATTTCCTTATCCATGTTACCAGTTTCATATCCACTCCCATTTATTCCAACTTTTGTAATAGTTTTCTATGCTGTATTCTGTCAAATGTCTTTGCAAAGTCAAGCAGTATCACAGTGTAGTCATTTCCCTTATCTAATTCTGCCGTCACTCTATTATAAAATGTGAGTAAATTACTAAGGCAGAAACTATCTTTTACAAAACCATGCTACCCACCACAGAGTATCATATTCCTATCCACTCATTGCTGGATTTCACTTTTAACTTAGCTTTAAGATAATCAGGAAATTTTATAAAGCTTTGAAGAATATGAAAAAAGAAAAGAAGGAATGCTTGTTAAAATTCACCAAGCAGAAATAAAGAAATTCTAACAAGGCAGAAAGATACACTGGTATCCAAAAGCTAAGGACAAACTACATTTTTACCAGTGCATGAAAAAATTTTCATGACTACAGCCAAATGTGGACATAAATTTATTGCCAGCATACTAATAAATTGTATTATACAAAATATGTGTTATAAATTTTGTACAAATTAAATTGCAATATGTTTTTGGCAAAAGTTACAAATTTCCTAAGGACATAGTTAAGGAATTAATGTAGAGTGCTTACAGAAAACTATGCGAGGAGACATTTCAGTATGGAATATGTCCACCCTGAACTGCGATGCAGTTCTCACGTCGTACCATGCTTAGCACCAAGTGATTCAAGTGATTAAGGCAAACTGGCTCACTCCTCCTTCAGAGCAAGGGAGGCATTGTTTGTTTTCTGGAGAAGAATTTTGAGCAACAATGCATCTCCCTATTGCTTCCCAAACATGTTCTATGGGGTTAAGATCTGGGGAAGCATGTTGGCCACTCAATTCGATTAATACCTCGGTCTCAAGAAATATCTCCACTACTCGTGCACAATGTGGTGTAGAACTGTCATCTATAAAAATGAATTCTTTGCCTACAGTACCACAGAGCAATTGAACATGATGTGGAAGAATGCACATCTTCATTGCACTATCGTTCACCAGTCATACTTCCTTCTTCCAGCACTTGTAGTTTGGTGGATCCATTAAGCATAATGCCTCCCCACACCATGATCCTCCAAGCACAGCTGTATCCATCCCTTTCACACCAGATCAAGTGTCATCTAGAATCAAAGGAAACAATAAAACGACTTATCTGTAAAGGGTACATTAGCCCATTGGTGCCTTGTCCAATTTTTATGGATACAAAAACACTGACAATGTACTCTATCATGAACTGTGGATAAAGGGATGCAGACCGCAGGCCTTTGGGCATATAGGCCAACTTTTCACAGCCATCTTACCACAGTTTTTCAAGATATCTGCATACCTGTGATTGAATGGAGCTGACTTTCAAGCTGACCTACCATAGTGTGTCGATTATATTTCACTGTTATAACCAAAAATCTGTCTTCGTGCTCCATGATAGAGCAAGGGTGACCTCTTAGCAAACGTTTGGAACACAGTCCATTGGTTTCGAACATTGCCAAGAACCTGGATACAATGATATGATTCCCAACTCTAATATTAGTAATTTTGTGTCCTTCAAGCATTCCAATAATTCTTCAATGCATGTTTTTTTTTACTCGTACATATCTACTCCTCCAAATTCAAAATTCTGAACCTGTTCAATGAGTTCTTATCTCTTATGTTGCTGGTATTGTTAGACCAATTTTTAAAATTCTCAAGAAATATAACCTAGTACCCACATTTTTTTCCTATTAAGAAACTCATTTTGGTTACCTTCCACTAAGAATAAACAATCTCCACTATCTCTCACAGGTGTTTATCAAATTTCCTTGTGATTGCCATCTCTTTTATTGTGGGCAAACACAACATCCTGTTTCCCACAGGAACACCAATCCTATATCAATCATTGGTAAGTCTGATTTAGCACAGCATTGAATTGACATTAGTCACAGCATCTTCTGGCTTGATTTTCATCTACTTCATTGGTGCTGCTGCAAATTTGAGTGTTTGTTCAAAGAGAGAGCAGGAGTGCTAATACATCACCCAGATCTGAACCATAATGACTGTCTTTCTTTATCTAAAATTTGGGAGATTCTAAATTACTTATAAGCAGTAATTTTGATTTTCTCCAATCACATTTTTCTATGTACTGTATTGTACTTACTATATTACATTAGAGTGTGGCTCATATCATTAAAAATTCACAGTTCTTGTTGCCTATGTTTTAAAATGTAATTTCACTGAAAATGATCTATCAGATTCAGATTGAAATAGTCAATTTAATAAAGTTTTATTGACTTCTTGTGTTGATGTGTTTCATTATTTGTTTTCTACTATGTCAAAAGTGCCATTAAAGATATGTTCAGTCAACTGCAAACCATCAAAATGAAATCTCTCAGAAAGATAGAAGGCAAAATCAGAAGAGATAAGATATGCAATAAAAACAACTTTAGAAGTAAAACCACTAAAAGGAAATGGTGATAGATGGTTTGAACATGTTCATATAATGAAAAATTAGATATCCAAAGAAAGCTTGGCAAGAAAGACTGCAAGACTCAAAGATCTAAGCAGACATGGAAGAGGAACATCCACACACTGAAAAATAAAAGAGTAGGATGGAAAGATGCCAAAGTACTAGACAGAGATCAAAAGAATCAGCATGTTCTTTGTAGTACATCTACATCAGGTAGAAGAAGATCAACCAAGTAAGTACATCCCTTACCCACATACTGTCCTTACTCCAATACTAGTTACCCAAGTTGAAATCATTCATAATGATTATTCATTTTGTGTCCAATAAACTATGCATCAAGTTCATGATCTATAACAATATCCAACTATATATTTGATTTTGTCAGCCTGCCTCCCTCTCTCCAAACCCAGATAATTATTATGCAATATTCTATGACTAAAATTACAATCAACAGCTATTATTTCTTTAGCATTATTCAAAATTTGAATTACCCAAAATTCAATATCATAAAAACAAATAAAAATAAAAGTAACCTTTAGGAAAGAAAAGATAAGGCAGGAAGAGAGTAATCCACAGCGACAGAAGCAGGCATCAAAAAGAAATCTATTTAAAAAGACCTGTAACTATTCCTCTCAGCAGTTTGAGCATAAAGGAATGTAATACAATATGAGCATTATAATTACTACTACTTTTATTACAATTGCTCATACTGTATTACTTAGTGTAATATTAGCTAAAATAATTCACAATTAACTGGCTGCTGTTTCAAGTTAATGAAGGAAAAAAAATGCATTACAGAAGTTAGTGCAACATGCTGCCAAACTGCAACAAACACACACACACAGGTCACTAATTGCAATACAATGTGATTAGGTGTAGAACGTTTTTTTTGTAATTAGTATTGTGTGAAATATTATTTCATGTTGAAAATAAAAGGTCCAAATCAAGACATGCCAGATCATGTTTTTTTTTTTTTTTTTTTTATTATCTCAATTATTTTTTCGTTATGACATGATATAAATATTATGACCAACACTCATTTATGATAAAAAAAAATTATTTTATACCTATTACAGCTAAATTACGAGGTGATATATACTCATCAAATGCAGCTTCCAAAGCTACTCTAATATTATTTTCATGGAGATAATACAAGCGATCTTGTGTTATCAGAGATTCCAAGACAGGTTGCATTAGAACTTGTAAAAGCTGTAATGTAATTAAAAAATATTAAATAAGCCTATACAGGACAAGAAAATATAATCATATATATATATATATATAATATGTATACACACTGGCAATTTACACTGTTTAAAATATGGATATTATTCAAGAGATATGCATAAATGCTGACTGAATATATGAGACCACAAAATCAAACTTAGAGGTCAATCATGTCAGCTGTGCCATTTATTATATATTTCTAAAAAGACTGCGCCAATTTGTTATCTATGTAGAGTAACTATTTTATTACTGAGTGTTACGTAAATAATAGGCATTCAAAAATATTGGTGCAGTGACTTAATTATTATTTTCATAGTCCAAGAAATTATTTACTATAAAAAAAAATAAAAAAAAAATATATATATACACACAAACACAAGGTGGTTCAAAATTCAACGTACAAACTTTGAGGAGAGATAGAGAACATCAAAATCAACTATATTCACATAGAAAAGCAGACTGGAAACACCACCGGAAGGTACTAACAGGGACACAAAGATACAGAAATAACACAAGGCAGTAAGTAATGTAAAAAACTTTATTACGCATAACTGAACAGTTCACTAGTAGTTGGATACATAATATGGTAAACGAGGTGCATGTCTGCCATCTCAGTGTTCGTAAAACGACACATGTTCTTCATACAACGTCGAAAGCTTGAATCCCACGAACAATCTTTCATATTGATATTTACTATGGTGTAGTCAAGTGGTTTTCTTCCAGCGCATTCTGTGGTGGGTATCTAGTGCATAGTCTGCAAGTCCTGAGTGGCTGTAGTAGGACAGTTTACAGCTGAGGGACCTGGTATACTCCAGGTAGGTCTAGGGGAAGTGGCTGGTCTTTGGTGGAGTGGATAAGGGATGTCAATTTCTTATGTGGTTTGTAACAGGTAATCAGGTCTTTTTTTTTTAGGATTTTTGTGAGCTTTTCAGACATGTCCCAGATATATGGAATGGTGATAGATTTAGTGTAATTTTTGTTAAGAAGGGGGAGGAGGAGGAGGGAGTTGTGGTTAACTGGTTTTAATATTTACTGGATTTTTTGGCAGTTGTAGCCATTGGCTAAGAAGGTGTTAAGGATATGGTTTAGTTAGAGCATTGTTGTCTGAACAGATTAATTTAGCCCTGTTATATAGGGTTATTATAATCCCGTATTGTTGTAAAGGGGAGTGTGATTGCTGGTGAATGCATCTACCTATATGAGTTGGTTTTCTGTAAACAGAGAAAGCCAAGGCTCCATCAGGCTGGTGTGTAATCAGAGTATCTAGAAATGGGAAACTTGTTTTCTTTTTCCAAGGTAAACTGGATTCTGGGGTGTTGATTGTTTAAGTGTGTTAGGAAGTTGTGGAGTGTGTCTAAGCCATGGGGACAAATAGCAAACACATCATCCACATAGCGTAGCCTGACAGTATGTTTTTGTGGGACTGAGTTTAAGGCTTTTTCTTCAAAAGGGATCATAAAGAAGTTTGCCAGGAGTGGAGAACCCATGGCTGTACCCTCCGTTTGTAGAATTTTCCTTGCCAAACAAAATAACCCGATCTCATGGTGAACTGAAATAGGACTGAGATATCAGGAGGAAATTTGGCTTGGATGAGATCTAAGGTATCTTTGAATGGGACATTTGTGAATAAGGAGGAGACATTAAAATCAGTGTGTTGGAGTGAGAGGTTCTATATACTGGCTTTAAAGTAGGTTGAGTTTTTAATGTGTGAGCACTTCGGCTAATTTGTATGTGGGGGAAATTAATGCCATCCCACAATGGGATGTAATGGCACATTCTGTTTATGGATTTTTGGTAGTCCATATATTTGGGGGAGGGGGAGGGGGGGTCTACAGTTGAAAGCTTTTAGTCTACTAGTCACTTCCTCAGGCCAAGAAGTCACCTTCTAAAGGAGCCTTTGAGTGCTCTGATTTGGGAGCTGATGGGATCATATTCAATGGGGAGAGGTAGGTAGAACAACCTTACAGTAAAGTGGAAAGCTTACCTGTGTAGTCCATTTGGTTGAGGACCACAGAGGCATTTCCCTTATCCACTTTGGTGATTGAATACTATTTTGCTGTTGTTCTTCATTTCCTGTAGAGCTTAAGTTCTTCCGTTGTAAGAGAAATGATGGAAAGATACTGGAAATTTGGAAAAAGCTTTTGATTGGATTCAATGGGAAAAAGTCTGGGAAAGTTTGGAAAAGATAGGCATAGAAAAAGAAGAAATAGTCATGATTAAGAACGTGTATGTTAAGTCCAAGAGTCGTGTGAAGACTAAATTTGGTAATATGGAGGTTTACACTTAAAAATGGACTACAACAAGGCTCATTGTGGTGATGAATAGCATCCTAGATATGGTTAATGACCAGAAAGGAAAAACAGCCGTGTTTGCAGATGATGTAGTGATTTGTGCACATTCATAAAAATAACTACATAAGAAACTAGGCAAATGGAATAATGTGACACAGAACTATGGATTACATATTAATAGTAGAAAGTGTGAGAGCATGGTTTTAAATCTTAGTGAAAATGTAACCATTAATGGTGTTAGAGACTCAATGGGCAAGATTTGAGGAGTAGTGAAAAATTCAAATAACTGGGAAATATACTTTCTAGCGATGGAAGTTTAACCAGGAGATAAAGAGGAGGATTTCACTAGGTCAAACTTTTTTTTTTTTTTACCAGTGTAAGTAGTCTACTTTGGGACAGCAAGGTCAAATTTAAGTGTAAGCTCTTGATTAACAAAAGTAACTTTTGTCCATTTTGACTTATGCAGCAGAGACCTGGATACAACAAAAAGAGACATGAATAAATACAAGCAATGGAAATAAAAGTTTTAAGGACAATGGTGACAAAAACAAGACAGAATAAGAAATGTGGACCTATGTTATAATTTCGGGCTAAAAAGTGTTGAAGAAATACTTCTGAGCTCTTGCTTGAGCTATGTGGTCAGAATGTCTCATTTGGACATCTAATGAGAATGAAATTAAAAAGAATAGTAAGAAGAATGTGTGAAATGAAATTTGAGGGGAAGAGAGACCAAGATGAAGACCACAGAAAAGGTGAAGAGACCAGATAAGAGAAGATCTGAAAAAGAGAAACCTGAACTGGTACAGTGTTCACAAAGGGAGAATTTGGAAGGATAGAAAGAAATGGAGAAATTGAATCTGCCTGACCTGACAGTTTTTTGTTGGAACGGTTGTTGCTAAAGAAGGAAAATTAATATTCTTCATAGATGTCACACGTGCATAAAGTTTGAAGGGCAAAAATAAACATTTTGTCACAAAATGCTTGAAACACAAAAAACTGTCACCTGGAGATATTAGTAGCAATTCGGAGGTAAAAGCCCCAATCAGGCAACTCCAAAGCCAAACCCAAAAGGTGGGATATGTTCATGTTACAAATGATATGTAATTACAACCTTGTTTGTAACATTACTCTATGCCAGTTATAAATTAAATTTCATTCAATTCAATCTAGGGAAATGAAGTTACTAGTTTACTTTTTTATCCCATTTTCCCATTAAAGATAGTCTTAACTGAAACCAAGATGAGATGGCTTGACAAATTTTAATAAGGATCTAAATACCAAATTTCAACAAAATCCATTCCAGTCAGAATCAAGAAATAACCATATATGCTCTGATTTTATCAAAGAGAAACTAAATAGGTACTTAATGATTGAATCATATTTTATATATATATATATATATATAAATACTTCACTTACAGTTAAAACTTCAACTAGCGGCATCAGGGGTTCATATCTTTTGTAACATGCTGAAAGTTTCTCTTTTTTTTCTTCTGCACTTAAGTTATCTGAAAAGTGCAACAATATGCCCATTACTGATATTATATTATAATATTTTATAATATAACTTATTATTCAAAGGATGCAAAAAAGTTTACACAACTGGTTCCCAACAGTTTTTGAGTAATTCTTCATGTTCAAAAACCAAGATGTTGTTTTGGAATTACAGCCAAACAATTCAAGCTATGAGGACAGGGTATCATGTGTCTTAAATTTCATGTGCTCTTCTGATCAGATTACCTGTTATGAAAGATGAAAAACTTTTGTTTTCAGGAGGGTGGAAACCCTACCACCTTTGTATGAAACTGGCTAACTCAAATTCAGTTGAGAAAGAACAATCCAGATGGGATTCAATCCCAAACCTTTTCAACCAAAGGATACTGCTGATACTGACAGCTACTAAATCACATAAATCACCAACGGAGAACACACAGGAGGAGAGTTGTATTATGGAAGGGTGCTTGCTAAGAAGTTTTTTTTGGTTAAATATTTAGGAGATTTGATGTGAGCAATATGAAAAACATGACAATAGTAAAAGTGAATTGATGAGGTTGAGGAAGGAATTCTGCTGGGTGCAGAGTAAAAGTGTAAGAAGATACCAGAAAGAAGAAATGAAGATAAACAATGGTAATAAGGCCAGAAAGTGGTACAGTACCATATGGTGAAGGATGTTAAGATAGAGCAATTGGTGGCAATGTGTATAAGAAGAGTGACTGAGGCTGTGAAGAGGAGTGAAAATGCAGAAGAATTGAGTTGGTTGGAACAAATGATTTACAAGGAAATGCAAATTATGTAGCATGGGATTTGAGAGTGCTTGAGGTGTGATAACAAAGAGCTAAAGAAAAAGGCAATGACTATGAATGGCATGATAACGTGGATGTGCAGGGAGAGAGAGACTTTGGATAAGTGCATGTACGAGATAAATATGAAGTTAGGGAAGAGCTATTTGTTGGAGACTGTCAGTAAGCTGGGAAGACTGCTGTTGAGAGAAGTGTATGTGGATTCAGTCAGAAAAACAATTAGATGGTGAGGCTGTGAGTGTAACCTACCAGGATAGGTAGGAGATGAATGGTAGTGGTATAAGAGACAAAGTTTCAGGGATGACCTCATCAGAAGTAGTGAAGTCAAATATTTTCTGGAAAGATAGGTGAGAAATTTTGGGAAGGTGGGAGGAAAGAGAACAAGGAGCAAACTACCATGCTCATACACCTATGCAAAGTGTATTAAGAATAAAATGGCAGAGTTCGTAGTATTGAAAATATGAGTCAGTTCACAAATTATGAGTTAAGTGGAACATGTTGACAAAAAATTATATAATAATGGAAATAGAATAGAATGGATACATCACTCTTCAAGAAGAGAGAAAAGATAAAATAGGCAAGTAGGGTAATGCCGATGACATCGGTAGAGTTGCCCCCCCTGTAGGTGGAACTTGGAGGAAGTAGCTCTTGGCTAGAAGGAGAAGAACAAGAGGTCATCCCTTAAAGATGGGTAAGGATGTCGTTAGTAAAGGCAAGAGCACTAGATTTTTTTTCTTCGAGAGTGGTGAATGAATGGGATGAGTTGCCTGAGTCAGTTGTGAGTGCTTTGTGTGTTAATGATTTCAAGCAGAGGGTACAATAGATATAGTGTTGATAGTTTGGGTCCCCCACGATGAGTCTTAAGACTCCATGGAGATACCCATCAATTAATAAAAATAAACAGCTTTGAGGCCATTTGATGTGAAGTTGAGGGAAGCAGGAATTATAGATATGTAGATGAAACTGGTATTTGATTGACACGTGATAATAATGGGTGACTATAGAAATAATGAATGGAAGCAGAAAAGAAAGAACATGTGGAGAATACATTTTTGAGCTGCTTAGAGATAACTACCTTTCCAAACTGACTCAGGCAACTCATCCCATTCATTCACCACTCTCGTGGTGAATGAATGGGATGAGTTATCCAAATAATATGAAATTAGATGTATACTTTACTACGGAGAACTTCACTCCAGGAGGTGGAAAAGACAAGGGATATAGGGGGTGTTGGTAGATAAGGAGCTGAAGTTCAGGGGACCAATTACAAGTTTACCCAGAAAACTGCTGCCATGAAGACACTGACAATTAGAGATAAGTAACAGTTTCACCATAAAAGGCAATAATCAGGCCACACCTGGATTTCTGCACCCACAGCTCATCACCTGAATATCAATAAGAAAACAGAGGATGCAGAGGTGAGTGACTTCCCAGGACTCTGGAATGTTGATTACAAAGAGAGATTATGGGAGGTGTTCTGAAGATAGGGAGAAGTGATATGACTAAGACAAGTTGGTTAGAGCAGTGTATCAGATTGATACATTAGAGACATCATACGAGGACATCCTTGAAGGCTGTATTTGAATCATGTAAGGAAGTTAAAAGGAGAACTGCTGAACACCAAGTAGTGAATGAGTGGAATATTCCAGCAACAAATGTTCTTGAGGCTACATGTATGATGTGTATTATGTGAGGATGGCCTCTGTGGTAATTTTTCTGATTTCATGATGACCTAGAAATAACACAAAGAATAGTAATTCTAAAAACTACACATTCTTTCTAAACTTTCCTAAAGGGAAATTTTTATGCGAAATCTCACTTGGCAAGAAGTCATCACTGGAAGCTGTATAAGGAGCACAAGCAAGGGAGTGAGAAGCAGGTTTTTTTTTTTTACATGGAGCATTGTGAATGATTGGAATGCACTGCCAAGAGCATGGTGTCTGCAGAGAATATGAATGTGTTTAAAGCATGGCATGATGAGCCTAGTGTATGAAAAAGGGATCTCTTAGATGAGTGACTCCATGGGGTCTTAGGTTGATGATAATAACATTATAAGTGAAGAAATAGTTGTTTACATCAAAAGCATAAAGCAGGAAATTAAAAGAAAATTCATGCAAAAAATACAAACTGAATCTTTTTTTTTTCTTTCGTTTACTGGCAAAGGAATAAACTTTCATAATGCTAAAACCACTATATAACATATTACCATAGTTGAGTATCTAGGCCATCATTCTATTTGCATTTAATATAATTAAAAAAACCCTGAAATAATTGATTTTTTTTTTAATTTTTCAAAAATGTCCACCATTGTAGCATCCCATATAATTGGAAATCAGATGCCACCACAAATTTCTAAAATTCCTCTCAGCAGGAGTGCTAAATACAGGACCACTGTTTTTGACCAAACACAAATTTCTATCGTTACAAAACTGCCACTACTGGCATCAGCTGTGTGGTAGTTTTTTTTAATAAGGATATCATTACATTATATTTCAGTTTTTTTTTTTTTTTAAATGGTATTTAAATAGTATTTATGGTAAAATAGTATTTATGCTCCATATGTATATGATTGAGCAGTCTCAAAAAAGAAGGATAACCAGCATTGTGCCCAGGGTTCTGTTCTTGGGTCCCATGTTATGTAAGTTATTTGCTAATGATATCTCATGTGGATTTAGATGTGCTGATGATGCAAAGTTGGGAATTATAAAAGTGTGCACTTCTAATGTTAATTCCTTTCAAGAAGATTTTAATAGACTTTTAGATTGGACAAATGAGTGGGATTGTAGTTTTAATATTAATAAGTGCAAGGTGTTGCATTTTGGAGTGCAGAGATGTAAGGCTATATATTATATTGATGGAACTGTATTGCAGGAAGTAAATGAGATTTGAAATCTTGGGGAGACAGCTAACAGCAGACTGAAGTTTAGAGGGTTTACTGTACATCATATTGCTGCAGTAATAAGGAATGCACTGACATTTAGGGACAAGAAGGTGGTTATGTCACTATATAAAGCACTGGTGAGACCATATTTGGTGCTCAGATTTGGTCACCTAGTTTTCATTGTGACGTGGAAATTTTGGAGAAGGTCCAGAGATGAATGACTAAGACAATATCAAGACCCTAGAATATTGGGAGATATTCCAGAGATTCCCTCACTAACTTAAATGAGAGATGTTTAAGTTAGTGATGGGTATAAAAGAGTAAAAGGTGAGATAGGAGGAATCAGAGGCCATTCCAGCAAGTTGTATAACAGTGTGGAGAAGATTTTTATATGGAGAGTTGTGAGTGAATGGAACACATTATCAGAACATGTTGTGAATGCAGTGATTGTTAAGGATTTTAATGTTCAGTATGATAAATATGTTGAATGAACTTCTCATGATGAGTCTGCTGACTCCATGGAGGGTGCGATGACGATATCAGCTATGGTAACGTATTAAGAATACAGGTAACCCTCGTATAACGCGGATGTTAGGTTCCATAGAAATGCCACGTTATATGAGACATAGGTCACATAGAAAAAGTAGGGTTAGGTTCCGAAATCGTTTTTTTTTTTTAAATTATATAAACAACGATAACATATCCAACAAAAACAATTTTATTTAATTCAGGTGTCATGTAAGTTAAGAAAACAAACTATGACAAATACACAGTATAAAATTATAAAAATTACAAATTGTACATAAATTTCATTGCATATAATGCATAAATGTTTCAGACACAATAAAATAAAGCGCATATTAACATTTTGTAGATGTTCTTTAAGTGGCCGGAGGTCGTCACCACTTGAAATCTCTTGGACATAATTTGTATAATTCTCATTGCATACTTCAGCTGGTTTAGTCATCAAGAAGTGAGTAATAAGACTTTGCTTTCCACTATGTTGCAATTTTTTTATTAAGTTCATAATATGGCGCTAAACAAATATCCAATTGTCTCGTGAATTTTCCCGAGCACTCCATTGAGGGATCATTATCCGTAAAATAACTTCCTAACTTTTTTGCAAAGTCCAATCCTTCTGCTAATTTCTTTAAACTGAATTCTTTAACGGATTCATCACAATCAGAATCTTCGGCAGAACTTTCCTTGCCATCTATTAATTGTACCAGTTCATCCTCATTTAAATCTGTTTCTCCATCAATTAATTCACTAATTTCGTTTTCAACCATATCGCAAAAGTCCTCTCCACCAAAAATGTGTGCGACGTTTATTATACGACTTAGCTCGACATCCATTGGAGGTACGAAATTTTGTTCCATTACGGCCATATTTTTTTCCAGGAAGCATTCAACGTAGAGGGTTGTAATTCCTTAATGTACAGAGAAATAATTTTTACGCAATTCAATATTGAAAACTCTTTCCACGCTTGAGGCAGTGTCATGTTTGGATTAGATTCCATTTTTTCCAAAATTAATTGAAATGTTCGCCGAATATAATATGACAAATGTTGATATTATTCCTTGGTCGAGTGGTTGAATAAGTGAAGCAGTATTTGGTGGCAAAAAAGGTTATTTTAATATTCGGATAGCTTAAATTTGTTGGATGGCCTGGTGCATTATCTAAAATTAGTAGAATTTTGAAGTCCATATTCTTTTTCTTTGTATAACTGTCAACATCGGGTACAAAACACCTGAAAAACCAATTTTCAAACATGCTAGCTGTAACCCATACCTTTTTTTGTTGGCCCGCCAATAAACAGGTAGGATGGACTTGTCGAGCCCTTTCATCGCACGAGGATTTGCAGATCGGTTAATAAACATTGGTTTTGTCATGTAATCACCTGATGCATTACTACAAAATAGTAGAGTAATTCTATCTTTAGAAACTTTGAATCCAGGAGCTGATCTTTCATTTTTCGAAATATAGGTGCGTTTTGGCATTTTTTTCCAATATAACTCGGATTCATCCGCATTGAACACCTGGTCTGCACTGAAACCACATTCTTGAATGATTTTTTAAGAATTCTGCTCAGGGCAGCTTCAACATCTGCTGATGCTGATTCTCCCTGGATTTTAAGATTATACAAAGAAAACCCCTTTTTAAAGTTTTCGAAACAACCCTTACTGACAGAAAATCCATGCTGAGAGATTTCTTCTGAAGAATCTTGATCAAGTTCTTTTAAATGTTTATAAACTTTGAGAGCTTTTTGCTTAATAAGGTGTCCATCCAAAGGAATTTTCTTTTGAGTGCAATCCTCTACCAAATCATTAGAAATTTCTCCATTTTTTTTCTATTAGAATATTGCGAACGAGTAATGCGCTTTGCACTTACCATTGACCCAGCAATAACACTTTCTCGGATTTTATGTTCATTTTGTTTGATTGTTCGAATTGTTGATTGATTTAAATTCAGAGTCCTTGCAACAACTCCTGTTTTTTCTCCAATTTTCAACCGATCCAAGATTTTAATTTTTTTCTTCGAGAGAAATGAATTTCCTCTTCAATGATGGTTTTTCCCTTTCGTTGCAGTTTTAGTGGCCATTACAATAAAAATAAACTTTTACATAAAAAAAAAAAAGCATTACATATGTATGTAACTCACCAGAAAATAAACTGCTCTGCTTGAGAATAACACTTATGATTTTAAATGTGCTTTCCTGGCAGAAAATAAAGACAATTTTCAACAATAAACACTTTATACAGTAAATCCTAGATGGCAAACCTATGGCGCTCATGCCAGAGATGGCACATCAACGATTTACAGGTGATATCCTTTTATACACTTATAAATTATTCAAGTTTTTTTTTTAATTGTTACAATACATACAAGCTGAATTTTGTTTTACACAAGACAGCAGCTATAAAGACGTTTTGGTGCAGCATTAACAAAAGATCGCGCGCCCCAAAGACAAAAGCAACTGACAAGTGTTGAGTTGAAATGCTAATTCTCTTCAATCGAATTCCATAACATCTGAAACTGTCATAACAACATTTCCTATCGGTTTTAACACATTCACAACAGGGTGTCATTTATCGTTCCGATGGAACTTCTCATTACTGACTGGCTCAACTCACACAAACGTTTCAACCCTTGGTTGAATTTTATGGCTTCATGTTTGCATTTGAGGTGGCAGGTGAACTCACACATTCATTATATGGCATGTTTCAATTCTTGGTAGTCTTTCATTTTAAGTTAGCCTTTGTGATCTGTCATAATGACATTGAGAATTTCAAATGCAATAAAAAAACACTTATTTCATAATTGAAAAATTGGACAATAGTTTTTAGTTAGGTACTGTGTTTCGGTGCAACATATGGTTTTGCTCAAGTCTATACAGCGTAGTTTCTGTGAGAGGGGACATGTGATTTATTAGTTAGCGCCATTTTTATTCCATCTGTCTCTAATTGTACTATTTGTTGAGAATGACAGACTGCAAAAGCCCTCTGTACAGTACCTTATTGTATTCAGTGATACAATAAAACTAAATTATTCGATACTTATAACTACTTGCACGATATGGGCAGACACAAATTTAACGAAGATAAAATTTGAATTTTAAGTCCCGCGGTGAAAAATATGAAAAAATAAATGAAGGGTTACTAGAAATTGTAGACTGCGTTATATCGAAACCGCACTGAACAAGGGATACCACAATTTGTAGACTGCATTATACGAGGGTTACTTGTACAGTGATTTTATAATTTTTTTTTATGCATGAAAGTTTTCTTTGCCAAATAATAAAAAAAAAGATGTAGAGAATCAACAGTTTCAACTTGCTTTTCTTGGTAATTGTATAAAATAAACACTTTAATATGTGCAGGGCTCAAAACAAACTTGTCTGCTCTTCTGTGAGAAGTGAGAATTTTTAGTTGATTAATGAAAACAACGAATGATGAATGAAAAAGCCAGCCTGGTTGGCTGAGTGGTTAGCGTGTCCACTCTCGAGCCAAGAGGCTGTGGGTTTGAATCTCACCATGGGCAGATATGTAAGGCTATCTATTTGGGACAGTCTCATGCAACCAAATTTGTTGAGGTTTGGCATGTTTCTTAGGGCTGAGGCTGATTCCATGAATAGTCTTTCAAATGTGAGGGGAGGGGACTAAATCACATCCTCAATACTTTCTCAGCCAATGGCTACCCCCCCCCCAACAAAAAAAATCCAAAAAACATTGAAACCGGTAAACCAACCCCCCCGCCCCCTCACAACAAGGATTACTCTAAATCCATCACCATTCCATACATCCAAGGCACCTCGGAAAAAATTACAAAAATCCTAAAAAAACATGACTTGACCTCTTGTTACAGACCATATAAAAAATTGGCATCCCTTATCTGCTCCACTAAAGACCATCCATTCCCCCCCCCCCCTAGACCTACCTGGTGCATACCAGGTCCCTTGCAGCTGTAAGTTGTCCTACTTTGGTGAAACAGACAGGACAGCGAATATCAGAACACAAGGGCTACATCCGGTTTCACCAGTACAGCCATTCTGGTTTTGCAGACCATGCTCTGGATACATGCCACAGAATACGGTGGAAGAAAGCCACAACAGTACACCGTAGCAAGTTTAAATTTGAAAGACTATTCATGGAATCAGCTTCAGCCTTAAGAAACATGCCAAACCTCAAAAAATTTGGTTGCATGAGACTGCCCCAAATTTGGGAGGCTTACATCAGGAGACCTTCAGCCCAACAGTCAAGAATACCTACACAGCTCGCTAGGGGGCACCATCAGGACTTTTAGGAAAACCATAGCTTCCTCGCTTCGTTTCTCATTTACTGTGTTTAGTGCCTGCATGCACGTCTTTATTGTAAGTTCCTTTGAAGATAGTAACGTGACGTTGCCAAAATATTGGAAATATATTAAAATTTAATTTAATGTATATTCTATTGTATGTTGTAATTTCCGTAAGTTATTTAGTAAGCATTAGAGTACTATGCTAAATAAGGGATAAAAATTTAAGGAGAACTAAAGGAATAAATAATTCCATACCAATAAGAACTGATAAGAACTGTTTCAATGCAAATGTTTAGTTCAGAAGAAGGAAATTATAATACTAATTAATGATAGAAGTCACTTATGTAAAAGTTTATTTGGAGAATTTTCAATACAGAAGATAACCACAAAAAAGAGAGAGAGAGAGATAAAACAACAATTAAATTGAAAGTGCATGATATTATATGCACTATCAACTGCAAGGGAATAAAACTCCATCTGCATTAATAGAAATCAGGAAATAAAATAATTAATGAAATATTTTTAAATTTAAATAATTAATTACAAGTTCTGAAACACATGAATAGTGATTAGTTAGAATAACTTCCCAAAAGGGAAAGTTTAAAGCAATTGTTTCTGTTAAGGTTGGGATTATGAATGTGTGCTTCCCAGCTTTCTTTGTACAGTTTTTCCCAGAAGAAAATAGCTTTTGCTTAGAACTTTAGTATTGTTTCACTGAATATTGTAGACAAGGCATTGCTTACTAAACTGGATTTATTGGCTCCTTAAGTGAAATATATTCCTCATGCTCTTCAAGACTAATTTGTGAAGAACAACCAGTCTATCTATCATAAAAGATAAAGAAAAAAAATGTTTATGAACTGGATGGAAAGAGAATTGGAGGTTAATCTGACAAAAAAGTTTTGCTTTTATTTCTTAAAGTCCATTAACATATGGAAGAAAATTTTGGAAACTTCTCTGGAGGAGGATTAAGATGAATGCCATGATTACTGATTATTTTATTGATAGTTTTTGTATTATAACTATTAGAATGGTTATAATTCTATCAATATCAAAAGTTATCAATAATAGGTAATTCCTTGTTCAGAACATCTTTACACTGAAAACTGTAGATGCCATATGGTTAACATAGAATGAGAACATCTAGAACATCCAGACAGTTGTTACCTTCTACTTCTAGGGTAAATTTCACTCTTGGATTTACTGAATTAAGTTTCTCAAGAAATTCATGACAATCAGACAGAGGGGTTTCACAGCAAAAACATCAAAAATACATTGTTCATAATGTTCCATAAGTAAGGGAAATGGGAGACCCATATCTGTTTCTGCTATCTGCTTGCATAATTCGTTCTGACAACTGAAATATCCTAAATTAACAACAAAGTCAAATTTACAACATCAGGAAAAATATTATGAAGTAATTCAACTGTATCAGACAGAGGGATGTTTTTTAAAGAGTGGGACTACATCAAAATTTACTAGAAGATCTGTAGGTTGTAAAAATAATACTGAAATTTTATGCTTGGAATCTATTGAGTTTTTTTTATCAAAAAAGCAGAGTTTCCTCTAAATGCAATGAGAAGATAAGATAAGAATCTTGAGAGTTAATAAGTTAGACATTCTATGCAATTCATTTTAGGTCTTAATGGAACATTTTCTTTATGTAATTTAGGAAGTCTAAGAGGAAAAACATGATGAACTTTTAGCCTTTTTATGGTTTTCATTCCATGAATGAACATCATCTAAGAGATTGCTGAGTTTATTGATTTGTGATTGAGTTGGGTCTTTATCAGTGCTTCTGTATGTAGTATGATCTCTAAGTAGAAGATTAAGTTTTCTCAAGTAATTGATTTCTAGCATCATCATGGCAAACACAGTGACAAAGGAAAATGAAAACTGAGTCATTAGATACACTGAATCACACTGAGAAAAAACAAAGCAATCTCTTTCTCTTTATTAATTTTGGTTTTTTAAGAGAGAACATTTTTCTCATGCAGAATTCACACTTCTCTCTCTCTCTCTCCCCTACCCAATTCAAGAAATAGCATAGCCTTGATCTGACTTAAATGAAGCTTACTTCCTCACTGATGGATGGATTAAAAATTTTTCTGTGTTCTGTTTTGTATTTGTGTACTGCAAAATATTAGCATTTGTACATTTCCAGATGCTCTCCTTTTTCCCATCCAAGATTATACATTTACTTGTTCTGGCTTCACTAATTCACCTTAAAATTGGTCTACTTTTCTCTTTTTTCCCATTTGATAATATATATATATATATATTTATCCTCTTCTTATTGTAGTCAATATGTTTCATTCTGCAAAATGCCTTTTCATTTCCCTTTGTATGCCTTGCACCCCCCCAACCATTTAAGCTATAAACATCTAATTTTGTACTTCATTTCTAATGATGCTTCTATTTGACTTTAATCTTTCTCATTGGCTCTCCATACTTTTGAGCAATGTAAGAGTGAAATCAGCATAAGCTGGGTTTTCATCTTGTTTTTTCATTCACTGATTTTTTTAATTTGTTCCCTAGATTTTTTTGGAATTTAGACATTTTCTGACATCTACATCATGCAACCCAAATAACAAAATCACATCATTTGTTCTTTTTCTACTATTTAATCTTTTATGACTACTTTTAACCTACTTTGATTTCTGTCTTTAAATGATTATTAAGCTATACATTGCATTGTGGGGTGCTTAAGGGTCAAAGCTGTATAACTGAGAGGAGACCTCCACATAGCCTTTAAAGGAATGCGGAGAACCGACCAGGGCTTCTGACCTAATGTCCAATCCTCACCTTCTCGTGGTGCACCCTGTTGGGTATCTACTTGGATACTGAACGGACGAGGATGGGCTGGCAATTTGGGATTTAGCCGACCAAATTGTATTCTTATTGGTTAAACCAAAATATAGAATGATGGTACAACATGACAAAATTTCATGCCGGCTGGGGCGTCGCCCGGTTAAACAAGGCCCCCGTTGTTTTAGCCAGGGAACCAGGGCGAACAGCGAAAAGTCAGCTACTGGAACAAATCTGAAAATAAACCCCAACTCAACATCACCAGAGTTAAAGATCGGTACAATCAACGTAAGAAGCCTGAATGGCAAAGAAATGGAGCTAGCTGAGGAATTAGATAAGTACCAGATCGATATAATAGGGGTGACTGAAACAAAAAAAGACAATAACTGGTGAGATCTTTCTGAGCAATAAATACAAAATGTTATATTCAGGCAATGACAATCAAGGAAAAGAAGGAGTAGCCATAGTATTCAACACAAAATACGAGGCTAATCTTCTTGAATGGCAGTCAGTCTCAAGTAGAGTAATGTGGGCAAATATGAGAATGGGGAACTGGACAATGAGACTTATTTGTGCCTATGGTCCCACAGAAGGTTCTACTAAGGTAGAAGTGGAGGAATTTTTTGAGGCTTTAGAAAAAGCAACTGACACAATGAAAAATGAAAAGTTGGTCCTTGTTGGGGATCTAAATAGCAGAGTAGGAAATGATTGTGAGACATACAAAAATATTTTGGGAAAATTTGGAGAAAAGAGCAAAGCTAATAATAATGGCAAATATCTGTTGGATTTCTGCTCAGGACATGGACTGGTTATTACTAACACCATGTTCCAACATAAAAATGTGCACAAATTCACATGGAGAGAAGAGGCAAGGAATAAGAAAAGTCTCATTGACTATGTTATTGTTGATAGTGATGTTTTCTCCCTGGTGCAGGACACCAGAGTGTACAGAGGATTTGAAATTGGAAGTGATCACTATTTAGTCTTGAGCAGGATAAAATTGAATTTCATATTGAAAAGAATAACATGTAAGAAAGTTTTAAAGCGAATAAAAGTTGAGCAGCTCTCAGATGTGAGCTGTAGACTAAAATACACAAAGATTATTGAAGGAAAAATGAAAGAGTTTGAGAACAGGAATCAAACCTTGGAGATTCAGTGGCAAACTCTGAAGAAAACATTGATTGATTCTGCCAGAGAGGCATGTGGTGAGGTTGTTTGTAAGGATAAAAAAATCAGAACTCCTTGGTGGACACAGGAGGTTAAAGAGGCAGTGAAGGAAAAGAAGAAAGCATACCAAAAGTTCCTGTCAAATAAGTCAGCTTGTGCTCTTAGAGAATATAGAGACAAATGCAAGAATGCTAAACACTCTGTAAAACTAGCTAAACAAAAGTCATGGGAGGACTTTGGCAAGAATATAGAAAATAAATATCAAGAAGGTGGCAAAATATTCTGGAGGTTGTTGAAGAAGCTTAAGAATGGAGGAAAGAGTGCTATAAAAGGAATTAGAGATGATAAAGGTGACATGAAAACGGGAGAAAAAGATATTCTTGAAGTATGGAGTAATTACTTTGAAAAACTGCTAAATGAAACAAGCAGTGATAACAGCACAGTGGTAAAAAACACTGACCAGGCATGCAGTCAGGAATACATATCCATACTTGAAGTAGAAAAAGCCATCAAAGGCTTGAAATGTGGAAAGGCAGCAGGAGTAGATGATATTCGACCAGAAATGCTGAAGTATGGTGGTATAAGAGTCTTACAGTGGCTGCACTGCATAGTTCAGAAAGCCTGGACAGAGGGACGAATTCCCGATGATTGGAGTAGAGCTCTCATAGTACCCATATATAAAAAGGGAAATAAAACTGCATGTGAGAATTACAGAGGTATTTCCCTACTTAGTGTTCCTGGCAAGATCTATGCAAGTATACTTGAGAAACGGTTGAGAAGAATTGTGGAAGAAAAGCTTGGTGAAGAACAAGCTGGATTCAGGCCAAATAGAGGCTGTCAGGATCAGATCTTCACTTTACGACAAATAGTCGAGAAAGCATGGGAATATAACAAAGATCTGTATTTAAGTTTTGTCGATCTGGAAAAGGCATATGACAAGGTGCCAAGAGAGAAGCTATTCAATACGATGCAGTTATATGGTGTCAATGGGACATTATATCAAGCAATACTTAGTCTTTATTTGAGTTGTAAGTCAGCAGTTCGAATTGAAGGAAGTACAGGAAGATGGTTTAATGTTAAATCTGATGTGAGACAAGGATGTACATTATCCCCTCTGTTATTCATTATCTATATGGATCACATTATGAAGGAAAGTGGTATTAAACATGATATCAAAATTGGAGATGTTAATGTCAGCTCTTTGCTTTATGCGGATGATGTTATACTTCTAAATAAATCCGCTACAAGTCTGCAAGATTCTCTGACTAAATTGAATAGCTCTTGTAATAGATATGGCATGAAGGTCAGCAATAAAAAGACAAAGACAATGAAAATAGGCAGAATTATTGAAAATGTCAACTGTGTTGTGAATGGAGAACCTGTGGAACAAGTAAAACATTTCAGCTATTTAGGCACGATTTTTACTGAAGATGGTAAATTAAATATAGAAATAGACAACAGAATCAGCAAAGCTGGTATGGTGGGAAGTCAATTGAATAAATTCATATGGAATAAGAGAGAAATTAGTCGGAACACTAAATTAGCTGTATACAAGACAGTGTTCAAACCAGTTTTAACTTATGGATCTGAGAGCTGGGTCAGAAGTAAAACACTTGACCAAAGACTAGAGACTGCAGATATGAGAGTCCTGAGAAAGATTATAGGCGTGAACAGATGGCATCAATGGCAGTATCATATTAAAAACGAGGATATTAGGAAAGAACTTGACATTGTCTGCATCCAGGAATGCGTTAGCAGAGCTAATCTCAGGTGGTATGGTCACTTAAACAGAATGGGCGAGGAAAGATTAGCAAAACAAGTGTTCTCTGCCAGGTTGGCAGGAAAACGACCGAGAGGAAGACCAAGATATAGGTGGATTGATACGGTACAAAGTGCTTTAGACGATAGAAATATAAGATCTGATAATATTGGAGTGTTGACAAGTAACAGAATGATTTGGAGGAAAATTGTAGATAGGAAATTAATAATGATGTAATTTTTTTCATGTAGTACTATCATATCCTGTACACCCCTTGAGGGTACATATCAGGAATTTGATGATGATGATGATGACATTGCATTGTTGGCTTATTTTATTCAATTCATAACTGATTTTTTAAGAGTTATCTTCATTATCTTAATCATCTGATGATTTACTGATTATCTTGTTTAATTGTTTTTATTTTTTTCATATTTTTATAATTTGTTCAACACACACACAAATTATAGCGGAAGAGACAGACTATATCCCTGTCTTACTCCTTGATCAATTCCAAGATACTCTAATTGTGTCACTTTTTCACAAACTAAAATCATATATAGTTTTAGCTGTTGTTTACATGCAGAAGAACAACATTAATTATTTAACTTATATTTATAATCAATCTGGCTCAATACTTTTGTTTTTCGCCATCATCTTCGGTTGTCAAAAGTCCCTCCTATGTAGCACTGTGTAACATCAATACTGATAAGGTTCACTTAAAATGCAGTACTTACCAAGAGCCATGCCCTGATTACTGAGTCCAATTCATTCTGTGCTGAGAACACCAATTCAGCAACATCACCAAGTAGGTTGATGCATGTACCTCCCAACCATGATGCATGTTTACTATTACTTAACCATGCATTCCATTTTCTATGGACAACATCCTTTACTGGATTATTCAAAACTTAGTCTAATAGCCACAAAAGATGGTTCAAGCCAACTGAACTGAATCCTACATATCCTCAATTTCCTGATATGCATCCTGAAGCGGTGTTCAGGCTACTACGATGGCAATACATGATTAAGTTCACATCATCAGTAATCTCCTATCAACAATTTTCCTCCAAATTAGTCTATTACTTGTCACCATAGCAATATTGTTGTATATAACATTTCATGCTTCTAAGGCACTTCTGGCTGAATCAATCCACCAAACTTTGTTTTTCCTTCTGGTCTCTTTCCTGCCATCTTGGCATCAAACAACTGTTTTGCCTTGCTGCCAAAATGTCAACCTACTGACAGTTGCCAAGACCTTCAGAATATTTCACAACTGACAACTTTTTTGATGTGATATAACACTGCCATTTTTTTTAATATCAAAATAAAATTATATACCAAGCATGTTCATTCATAAAATTCGTACAGCTAGATAGTAACTGCCACAATGAACAATTTATAACTGATAATACCCATGCACAGTATTTAAGTAAGGAAAAAATTTTACAATTATTCTTGTTTAAAAAAGCTTATAATAGTTTGATAAAAAAAAGAGAAGATGATGATGATATATGCAAAGTAATTATATTTATAATGCATAGGTGCCTATATATTAAATAGTGGTTTGTCACTTTCGTTCACAATTTAATTAGTAAAGACAAAAATCATTTGAATAACTTACAGAAAAGCACTAATATGAACAATACAGTTTTGGGATAGTAAACATACAATATTTCAGTATGATTATAAATAAAGTACTTGATGAAAGATTTTCATTTTGGTCATTAAATGTGATAAACATGTCTAAAAAATGCCACTGCCTTCACTGTTCTATTACATCCTAAGAAAAACTCAGTTTGCTACCAACATATGTGAAGTTTCTCAGAATGAATAAGAACACTAGATATTTAACTCTCATCCTTCCGATATATCAATTTTTATTATTATTAAAAGTCCCTGATTCCCCTGACTCCAGGGGAATCAGGGACTCATTGAGGGATGCCACATACTACACACACACACCAGCTATCATACTTATTCTTCAATTCATTCACACTGCTTGCACGCACAATATCCAATGGCTATCCATTCCAATCATACACCACCTCATGAGAGAAAAATCTAGCCCCCACCCCCTTCTTAGAGGCATTCATTCTCAGCTTCCAAGGATGTCCTGCTGTCCTTTCCCCACCCTCCATAAATTGAAAAATTCTATCAATGAAAATCCTGTATGACCGTTTCAGAAGTATGCAAGTCTCAATCATATCACCCCTCTTTCTCCTGTTTGCTAGTGTCTACAAATTCTCAATCTGTCTTCATAATCAGTATTCCACAATCCTGATGTCATTTTTAATTCTCCCTCCACTATATCAGAATTACAACAGAAACCAGGAGACCAGACCTGTGCATAATAGTCCAAGTGAGGACTCATCAAGGTCTTGTAAACAGGCAAAATGACATCCATATCTTTACATGTGAATGTTCATTTCAGCATTACAATTTTCTTTTGAGTTGTATTTGCAATCTTTGCTACACAGATGCTGAACTACAACTTTCTATCTACTAATATTCCAAGATCCCTAGTCTCATCAGCTTCTTCTAGCATAATCCCAACCATTATAATATGACATTGGATACCTAATTACGTTGAAGTGAATGACTTCACATTTACTGACACTGAACTGACATTCGTTTTCCCATGCCCACAATTCCAGCCTATTAAAATCAATCTGTAAGTACTGCATATCAGCAGCATTCCTGATTACCATGCCTATCTTTGCATCATCAGCAAATGGCTGTATGTCGCTTGTCAAACCCTTCCAAATATCATTAATGTACAGACTGAATAACAGTGGACCAAGCACTGATCCTTGTGGTAACCACTGGTCACCTTAAATCCTGCAGACTCACATTATCCGTAAACCACTTTTTGATATCTGTCAGTCCATCAGCCATTTTATTCATGCTAATATCTATAACCCAAACCCATATTCTCCAATTTATGCAACAGTCTGTCATGCTGTATTCTGTTAAAAGCTTTAGCAAAATCCAAAAGTATCATTGTGTATTCATTCCCCTTGTCTAGTTCAATGGTAACATTGTTATAGAATGTCAGCAAGTTGCTAAAACATGCCTGTCCCTTGGTAAACCCATGTTGTTCATTACAAAGTAGAGATTCACTGTCAACCCATTTCTGAATGCAGGCCCTAACCAATTTTTCCAAAATCTTCACCACCACACCTGAGATACTAATTGGTCGATAGTGGGATACATCGGTCTTTGCAGCACCCTTGTGCAATGGAATTACCACACATTCCTTCCATTCCTACAGAATGTTCCCTGTTCTGAGACTCATATTAAACATCCTGGTCAAAGGAATGTCCAGTTCAGCTGAACACTCTTTTAGAACACATGCTGATATTCCATCAGTCCCTACTGCTGAATTCTTATTCAATTTGTGCAACAGCTCTAATACCTTGGCCTCACACACCTGTTTCATCTAGTGAAGAGGTAACAGTGAGCTCAATGTTGCGTCCACCAGGTTGATAGCTTTTAACAAAATGGGCACTCATTAACTAAACAACCTCTTCTGCATCTGCAACCCTCACACCATCTGGATTTAGAAGAGTTATTCTTTGATATTCATTCTTTCTTTTACTTGTGGCATATCGACAGAATTCTTGGGGGTTGTCTTCAGCACACAGAGCCAGTTTCTTTTACTCAGACTTTGCTTTCCATACAACAGTTGTGACTATTCCAGCCCACTGCTTATAATTTTCATAATGTACGTTATCATTATGCACATAGTATTCCTTCAATGTCATCCTTTTCTTACAAATCTGTTGTTTAATAAGATTACACATCTATTTGACTCCTACCCTATTTATTCTTCGAACTCTCATAATGCATTCTGATATTGCATCATTTAAGTATTGTTTAAATTCTTCCCATCCAGCAACCAGTTCCATTCCACTGAACTCGGTATATTCCTTAGCTGGTCATAATTTCCTGCTTTGTAGTTCAGCATGTAACCTTTTCAGAATGAAACATTCATAAACTCAGTCACTTCTGAAGTGAGTATTGCATGATCACTGTCACCAACTGGAGGCAGAATAGTTACATCTTTACATGAAAGATCCTCTGACACTATAATAAAATCTAACACTCTTTGACCTCGAGTTCCTTCTATCACATGCTGCTTGAGGAAGTTTTCATGCAACAGTTCAATAAATTAATTTTCATTCTTCTCATGAGATTCTACTGCTATCCAATCAATATTTGGATAATTAAAGTCTTCTGTTATGATTACTCTTTTCACGCTCATCTTTTCTATGTGGTGATGCATTTCTTCACCAATAGCAACGGATCCACCAGGTCTGTAACAACGCCCCACTATGTAATTGATCTTGTTAGATTCCACCTCACACCAGATGGCTTCAAACTCACTGCCTGTACTATTACTAACAGTATTATGAAATACTGTTAGTAATAGTACAACAATCATAGGTCTCAACTCTAAGTGGATTCAAGTCATTTGATATCATTAGCAGCATGCTCCCCCTCCTCTCTTATCCTTCCTAAAAGTACTGTACCCTTTATATTCAATACCAGTTAGTATGTCTGATTCTGATAGCCAGGTCTCAAATGCCTACAATCTGAGGTCCCAGTATATTGACCAAGGCAACAAACTACCTCTTTGTTTCTGATACTTCTATCTACCTGCATGTTCTTTTGTATACTCTTGTCTGCATGACACAGTGTGACAACTTGCAGATCTTTATTCTTCTCTAGTGCCTTATACATGTAGACACCTTAATGGGTCTGAACTGAATAAACAAAGTCAAAATGATTCTCTCCTCATCAACATTTCCATGATAAAGCCCATTCCCATCATTATCACAGTTATATAACATTGTCGCTCTTACACTCACATTCTCACCATTCATCCCTCTATAATTTAGTTTCCTTGACTCTGTGTTAGGTCTCATACCAGTTATTAATTTTTCAAGACTTGTGATACCAAATGCATTCAGGTGCAAGCCATCCCTCTTATACAAATCCAATCTTCCCTTAAACTCACTCCACACATCCAAAAAACTCGCATCCATTCCTTCTACACAGCCTACACATCGAATCATTTGCCATCGTAGCCCTTCTTAATTCATTTTAATCATATCGAGGTAAATACTGACAATTTTCACTTTCCGACTCTTCCAACAACCCTTTCGTATCCTCTCTCATACCGAACTTATCACTAGTTAAGTTGTTAGTACCTACTACAATTACAATCTCATTTACTTTACTTTTTCTGTTTTTGAATTGCTTCCTTAATATTCTTAATTTTTGCTTTGGGAAAAACTCGAAGTTATAACTCGCTGAACAATAGAATATTTTATTATAAATAATATAAAGCAACATGCAAAAACCACAGTGATATATTTAATTAGTAAAAAGATAGATATTTCATACAAAATTAATAGTACATCTTCAGTGTCTGTAACAGTAATAGGAATAGAATACAAGCAAAATGTTCGGTGGATCACCTATACAATTGTTACCGCATGCTAGGAAATAATAGAAATAACAAATTTAATCTATTAAGATAAACGGTTTTTTACATAAGATAAAAGTCTCCCAGATCTTTGAGAGAAACATACAGTCATTTCTATTTAAATTCGGTCGGTGTAAGATAGTTTCACAACTTTCTTTGAATAAGCGTTCATATTTGAATCTGCATCTATGAAGGAGAACTGTTTTATCCCACTGGACACTATGAGTAGAGTCAATACTGTGCTGCACCAGACCAGACTTCAGAGGTTTGTTATAATCAATATAATATTGATGTTCTTTTATTCTAAGAACGGCCAGTTTGTCCAAAATAAGAGACATCGTATTCGCAAGATATTTGGTAAACGCCAGCCAAAGATATTTTATTATAGAGTCACTGTACCATATAACATCCTTCTTTTTACAAACGTCACTTACCTGATTTTTGTTGCTTCCTGAATTACCTGTTTCCATGCTTTGTTGTTTCTTATTTTGCTGCTTAATACCAAATGTATTAAGCAGCAATACTTTTTCTCCCTAGCTCATTTAAACGCCTCTCAACTTTTTGTAATTCCTGCGATTTATAATCCCAAGAATTATTGAAGAACTAATTATGTTTCTCAAATGGAGATAAATGTCCATTTTTATTACTTTTCACATCATACCTTCACCACAATTTTAAAGAAATAAAATAAAAAATTGGGAGAAAAGACAAATCACTGGTTTATTTTAGCATCACTGATCACAAAAACCAATGTAACATCTCATATTAATAGAACTACACAATAAAATAATCAAATTTTTTAAAATAAATACAAATCATAGAAATAACAGCATATTAATTATCATAAATTAGCAACAGTGTCAAAATTAGCTCACAATTCCAGGGAGAAGGAAAAAGATAACGACTGATGACAGAAAAGTAGGTTGATGTTAAAATATATAAACAGTTATGATATATTTACCATTCAGTTCTAATATCAAAACTTTTACTGGGTTACATACTGTCCTTTTTGAAACTATTTTGGAAATACCTGAAACTAGCATATTTACTATATGTTTCATTTTCCAATGTTTCAGAACATTATCTTGTTCCTATTCTATTTTCTCCGAGTCACTTGAAAAACATATACATGTCGAAACAACAGGAACATCAATTTTGTTACCTGCATGATTTAACTGCTGCAATGCTTTAGATGCATATTTTTCAAAAGATGTCATCTCAGTTTTTGTAGCTATTCGCCTCCTTGTCTTTTTCCAGTCTGTGTTCTCTTTAATTATAACAAGAAACAATGAAACATAAAACCAATACATTGGTGGCTTATAGAATATATATACATATAAGCAGTAGACCATAATATTTACTACATATATGCTAACTGTGCAAGACCTGAGGGAAGGGAGAAGAAACTCCATCATGGCATTTCCCCACTGACTATATTAAGATCACATACTGTCACAAGTCACAATAAGACTAAAAAGATATACCTAAGGTTAGTGCAAAAGTATCTACCTCACAAGCAGCTACAAAGATGAAGAAACAGAACTTGCTTATACCTAAATACATCATCTACTAGAAAATGGTAAACATTTTTTAAAATAATTTGATGGGAGATTTCAATGCAAAGGTAGTAAAATCCTAATGAAGCATCTGTGGGAATTAATGGTATACGGACCACAAAAAATGTTTGTGGAATTTGCACGAGAAAGAAATCTAAAAATAATTTTTTTAGATTTCTGAATAATTTTTTTCAAAAAGAAACTTCAAAATATATGGACCTGCAGACAAGACACTTGAATGGAACTAAAAAGAATGAAATTGATTATATATGAACAGATAAATCATATATGGTGCAAGACAAATATTATAAAGTAAGGTTAAGCAAAATAGCAATAAATCTAGGAATGGAAAGGCAAAAACTGATTAAAAAAAAAAAAAAGAAAAGAAAACCAGAAACATCTTAGAAATATAGGGAAAAAAAAAGAATTCCAAGTTTTAGAAAAACATTAAAAAATTGACCCAATTTCAAATACTGAAAATTTCAACAAGTATTCTAACAAAATGTAAAATAACGAATGCTGAAAATTTACCTGGGAATTCAAAATGAGTAAAAATAGATAAATTAAAAAAAGGATACTAAAGACCTAATAGAAAAAAGAAGAAACATGAAACAGGATGTTCATAGTATAAGAAACAACTATACTGAACTCTGCAAAACAATAAGCTAAAAGACAGGCATTTCAAGACAAAAATTATAAGGACAGCAATAGAAAATAACAAGCATATAAAGAAAACTTCTTAATAATACAGGTAATCTTTTTATGACAGGTGTAAAAGATGAAAACAGGATACTACACAGAACTATGTTGGGAGATTACAGCTAAATTTTATCAAGAATTATATACAAAATAGGAAAGAAATAGAGAACAACAATAGAGAAAAGGAAACTAGAAACTATAATGAATATGCAGTCAAAGATGAAGAAAACATGCATTTACAAAAACCTGGATTTGATGGAATACTAATAAAAAAAAAAAGAGGGCTCTCTTGAATATAAAACTAGCAGAATTGTATATTGAATACTGGAAAAATCATCTTATATAAGAAAAGTGATAAAACTGACATAAGAAATTGGAGACCTATAAACCTTCTCCAAGTCCTTCATCAGCTTTTTATAAAAAATTTTAGATGGCTGAATAAACAATATATTAAATTGCCATCAATCAGAAGAGCAGGCAGGTTTCAGAACATCCTTCTGAAATCAAGTACAGGAAAAAACAAAAGAATATAATACACCAATTTCTTTGGTTCCCATGGATTATGTAAAATGCTTGAAGCTATAAAACATATAGGAATAGACGATATCTGTATTAACATATTAACTCATATATGAATGAGAAAAGTTCAGCAGTGATAAATTTAAATGGAAGAGAAATTGAAATAAGAAGGGTCAGACAGGGAGATTATCTCACCAAAATTCTTTGGTATGAAAAAACCAAATACTAGGAGAAAAGAGGACTGAATAAAAGGCAACACATAGCAATGGGGGCCATATGATGAGAATGTAGAAAGTTTTTTTTACCTTGGGTTTATTATACATTAAAAATACCAAGAAATTTTATATCTTACTTGATTTTAATCCTTTTCCCAAGGAAGCAAAACAAAGTTTTGTGCATGAAATATATTCAGGTCTGAGTTATTTGTATATAAAGGCTAACGACTTCATTTCGCTGGCTTTAGTATGTAAAGCAAAGCACCTCCCCCTTTCGGATGTGTATAATACAATGCATAATGGGAAGGGTCACTACCAACCAGTCCTTTACTAAGGATTAAAACCAAGTATAAAATTTCTTGGTATCTTTAACATATATGATGAGAATGTCTGACAACAGAGGGACAAGGAGAGCAACAAAATGAACACCACAAAGAACAGGTTATCTGAAACTAAGTAGACCAATGGTAAGATTGGATGAGATAAAAAGACATTATGGACATTTATGGTGGAGAGATGCACAAGTTTGGCCAGAATGGAAGAAGCATGAAGAGGCATTTGTCCAGCAGTAGCAGACTGAAGCTGTTGATGAAGATAATTGTAAGGAAAGTAAAGATATTTATTATAAGCAGGATGCGAGTTATATATATATTTATTTATTAATTAAAAATAAACATGATGGTACAACATGAAAAAATTTCATGCTGGGGCAGTGCCTGGTTAAACAAGGCCCCCGTTGTTTTCATCTGGGAACCAGGGCGAACAGCGAAAAGTCAGCTACTGGATCAAATCTGAAAGCACACCCCAACTCAACATCACAAGAGTTCAAAATCTATACTATCAACATAAGAAGCCTGAACAGCAAAGAAATGGAACTAGCTGAGGAACTGGATAATTACCAGATCGACATAATTGGGGTGACAAACAAAAAAGATAAAAACTGGTGAGATCTTTCTGAGCAATAAATACAAAATGTTATATTCACGCAATGCCAATCAAGGAAAAGAAGGAATAGCCATGTTCAACACTAAATATGCAGCCAATCTTATTGAATGGCAGGCAGTCTCAAGTAGAATGATGTGGGCAAATTTGAGAATAGTGAACTGGACAATGAGACTTATTTATGCCTATGGTCCCACAGAAGGTTCTACTAAGGTAGAAGTGGAGGAATTTTTTGAGGCTTTAGAGAAAACAACTGACACAATGAAAAAGGAAAAGATGGTCATTGTTGAGGTTCTAAATAGCAGAGTAGGAAATGATTGTCAGACATACAAAAATATATTGGGAAAATTTGGAGAAAAGAGCAAAGCTAATAATAATGCCAAATACCTGCTGGATTTCTGCTCAGGACATGGACTGGTTATTACTAACACAATGTTCCAATATAAAAAGGTGCATAAATTCACATGGAGAGAAGAGGCAAGGAATAAGAAAAGTCTCATTGGTTATTGTTGATAGTGATGTTTTCTCCCTGGCGCAGCACACCAGAGTATAGAGGATTTGAAATTGGAAGTGATCACCATTTAGTCTTGAGCAGGATAAAATTGAATTTCATATTAAAAAGAAGAACATGTACGAAAGTTTTAAACAGAATATAAGTTGAGCAGCTCTCAGATGTTAACTGTAGACTAAAATACACAAACATTATTCAAGTAAAAATGAAAGAGTTGGAGAACAGGAACCAAACCTTCGAGATTCAATGGCAAGCTCTGAAGAAAACATTGCCTGATTCAGCCAGAGAGGCATGTGGTGAGGTTGTTGGTAAAGATAGAAAAATCAGAACTGCATGGTGGACAGAAAAAGTTAAAGAGGCAGTGAAAGAAAAGAAGAAAGCATATCAAAAGTTCCTGACAAATAAGTCAGCTTGTGTTCTTAGAGAATACAGAGACAAATGTAAGAAAGCTAAACACTGTGTAAAACTAGCTAAACAAAAGTAATGGAGGACTTTGGCAAGAACATAGAAAATAAATATCAAGAAGGTGGTAAGATATTCTGGAGGTTGTTGAAGAAGCTTAAAAATAGAGGAGAGTGCTGTAAAAGGAGTTAGAAATGATAAAGGTGACATGAAAACGGGGAGGGGGGGGGATATCATTGAAGTATGGAGTAATTACTTCGAAAAATTGCTAAATGGAACAAGCAGTGATGACAGCACAGTGGTAAAAAACAGTGACCAGGCATGCAGTCAGGAATACATATCCATACTTGAAGCCATCAAAAGCCCAAAATGTGGAAAGGCAGCAGGAGTAGATGATATTCGACCAGAAATGCTGAAGTATGGAGGTATAAAAGTCTTACAGTGGCTGCACTGCATAGTTCAGAAGGTCTGGAAAGAGGGACGAATTCCAGATGACTGGAGTAGAACTCTCATAGTATCCATATATAAAAAGGGAAATAAAACTGAATGTGAGAATTACAGAGGTATTTCTCAACTGAGTGTTCCTGGTAAGATATATGCAAGTATACTTGAGAAATGGCTGAGAAGGATTGTGGAAGAGAAGCTTGGCGAAGAACAGGCTGGATTCAAGCCAGATAGAGGCTGTCAGGATCAGATTTTCACTTTATGACAAATAGTTGAGAAATCATGGGAATATAACAAAGATCCGTATTTAAGTTTGGTAGACCTGCAAAAGGCATATGACAAGGTGCCAAGAGTGAAGTTATTTGAAACGCTATAGTTAAATGGTGTCAATGGGGCATTACATCAAGCAATACTTAGTCTTTATTTGTAAGTCAGCAGTTAGAATTGAAGGAAGTACAGAAGGTGGTTTAATGTTAAATCTGTGTCAGACAAGGATGTACATTATCCCTTCTGTTATTCATTATCTATATGGATCACATTATGAAGGAAAGTGATATTAAACCTGATATCAAAATTGGAGTTGTTAATCTCATCTCTTTGTTTTATGCAGATGATGTTATACTTCTAAATAAATCCGCTAGAAGTCCGCAAGATTCCCTGACTAAAGTGAAAACCAAGACAATGAAAATAGGCAGAAACAGTGAAACTGCATTGTGAATGGAGAACCTATAGAACATGTATAACATTTCAGCTACTTAGCTATGAAGATGGTAAATTAAATATGAAAATAGACAACAGAATCAACAAAGCTGGTATGGTAGGAAGTCAACTGAATAAATTCATATGGAATAAGAGAGAAATTAGTTTGAACACTAAATCAGCTGTATATAAGACAGTGTTCAAACCAGTTTAACTTATGGATCTGAGAGCTGGGTCAAAAGTAAAACACTTGACCAAAGACTAGAGACCACAAATATGAGAGTCCTGAGAAAGATTAGGGGCATGAACAGATGGCATCAATGGCAATATCATATTAAAAACTAGGATATTAGGAAAGAACTTGACATTGTCAGCATCCAGGAATGCGTTAGCAAAGCTAATCTCAGGCGGTATTGACTTAAACGGAATGGGAGAGGAAAGATTAGCAAAACAAGTGTTCTCTGCCAGGTTGGTAGGAAAAAGATCCAGATATAGGTGGATTGATACGGTACAAAGTGTCTTAGACGATAGAAATATAAGATCTGATAATGTTGGAGTCTAGACAAGTAACAGACTGATTTGGAGGAAAATTGTAGATAGGAAGTTAGTAATGATGTAATTTTTCATGTAGCACTATCATATCCTGTACACGTGTTGAGGGTATATATCAGGAATTTGATGATGATGATGATGATATATATATATATATATATATATATATATTCCACAAAATGAGATGATGTATCTAAGACTGATACATGGTAAATTAGAGACTTAACTAAATGATTAATGAAGGGATAAGAAGTCACATGGTAAAACAACAGCTAATTTGGTAGGCAGCATTCTGCAGTCAGCCGATTGCTTTTGAACAATTATTTTGTCACTATATAGATGCTTGCATGAATCTGTACCTATTTTTTTTTTTTTTTTTTTTTTTTTTTTTTTTTTTTTTTTTTAAGGGAGGGGTATTTATGTTTGTTATGTAAACAGTACTAGTTCCAGGATCAAATACAGTAATACCTCAAGTCACATGAGTAATGCATTCTATGATAACATCATGCAACTTGAAATTCACATAACTCGAGAGATTATATTTTCCAGATGAATGGAAAGAGGAAAAAGAAAAAATACAACTGTTTCATAAAGGGAAAATTAGTCATAAGCACAATAAAAATAAAAAAGTACACATGTATCATAATTTAGTAAGATATGAAATTGCAAACATTTAATAGCAGGAAGCAGTAAAAATTATAAGTAAAGATGAATCAGTGAGTGTCTGATGTCTGTGCTAACATTAGATATGCACTGATTCATTTTCACATATTTGACACGAAGACTTCCGATCATTCTTATTGATGAAGGTATCTAATGTTTGTCTGATGCATGTAGTGTCATATTTCACACACACACACACCTGCATTCTTTGCCAACCTTCAAACTTTATCACTGCTTTCCTCAATGAAAACAAATGTTTTCATATATTTCCAAATAGATCAGTTTCATTGAAGTTAAACACTTGCTTTGATTTACAGTTTCAACATGCTTGTGAAATTTCGGCAACTGTTGTTGCCAAAATTTCACAAGTCATAATATTAAATTGATTTCTCATCAGTTTAACATTATGGAAGCCATGATGGTCTTTGAATTTCTGGAACCATCTGCCACTAGCATTAAGATGTCTTAGCCTCAGTATAATTTCTTTTTTGAAAATTCTTAAATGCTTTGGGCTTTTTTCTTGAATCACTGAATAGAAATGGGAATGCTTTATTTTCATGCTCAATCCATGAAACTAGAATCCTTTCCATTTTTTTACATAATCACTGATCAAATAAATGGAATCTCAAGCTGTTTTCATGTGCATGACACATGTTTACATGATTCTATAATTTTTTTCAGCATTATGTCTGATGGTACAAAGTGTTGACTCACTAAGCCTGGTCAATACTTTTATATCCTTTGTGTTTTCCTGTGCTCTCAAAATCTCTCAATACCAAGCTTTTCTTCTAAAGTAATAGCTTTACTTTTCCTTTCAGGTTTATTAGAATTCCAATTTGCTGAGTCAGAAAAAAAATAAAAAATAGAAAACAGGTAAATTAAAATCTGATGTGATGTAGAAACAACTTTCACCAAGATCAAACCAGTACAAGGGTTTTCACATAAACTTCCATGGACACAGAACCAGCATGTGGCAATCCAAATAACAATTTCTAAAAATATCAGGAAGTTATCCTTTAAAAGAGTTAGAACTTTGACAAGTTATCAAAAAAGTTGTCTCTGCAGATCTATTGCGTTAATTTTAGTTATTTTATTTTCAAAGATACTATTTACAAACAGAACTTTGGCTTAGCCATGTGCAATCCTTTATTCCCATGCTGGCAAATTTATACTTGGAAACATTTGAAGAAAAAGTTATCACTTCATTCCTATTAAAGTCTAGGTTATGGAAGAGATATATAGATGATATTTTCTTAATCTGGAGTTATGGACCTGATTCCTTAGAGTTCCTAAACCATCTCAACAGTCAACACCCGAAAATGCAATTTACTTCGGAATTAGAAGTTGACGACTCTCTCTCCTGTTCCTAGATGTCAAACTCACTCTTGTATCTGAAAAATTGAAGATCTCCATTTATAGAAAACCAACTCACATCAATTAATATCTTTATATACAATCTCATCATTATCAGACTCAAAAACTTGGCATCGTCTCTACATTAGGTAAACATGCTCACTCCCTCCTCTGTGAAGAAGAGGATATCAAAAAAAAGAACTACAGTTTCTTCTTACAACCTTTCAGAAAAATGGTTATTCTAAACAGAGAGATAGAAAGCTACTATTTAATCCATCTCCTTGCCATAATGAAGATATGGATCTCTACCATACATCAGCTCCAGTTCTCCTAAGCTAGCTAAAGTTCTATCAGCTCCAGTCCTCTAAGCTAGCTAAAATTCTCAAGAAATTTAAAATCCAGACTTCTCTCACTCCACTGCCCAAGCTACATTCCTTACTCAGTAGTACACTGCACTTAAACAAAAACATAACAGATTAAAATATTCCTGTGTTTATTTCATTTGTTGCAACTGCACATGCCCTATTTTGGCCAGACTGAAAAATACACTGAATTAGATTAGGTGGTGCACTACCTAATCGCACATTCTTTATTCTACTGACCCTAATGATAAAAATTCTATCACCCATCCAGTCACCTGGAACAAATCAGAGAAAATCTTTAGATGCTATGACAAACTTGAGAGAAGAATTGTGGAATCTAAGGAAATTGTCCTGAATTCATTACATCTGAACACTAACCTCAGGTATAATATTTCTGATCATCACTGCGCTGCTATCCAACTTTGGCGTTCACGAGATCATGACCGCATGTACATGCCCAGCAATACTGTGGAATCCAGAACACCTTCAAATGATAGTAATATGTTGGCAATTTAATTTATAGCTATGTTTTTTGTATGTCACTTTTCATGTAATGCACCCAATGAAGTTTTTTTAAGAAGACAAAACTAGGTGCGTGGTTTACTTAAATAAATAGAATTTCTATTTTTATCACTCAGCTTCCAGTCATTTAATCTAATTCAAATACACACACACAGTCAGGTCTCTTTTTATGGGGTAGATACGTTCCACAGAAAACCACATATAAAAAATCGCACAAAAAAGACCTAACTTATGTTGAAAAATCAGGGATACATTTCATAATTTTCTAAAACTGCATAACACTGAAGCAATGAATTAAAATAAACCTAAAATCGCATAAAAAAAGTTTATAAAAATTCAGGAAAATAAGAATGCCTAAGTTTGTTTTAAAGCTTTATTAATTTAATTTTATTGAAAAATAACAATTTTTTTTACATTTTTTATCAGAATTATCGTTGCTATTAGCAACGTTGCTTCCTATTCAGCAATGTTTGCGAACTGGTACAAAATCACTTTCATCACCAGAAAAATAATCAGTGCACCAGATCTGAATGGTAAAGGCAATGGTTCTTCACAAACAGAATTAGCTTCACACTCATTCTGTGCTGATTTTTTTCTTCTGACAACGTAATCAGTGATTAAACTTTGCGATGATGATTTTACTAATTTTTTTATACAGCTCGTGATATCCAGACATACAGATCTTCAGCTCACTTTGGAATTTAAAGCATGTTCAGAATTGTGTCATTAACAAGAAAATGATTTTCCAATTTATTGCACAGTTCAAGACCTTCTCAAATTATATTTGCAGTGAGAGGGACAAGTTTTTCTTCCGCTTCACTATTGTTTTCTGGATCTTCGACGATATCTAAAGTTAATCAATATCCAATAATATCACCGTCACTTAAGGCATTATCCACAAGCAATTTGTTTACATCATTCTGGCTAAATGTATCAAAACTTTCTCCACCAATTTCATGTGCCAAAGTAATGATTTCAGCTGATAATGTAGATGTTTGAATGGTTGCACTGTTTGCAACAACATCCAGGCCAAGCTGCTTAACAGTAGGAATTTAAAGTTTGTGGTCCTATTTCAGCGATAGCAGATGCAACATGATTTAAGTAGTCCAAAATAGAAATTTTTTCCCCCTAAACGTCAGTTACTGCTAATGATTAATTTTCTAGTTTATCCAATATAAATTGAAACCTGTGCTTAATGTAATATTTTTTAAAAGTAGCAATTATGCCTTGATCTAATGGCTGAATAATGCTTGTTGATTGGGTAGAAAAAACAGTACCTGCACATTTGGATGTTCTAAATGCAAATGACTTGGTATATTGTCAACAATTAATAAAACTTTAAAATTGAGAGCTTTTTTGCTTCATATGTTTCCACTTCTGGTACAAAGAAATTATTGAACCATTCAGTAAATACAGCAATTGTTACCCAGGCCTTTGTATTAGCCATCCAATGTACGGCATGCAGCTGTTTTAGATCTTTGCCTTTTAGAGCACGTGGTCTTAGAGATCGATTTACTAAGAGGGGATTTCAACATTCGATCTCCTGATGTATTGCTACAAAGTAACGTTACTTGATCTTTGCTTGCTTTAAACCTACTTGCTTTTTTTTCTCAGACTTTGCGATGCAAGTTCGACTAGGCATTTTCTTTCAAAACAATACTGTTTGATCAGGACAATATCCACCATCTTCAATAATTTTGGCTAACTTCTCTTGAAAATTTTTGGTTGCTTCTTCATCTGCTGCTGCAACCTCACCTGTAATCTTCACGTTATGAAGTGCATTCCTTTTTAAAAACCAAATTAGCCATCCTTTGCTAGCCGAAAATTCTTTATCAGCGGAAGTAGATGTCTCCAATTGCTTCATCTGTTCATAAAACAAAATAGCTTTTTGTTTAATTAATAGTGTACAAACACTCACTCCAATGCAAAATTAAACATCACGGACACTCACTGCTTACATTATGCCAGAATGTGCTGCAACACGCTGTTCATTATGTACAACGGTACAGAAGTTTTGAAGTTAATGCATCGAATAACTTCCAAACCGCATAAAAAGAGATCTGAGTGTGCATATATATACATATATAAACAGGGTGATCAAAATTAAAGTATCCCTGTTTAAGGCCTTGTGAAACAACAGAAACAACACCCAGTGATCCAAATGCTGCGAAGCTTTGCAGGAATACATTGTGCATCATGTGCAACCAATATCTGAGGAAAAAAACCTAGTTCCAAAATTCACCACCAGGGGCACTGTATGATGTGCTGAATGTAGATGCAGTAATTTTTCGGTGTGTATAAGAAGGAGAAAAGCAACACAGGCATAAATAACACATTTTTATTCACTTCTATTATGCATTCACATGCTGTACTGTTCAATGTGCTGCCCCTCCTGGTATGCTACAAACTGCACACTTTGCACAGTGTAATCAATGGCTGAATGCAGCTGGTCGGAACCGATGTTGCACACATGCTGCACATTATGTCTTTCAGTGCTGGCATGTTATCATGCAGTTATCAAAGCACGCAGTTTGTGTACTTAGGTAAACTTTTGATTGGAAAGCAATTTGAAGCAGAGTTATTTGGGCAAACTTTAAAATGGGGCCATGGACAATGAAATTTATTTGTGCCTATGGTCCCACAGAAGATTCTTCCAAGGAAGAAGCAGAAGAATTTTTTGAATCATTACAACAGGCAGCTAACGTAAAGAAAATGGAAAGCATGGTGTTTGTTAGAGATCTGAATAACAGAGTAGGAAATGAATCCCACCAGGCACATAGAAACATTAGAAGATACAAGAAATAAGAAAACATTCATCGACTACATCATTGTTGATAGTGGTATCTTCGTGCTTATTCAGGATAATACAAGAGTGTACAGAGAATTTGAAATAGGAAGTGTCCACTTAGTACTAAGCAGAATAAAAATGGATATCATATTGAAAAGAACAGTATGTAAGAAAGTTTTAAAAAGAATTAAAGTTGCGCAGCTTTTACAAGTAAATTGTAGACTCGACTATGCAATCATCCCTCGACTTACTTCCGGGTTCCGTACCATCCAGCAAGACATAATTGATACATTAAATCAACAGAGTTATAGGGATTAGGGACTTAACCATAAGTATAGTGTCATTTTAATTTTTAAACTTTATAAAACTGTACTGTGTGTTACTGACACTATAAAACAAAAGAATAATCACCCAAATATTCCCCCACAATCACATCTTCATTAACTTCCCTGTGTGAACAATCAGGCTGTGGCTCTTCTGATGTAACCTTTGTTTTTTTGATGAAGATGTCCAATGTGCTTTGCTTACTCCTCTTCTTCTTTTCATCATATATTTATTCATAGCAAGCAAATGCATCATGTACTTTTGTTTTTTCTATTTCCTATTTTCTATTATTAAGCAGTTTTCAATATTGGGGTACATGTCTTCAGCCATTTTGAGAACATTGCTAACTGCAAAGAACATTTCTGCAAAACAACCTTCATTGTAAATTGTTTAACTACCTCTTCCTGTTTCTCTTTTCCCTTTCTCGTTTTTTCCTCCAGTATAACCAATTCTTCATCGGTCAACTCTTCAGAGGAACTTTCTACAAGTTGAATTATGTTGTCATCATTCACACCGAGATTCGGATTGTTTGCTAGGCCGACTATTACAAACTTCAAAAATCATGCACAAATCTTTTTAATGTCCTTTTCCATATGCCACAGCAATATTTTTAATAGCATGATAAATATTTAATGTTTTCCAGAATTGCATGAGTCTGGTCATTTCCTTCAGTAGCAGAAATGGCTTGTGAAAAAGTCCTCCATAGATATAAGCCTCAAAAACTGCAAGAACTCCCTGATCCATCGGTTGGATCAATGAAGTAGTGTTTGGAGGGAGAAACATGACCTTGAACTTGGTCATACGTCTTATAGCGGTGAAGATCACTGCTATAAGACGTATGACTTTGAGCATTATCTAGAATTAAATAAAATTTTAAATTCTACATTTTCTTTTAGACAATAGCTTTTTATTTCACTCACATAACAGTTGATTAAGTCATCCACGACTTCTTATTGCTCCGATAATGAACTGGGAGTATGCTTCCTAATGAAAACATTACTTAAATTAAGGGGATATTGAATCCCACATAGTTTTAAAACCGAATAAGAAACTCAAAGATTGGAATCAGAGAGTTTCTTGCCGAATATAGTAAACTATAAAGTATCGGCGGACACTAGCGTTAGCCAATGCAAGTGATCCTAGTACATAGTACATTACTGGGCAACTCGTTGCAAAGGTGGAGGAAGAAGTTCAGATCGCTATTCTTAGGTATTTTCCATAATGTAAAAACACATTTCCTAGGAAATGTATGCTGTTATTACATTATGGAGGGAGGTCACTACCCAGATCGGTTTCAGCCTTTTTTGAGGCTTCATCAGTGAGCAGCTAGACCTAATACCAAAGTGTATAGCGAAAAGAACTTATGTACTTTGCGAACGAGTTTTCCAAACAGGTGCAACCATTAAGTTACTAAAGTATAAAGAGCTAATAAGCTTCATTTCGGCAATGAAAACATTACTTAAATTAAGGGGATATTAAATCCCACATAGTTTTAAAACCGAATAAGAAACTCAAAGATTGGAATCAGAGAGTTTCTTGCCGAATATAGTAAACTATAAAGTATCGGCGGACACTAGCGTTAGCCAATGCAAGTGATCCTAGTACATAGTACATTACTGGGCAACTCGTTGCAAAGGTGGAGGAAGAAGTTCAGATCGCTATTCTTAATGTACTATGTACTAGGATCACTTGCATTGGCTAACGCTAGTGTCCGCCGATACTTTATAGTTTACTATATTCGGCAAGAAACTCTCTGATTCCAATCTTTGAGTTTCTTATTCGGTTTTAAAACTATGTGGGATTCAATATCCCCTTAATTTAAGTAATGTTTTCATTGCCGAAATGAAGCTTATTAGCTCTTTATACTTTAGTAACTTAATGGTTGCACCTGTTTGGAAAACTCGTTCGCAAAGTACATAAGTTCTTTTCGCTATACACTTTGGTATTAGGTCTAGCTGCTCACTGATGAAGCCTCAAAAAAGGCTGAAACCGATCTGGGTAGTGACCTCCCTCCATAATGTAATAACAGCATACATTTCCTAGGAAATGTGTTTTTACATTATGGAAAATACCTAAGAATAGCGATCTGAACTTCTTCCTCCACCTTTGCAACGAGTTGCCCAGTAATGTACTATGTACTAGGATCACTTGCATTGGCTAACGCTAGTGTCCGCCGATACTTTATAGTTTACTATATTCGGCAAGAAACTCTCTGATTCCAATCTTTGAGTTTCTTATTCGGTTTTAAAACTATGTGGGATTCAATATCCCCTTAATTTAAGTAATGCTTCCTAATGTTTTAGAAGACTGGTAGATTTTCACTGTGCCATATCACAAATTGTTTGTTTATATCCAACCATATTACCCATAACAGAATCGCAATATGGGCATTAAAAGCTTTGAAACTAGGTATAGAGTTTAGCTTTTCGTGGATGAATGTCTGCTCGGGCATTTTTTTTCTGAAACAAGGACGTCTCATCCATATTAAATATTTGCTGTAGCAAATAATTTTCCTCTGTAATAATTTTATCCAATTTTCCCACAAACTCCTTGGCAGCCTTCTCAGCACTTGCAGATTCCCATTCATCATCATTAGTGTTCTGTCTCTTGACAGGTCCAATGGTATAACTCAGCAGATTCTCTTCCTTCAATTTCCTCTGTCTCTTGCTTCCTCCTTCATTTCCTGATATCCTTTTGTTGTGCCCATTATATCATCAAGCATTATTAGTCATCTCCTTCCTCTTGGTCGCTTTCCTTCAATTTTCCCTTCTATCATTCTTTTCAGTAGGCTGTCTCCTCTTAATACATGTCCTATCCAGTTATGTTTTCTTCTTATGGTCTTTAGTAAATTCCTTTCTTCTTCAACTCTTCGTAATACTTCTTCATTGGTGATTTTTTCGGTCCACTTTATTTTCTCCATAACCACATTTCAAATGCCTCCAGCATTTTAGCTTCTTTCTTCCCAACTGTCCATGTTTCTGATCCATATAAGGTCATACTCCAAATATAACACTCAATAAGCCTTTTCTTTAGATTTTCATTCATTTTATTAATAAACAAATTTTTCTTGCTATAAAATGCATATTTTCTTTTGTTAATTCTTTCTTTTATTTCCATGTCACATTTTCTGTTTCTTGTATTTGTATTATCTCACTTGCTCTACACTTTCTCCATTCATCATCACCTTGATACTTCCTGATTTCCTGGAGATTCTAATCACTTTTGATTTCTTTGTGTTAATTTTCATACCATATTTCTTGCATATATTCTCAAATTTTTGCATTAGATGCTGTAGTTCATCTTCAGTATTAGCTAATATTACTTGATAATCTGCAAATCTAATATTTTGTATTCTTCTTCCTCCAATAGTGATTCCTCTTTTCTCTTCATCAAATGCTTCTTTAATCGTTTATTCTGCAAATATATTGAAGAGCATCGGTGACAGGTAGCATCCCTGTCTTACACCTCTGTCAATCACACATTTTTTATTTGGTTTTTCCTACTTTTGTCTTATTATGGTTCATATATAATTCAGCTATTAATCTCCGGTCTCTCCAATCTAAACCTATTTTGCGTAACATTTCCTCAGATTTTCCCATTTCACCATGTCAAATGCTTTTCCAAGGTCGACGAAACATATATAAACTTCTTTATTTACTTCTATATTCCTTTCACATATGGTCCTCATTACTCCAAATGCATCTCAAGTTCCTCTGTCCTTTCTAAATCCAAATTGATCATTCCCCAGAAAATACTCCACCCTATTATATAATCGTTGATTTAATATTCTTAGCAGTACTTTGGAGGCATGCGAAAGTATGCTTATAGTTCTGTAGTCACTGCACTTAGCAGGATTGCTTTTCTTTTCAACTGGTATAAGAATACTCTCTGTGAAATCTTTAGGCCATACTCCTGTTTTGTAAATGAGGTTGCAGAGTTTCCATGTTTTTGTTATACCTTTGTCCTCCAGTTGTTTTAGGATTTCACTAGGTATTCCATCCACTCCTTCCATCTTTCCACTTTTTAATTCCTTAATTGCTGTTTCTACTTCTCTCTTTAGTATTTCAGGACCTCTTCTTTCTGTTGAGATTTCATTTTGCTCTTCCAATTCAATTTTTGTTGGTCTTTCATTTTTTGCATAAAGTTCTTCGATGTATTCCTTAAGATTTTTTTTAGATTCCCATTATGCAGCACAAAACGCTGCTTGAATCTCATGAACCAATGGGAAGAAGAGTTGAATTTGTCATCATAATCAGGTTCTGCTTTCTCCTTCAACATGTTGAAGAGACTTAGTGCCTTAGCGGTTATGGTCACAGTGCTAAGGGGTATGCGCTTTTGGTTCAGGTCCTCTATCCATGACGCAAGTAGCTTTTTCATATCATCGATAAGACCTTGTCGTTGCTTCGTCACTATTGTAGATTTAATGGAAACTGATCCTTTCACAGCCTCTACAATTTTATCCTCATTTTTCAAAATGGTCGTCACTGTAGAATGAGACCATCCGAAGTCATGTGTGATCACATTGACGGGCTTACTAGCTTCATGTTGCTTTATAACTCTCAACTTCGTTTCAAGATCAATTGCTCATCTCTTTTTCTGTGATTCTTCACTGGGTTTTTTGATTGTGAGTGTAGGGGCCATGTTGCACAAAACATCACAAAATATTTAATGATAAATGCACAAATAATCCATTTCTCAAACACAAAATCAACAAAGGAACTGTTGAAGGCACGTGCTGACTGAGGTTGCCACTGTGCATGCTTTACCATAAGCTTGCTTTCATCTTGTTCGAAAGTATAGCCGAAAATGTTATTTATTCCATTATGGGATCATGGCTGTATCTTCAAAAGGACGTAACTTGAGGGATGACTATAAACATTATTGAAGAAAAAAATGAAAAAAATTGAAAACAAGAACCACTTTGGAGTATTAATGGCAAACTCTGAAGACGACATTGATATTCAGCTAGGGTGATATGTGGTGAAGTTGTCCGCAAGGATAGAAAAATAAGAACACCATGGTGGACACAAGAAGTTAAAGAAGCAGTCCTGGAAAAGGTAAAAGCATACCAAAAAAGTCAGCACTTGCACTTAAAGAATACAGAGAAAAATGTAAGAAAGCTAAGCTGTGCATAAAAGTAGCTAAACAAACGTCATGGGAAGAATTTGGTAAGAATATAAAAAAGAAATATCATGAAGGTGGCAAAATGTTCTGGAGGTCATTGAAGAAGCTTAGAAATGGAGGAAATAGTACTGAAAAGGAATCAACGATGATAAAGGTGACATGAAAACTGAAGATAAGGATATCCTAGATGTCTGGAGTAATTACTCTCGAAGACTGTTAAATGAAAAAAGCAGTGAAAGAACTATCTTAGAAAATTTTCGAGAGGAATGCAAAGAAGAGTACATATCAATACTTGAGATACAAAAAGCAATCAAAAACTTGAAATTTGGAAAAGCAGCTGAAGTAGATGATATTCGACCAGAAATGCTTAAATATGGAGGTATAAAAGTTTTGCAGTAGCTACACTGCATAATTCAGAGGGCTTGGTCAGGTCTAATTCCCAATGATTGGAGTAGAGCTCTCACAGTATCCATCTATAAAAAAGGGAACAAAACTGAATGTGAGAATCACAGAGGAATTTCTCTACTTAGTGTTCCAAATAAGATTTCAAGCATACTTGAAAAGAGGTTGATAAAGATTATGGAAGAGAAACTTGGAGAAAAACAAACTGGGTTCAGGCCAAATAGAGGTTGTCAAGATCAGATTTTTACTTTGAGAAATTGGTTTGATTCCCATCCAAGACATGAGGAACCTTTATCAGGTCTCTTACTACTAAAGGTGAGTTAGCTGGTCTCATACGAAGGTCAATGGTTTTTCATCCCTCAGAACAAGCAAACCAGTCCTTAGTAAGGATTGGTTTGCTTGTTCTGACCAAACCAGAACACACACACACACACACATCTTCATCTACATACAAAAAATCTCCTCTCACCCAACGTCAAGTTCAGTGACAAGTCTGCTGGGATCACGCAAATTTAAGTCACATCATGTAGAAGGTCGACCCCAAATAGATGGGAAAAGGCACATGAGGAAGAAGAAATTGAGAATATGACAAGGTGCCCAGAGGAAAGCTTTTCAAAACACTGCAATTATATGGAGCGAATGGAACGTTATACAGAGCAATAAATAGTCTATATTTAAGTTGTCAGTCAGCAATTAGAATTGAAGGAAATACAGGAAGATAGTTTAATGTAAATTCAGGGGTAAGACAAGGATGCACATTATGAAAGAAAGTGGCATCAAGCTTAATATTAGAATTGAACTAGAGATGTTGAACTTAGCTCTTTGCTTTATGCAGATGATGATGCACTCCTAAACACAACTAGTGCAAGTCTCCAGGATTCATTAACTAAATTGAATAACAGCTGTAAAAAATTTAGCATAAAAATCAGCAATAAAAAGACAAAAACCATGAAAATAAGCAGGAACAGAGAAAACTTCAACTGCATTCTGAATAGAAATCCTATAGAACAAGTAAAATATTTCAGCTATTTAGGCACAGTTTTTAGTGAAGATAGCAAGTTAAATCAGGAAATAGACAAAATAAGCAAAGACGGTATGGTGGGTAGCCAGGTGAATAAATTTATATGGAATAAGAGAGAAATTAGCCAAAATACCAAAAAATACCAAACTAGCAGTATATATGACAGTGTTTAAACCAGTTTTAAGTTATGGATCTGAAAGCTGGGTTAGAAATAAAGCACTTGATCAAAGACTAGAGACCGCAGATTAGAGTTCTCAGAAAAATTAGAGATGTAAACCGATGACATTTGGCAGAATCATATTAAAAAAGAAGATATTAGAAAGGAACTTGCCATTAAGAGCATTCAAGAATGTGTCAGCAGAGCTAATCTAAGGTAGTATGGCTACTTAAATAGAATGGATGAAGAAAGGTTAGTAAAACAGGTGTTTGATGGCAAGAAAGAGACCCAGAGGAAGACCAAGGTCTAGGTGGATTGATTTGGTCAGAAGGGCATTGGAACACTGAATGTTAGATATGACAATACTGGAATGCTCACAAGTAATAAATTGATTTGGAGGAAAATTGTTGATAGGAGATTAATAATAATGTAAACTTAATCATGTAGTGATGTCATAGTAACCTAAACACCCCTTGGGAGTACATATTGAAAATTGATGATGATAAAATTTTTCCGGAGAGTGAAAGAACTAATATTACAGTCATTGTGTTAAGCAACAAGGAAGTGAAAAGGCATTGATACAGAATACCAAGCTAGACTAAGTGCACATTCAATTCACCTTTTTTTTTTTTTTTTTTTAAACATGCAGAACAGACTAACTGCGCTCAAAATATATGACCTTAAAAATATTATACTCACTCACGTCATAGTCTCATTTGATTTGACATAATTCTAAACAGTCCCTTGTTTCTAAAGAGAAAGTGGAAAGACACTGTGCAGTAACTTGGAAACAGAAGATCTAATATCTTACAGGAAAGAATCCTTTAAAGTTTTCAAATGAAAGTGGAGTAGCCAGTTTCATATGAGAGGATTTATGTAAGTTCATATTTACAGAGAACTTTGGCTATTTTTTTCTGATGCACCATTAATATACGAGATGGGAATGGTGTTCTGTGATCCTGTGTGTTGGTTGCAGATGGGATGAGGGTGCATATAGTATTTTATCTATTTTATACAAACAATAGACATTGGCTAGAAAGGCGATTGCAATGGGCCCTGAGCTCAGTTCCAAGGACTATGTCATTTGAACAAACAGCCATGGCACAGTGAGTAAGTTTGTTTCCATAAATTCTTCACTATGAACAGTGCATAAGTGTTTTGAGGATTATATACCGTGGTGACATGATTGCTCATGTATATACCTTCTTGTACTAGTGGGTTTTCTGTAAACTGAAAAGGATAACGATCCTTTAGGAAATTTGGAGAAAAGCGTAAAGCTAATAATAATGGCAAATACCTGTTGGATTTCTGCTCAGGACATGGACTGCATATTACTAACACCATGTTCCAACATAAAAATTTGCACAAATTCACATGGAGAGAAGGGGCAAGGAATTAAAAAAGTCTCATTGACTATGTTATTGTTGATAGTGATGTTTTCTCCCTGGTGCAGGACACCAGAGTGTACAGAGGATTTGAAATTGGAAGTGATCATTATTTAGTCTTGAGCAGGATAAAATTTAATTTCATATTGAAAAGAATGACATGTAAGAAAGTTTTAAAGTGAATAAAAGTTGAGCAGTTCTCAGATGTGAACTGTAGACTAAAATACACAAAGATTATTGAAGAAAACATGAATGAGTTTGGGAACAGGAACAAAACCTTGGAGATTCAGTGGCAAACCTTGAAGAAAACCCTGATTGATCCATAGAGGCATGTGGGGAGGTTGTCTGCTAGGATAGAAAAATCAGAACTCCATGGTGAACACAGGAAGTTAAAGAGGCAGTGAAGGAAAAGAAGAAAGCATATCAAAAGTTCCTGGCAAATAAGTCAGCTTGTGCTCTTAGAGAATATAGAGACAAATGTAAGAAAGCTAACCACTCTGTAAAACTAGCTAAACAAAGGTCGTGAGCGGATTTTGGCAAGAACATAGAAAATAAATATCAAGAAGGTGGCAAAATCTTCTGGAGGTTGTTGAAGAAGCTCAGGAATGGAGGAAAGAGTGCTGTAAAAGGAGTTAGAGATGATAAAGGTGACATGAAAACAGGAGAAAAAGATATTCTTGAAGTATGGAGTAATTACTTTGAAAAAATTGTTAAATGAAACAAGCAGTGATAGCACAGTGGTAAAAAACATTCAACAGGCATACATATCCATAATTGAAGTAGAAAAAGCCATCAGAAGAATGAAATGTGGAAAGACAGCAGGATTAGATGATATTCGACCAGAAATGCTGAAGTAAGGAGGTATAAAAGTGTTACATGCACTGCATAGTTCAGAAAGCCTGGACAGATGGACGAATTCCTGATGACTGGAGTAGAGCTCTCATAGTACCCATATATAAAAAGGGAAATAAAACTGAATGTGAGAATTACAGAGGTATTTCCCTACTGAGTGTTCCTGGCAAGATCTATGCAAGTATACTTGATAAACGCTTGAGAAGAATTGTGGAAGAAAAGCTTGGTGAAGAACAAGCTGGATTCAGGTCAAATAGAGGTTATCAGGATCAGATCTTTACTTTACGACAAATAGTCGAGAAAGCATGGGAATATAACAAAGATCTGTATTTAAGTTTTGTCGATCTGGAAAAGGCATATGACAAGGTGCCAAGAGAGAAGCTATTCAATATGCTACAGTTATATGGTGTCAATGGGGCATTATATCAGGCAATATTTAGTCTTTATTTGAGTTGTAAGTCAGCAGTTAGAAGTGAAGGAAGTACAGGAATATGGTTTAATGTTAAATTTGGTTTGAGACAAGGATGTACATTATCCCCTCTGTTATTCATTATCTATATGGATCATATTATGAAGGAAAGTGGTATTAAACCTGATATCAAAATTGGAGATGTTACTGTTAGTTCTTTGCTTTATACAGACGATGTTATACTTCTAAATAAATCGAGTACAAGTCTGCAACATTCCCTGACTAAATTGAATAACTGTTGTAATAGATATGGTATGAAGGTCAGCAATAAAAAGACAAAGACAATGAAAATAGCCAGAATCGTTGAAAATGTCAACTGCATCGTGAATACAGAACCTGTGGAACAAGTAAAACATTTCAGTTACTTAGGCACGATTTTTAGTGAAGATGGTAAATTAAATATGGAAACAAACAACAGAATCAACAAAGCTGGTATGGTAGGAAGTCAACTGAATAAATTCATATGGAATAAGAGAGAAATTAGTTTGAATTTGGAGGAAAATTGTAGATAGGAAGTTAGTAATGATGTAAATTTTTCATGTAGTGCTATCATTTCCTGTACACCCCTTGAGGGTACATGGCAGGAATTTGATGAAGAAGTCATGTCACTAGTATATCTAGAAAAGAAAGAAAATTATTTATTTTCTTTTTCTGTAGTTAAGTTTATTTTAGGATGCTGGCTATTAAGATGTGTTAAAAATGTATTCAACATGTCAGACTCACAAGATCAAATGTGTTTGCTACATTATCAACATAATCTAGCCAAACAATTGATTTAAGTGGGGTCTAGGTGGATTGAGTGTTGAATGCTTGGTTTTCAAAATGTTCCATGTAGAAGTTGGTTAGTGGGGAGAAGAGGAGAATCCATAGTAGTCCCATCCACATGTATATATATTTTTCCTTTCCATAAGTAGTAACCAGAATAAATAGTGAATTTGAATAGCTCAATTATGTCGATAATGAGATCGTGAAGGTTACATTTCTTATTAATGTTTTAAAGAGTACAGAATTTTGTCTATGATTTCGTCTACTATTGGAATTAGGTTGGAGAATTTTAGGAACCAAGCCCTCATGTATTCAGGGTTTGATATAATTTTTAAGCTTTTTGGTAATCTCTTTGGGCTAAGATATAACTTTTTATTTATTTTTTTAAATAATTTATACACTTTTTTCTTTTGAGATTTTGTAGGATCCAAATCTATAATCTGATAAATAGAGGAGTCCTTAAAGAGATGGCTCATTTTTCTGTTGTTATTATAACAATTATAACATTATTATTATTATAATAGGTCCATAATAACAATTTCATTTCACTTACCTACTTTTATTAAAATAATTTATTTTTTTCCTATATACCTTTTTAAATGCCCGTATTTCTTTAGGTGAATTTCTTGGGAGATTTGGATTTTGTCAGAATACCAGCCACTTACAAACTAATTTGATTAGCCACTGTGGGTGCAAAGACAAAATTATGCCTACAACTAAGTGCATTGATGGTGTCTTTTGAGAGTGGCTGCGATGATAGAATCACAAATGTGTTGAACGATATGTTAAAATAAACATTCAAATTTAGGGTTTGAATCACATCTAGGATGCAAAGCCAGCCTGGTTGGCTGAGTGGATAGCACACCCACTTTCCAAACGAACAGATTTTGGGTTCAAGCCCCACTGCAAGCATGGGTGTATGTAAAAGTCTGCTCTGGATAAGCTTCTACAGCTCCTTGAGTTTATAAAGGCTTGCCTTTAAAAAAAACTAACTCATCCTCATGTGAAAGCTTTGCTAATCACAAAGGTGGCAAAGTTTTTCCTTCCAGAAACTTGCGAATTTTCATTCCATAAAAACAGTCAGAAGAACACAGCATTTTTTACAGACGAGAAGAAAATGCAGATAGGATTAACCACCCTATAATAAGCTGTAATCAGGTTTCCAAGAAGCCAAGTTACTTGGCCATTACAGGCCACTGGGCATAATAGGGAAAAAGGAAAATGGGATGGGAAGAATTTCAATGTACAGTTAAGCAAGTTTGGCATTATTCCACTGGATCTCATAGTTAGTGTTGTCAATGTCATGTTGAGATTATGATTAACAACTGTCTTCCCTTGATTATATAATTATTCTTCCCAAGATTATGAGTCTTGACAAACTGGAAGATCACTCAAAAAAAGTATCTCTGGTGTTGTGAAATACAATTTTTGATAACTCTTCCTGTATGACCAAAATAAGACAAGCTGCAAAAATATAGAACTTTGTAAACACCAAGTAGCAGCAATAATTTGTCTTTTGGAGAAGGTAAGAAATTACAGATTTGGTTGATGGAATGAAAGGTGGTGGTGATGAGTTGGAATTTCTTCAAAATCTTTGCCAATTCAGAAATGCTTTTAATATAAGGAATAAGGATTCTGCAGAATTATTCTTCCCTTGGAGGGTGTTGAGGGAAACTATCAGTGATTCCATGCATAATTTTTAGGTTATAATCATATTCAAAAAATGATGTGTTTTGTGCTGTACAAGTGCAACATAAGGTACAACACACAGCCCAGCATGAAATTGTTCATAGGACTGTTTGATAATGTCCAATTCTACTTGAAGAGATACTTTGGAGGCACATTTTGTGTGTTCTGGAAACCAAAAATTTCATAATTCCATTTTGAGAAGGACTGTATGCAGATGAAATAAGAATATTCTTCTTCTTAGTCAATTTCCATGGCTGAGGACTTGTGATCCAATATATTAGTCTTTTCCATTTGTCTCTGTCTTCTGTCATTCTAAGTGCAATCTCCAACTAAGTTCTGTAAGAGCAGGAATTAGATCTAGCCAATCTCCAACGAGGCCTGCTTCTTCTTCTTCTTCCAGCTGCTTGCATCTTGCTCTGCAATAAGTTTCTCAACATTCTCTCCCTTTCTTGAAATATGTCCAAAATATCGAAGGATTCTTCTCTCCACCATGTTGAGGACTCATTACAAGATTTAACTTATCTCGGATGCTCTCAGGTTGGTTCTTTTCTCTGTCCAAGGAACCCTAAGCATCCTTCTCCAGGTCCATATTTCAAAAATCCTGACCTTGTTTATGGCTAAGACTCTAAGCCATAAAGAACCACAGAGAAAACCAGAAAAGGATCTGACCAGTCTTGATCTTTGTGTTGATAGATATTTTTCTATTCTTTCAGATCTTGGTGAGCTGAGTCATTGCAAATATTCCCTTTGTAATTTGTTTTCTTATTTCTTTCTTATGACTCCCATTGGCAGAGAGAAATGATCCCAGATAGATAAACTGATAAACTTTATCTATGTTAGTAAGCAGTCCTGAAGTATTTCCATTATGATTCCTATCTAGGATCATCAGCTTTGTTTTACTGACAATGATTTTGAGTCCATATGTCAAACTAAGCCATTCTACTCTTTCAAGGAGTTCAATCATGTTATTGACATTTTTTGTTATTAGTATTATAATCATCAACATATCTTAAGATATTGATTCTTGAGCCTCCTATCAATATGCCTCTATTCCAGTCATCAGAGACCTATTGATAATTTCCTCACCATACGGATTGAAAAGTCCAGGAGATAGCATACAACCTTGCCTCTTTTTATGCAAACAGAACCAATAGATAATGCATTATCAATGCTTACTGAATTATTATTGTTGTAAAACTGACTTATTAACAAGATAAGAATGTTAAGGAAAGCCAGACTTAGGCATTATTTCCTATATTAATTCCAATGTATGCAGTCAAAGGCTTTGGTGTAGTCAATAAAGCATAAGTTAGCAGGACTACTGAATTCTTTTGATTTTCCAATAAAGTGTCTGAGATTTGAGAACTAGTCTTTTCCCTTTCTCAAATCCAGCCTGTTCTAAAGAGATATGAGCCTGCAAGTGATTATTAATTTTTTCTTTGATAATGCCCAGCATGATTCTACTTGTGTCTGAGATTAATGCTATTGTTCTATAGTTTTCACATTTCTTGGTGCTTCCTTTTTTTATGCATTGGTATAAAGATTGTCTTCACCCTGTCCAATGGCCAAATTCAACTACATAATCTCAGCATTACTTCACACTTGTTCCTATCAACAACTGGAAAGAAGTTAAATCCAGGGGAATTACAGATGAAAGCAATAGAAATTATTACAAAGAAATCAATAAAACAATAAAGAAATCTTAGGAAAGATAGAGATCGAGTCCCATGCGGAAAGTATTGAAACAAGAATTCTGTTTTCAAAAATCAAAGCACTGTAATAGTTTCCAGGCAAAAAAAAAAAAAAAAAAAAAAAACTACCACATAAAAGATAAAGATGAGCACATCCTAACTGAAAAAAAGAGAAATTTTGGAGAGATGGAAAGAATACTGAAAATATCTATACAAAAATTCATATATATTAGTTAATGAATCTTTGACACAAACATGAGAAAATAAACCTCTCATCCTCTTTGAGGAAAAATCTTGATGTTCTTGGATTTTAAGCATAGCAGAATGGCCAGTCTGTCCAAACTAACAAAGGTTATTTGATAAACACCAGGCAAGAATAGAGGTGATAATGTATCTTTGATAAGTGATAAGAAAGAAGACAACTTCCAGCTGGTTTGAAAGTGGTATACAGATTATATCTGTGAAGAGTCCTTGCTATTTGTTCAGATGTTATTTTGAGGTGGAGTATGCAGATCCTTTTAACATCAGATTGCAATCTGGGAGAGGGATGATAATTATCTGTACTTGAATATTTACTGTATTGAGGTTTTGTTGTATTAATTAAGTAATAGAGTAAATTTTCACATGTAACAGGAATTTTCATTGAATTACCTATATGGTTTAGATTATATTATATTGTTCTACTTTCATGATAAAGCACATTTCTGTTATTATTTTAGAAAATTTATTATAAATCTTTACTGGAGCTCTTTGGTTCCAATTACCTGCATTACAAGCTCTTTCCCATTTTGTAGGGTTCACACCTTGTAATAAAATCTACATTTAAAATCTGCATTTTTAAACATTTATACACACTATAGGCAAAATTTCAAATAAATCCATTTCAAAAGACTATCTGAGCTTATGAATTAATTTTCATGAAATCCCTAAAAACTGAGTAAAAGACACTCAGTATATATCAGAAACACAATGGCTATGTCATAATTAATAGTGGTTTTTTATAAGTTATATTGAAATTCAACCATAGTTGTATTTTTATAAGGAAATTATAACACAGTCTAATATTAATTAAAATAAATTTAATTAATATTCCAATATTTTGGAAAAGTCAAATTGCCATCATCAGGAAACAAAATAAGATATATATGCACACAAGTACTGCACTAAGTCATGAAGATGAAGCATGCTAACTAAGAGTAGGCCTTATGTCCTAAATGGTGCCCACTAGTGGACTAAATTGAGCATCCTTGACTGTAGAGCTGAAGCATGGATGACGAGAACTTCCCAAATTTGGGCCAGTTTGATGCAACCGAATTCGTTGAGGTTAAGATAGTTTTCTTAAGGCAGAAGCAGATTCGAGGAGAAATTTCATATTTATATTTGTTGTGATGGAGTAAAGTGGCTAGAAAACCTTGAACTCCAACATGCTGATATTATGGTCAGTCATGTCTCCTCTCTATTCACCAATGTCCCACTTAAAGACACTTTAGACTTTATTCAAACTGAATTTCCTCCTAATATTTCAGTCTTCTGCTATGAACTCTGGCTATTACATTTAGCAAGGAAGATTCTACAAAAGACAGTGGGGACAGCAATGAAACCCCCCAGCTAATTTCTTCATGGAAATATTTGAAGTTCTAAACTCTGCCCTATATAGACCCATTGTTTGGCTACACTTTATTGATAATGTGTTCTCCATTTGGCTGCATGGCCTGGATGCTCTCAACATATTTCTAACATGCTTTAAACAATCAACATCCCAGGATCCAGCTCATGTCAGAAAAAGAAAATTACAACAGTCTTCCCTTTGTAGATACATTAATTACATGCCAGCCTGATGAATCCCTGGCATTCTCTGTTTACAGAAAGCCCACACATACTGGTAGATACATTCACAGTCACATCACTCCCCTCCTTCCTCAACAGTATGAAATTATAGAAACTTTATATAACAGGGCTAAATTAATTAGTTCAGATAAGTGACCCCTCCACTGAACTTAACCACATTCACAATACTTTCTTAGCCAATGGTTACAATTCCTACCATATCCAAAAAAATATTAAATCCCAAACCCACACACCCTTTCCCTCTTCTAAAGAAAAGAGACTACACTAAAGCTATCACTATTCCATATATCCAAGGCACATCCAAAAAAACGAACAAAAATCTTTAAAAAATACAATCTTTCTACCACTTACATACCATATAAAAAAATAGCATCCCTTATCTGTTCCACTAAAGACTAACCATAGTCCATAGACTTGACAGGTGTTTTTCCCATCTCTTGTTGCTGTAAACTATCCTACTATGGCCAAACAGGCAGAACAGCCAACATCAGAATTGCTGAACATAAGGACTATATCCATTTCCATCACTACAGACACTCAGGGCTTGCTGACCATGCTTTGGACACCCCACCATACAATCAGTTAGAAGAAAGTCACTTCACTCCATCACAGCAAATATAAATAAGACTTTTCCTTGCATCTGCTTCTGACTTAAGAAAATACCATAACCTTAACAAATTTGGTTGCATGAAACTGCCCCAAATTTGGGAACCTCTCGTCCTCCATACTTCAGCCCAACAGCCAAGGATGCTCAATTTAGTCCACTAGTGGGCATTATTTAGGCCTACTAGTCGGTATTTAGTTGATATGCTTAATCTTCATTAATTAGTGTAGTGCCTGCATATACATCTTATATTTTGTTCCCTGACGATGGTAATTTGACTTTGCTGAAATATTGAAATATTAATTAAATTTATTTTAGTTAATATTAGTCTACATTGTAATTCCCTTACACAATACAGTTATGAATAGCCAATGCATAAGCCTTATGGCCCAAACTAAATTAAACCAAATACGAATTTCTCACCATTCTCAACAAATACTTGAAGTACAGCTCTGTAAGTAACATTTCTAGAATGCATATAATGATCCTGTTCAGAATGTTCTGCCCATCGTGCACGTGTTTCTTGTGCAGCCAATCGTAAACCATAGTTCGAAATATACCAATCAGGATAGGTCTCTTGTGTTATACGAAGGGCAGATGCTACTGTCTTGCTTAGGGGAAAGTTCTTATAATTAGACCCTGAAAAATTTCATATCAAGAATTTATATATTAGACACAGCAATAAAAAATTAATACACCCAACAATGATGTATATTCAAGGACAAACTATTTAAGTATTGTTTGTATACTGATTTTTATCTATCAGTAAATATATTTAATTCATACATTATTTTGGTGTTGTTTCAAAGAAGCATATTTATCTTGTGGAAATACTTAAGCTAAGTAATGAAATCATAATGTTTCATGAGAGTGGAAGAAGAGTAAGATAGTGCCAACTAGTATTAAAATAAGTATCAAATTACAGATTACTGGTTAAGGTTGAAGAAATTTGTTAAGGCTGAAATATAGGAATAAGCAGATGAAGAACAAAAAAAAAATAATAATCATGCATGCAAACAACACAAGAACATACCAGAAACACTACTGACATTTTGTTTTCGTAATTTAGTCCAATATTTCAGTCCTGTTACAAATGTACTGAATTCTAAATGGTATATTACCCTCTCAGGATAGACTGTAGTTTTAAGTGTAATTAAGCAATATTATAGAGGCAATAATTTCACTAATCTGTTAATAAAATATAACTACTGAGACTAATGCTCAATGCTATATATATATATCTATTTTTTTTTTTAATTAATGAAATCAACTGGTGCATGTAGTGAAACTGTGTCAAAAATTCAAAACTGACTTGCATTAATGAATTTTCAATAGAGAAATACAACTTTCAGTAAGGAAATACCGCGAGTAGACATATTACTTACTATTATAATAACGGAATTAACTCACGTAAAACATTCTTCATTCGTAGAATTTTTGCCCGAGTATCACAGGCATGATCAGTACAAGTACGAAGGCTAATTAAACAATAACTGCTATATTCACAAAGCACCACCTAAGATTAAATTTCCTCAATTTATTAAAAAAAGTATATATATATAATAATATATATATATGTGTGTGTGTGTGTGTGTACAATTACAAGTTAGGTAACATTTGCTGATTTATAGAGTACTATCTCCCACAAAGGGGTGGAAAGACAGACCATTGGATCTGTTTAGGTTAGGGGAGTGAAGTAACGTTTCACATGTTTCTTTGTAAAGCCGTTCCATTAGGAACCGACTTTTGTCTTGTTCCACTGAACTCTATGTCTAGTGTTGATGGCATGCTCTGCAAGTCCAGACTGTTCAGGTTCAAGGTATTGAATGTACGACTTGTGTTCTTCTAACCTGATCTGAGCAGATCTTCCTGTTTGTCCAAAATATGATAACCCACAAGAGCAGAGAATCTGGTAGACACCTGGATAGCTGAGATGTGGGAGCTTGTCCTTTGGAGACGTGAGGCATGTAGAGATTTTTCTGATTGGTCGAAAAGGCACACAAATATTTAGTGGTTTTAACACCTTAGCTATGCATTCGCTAATGCCTTGCACATAGGGGGATAGGTATACGTGTAGTTTCTTCTGTATTTGAAGAGGATGCTGAAGCACGACTACTTAAAACTCTTTTTATGAAGGAATTCTTATAACAATTGGATATGAAGGAGGAATTAATATATTGTAATTCTTTTTGTAATAGTTCTTCTGAAGAACAAAAGGAGTGGGCTCTACGAACCAATGTTTTTATAGTACCTGCCTTATGACTGTTATACCAACAAATCGAAGGAACAGCAATGGGTAATCCAATATCTCCTGCTATTGCCAACTAAACCTAAACCTCTTTTTATGCGAATTTTTTTTTTTTTTACGCAAATTGGGATATCAAAAATATTTTTTTACGCGATTTTTATTCACTTTTACGCAACCAGCCTAAAATCCAAGTTAGGAAAAAATTCGTAATTCAAGAAAATTCTGAGAATTTTGTAGAATTGCATTCTCGTTTCAATAAAGAAAATTCTGAGATTTTTTTTTTTTTTGCATTTAATTCGTTTCAGTTAAGAAAATTCTAAATTCTTACGAATTTCATTTATTGGGAATTCCCTGAATTACATAACTGACAGCGCATAAAAAAGCAGTTCTTAGCAGTTTGAATTTTGGTGTTTGAGTAGACAAACAGTTACCTCATTTTTTGCATTTGCATTTTTTAAGTGAAATCAAAATAAAATCGCGTTATAAAATTAATAATTTTGCCAAGAAATAATAAATGGTAAGCTATATGTAATTTTCAAACTTTCATTTCATTAACCGAAGATTTTAATCCAGCCCTCACATGATGTTGCCGATGAAAACCGTTTCCTTGGATATAAAAATTCAAATTTAGGATCGTCTTCGAATTGGGGAAGGTGCGACGGCTGTGGATAAGCATTTTGGATTCCGTGAATCAACTATCAGATCTATGAAAAATGAAGAGGCTATTAGAAAAGCGGTATGTTCTGGTACAAAATCGAGTGTGAAATTATCATCATACACAAGAGATGATGTTGTTCTAGAAAAGGCCAAAAAAGCTTTAGTGATGTGGATAGAAGATAACGTACAAAAAAGAATGGCAGTTGGCGGAAATTCCATCAAGCAATCAGCACTGAGATTTTATGAACAGATTAAAACACTGCAGCCAGATACTTCATCTCAATCGAGGAAAAAAAAATATGAATTTCATGCAAGCAATGGTTGACTGGCTAAGTTTATTAAAAGACATGCTCTTCATAATATAAAAATTAAAGGTGAAACGGCTTCTGCTGATGAAACAGCTGCTAAAGCATTTCCACAAAAACTTGCTAAAATAACTGAAGATGGAGGTTTCATCCATATTCTGAACAAGTTTGGAATATGGATGAAACAGGCCTTTTCTGAAAAAAAAAAATACCAGAACTTGCGTATCAAAAATGCAAAAAGCTGTTGGTGGGTTCGAAGCAGCAAAGGATCGCATAACACTCCTATTTTGTTCGAACGCTTTAGGAAATCTGATGTTAAAACCACTGCTCATAAATCGATCATTAAGACCACAGCCAATGAAAGGTGTAGATTTTCAAAAATTGCCAGTTCATTGGATGGCCAACAAAAAAGCTTGGGTGACCATTAATATTTTCACTGAGTGGTTCCACAAACATTTTGTGCCTTGTCATTCAAATAGACGCTATTTGAATGACAAGGGTCTTGAATTTAAAGTGCTTTTGATTCTTGATTAATGCACCCGGTCATCATGCCATAGAACACCCAAATGTGCAATTTTTTTTTTTTTCTGCCGCCCAATACCATTGGGAGGCAGAAAAAAATATCATTGCTACAACCTCTAGATCAGGGTATAATTGCGACATTTTAAAACATATTATGTCAAACGACATTTCAGTACGTTTTGAACAAGCTAAATGATGATGAAACACTGTTAGTTATGGATGTGTGGAAAAAAATTTCAATTATGGATTGTATTGATCAGGTTCGATTATCGTTATCTGAATTGAGACCAGAAACTATGAATGCATGCTGGAAAGCCCGCATGTGTTAAAGAGAATGCTCCTGTTCCCTTCAATTATACTGCAGAATTTCCCAATATAATAAGTTTGGCATGTGAAATTGACGGAGAAGGATTCGATGATCTTACATCGGCAGATATCGAAGAATTGTTAATTGATAAACCTCTTATCGAAGATGAAATAGTGGAGATTGTTTCTGAGACTCCTGAAAGCAAAGAAGTGAATGATAATGATCAAGATAATCCTACTTTTACTGCTGATATTATTAAAGAAGGTCTTAAACTAGCCAGTAATTTAGGCAATTACTGGCTAGTTTAATATGATCCAAATGAAGAACATGCTGGGAAGTTTTCACATGAGCTTAAGTTGTTAATGTCTTCATAGAAAGAATTATATCGCGACTTATCTAAAGCATCAACACAGCGATTAATAACTGAATTCATGCCTAAAACTACTAAAACAACCAGTAGTACTTTTGTTCAAGACATGACAAGAAGAATTCCACAAGTTGAGGTGGAAGTCGATGATGATAATACCATATCTAGTAGTTCTAGAAATATTACAGTCTCACGAAAATGCGTTTATTGTCACAAACTGATAGCGAATAACATAATTTTTTTTATAGAATCCTTAGCAAACACTGAAATGAATATGTTTTTTTTAAAGTTATTAAAATTCATTATATGTATGTGTGTTCTCCATGAAATGTAAATAAAAATTTTATGACCTTAATGAATTTAATGTTTGTTTTTTTTCATTATTTTGCTTATATTTCAGGTTTGGAACCAATCTTCACTTTTTGTATGGAGTCAGTAGTTCTTTTTACACAAATTCTATTTACGCGCAATTTTTAGGAATGTATCTATCGTGTAAAAAGAAGTTTAGGTGTACTTCATGGAGCACTTTGAACAACCTATCTTTAAAAACATTTCACCTAGACATAACCTTTGGTTCAGATATGTGGACAACGTTTTTGCCATATGGAAGGGCACTTCAGAAGAATTACAATAATTTCTCTCAAATATAAAAGCACTTCATCCAAGGATCCAGTTCACCCTAGAAGTAGAAGTAAATAAGCAGTTAGACTTTCTAGACCTCTTAATTCTTCGCAAACCAGATGGTAACCTACAATTCACAGTCTATAGGAAGGAGACTCATACAGGCCAGTACATCCATGCTGAATCATATCACCATCCCAGTCAAAAGGCAGGTACTATAAAAACACTGGTTCATAGAGCCCACTCCTTTTGTTCTTCAGAAGAACTATTCCAAAAAGAATTACAATATATTAATTCCTCCTTCATATCCAATGGTTATAAGAATTCCTTCATAAAAAGAGCTTTAAGTAGTCGTGCTTCAGCATCCTCTTCAAATACAGAAGAAACTACACGCATACCTATCCCCTATGTGCAAGGCATTAGTGAATGCATAGCTAAAGTGTTAAAACCACTAAATATTTGTGTGGTCAACCCATCAGAAAAATCTCTACATGCCTCACGTCTCCAAAGGACAAACTCCAAATCTCAGCTATCCAGGTGTCTACCAGATTCCTTGCTCTTGTGGGTTATCATATTTCGGACAAACAGGAAGATCTGCTCGGATCAGGTTAGAAGAACACAAGTCGTATATTCAGTACCTTGAAGCTTAACAGTCTGGACTTGCAGAGCATGCCATCAACACTAGACAGAGTTCAGTGGAACAAGACATAAGTCATTCACAAAAGTCGGTTCCTAATGGAACGGTTTTACAAAGAAACATGTGAAACGTTACTTCACTCCCCCTAACCTAAACAGATCTGATGGTCTACATCTGTCCCCCCTTGTGGGAGATAGCACTCTATAAATCAGCAAAAGTTACCTAACTTATAATTGTACAATACACACATACATATATTTTTTTTAAAAATAACTTTAGGAAATTTAACCTTAGTTACTTAGGTGGTGCTTTTTGAATATAATAGTTGTTTAATTAGCCTTTGTACTTGTACTGATGATGCCTGTGATACCCAGGTGAAAATTCTACAAATAAAGAATATTTTACGTGAGTTAATTCCGTTATTATAGTAGCAAGTAACAGAGAAATACATTAGACACAGAGTTAATGTTCACTACAGCAAACTCACAGAACAGGTTGTTATGCTGGATAATTGCTATAACAAATTTCTTTTAGCACAGCATTGTATTTATGGGGATTTGGTCATAACCTTTCAGCAATGTGGTCGGTGTGTTTGTTATAGTGGTGTTTGATACTATAGGGAGTCAACTGAATTTAACTTTATTGAAAATTAGCAAAAAAACATTTTCTGCTAAAATTAAAAGTACATTAAAGGAATAAACAAGTATTTCAAAAAGACAAAATACAGCTGGTGAACCTAAATCAGCAAGCTGCATGCCTCAAGGTTAATATATCAAGCACACAGCACTTGCTGTTATAGGTTAGTCAGCCCATTTCACCTTCAATAACTGACCTCATTACCCCCTCCCCAACACACACACATTGACCTCACTCATGAGAGACTAAAACCTATATAACACGTCGGTGCAGTTGTAGCCCTTGGGGGAAACAGTAAGATGGAGTCCATTTAAAAGAGATAGACAAAATAAAAGAAGAAGATAAGGAACTGGTTCAAAAGGTATGTAGATAAACAATAAACTGATGCTAACCAACAGCTGCTGCACACATTTTTACAAGATTAAAGAAAAGTACAGAATGATGGAGGTCAGTTCAGCAGAGGAATAATGTCTCTGAGAGAGACTAGTATCACCATCATCATCAATTAACAGAATGTCCTGATTTTGGATAGCATTTTGCAAGCATAGTTTATCAAGTGGCAGGCACAGCCACTTTCCACCCAGAAGGATAAAGGATCAAATCTCACAATGAGCATGGATCTTTTGTGAATGTCTGTAGGTGAGGGAAAAAATGAATTCTTCTGCCTGGTGTGAGACCACCTTAGTGAAGTCCTGAAGTGGTTTGAAAAAGTTCCATATTTGGTCTCTTCAACAGGATCATCCAACCTTTACTCAGACTGATTTAACAGGGCAACAACCTTTCATGGGTGGGGTTCACATTTAAAAAACAGTATCAATGATATTTAACAGTTTCTAGTGCACCACTTCAAATGTGAGAACAATATCTTGTATGAATGTTTAGATTTGGAATCTATATACTGTTAGTAGTTGCATCCAAGCAAGTAATATCATGAACAAAAAAGAATACCAAGTTTTTATGAAGACTGAGGCGACTATGAAGGTGATGTGTTTGTGCTAGGAAAGCTATAAGTGTAAGTCAATTGAAGAGGAGCAATCTGATTTTGTGTGCAGATCCAGGTATTATTTAAAATAAAGGAAGGTGAAAATGCAATCTTTCCTGTGAGAGAAATGTAAATTGAGAGAAAGTCATTTAGAGAGAGAGGGGCATATGTGAAATTATAAAGCCTTGGATACTCCAACATTGGCAGGGAAATCAGAACAGCTAATATTCACTGTTTGTCATGACAAACAGTGAATGACTAAATAAGAAATTGTCAACTTTTAAGAGTAAAAAACACACCATAAAATTATTGTTTGGAAACCAGGCCTCTATGGTCGATGGAATCAAGTTCCCAGAAATATTAAGAGAAACTTATGAGTTTCTCAAAACTTTTCTGTAGTCTGTATGAAAATGAGAGGGCAATGCTTGCTAGGAGACTTTCTGTGGATTGAGAGTTGTGGCACTCCACGAGTGAAGTTGACGACTGATGACTAGAAGCAATATTTTTGAGAGAATTGAAGTGAGGGCAATGAGACAATAGCTTATCTCTTTGACTTTTTTTTGGAATAGCTGAATATAAACATGTTTGAAAAATAAATAAATACAATGAAAGACTATATGTTAGAAGTTTTAACTGCAATCAAGTGGATCATCTTCAGTATGAAATCAAAAATTAAAAAAGGGTACAAGCAACATACCCGAAGAATCAACAATGTATATGTCAGTTATGAAGAATAACATTGATTCTTCTGTTACATTACTTGTTTAGATTTTAAATTCATAAAATTTTACGCAAATAAAATTAAATGTGTTGTCCTTTCTTTCATTGCTTACACGGTGATCAGAATACATTTTGGAAAATTATGGAGACAACTACCGTGTTAGAGCAAAATTTAGTTTAATATAAACCAAAATGAACACACGACGTTTTAACCATCATATCAAGGTCATCAGAGAAACAGACTGCACTACAATCTACATGGTTTGCTAAAGTTACTAACCAACTGTTACAACCAACGGGCTGTAACAGTTGGTCAGTAACTTTAGTAAATCATGTAGATTGTAGTGCAGCTTGTTTCTCTGTATATATGTGTATGTTCCAGATAATGACCTTGATGTGAAGGTCGAAACGCGTGCGTTCATTTTGGTTTATATTAAACTAAAGTTTTGCTATAACACGGTAGTTGTCTCCATAATTTTCCAAAATGTAAATGTGTTGTATTGTAATGATTTCTTAAAACGTCTACTTATGTTTCAATTCATTGAAATATAGGCATGTTTATATGATGGAGATTAGATGTCAGGTGAGTATAAAAGAATGTAAAGACTAATATAGAATGTGTAATAATTCTGAGGTGCATGGATAGGATTAAAAGAACTAGAAGACATTTATATCCAAGCAATCCAAGATTTTGCTGACGTTTTTCTAATCTGATATGATGAACAAAAATGCTTATTTATCATTCTTGGTATCATAAACATGTTTTACTAACATTTCCTTTACCATTCCTCTTGCACTACTCATTCTTCCTTTCCTCTGTTTAAGTGACCACACCACCTCAGATAGCTCTACTAACACACATTCTTGAATGTTAACAATGGCAAATTTCTTTCTAATATCTTCATTTTAAACATGATTCTGCCATCTATTCACTCCCCTAATTTTTCTCAGACTGTCACATCTGTGGTTTCTAATTACTGATCAAGTGCTTTATTTCTAATCCAACTTGTAGATCCATAACTTAAAACAGGTTTGAAAAATTGTCTTGTATACAGCTAATTTAGTGTTTTGGTTACTTTCTATCTTATTCCATATAAATTTATTCAAACAGCTCCACACCATACCAGCTTTGCTTATTTTGTTGTCTATTTCCAAATTTAATCTTCACTAAAAATGGTGCCTAGCTGAAATATTTTATTTCTTTTACAGGTTCTCCAATGATAATGCACTTGTTTGTAACTAAAGAACTGACTGCTTTCACAGTTTGGTTCTTTTTATTGTAGAATTTCACACCAAATTTGTTACAGCTATTCAATTTAGTTACAAGAGGTGTACTGCATTTGTTTAGGAGTACAACATCATCTGCATAAAAGCATAGAGCTAAGTTTGATATTTCCATTTGTAATATCAGGATTAATGCCACTTCCTTCCATAATGCAATCCATATGGACTCTGAACAAGAGTTGAGATGGTGTGCATTAAATAAATATACATTTTTAAAAAAATACAAGCCATAATTATAAACTCAAATAGCTATAAAGCTTGTCCAGACAAGCTTTCACAAATATCCATGCACATGGTGGCATTCACATCGACAACCCATTGGCTGGATAGCAGGTATACTAGCCATTCAGTGAACCAGCTTAGCATGTATTGCTCTAATCAGACACTATGTTGTATGCTTTTTCCAGATCTACAAAACTTAAGTACAAATCCTTGTTCTATTTCAACAATTCCTCAACTATTTTTTGTGAAGTGAAAATCAGATCTTGACAACCACAATTTGGTGTGAAGACAGCTTGTTCCTCTCCAAGAATCTCTTCCATAATTTTTTGTCGTTGCATCTGAAATATGCTTGCATATTCAGTAGAGAAATTCCTCTGTAATTCTCACATTCAGTTTTATTTCCCATTTTATTGATGAGAACTATAGACTCTACTCCAATTATGTGGAATTGGACCTTCTGAATTATGCAATGTAGCCAGAGCAATATGTTCATGTCTCCATATTTGAGTATTTCTGGTTGAATATCATTTACTCTCCAGCTGCCTTTCTACATTTCTGGCTTTTAGTAACTTTTGTACCTTAAGTATTGATATATACTTAAGTGTAGATCCATATATATATCCTATTGTATACCCCTTGTGGAAGTGGCATTTACAGCCGTAGTGCTAGGATGTCTGAAGAAAGCCATTCTTAGTTTGATTCTAGTCGCAGAAATGTTCATTTATCAAGTCTGAATGACTCGAAATCAGAGTAATTTTCCTTTTAGTAATTAAATGAGGCAGTAGCTGAATGTATTCCTAGTGCTCTAAGAATAAATAGGTTGGGAGTGAAATGGATGTGCAACCTTACTAAGCAAGAGCTCCACAAGAAGAAGATAATGTGGAAAGAATATTGTGAGAGGGGGTTATGAAATATATAAAGCTCAGGCCAGAAAAGTAATGAGTATTGGGCAGAAAGCTAAATCAGAGCATGAAAAGAAATTGGCCATGCAAACTAAAGGCAATCCCAAAGAATTTTATCATTATGCCACAAGCAAAAGAAAGAATGAATGTGAAAGAATAACTTTATTGAATGCAGATGGTACTTTAGTGTCAGAAGATAATGATATTCATAAATTAATGAGTGCTCAGTATGCTAAGATATATCAACCAGGTGTATGTAACATAATGCTCAGTGCTACTGAAACAATGGATGAAGAGTTAGAGGTTCATGAAAATCAAATTGAAGCGCTGTTGCATAATCTGGATAAGAATTTGTCAACAGGGACAGATGACATATCAGCCCATTTACTAAAGAAATGTTCATCTGAATTGGCTAGGCCTTTCACATGTTCGAATAACTTGAGTCTCAGCTAAGGAATGGAAGGAATGTATGATAGTTCCTCTGTACAAGGGTGGCGAAAAACTGATGTGTCTAACTGCCAACCTATCAGTATCTCTGGTGTGGTTGTGAAGATTTTAGAGAGGTTGATAAGAACTAGTATAGACAAACAAGTTACACTCTGCCAGGAACAGCATGGGTTTATTAAAGGAAGATCATGTTTTAGCAATTTGCTCATATTTTATAACAAAGTCATGGCCGATTTGGATAAAGGGAATGGATACACTATGATAATGTTGGATTTTTCCAAGGCATTTGATAGGATACCACACAAAAGGCTGTTGCATAAACTGGAGAATATTGGATTAGAATATAAACTCTTGATTGGTTTAGGAGTTGGTTGACAGATAGATATCAAAAAGTGTATACAGTGGACATGAATCTGTCAGATTTTAAGTGACCAGTGGTGTTCCTCAGGGTTCAGTCCTTGGGCCATCATTGTTCAATCTATACATTAATGACATCAGGCAATCAGGGATGCTACTGATATTCAGCAATTACAAAATATTTGAATAGGCTGGAAATTTGGGCAAACGAAAATGGCTGTCAGTTTAATGTTAATAAGTGTAAAGTTATGCACTTTGGTGTGATGAGATTTCTAGTGACATATTATATTAGCGGGGTTACTCTACACAAAACTGAAAAGGCAAGGGATCTTGGCATATTGGTGGATAGGAATTAGAAGTTCAAAGGTCACATAGCAAAAGTTGCAAATACAACTCAGAGGATAATTGTGATGTTCAAGAACCTTGGAATCTAAGGATAATGAAGTCATTTTGCCTCTTTATAAGGCTTTGATAAGACCACACCTCAATGATTGTGGACAGATTTAGTCTCCTGGAGTCCAAGGGGGATAAAGAAGCTGTGGAAAGGGTGCAAAGAAGTTACAAAGATTACATTCAGATTATGGGATTTAGATTATGAGGACAGATTGCAAGTATGTGGATTACTAGTTAACGGGAGAAAGAAGGGTGATATGATAGAAGTCTATAAACTTTTAAATATGTTATAAGATATTGTCTGATGAAATCTTTCATTATATGGAAGGTGGGGGAGAGAACATGGGGGAATCCATGGAAATTAAGTTTGTTCACAGTCGAAAAAGGGATAAAAGCTAGGTTTTTCTCTCATAGAGCAGTGAGTGAGTGGTATAGTTTACATTTAGGGGTAGTGAGTGCATGAATTTAAAGGAATGTATGACAGCTGGTTTGGGTTAATTAGAGCCTCTCTTGATGTGTAAGGCTATAAATGAGTGAGTCTCCCTCGACTTGACTCCCTGGAGGTCTCAGATAATAATATAATCCTGTTTACATTTGTCTTAAACATTATTTTACTACTGTTCTGTCACTACTTGTTTCATTTAAGTCTTTCAAAGTAATTACTCCATACATCTAGAATATCTTTATCTTCAATTTTCCTGTCACCTTTAGCATCTTTATTCCTTTGATCTCTTTCCTCCATTTCTTAGCTTTTTCAATAGCTTCCTGATATTTATCTTCTTATATTCTATTGTCATGCTTTCCCATTGTTTAGCTGCTTTTAAACATATCTTAACTCTTTTATATTTTTCCAGGACTGTATCAAATTCTTATGTCTACAGTATTCTTATTTTCCTATTCTTGCAAAATAAAAAAACAAGAATACTTATTTTTCCTTATGCAGACAATTTAACCCTATGCCTCCCTAGCTGAACAAATCAATGATTTTTTCAGAGATCAGTGATGCCAGCGAAGCCAGTGAGACTACACTGCTTGGTTCTTGTTTGCAAAGTGTTTCATTTTGAAAAATGTTATAATGCTTATTATAATTATAAATTTAATTAATGTGGTATATTTATGATATCATTTTTTTTTTGTTTTTTTTTTTAATCACACAGAATATTTACATACTGATTCACTAGATCATTAGATGTAAAAAGTAGTAAATGACATATGAAAACAGTGCAGATGGCATTATTTATTTACATGCATATATCTACATTTGGATGTGATGAATATTCTACAGTTTTTAAAGATGGTTGAAAGTTTATGTTTTGGTATTTTGTATTAAACAACAGAAAATATGCACACGAGTCTCTCGTTCTCTCTATATATACATATTTCTTTTCATTAAAGGTTTTCTGTTTTTCTCTGAATTATGGTTTAGACATCAATCAAGATTTAACTTATGAAAATTTCATCTTTAAAACAGAAAGCAGGAGTAATACAGCTTTCTGTTTTAAACATTAATCTTGCAGAGATTGTGTATTTGTATTGCATGATATTATATATATGATATTGAGTGTAACAAACAAAATTCATTTATAATTTCTTTTTATCTATATCTTACTGTATAAGGTGTACACAATGTTTGTATATTATGTAACTGACAATGCTGTTATGACTAAGTGAAATACTGGAGTATATATTAAGAAACACAAGTTTAGATGTCTCTCATTTATTACATACGAAATGCTTTTACCAATACACACTTCTAAAATAAGCAACCCCCCCCCCCCAACATCTGCTGAAAGGCACAGTGCTTAATACAATAGGTACATTTTAACCGAGATTATCCTTCAATTCAGCATTAAAACTTTCCCAAACTTCATCATCATCAAATTCCTGACATGCACCCTCAAGGGGTGCACAAAATATTATGATAGTACTAAATGAAAAACTTACATCATTAATAACTTCCCACCAACAATTTTCCTCCAAATCAATCTGTTACCTGTCAAGACTCCAGCATTATCAGATCTTATATTTCTATCTTCTAAGGTATTTATTACTGTATCAATCCACCTATATATTGGTCTTCCCCTGGGCCTTTTTCCTGCCAACCTGGCAGAGAACACCTGTTCTACTAATCTTTCCTCTCCCATTCTGTTTAAGTCACCATACCACTTGAGATTAGCTCGTAATAAGTTTAGTTTAATCCTTTATCCAAGTGTGAGCAAACAAAGTTTGCGCCTGAAAGTATCTTCAGGACTGGGGTAAGGTAGTACAACACTGGACAACTCGTTGCAAAAGTGGAGAAAGCTCTCATCACTCCTATCTCAGTATCTCCCATAATGCAAAGCACATCTCCTTGCAGATATGTGTAATGCTATGCATTAGGGCCGCTACCCATACCGGTTTCGACCTTTATTGAGGTCTTGTCAGTGGGAGCCAGGCCCAGTAGTGGAAACACCAAAGCAGAAGCAATGAGAGGTCATCCCAACCTATAGGAGTTGCCAAAGGGTGTATAACCTTATTATTAAATTACTCCAGATTCAGAGAAAGATGTTGAAAGTTTATTTTTCACTTGGTTAGACTATAATAAGTTTAGTTTAATCCTTTATCCAAGTGTGAGCAAACAAAGTTTGTGCCTGAAAGTATCTTCAGGAAGAGATTAGTTATGCTAACACATTTCTGAATGCTAATAATATCAAGTTCATTCCTAATATTCTAATTTTTAACATGATATTGTCATTGATGCCACCTGTTCATGCCCCTAATCTTTCTCAGGACTCTCATATCTGTGGTTGCTAGTCTTTGGTCAAGTGTTTTATTTCTAACCAGCTCTCAGATCCATAAGTTAAAATTGGTTTGAACACTGTCTTGTATATAGCTAATTTAGTGTTTTGATTAATTTCTCTCTTATTTCATTCAGTTGGTTTCCTACCATACTAGCTTTGTTGATTCTGTTGTCCATTTTCATATTTAATTTGCCATCTTCACTAAAAAAAGGAATCAGAGATGATAAAGGCAACATGAAAACTGAAGATATTCTAGATGTCTGTGGTAATTTTATTTATTGATGCTTATGGCTATATGAAAACTGGTAAGTAAAAAGTAGAATCACAATTTCCAGAAAACAAATGATGAAAATCTTAACATATAAAAGTTCATTATATAAAAGGTACAACCTGTTTCCTAAGTCTTTCCTTTTTTTTTTTTTTTTAATTATAAAGCAAAAGTAACTTGTCATAATTAAGCCAGGGACAATTATTGTCCTGCTACACGAAGTATGACAAGGCTGCACGTTCTCACAACACTTCATAACATAAAAGCAGCTGTATCCGAGATTTAAGTAGAGAGCAGTTGTTTCTTGTGTGAGAAAACTTGATCCACTAGAGGGAGGCCCATTTCACACTGTATCATCATCTTCTAACATGAGTTCTGCTGATACTATGACGAGACCATGATCTTCTGTTTCCTCCATAACCACCGCCACCATCATACTAACTACAGGTCAAGGTCCAGGCTGGAAAGCCAATTCAAGGCCTCATCCGCCACTTTGTGGATGTCCTGTAGGCCACCACTGTGAAATTGGTGCCTTGGGCAGTCGTACACAATATGAGTAATCATCTGAGCCACGGGAGAACAATCACAATAAGGGTGATCTGACAGCCCCCATTTAAGTAGAAGATAGCCACATCTACCCTGACTAGTTCTGATCCTGTTTATGGATGACCAAATCTTCCTAGGAAGATCAAAACCAGGCTGTGGAGCACAGGGATCTTCTACCAGGAAGCTGTTTGTTGGGAGATTGTTGGACCAGTATTCTCTGCATAAGTCAGATATTGATGGCAGAGCAGCTGAACAGAGTTCGTCCATGGTCCAGAGAGGCTTTCTAGATTTGAGACGAAGACTAGGTGGGTTTATGAGAGTCTGGTGTAGGGGTAGGAGTGGGTTCCTCATTGCTTTATTAAATTTCTTAATCGAGGCTTGTCTTCTCCGTATGTGTGGTGGAGCAATGTTAGATAGAACAGGCAGCCAGGAGAGAGGGGTGCTTCTCACTGTCCCACTAATTGTGCACATGGTAGAGTTCAGCTGGGTAATCCTAATGTTAGTGTGTGTACAGAGAATGCGAGGGCTAGTGCAGACGACCTTAGGACTTCTGCACCACAATCCTAGGTTGTTCCAGCAAGCCTTGAAATGATGTTATTTCTGGTTTTAATTTTATTGGAGAGGTTGATGATGTGCCTTTTATAGGTTAGGCTTCTGTCCAGGCTCACTCCAAGGTATTTTGGGTGAGGCTCATGTTCTACCATTTTTCCACAGAAGGAAAGGTTGAGTTGTTGATTCGCCTTGCATTGTACAGTGAAATACTGAGGACACTGTTTTCGTTGGATTTGGCTTCTAGCGCCACTGCTTGAAGTACTCTTCCAGGGTGTTCAGGTCTGTATTCAAGGTTGATAAAGGAGATGGATTGATGTTAGATCGCTAGGTCATCGGCGTACATATACTTGCTTGATCTGGTATGAGGTAGATCATACACATAGATTTTAAAAAGTATAGGGGATAACACAGAGCCCTTAGAAAGACCGTTGTCTGTGGTAATTACACTGAAAGACTGTTAAATGTAACCAGCAGTGATAGAACCGTAGTAGAGAATTTCAGGAGTAATGCAAACAGAAGTAGTACATATCAATAGCTATGGTAGAAAAAGCCATGAAAAACCTGAAATATAAAAAGGCAGTTGAAATAGATGATATCTGAGCAGAAATATTCAAGTATAAAAGTTTTACAGTGACTACAATACATAACTTGGATTGTCTGGGCACATAGTTAAATTCCATCTATAAAAAAAAGGGAAATAAAACAATGTAAGAATTGCAGAAGAATTTCCCTATTGAGTTTCCTTGTAATATTTATGCAGCATAGTTGAGAAAGGACTAAGAAAACTTATACAAGTGAATCTTGGAAAAGAACAAGATGATTCAGGCCAAACAGAGGTCGTCAGGATATTTTTAATTTAAGACAAATAGTAGAGGGATCTGTAGCTATGTTTTGTAGATCTAGACAAGGCATTTGACAAGATGCCAAGAGAAAAATGGAAAGACCCACTGACAGTTCAAAAATTTTATTGAAGAACTGGAGCTTGAAGATAAACCCAGTGATGTTTTTTCCTACTAAATTGTAATGTGGCTGTCAACCAGCAATGTCTTAAGTAAGCTTTTGGATTTAGTGGAGCCTATTATTACTAATGTTCCTTAGATCCAAAATAAACTCTAAACTTGGCACTCCAGGGAAAGGACAAGATTGTTTCTGATCTTACTCAGAAAATTTTCAGCTTTCAGAATAAAATAAGTTTCCAAAGAGAGACGTTGTCAAGAAACTTAAGTTACTTTCCTAATCTCAAAAGGAGAGTAAATACATTCGCTGATATTGAAATAAAATACCACAAACTGGAAGAATACAAAGATAAATTATGACTACTTGATAATTTCCTAGACAGGTTTAAGGACTTGCAGAAGCTACAGTTCTGCTTTGGCTTTCTTGTAAATTCATTCATTGTTGATGTAATAAATGATGGTTGTTCAATTCTCCTCTAGTTACAGAAAAATCTGCTGTGGAAATGGAACTAATAGAATTACAGTTGGATCTGGGTCTAAAGAATATCCATAAATTCCAGTCCACAAGTGAATTCTGGAAGCAAGTTACAGAAATAAAATATCCTGAATTGAAGAAAACTCATCTCAGTTTTCAGCACAACAAACTGCTGTGAATCACTGTGCTCGGTAATAAAGTTTGTGAAGTTAAAGCTTTATGCGATCTTTACAAATCAATACCTGATGAAGCTAATTCATACAGCCTTGACAACATATCAGCTGGATTTTCAATGACCCACAACCAAGATGGAGAGACACACGACCTCTACTGGCAGTAAATAGCCTGATAATTGAAGCAATGTCTGTTTGTGTCATAAAAATATTATAGACTATAATTTTGTAAGATGGTATGTGATTAAAATATCTCTAATTTTATCAGTTCACATATTTTTCTCCATGTTTTGAGAAATCTTTTTTTTTTTTGAACAAATATTCACTAAGGCAAATAAATAATTAAAAATATCTGTTTTTATCCCTTTTATTTTTGACAGTCTCATTTAATATGTTAATGAAACAAAAATTTTTCTTAGATGTTTCCATAGTTCACTGCCATATTAAATACACTCAATATAGTTAAAACAATGATAATTTTAGATTTTGAAAACAATTAGTATGTGTGTACTCTGTGATTTTTGAAACTAATACAAATTAACAGTTCAGAAACTACATACTGTGCATGAATAAATATTATGTACATGCATTTCTTAATATTTATATAAAATTTTTGCAACAAAATGTGCATGTAACAATAAAACTGTGTGTGTGTGTGTGTGTGTGTAATATTTATTCATGTCTTGCAGCTCTCAAACAACTGAAATTTATCTTATGTGGTTCTCATGTTAAGCAAGTTTGGCCACTCCTGATATAGATATTAACTAATACAGTAATATAGTTAATATCAAAAATTACTTTCATCATTTTATTAATAGGGGCTTTTGTTAGCAAAAAGATTCAAAGTTAATGAATGATACTTTTATCAATGTCTCACCTTCACTTGACATAAGATGATAGCAACATCCTAAACAAACTATACTGCAAATTTCTGGATGTGCTATGAAGTGTTTCAACATTGATGGAAGGAGATCGCCACAACAATGGAGTCCTGTCATCAATACACGCTTAGTTTCCTTGTATTCACCTAAAAAAATAAAATAAAATGCATACGTACATATATATATATTACACACACACACACACACACACACACACACACACACACACACACACACACACACACACACACACACATTAATTTATTTAATTTAAAAAAAACTCCATAAAACTGTATTCATAAACAAACTTTTTTTATGAAAATGGATTCAGCACTACTAATTGCTTGATGGAACTCCTAGTGAGTTAACTGGGACACATCATAGAAGGTCTTTAGTATTTTGCATGGTGAGTAGGCTGTGCATAATTTATCGACCCTTGTATACATACACACAAAACTTAATCTTTATTCCTGTATATTTCTTAAAAAAATTCAGATCAGAGAGATGACTATGATTTTCATAAAAGAATCAAAGCATAAGGGTTTATGAACTATTGAAATGTGTTTGAAGAACAATGAATCACACTTAATATACTACAGCCAGTTTCCATCTCTTCCTCTGGAAAAATGTATAACACATTATCTGATATGTCAGGGCAGGATTTGGCTTTAATTTACATTCAAAGATACAGAGGTACCCATTTTCGCCATTATGTGTGTGTGTGTGTGTGGAGGGGATGTCTGGTGATTTTTCTTTCAGTGATGCCCTTGCCATAATTTTCTTAACAAGTGGGTTCTCATTCAGCAAGATCACTTTAGGAGTTGTTTCAGAAGTCAGAGCACTACAGAGAAAAGTACTCATGATTAAAATGTGTGGGTATGCTAAAATTAAAGAATGGTGGGATGGACACATAGGTTTGTTACGATATAAAGAATAGTAACATTTTTGTCTATACCAGCATAAGTGTAAAATAGGAAGGAAGCAAGGAACATTTTCTCTATTGGCTTTTCACCTGTGGCATGGATGATGAGAAATAGCAGTATGTTTATATGTTGAATGTCTTATTTCTGTTATCAGGTTATATATCTACAGGGTGGCACAAAATGTACCTACCAAGTTTAAATCCACTGAGGGAACCGTGTCTGCACTGAGGTAAAACTTGTTTGAAAACAATTTCATTCCTTTCCTTCAGAGCTTCTATGGTTCTGGCCTCACAGGTCACTTTTTCATGCAAGACAGCACTCGTTCCCATCGCACAGAATCCATTTTCCAGCTTCTGAATGAACATTTCTGTGGATTATCCGAAGCAGTAGGAAGCAGAATTGACTGGCCACCTTATTCACTAGACCTCAATCCTTTGGTTTTTTTTTTATGGGGACTTCTCAAAGACAAAGTGCATCGGAACAATCCAAAGACTTTGGAGGAGCTAAAGTCATCTATCGAGTGTGAAATCTTGGCTATTCCAACAGACGTCCTCCACAAGGTGGTGTACAATTTTGTGATACAATTGCGGAAGATCACTGAGGTTGAAGGTAAACATGTTGAACATGTTGTAATATAAATGGCATAAGATATAGACCTTAATACACTTTGGATGAGATTCGTATGCCTCCTTGTTCAGGAATAATACAACATTAAATTTGGTAGGTACATTTTGTACCACCCTGTATGTTATCTCTAGTTGGTTGGAACTTGTAAGAGCATGACTTCTTCATTCTGAAAAATTTCAGAACGAAGAATTTCTTCTCAATGGGATTTTTTGGTTTAGTGCCAAAGATCCCCACCAACCATGGAGCTACATGCAGATGCTCACTATCCAACAAACAAATGCGTTTAGAAGGAGAAGGTCAGGGTTACCCCAGATGCTATACCAGCACTATGGCAAGTCTTAGCCTATCTCTAGATCATGGAAAAGGAGGCTTACTGCAGCACAACTGACCCTTTTAGGCAAAACCACCAGCTGTTTGCTATGTAGTGTGATCTCTGGATATCAGGAAAGGAAATCCTAGCAGTCTTGCATTACTTTGTCTTGTTTCAGCAAGACAGGCAGTCCTGGATGTACTAGCCAGGATGCTGGATCCAGTAATGGTGGTATGGAAGGTAGGAAAGTAAAAGAAAAAAAAAACTCAGTAGAAGCAGAGTGATAAATACAGAAAGAAGAGCACAGAAAAAAGAATGAAAAGGGCTAATAGCATCACTGGGAAATTTCTTCCACTACCATCAGATGCTACACAAGTGGAGGGGCTTAGGTCAGAAATAAAACATTTAATCAAAGAATGAAGGCCACAGATATAAGAGTTTCAAGAAAAATTAGGGGAGTGAACAGATGGCATCATTAGCAGAATGAAATGAAAACTGAAGATATCAGGAGGGAACATGGCACTGTTAGACATTTAGGAATATGTCAGCATAGCTAATTTCAGGTGGTATGGTCTCTTAAACAGAATGGAAGAGGAATGATTAGCAAAACAGATATTTGATGCAAGGCATGAAAAAAAAAAGACCTGGAGAAAGACCAAGATCTAGGTGGTTTGATGCAGTTAAAATACCAAAATATGAATCTAACAATATTGAGTTCCAGATGGATAACAGAATATTTGGAGGTAAATTGCCAGTAAGAATTTCGCAATAATGTAATCTTTCACGCAGTATTCTCATAATATTCGATACATCCCACTACCACCACCCTCCGAGGATATCTAGTAAGAATTTGATTATGTGATATCTGACAGATATTTTAAGAGTGATTTGGAAGAATAGAAATTCTGCTGGTTACACCTACTATCTACACAAGATCATTAAACACAGTTCCACATCTCTTCCAATAGAAGTAGAGGACTGGATAAAACTACTGCTGAGACAAACTAAGATAATGTCAAAATATTATACCCGTTAATCGGAAGTTGTCTTCAGCCAGTTTTCTGGGAGAAAAGCCTATGTTAAATCAGATCCTTCCAACTAAAGAGCAAAGCTGAATCCAGTCTTTCCAACTAAAGGAAAAATATTGATGCTTGACTTTGCATTTAAGATAGCCAGAATGTAGGAGATCTATATTTGAAGAAAGAAAGTCCTAAAGGTTCGTTATCATTTACTGAATTTAGAGAGTAACATAGGCATTAAATGAATATTTTCATGAAAGATAAATGCACAGATTTCTCATTTAAATCTGAATGAATAATGAAAGGCAATATGGGGGAAAGAAATATAAGGAAGCTGGATTTCAGTGAGGAAGAGCAGAAGTTTAGCAGATGAGTGGCTGATGATATAATTGAAGTTTCTTGAGATCAGAAGTCCTTTTTTTATTTAATTTAGAGGAAGAACTTCTGTTCTCTTTCTGTTAACAAATAAGGTTGGGTAAAATTAGTATGAGGTTACTTAAGTGTACTCAAGATAGTACATTAGGGTCTTTCAATGCATTGTTCAGGTAGTGTTTCCCCCCTCCAATATACATAATATTTGAACTTCATCTGAGCATACACTTGGCAGATGTAGCTGGCAGTAAGATTATTTGTCAAATGTTCCAAAATATTGTAATGTTTTTAATATTATGGTTTAAATGCCCTGTTAAAATGTTCTTTAAATGGAAAATAACTCTGAGATTAATAAGCAGTAAAATATAGTTCTTATCATGGAAGAAAACAATTCTACATAAATTTCTACATTTAAATAAGATAGCATTACCTTTTAATTCATCTTGATTTCCACATGGGCATTCTTTTCTAACAGGAAGATTTTTAAGGATATGCTCCAGGGAAGTAAAACTCTCATTATCAGAAGACACTTCCTGATTATAATAATGTACATTAGACTGGCATGTACCTAAATAACAAAAAAAATTATAAGATACACATAGTTCATTATAACTTTTAAAGCCAAAAAATGTACTTTCCTACATAAACCAGCACTTTTTTTGATTGAAGAGGTGAGATAACTAGTCTCATATGGAGGTGACAGGATTTTCCCTCCTGGAAGCAGCTTTTCATCCTGCAAAATAGGTAAACTGGACAAAAGAACACAGGCAATTTATATACCTAATACGCTGAGCCTTAGCTGATTCAGCCATAATTCAAATCAACCAACTAATCTACATAAACTGAGAAATGATACAACATGAAAAGCTAGCACAGATTTAAGTTTTAAGTTGGGGTTGATAGAGCAACTTCTGTGACCTCTTTTCGGATATTTTTTAAATTTCTTCTGTTCATTTCAATATTTTCTCTTATCCACAAATTCCATTCTACGCATAACTAGATACATAAAAAATAAATAAATAAAGGGATGAGATAGGAGCAATCACAAAATTTTAGCATATGAGATATCACCTGTTCATCATCATCATCAAATTCCTGCCATTTACCTCAAGGGTTGTACAGGATATGATAGTGCTACATGAAAAATTTACATCATTACTAACTTCCTATCTACAATTTTCCTCAAATCACTCTGTTACTTGTCAAGACTCCAACATTATCAGATCTTATATTTCTATCATCTAAGGCACTCTGTACCATGTCAATCCGCCTATATCTTGGTCTTCCTCTGGGTCGTTTTCCTGCCAACCTGGCAGAGAACACTTGTTTTGCTAAATTTTCCTCGCCCATTCTGTTCAAGTGACCATACCACCTGACATTAGCTTAGCTAATGCATTACAATGGATGACGACATCGTCAAGTTCTATCCTAATACCCACGTTTTTAATATGATATTGTCATTGATGCCATCTGTTCAAGCCGCTAATCTTTCTCAGCACTCTCATATCTGCAGTCTCTAGTCTTTGATCAAGTGTTTTACTTCTGACCCAGCTCTCAGATCCATAAGTTAAAACTGGTTTGAACATTAGAGAGAAATTAGTGTTCCGACTAATTTCTCTCTAATTCCATATGAATTTATTCAATTGACTTCCTACCATGCCAGCTTTCTTGATTCTGTTGTCGATTTCCATATTTAATTTACTATCTTCACTAAAAATCGCGCCTAAGTAGCTGAAATGTTTTACTTGTTCCACAGGTTCTCCATTCAAAACACAGTTGATATTTTCAACGATTCTGGCTATTTTCATTGTCTTTGTCATTGCTGACCTTCATACCATATCTATTACAACAGTTATTCATTTTAGTCAGGGAATCTTGCAATCTTGTAGCAGATTTATTTAGAAGTATAACATCGTCCGCATAAAGCAAAGAGCTAACATTAACATCTCCAATTTTGATATCATGTTTAATACCACTTTCCTTCATAATGTGATCCATATAGATAATGAATAACAGAGGGGATAATGTACATCGTTGTCTCATACCAGATTTAACATTAAACCACCTTCTGTATTTCCTTCAATTCTAACTGCTGACTTACATCTCAAATAAAGACTAAGTATTGCTTGATATAATGCCCCATTGAATAGATTCTCTCTTGGCACCTTGTCGTATGCCTTTTCCAGATCGACAAAACTTAAATACTGATCTTTGTTATATTCGAATGCTTTCTCAACTAATTGCTGTAAAGTGACGATCTGATCCTGACAGCCTCTATTTGACCTGAATCCAGCATGTTCTTCACCAAGCTTTTCTTCCACAATTCTTCACAACCGTTGCTCAAGTATACTTGCATAAATCTTGCCCGGAACACTCAGTAGGGAAATACCTCTGTAATTCTCACATTCAGTTTTATTTCCCTTTTTATATATTGGTACTATTAGAGCTCTACTCCAATCAACAGGAATTCATCCCTCTGTCCAGGCCTTCTTAACTATGCAGTGCAGCCACTGTAAGACTTCTATACCAAAATACTTCAGCATTTCTGGTTGAATATCATCTACTCCTGCTGCCTTTACACATTTCAAGCCTTTGATGGCTTTTTCTACTTCAAGTATGGATATAAATTCCTGACTGCATACCTGTTGATTGTTTTTTACCACTGTGCTATCACTGCTTGTTTCATTTAACAATTTTTCGAAGCAATTACTCAATACTTCAAGGATATCTTTCCCCCCCATTTTACAGCTCTTTCTTCCATTTCTAAGCTTCTTCAACAACCTCCAGAATATGTTACTACCTTCTTGATATTTATTTTCTATGTTCTTGCCAAAGTCCTCCAATGACTTTTGTTTAGCTAGTTTTACACAGTGTTTAGCTTTCTTACATTTGTTTCTGTATTCTCTAAGAGCACAAGCTGACTTATTTGCCAGGAAATTTTGATATGCTTTTTTCCTTTCCTTCACTGCCTCTTTAACTTCCTGTGTTCACCATGGAGTTCTGATTTTTCTATTCTTGCCACATGCCTCTCTGGCTGAATCAATCAGGGTTTTCTTCAAGGTTTGTTCTTGTTCTCAAACTCTTTCATATTTTTTTTCAATAATCTTTGTGCATTTTAGTCTATAATTCACATCTGAGAGCTGCTCAACTTTTATTCACTTTAAAACTTTCTTACATGTCATTCTTTTCAATATGAAATTCAATTTTATCCTGCTCAAGACTAAATAGTGATTGCTTCCAATTTCAAATCCTCTGGTACAATCTGGTGTCCTGCACCAGGGAGTAAAGATCACTATCAATAATAACATAGTCAATGAGACTTTTCTTGTTCCTTGCCTCTTCTCTCCATTTGAATGTGTGCACATTTTTTTGTTGGAGCATGGTGTTAGTAATAACCAGTCCATGTCCTGAGCAGAAATCCAACAGGTATTTGCAATTATTATTAGCTTAGCTCTGTTCTCGAAATTTTCCCAAAATATTTTTGTATGTCTGACAATCACTTCCTACACTGCTATTTAGATCTCCAACAAGGACCAACTTTTCCTTTTTCATTGTGTCAGTAGCTTTCTCTAGATCCTCAAAAAATTCCTCCACTTCTACCATAGTAGAGTCTTCTGTGGGACCATAAGCACAAATAAATCTCATTGTCCAGTTCCCATTCTCATATTTGCCCACATTACTCTACTTGAGACTGCCTGCCATTCAAGAAGATTAGCCTCGTATTTAGTGTTGAATACTATTGCAACCACTTCTTTCCTTTGATTTTCATTGCCTGAATATAACATTTTGTATTTATTGCTCAGAAAGATCTCGCCAGTTTTTGTCTTTTTTTTGTTTCGGTCACACCTATTATGTCAATCTGTACTTATCTAATTCCTCAGCTAGCTCCATTTCTTTGCCATTCAGGCTTCCTATGTTGATAGTACCGATCTTTAACTCTGGTGATGTTGAGTTGGGGTTTGTTTTCAGATTTGTTCCAGTAGCTGACTTTTCGCTGTTTGCCCTGGTTTCCTTGCGAAAACAACAGGGGCCTTGTTTAACCGGGCAACGCCCCAGCCGGCATGAAATTTTGTCATGTTGTACCATCATTTTTATTTTGGTTTAACAAATAAGAATACAATTTGGTCGGCTAAATTCCAAATTGCTAGCCCATCCTCGTTTGTTCAGTATCCAACAGGGTGCACTACAAGGTGAGGATTGGACATTATGTCAGAAGCGCTGGTCGGTTCTCCGCATTCCTTTAAAGGCTATGTGGAGGTCTCCTCCCAGTTATATAGCTTTGACCCTTAAGCACCTCGATATCATCTGTTTCATTCCTAAAAGTCAGATTCACGCATACACGGTATGCACTTTTAGGCAAAAATTGGACTTGATCACAGAACATCAACAAAAAAAAAAGTGGAAATCATATGAAGCTAGAAAACCAATACATGCTATTTTGTGCACAATATGATGAAGATTATTACCAAGAACAGAGATGGAATTAATGAGTACAGTGAGAAGTTAGTTAGACAGTTTTGAAGTTGGACACATTTTGAACAGCAGTTCCTTAGATTTACATACTTAAGGAAAAAACTAGAGGAATAGTGGTGATCAGTTTGGTGGAACAGTGCCCGTGAAAATACCTACACAAGAGGCAACAGCAGACACAAAATGGCTATCAGAGAGTGAGTGAAAAGAAACTGTGAGAAAGGGATCACCAGTTAACTGGACTGCATTCCTCTAGTTAGCATTAAACATTTTTAAGGAAGTTTTTGGTGCTACACAAAAAACACGAGTAGTACCATAGTAGAATCTGCAATCAGTAACATGTAGAAAGAGTATATGGAATAATCTTGAGATATTCTAGCACTATTAAGAATGATTAGAGGATAAAAATTCATTCATCCTGAGAAACAGCGAGCAGCCAGAAATATAACAAAACTTCTTTTCAGCCATTTTCTGTCCACTGCTGGACAAAAGCCTCCTCCAGTTCTTCCCACCTTTCTCTGTTCTTGGCAATGATTGACCAATTTTTCCCAACAAAATTTAACAGTTCACCACTCCACCTTCTTTCAGGAGGTCCTCTGCCTCATTTCCCTTCTTCTGGAATCCAGTTCATTACTATGGTGGTCCATCGCTCATCTTCTCTCCTGGATAGATGTCCGGCCCATTTTCATTTTAGTCACTTATGGTGAAGAATCATGTCAGTGATTCGAGTTTGGCTTCTTATGGAGGTGTTTCACTTCTTATCTTTTAATGTGATGCCTAGCATCAACCTCTCCATTTTTCTTTGAGTTGTTTATTTGCCAGTGCTTTTGTTAGCAACCAAGTTTCACAACCATATGTGATGACTGGAACACTGGTTAAATGTCTTCCTTTTCAAACAGATGAGAAATCATTTTGTTCCGAAAAATGTTTTTCATTTTTCTGAATGAGCCCCAGGCAAGTTGAACTCTCCTATTTATTTCCTTTTGGAGTCCACAGTTTAGATCAATGAGATGACCTAAGTATGTACATGAAGAGACTCTTTCCAAGAAATTGTTTTCTATTATTATGTTTTTTGGTGTTGCAAAATGATTAAACATGATTTTAGTTTTTTCTGTTTATTTTTAGACAGACTTTTCTGCTTTCATGATATAGATCTTCTATCATTATATTAAGGTCTTCTGGAGTGTTTGCAAAAATTATGATATCATCTGCATATCTTAGGTGTGTTAAGTTTCTGTTATTAATTTTTATACCAAGGTTTGTTCAGTTTATATTATTAAATATTTCTTGAAGGACTGCTGTAAAGATTTTGTGTGATAGAGAGTCTCCTTGTTGGAGACCTTTTTCAACTGCTATTTTATTGCTACTTATGTGAAGTTGGATTGTTGCTGTTGCAGTGGTATATTTCCTGGAGGAGGTCCATATATTCTCCAGGAACTCCCTGATTCTGGAGTGCTTTGATTATTGCATTAGTTTTGATGGAATCAAATGCTTTTTTCATAATCAATAAAAGCTAAACAGAGAGTAATTGGTTTTCTTCCACTTTTTCTATTATTTTTTTACTGCAGGAATATGATCAATTGTGTTAAAGCCTTTACGGAATCCTGCTTTGGTTGATTTGAGTCTAGAAGAGGGGTTAACCTGTTTGTTATTACTTTTTATGAGAATTTCGTACAGATTGGAGGGAATATTAACTGGTCTATAGTTCTTGTCCCCTTTTTTAAATAACAGTACCATCTTTGCAGTTTTCTGGTATCTTCCCCTCTTCTAGGCATAAATTTAGTAAGTTTGTGACATGGTCAATTATATTGTTTCCTTCCCATTTAATTAATTTTATGTGAATTAGGTCTTCACCAGGACATTTTCCATTTGTTTTAATGCTTGTTTTATTTCATCTGAAGTAAATGGGAGGATGAATTCCACATGTGATGGAGAAGAGTTATTTATATTTGATTTATCTATTGAAGGATTACTATAGTTTTTTTTTTTATAAAATTCTTCTAGCCTGCTTAGGATTTGTTCTTGGTTCCTTATCGTAGTTCCATTCTTATCTTTTATTACAGTTATCTGACTTTTGCCAACTGATAAATGTTTTCTTAATATTTTCATACTTTTGTTTTCGATATAAGATCTTATTTCATTTCTCATCTTTTTCCTTATTTTTGCATAGTTCTGCATATTCTATTTTAGAAATCAAGTTTTTGTCTTGTTTCATATTTCGTCTCTTTTTTAGGAACTGTAAGGTTTCCTCTGAAAGTTTATGGTCTTTTTGTTGGCTGCTGAGATTATTACTTCCGTTAGGTTTCTGCTTATTTTATTCATGTCATCATCATCATCATCATCAAATTCCTGCCGTGTACCCTCAAGGGGTGTACAGGATATGACAGTACTACATGAAAAAATTACATCATTACTAACTTCCTATCTACAATTTTCCTCCAAATCAGTCTGTTACTTGTCAAGACTCCAACATTATCAGATCTTATATTTCTATCGTCTAAGGCACTTTGTACCGTATCAATCGACCTATATCTTGGTCTTCCTCTGGGTCGTTTTCCTGCCAACCTGGCAGAGAACACTTGTTTTGCTAATCTTTCCTCTCCCATTCTATTTCAGTCACCATACCATCTGAGATTAGCTCTGCTAACGTATTCCTGGATGCTGACAATGTCAAGTTCTTTCCTAATATCCTCATTTTTAATGTGATATTGCCATTGATGCCATCTGTTCACGCCTCTAATCTTTCTCAGGACTCTCATATCTGCGGTCTCTAGTCTTTGGTCAAGTGTTTTACTTCTGACCAGCTCTCAGATCCATAAGTTAAAATTGGTTTGAACACAGTCTTGTATACAGCTAATTTAGTGTTCCGACTAATTTCTTTCTTATTCCATATGAATTTATTCAATTGACTTCCCACCATACCAGCTTTGCTGATTCTGTTGTCTATTTCTATATTTAGTTTACCATCTTCAGTAAAAATTGTGCCTAAGTAGCTGAAATGTTTTACTTGTTCCACAGGTTCTCCATTCACAACACAGTTGACATTTTCAATGATTCTGCCTATTTTCATTGTCTTTGTCTTTTTATTGCTGACCTTCATACCATATCTATTACAACAGCTATTCAATTTAGTCAGAGAATCTTGCAGACTTGTAGCGGATTTATTTAGAAGTATAACATCATCCGCATAAAGCAAAGAGCTGACATTAACATCTCCAATTTTGATATCAGGTTTAATACCACATTCCTTCATAATGTGATCCATATAGATAATGAATAACAGAGGGGATAATGTACATCCTTGTCTCACACCAGATTTAACATTAAACCATCTTCCTGTACTTCCTTCAATTCTAACTGCTGACTCACAACTCAAATAAAGACTAAGTATTGCTTGATATAATGCCCCATTGACACCATATAACTGCAGCGTATTGAATAGCTTCTCTCTTGGCACCTTGTCATATGCCTTTTCCAAATCGACAAAACGTAAATACAGATCTTTGTTATATTCCCATGCTTTCTCGACTATTCGTCGTAAAGTGAAGATCTGATCCTGACAGCCTCTATTTGGCCTGAATCCAGCTTGTTCTTCACCAAGCTTTTCTTCCACAATTCTTCTCAACCGTTTCTCAAGTATACATGCATAGATCTTGCCAGGAACACTCAGTAGGGAAATACCTCTGTAATTCAAACATTCCGTTTTATTTCCCTTTTTATATATGGGTACTATGAGAGCTCTACTCCAATCATCGGGAATTCGTCCCTCTGTCCAGGCTTTCTGAATTATGCAGTGTAGCCACTGTAAGACTCTTATACCACCATACTTCAGCATTTCTGGTCGAATATCATCTACTCCTGCTGCCTTTACACATTTCAAGCCTTTGATGACTTTTTCTACTTCAAGTATGGATATGTATTCCTGACTGCATGCCTGGTCAGTGTTTTTTTATCACTGTGCTGTCATCACTGCTTGTTTCATTTAGCAGTTTTTCAAAGTAATTACTCCATACTTCAAGGATATCTTTTTCTCCTGTTTTCATTTCACCTTTATCATCTCTAATTCCTTTTACAGCACTCTTTCCTCCATTCCTAAGCTTCTTTAACAACCTCCAGAATATTTTGCCACCTTCTTGATATTTATTTTCTATATTCTTGCCAAAGTCCTCCCATGACTTTTGTTTAGCTAGTTTTACACACTGTTTAGCTTTCTTACATTTGTCTCTGTATTCTGTAAGAGTAAAAGCTGACTTATTTGCCAGGAACTTTTGATATGCTTTCTTCTTTTCCTTCACTGCCTCTTTAACTTCCTGTGTCCACCAGGGAGTTCTGATTTTTTTATCCTTGCACACAACCTCACCACATGCCTCTCTGGCAGAATCAATCAATGTTTCCTTCAGAGTTTGCCACTGAATCACCAAGGTTTGATTCCTGTTCTCAAACTCTTTCATTTTCTTTTCAATAATATTTCTGTATTTTAGTCTACAGTTCACATCTGAGAGCTGCTCAACTTTTATTCGCTTTAAAACTTTCTTACATGTTATTCTTTTCAATATGAAATTCAATTTTATCCTGCTCAAGACTAAATAGTGATCACTTCCAATTTCAAATCCTCTGTACACTCTGGTGTCCTGCACCAGGGAGAAAACATCACTATCAACAATAACATAGTCAATGAGACTTTTCTTATTCCTAGCCTCTTCTCTCCATGTGAATTTGTGCACATTTTTATGTTGGAACATGGTGTTAGTAATAACCAGTCCATGTCCTGAGCAGAAATCCAACAGATATTTGCCATTATTATTAGCTTTGCTCTTTTCTCCAAATTTTCCCAAAATATTTTTGTATGTCTGACAATCATTTCCTACTCTACTATTTAGATCCCCAACAAGGACCAACTTTTCATTTTTCATTGTGTCAGTTGCTTTTTCTAAAGCCTCAAAAAATTCCTCCACTTCTACCTTAGTAGAACTTTCTGTGGGACCATAGGCACAAATAAGTCTCATTGTCCAGTTCCCCATTCTCATATTTGCCCACATTACTCTACTTGAGACTGACTGCCATTCAAGAAGATTAGCCTCGTATTTTGTGTTGAATACTATGGCTACTCCTTCTTTTCCTTGATTGTCATTGCCTGAATATAACATTTTGTATTTATTGCTCAGAAAGATCTCACCAGTTTTGGTCTTTTTTGTTTCAGTCACCCCTATTATGTCGATCTGGTACTTATCTAATTCCTCAGCTAGCTCCATTTCTTTGCCATTCAGGCTTCTTACGTTGATAGTACCGATCTTTAACTCTGGTGATGTTGAGTTGGGGTTTGTTTTCAGATTTGTTCCAGTAGCTGACTTTTCGCTGTTCGCCCTGGTTCCCTGGCGAAAACAACGGCGGCCTTGTTTAACCGGGTGACCCCAGCCGGCATGAAATTTTGTCATGTTGTACCATCATTTTTTATTTTGGTTTAACCAATAAGAATACAATTTGGTCGGCTAAATCCCAAATTGCCAGCCCATCCTCGTTCGTTCAGTATCAAAGTAGATACCCAACAGGGTGCACCACGAGAAGGTGAGGATTGGACATTAGGTCAGAAGCCCTGGTCGGTTCTCCGCATTCCTTTAAAGGCTATGTAGAGGTCTCCTCTCAGTTATACAGCTTTGACCCTTAAGCACCCTTCATGTCTTCATTCTTTCAAATATTTATTCATGTCTTCTTCAAATATATTTATTAATTTATTAATTCTAGCGTTTGAGTTTTTCTGCATAATCCTTCTTGTTTTCAATAGGTTTTAAGTCAAAACTTCTTGATTTTTTTTTGTTGTTTAGCCATTTTATTCTTTCCAATTTGGGATTTATTTTAATTTTGGCTCTGATTAGTTGGTGGTCGCTTCCTGTTTTACTTGATTTAGTACTGAGGTATCTTGAACTATTTCTTTATTATTACACAGTATATAATGTATTTCATTTTTTATTTCTTAATTTGGACTTCTCCATGTCCATTTTCTTTTCAGGGCTTTCTTAAAAAATGTATTCATAATATAAAACTTGCTACTGATAGAGAATTCTATAAGAGCCATTCATGAGTTACTGCTTGTACCATATAAGTATGATCATATTGTGTCTATTTGGTGAATGGGATGACCTACTTTGGCATTAAAATCACCCATTACTGTAGTAAAGTTCTGATTGCTATTAGAACAGATCATGTATAAATGCAGATGATACAAAGGAAATGCTCTGATCTAGATCCCAAGAAGTATTGTCCACTGGGTAGACAGTATTCTTAGTAATTGGTCAGTGCCATGTATAGGCAAGTGTCCGCGCGGTTAGCCTAGTGGCTTTGCGCTTCGCAACCATATGCCTGGGGAAGGAGTGTCCTAGGTTCAATTCCCATCGGAGACGTGAGGAGCTGAAGGATCTTCCTCAGCTATAGCCAAGTTAGCTGGTCTTGGGCGCAGGCAGTAGGGTTTTTTCTGCCAGTTTATCTGGTGTTTTTCATCCCGCAAGCAGGCAAACCGGCCCAGTGAACACACACAGGGATACAGCCAAGGATACCTTGAGGCATAGGAGTGACCATTCTATCCTCGTATTTCGGTTACGAAATCCAAGCATGCTTGGAAGGTTGTGGGCCTTAAAGGCCTGTTAAAGCCATTGGGATAGATAGATGTATGGGCAAGTGATTAGAGAGAAGAAAGGAATCTGTTAGTAATTTTCCTTGAAGAGCTGGAGGTTGTATGCATTGGAGAAGACCGTTTCAAAGGAGAAGTATAGAATGAAAGAAGAGAATGAAATGTTAGTTTCATGTTTAAAGCTGAGGAGTATATGAATACTGACCAGAAGCTACCAATGTTCATCATCAGAATAAAGAGGAGGAATTGTGGCAAGCCAGCTCAGTGGAGCAGCATCCATGGAAATACCTAAAGAAAAAGTATAATGCAGAAGTACAGCTATGGGAATGCAATTGGAGGGGACCAGTGACTAAAGGGTCATCTATTAAGTGAACAACTCTCTTCTAGATTTCTGAAAGATTTTTTTTTTAGTGCACTACCACACCCAGATGAAAGAACAATATTCTAAGATGTGGCAGATCTGGATTTATACTGTTAGTGAGCAGCTAAGAAGTAATGCTCAGAATGAAAACAAAACTAACTTTTTTGGAGGATGAAGAAGATATATAAAATATGTATATGATGTTTATGCCAAGAATGGGCTAGATAAAATGAAGTCTATGAAGAGGAAGTGGATCTTGGTTAGCAAGTGGAGTGTTATCAAAGGTGAGCATGGTCTTTGCTAGGAAACAAGAAGGTTATTATGTTTTGGTAGCATTAAAATTTCCTAAATAATTTTTGTTCCCACTTGAGAACAGCCAGATGATTGATGTTTAAAGCACTGGGCATAAAAGTCCTTGAAGCTCGAGTTCTCCGAGTACTGCTACATCATTTTGTTAATGATGATAAGGAATGGAGAGTACTGACATAACACCACCAGTCTTATTAGACTGGACATTAGTCAGAAAATATAGGAGCAAGAATGTAGGTGAAGCTTTGCAGTAGCAATGGAAAAAGCAAATGAGATGGAACCATCCCCCACTATGACATGCAATGAATGATAGGAGTGGAAGCTGGCAATCCATTCAAAAAGGGTAGGATGAGACCATAAGATGGCAGAATGGAAAGAAGGCTACAATACCAGACTTGATCAAATGCCAGGAAATATCAAGAGAGACCAAATGAGATTCTACACATCTTTCCATGGCTAGTGTCCAATGGCAGATAGTCAGCAAGGAGGTCTGCTGTGGAACAAGAATGGCAGAATCCACAATGATGATAACTAATTACTTGAGTCCCCAGGTAGAAAAAAGCTGGTTGTTGATGTCCTTCTGAGGTAAAGACAAGAATGACAGTTCGATGACTGACTTTCACCTTCCTTTGTAGAAACAAGCTGGACAAAATTGCTTTCACTGCCAGATAGATACAATATGAGTAGGACAGCTTGTAAAGGCAACATGGGATGGGTATTAATTCTGGAGCAAAAAGCTCTTAGTACATCTGAAAGACTATCATCTGGGCCAGAGGGTAATTTATATCGAGGCTATTTGAGTATTTTCTAATATCCTTCAGTCAAAAGATCAGAGGGTGGTTGTGAAATAGTAGAATAGTCTTATCAAAGGACCAGAAGGCCCAGCTTCCATTTTCACAGCAGGAAAGCTCAGTTAATTGAGCCATTACAAATCATCAATAAATCTAAAGATCGTTGATGATTTTTTTCTCTTCAGTTGCTATAAGTTGTAGTGTAAGCCGAGCGAAGGCTGAAAATTGAGTGTTTGCTACATTTTTTTGCTTAGATTGCTTTGGCACATTTCTTGGAAAACGAAGGTTTGGAAAGGATCAGGGATTTTCAGCAGAAAGGGGAATAAACATCATCATCATAGTGAGAATAATTTTAGTTATTATTAGATTAGGCAAGTACTCAGATCAGGAGAGCTGAAACAATAATCAGATCATGGAAAGAGGCACAGAAATCCCAAAGGTCATCCTAATTAGTACCATAGGATAAGAAGCAGAAAGTGGCTAAGAGAAGAACTATCTATAGAAAATGAAACATGGAAAGTTGGATCACATTTGCCAAGAGAGCTAACATCAACAGTATATTGAGAAGAAGAGCTGGTTAAGATAAGATCCAGGATCCTGGGAAAACGATATGGATTATCTGGAATTCCAGATAAGGTTAACAACTTGAATTAGATTATTACTGACAGCAAACAATTCAGTTTCTCTTCCACTCTGGTCTTTGAAGTTAGAAGTTAGAGAAGGTGAAGCAATTTGGAACTATGGATGTTGAAATCTCCAAGGAAGTTTATGTCAGTAGGTGATCAACACTATATGTGATGAGCTTTCAGAGAAAGATAACCAGAAGGATCACTTTTTAACTATAAGAATTAGAAGACTGCTAAAGGCAGCAAATGAAGGTAGCCTTTTTTTTCTTACAAAATGAGCCAAGAAAATCTTTACCTACAGCAGATCATATAGTGCAGATTTCAGACCTGATAATCATTGACATGAGATATTAGATCAGACAAAGTGCATGTTTCACCCTTCTAACAAAAGGCAGTGTGTATGATGTAGTGTGGAAAGTTTAGGCTGCTATCATAGATGATGCCAGTGGAGGTCAAGGATGAATAACATGAGATTTGGATGTCTGCAGGTGGTGGTACATCAGTGATGTTGGTAATGTCTGTGTGAAAGTGTGTGTGTCTTTTTTTAGAATGGAGTTTTTTTTTTTTTTTTTTTTGCTGGATTTTTGAGAGTACTATTTTAATTGTTTGCATAATTGATAATTTTGAAATTTTTTTTGTGACGATTAATCCAATTCAAACTTAAAGGCTACTTTAACCTTATTAAATACAGATGTGGAAAACATCCACAGATATCATTAAACTGTAATTTGAAGGCCTCCAAAAACTATGATTGCCTGTTAGCACCCACAGACAGTCTCCCCTACCTAGGACTTCACAGGCTCTAAGCCTAACCATTTCCACCTCTAGATTGCTTGCAAACATGATAGATAGGCTTTATATTGCACCTCTGGTTATGTTACTGGAATCCTTTATCATAAATGCAGTGTTGTGCATTTATGATAAGACATGCTTGTGTGCAGAAGTTGTCTGTTGATGGCTTTTTACTTTCTCCCTTATTTTGGAAAGAATAAAATGACAGCAATGGTATGCTTGTCAATGACATAGCAAATGGCATATGTTTGCTATCTTTTTTTGTTTTTGACAAAAGCTGGACTAATTTCTAACTACAGGACAAATGCTAGCATAATTAAAGTAACTTTTGATAATCACTGCCATCACAGAGATGCCAATGTGGTATTAGATAAAAACGGTTCAATGATCTCCAAATTTTTGCCTTTTTATATAAAAAAAAGACTGTAAATAATTGGCAGATGCAAATAGCAACTGAACATGAAGATTCACTTTTAAATCATGCTGACAAAAATGACTAGCTGATTATGAGAGGTTCATTTGAATTTGAATTAATGGATATTTTCAATATTATGACAAATGAAATAATTTTTACAGAATTGAGGATATCACTTCCTCATGAAAAATGGCCAATTCTGCCAACAGAAAATAGTCCCTTCTTAGGATGCAATTAAAATATCACTTGGTCACATGTGCTAAAAAGACAACACCCAAAAAATGGGAATGACAGGGACTTGAACCCAGCCAATCCAATGCGAAGCACTCAATGCCAAGATTCATACATTTTTCTTCAAGAATGAGCAGCCCACACTGACTGTTGAAGTCAACAGTGATCCTGATCTGCCACAATGTACTCATAAAATTATGAGTACATTGTTTAAGTTAAACAGAATGTTTAAAAAATTAGTACTACTTTAAAAAAAAAAAAAACACAAAAATACCTAAATAAACGGGCTGGTTGTTTTGATCAATCACATCGCTCTGTGATTACACCACGATTTTAAAATCAGAACAAACAACATGTCAGATGACATAGATGTTTCGATTGCGACTCCAGATTTTTTTTTTTTTTTTTAATTCAAAATTCTCATGAGAAAACATTCGCAAGTCAGATCAAAGCAAATTTGGATTAACTTTTACATGAAACTTGCAGTTTTGTTACACTCTCTTCCTTGGCAAGACCAAGGAGGAGCGTGTAGTGATGGTGAGCGAGCTGATCAGTGTTTCGGAGAGACCTATCTTCAGTATGAAAACTGATAAAAAGAGGTCACATGTGCTAAAGACAACACCCAAAAAATGGGAATGACAGGGACTTGAACTCAGCCAATCTAATGCGAAGCACAACACCAAGATTTGTACATTTTTCTTCAAGAATGACAGCCCACACTGATTGCTGAAGTCAACAGTGATCCTGATCTGCCACAAATATCAAGAACAATGCTTTATCGGATGATGGAGGATCTTGGCTTCGGGTACATAAAACAGCAACGTGCATTGGCCTTCATAGAATGAGAGGATGTAATTGCTTGGCAAAACTGACACCTTCGAGCACAGAGGAATATGCACCTTCCATTGCAGTCTTGAAATGGAACAGAGGATAGTTTGCTTACTGTCTTCTCACTCCATTGCAAAAAAAAAAAAAAAAAAAAGAAATAATTACAAATACAAAAAAGAAGAAAGAAGTGAGCATCACTGTTTATAAGAAAGAAGTGAACACCGTGTGGTTTCCCATATGACAATGTAGACTAGAAATAACTAAAAATATTGCTTCCTATATTTTGGCAAAGTTAAATTGGCACATTCAGAGATTAATACATTGGTATTAAACACATGCCCGTGCAGTTAGCCTAGTGACACTGCGCTTTGCAACCATATGACTGGGGAAGGAGTGTCCTAGGTTCGATTCCTGTCAATGACGTGAGGAGCTGAAGGATCATCCTCAGTTATAGCCAAGTAAGTCAGTCTTGGCCGTGGACAGCAGGGTTTTTTCCACCAGTTTATCTGGAGTTTTTCATCCCGCAAACAGGCAAATCGGCCCCGTGAACACACACAGGAATACTTCGAGGCACAGGGGTGACCATTCTATCCTCATATTTCGGTTAAGAAATCCAAGCATGCTTGGAGGGTTGTGGGCCTTAAAGGCCTGTTAAAGCCATTGAGATAGATATTAAACACATGCACACTTCATTAACAAAGATGGAACAGAAGAGATACAGGATGACCTGAAGTCCAATAATTATGCCACCTATTTGCTTTGGTTGGGTGTTTTTGGCTGTTGGGCTGACTCTCTGCTGATGAGGGTTTCCCATATGAGAGGCAGTATCATGCAACCATATTTATTTAGGTTGGGACGGTGGGTAAAAGTTGCAGCAGATTAAAGGAAAAGCCTCCTGAATTTAAATTTGCTTTGGTGGAATAAGGTGGCATTTTTCCAACAGATCCCATGCTGGGTATCCATGGCATGGTCTGCTAATCCTGAGTGGCCGTAGTGGTGGAAACAGATATAATCCTGGTGCATGGATGCTGACTGTCATCTCCTCGTTGTGCCCTCTGGACAGCAGTATTTCTTTTTCCCCTGTCATGGAGACAAATTTCAGTGATTATAACTATGCTACCACATACAGGGCAACTGAAGCGACTCTCGATTTGGAAATGATGTCAGAGTTGAGAAATGAGCAAACCATTCCACCCATTACAAGAAATACTAATATCATCCAATGTAATTTAAATGGTATCGTTACTCCAGCAAGCAAAGAAAAGCTAAATGAACTATTACTACTAGCTACTTACTACTACAAACATGATGCTGATATTATCTATATCCAGGAAAACAAATTTCGACAATCCAGCAGACTAAACATTAAAAACTATGATATCATATGACAAGATAGGCCTACTGACCAAAATGGAGAAGAGAAGGGCTTCTGACACTAATCCGAAACTTGTCATATAAACTTGTTGAACTAAATATAGAAGCAGAAGGAACTGAAATACAAGGAATCCAAATACTGGAACCAAGTAAGAAGCCATTAAACATTTTCAACTGTTATCATTCTCCTAACAAACCTGGACCAAATCTTTCCAGCGTATCCCATCTCATTGAAGAAAACTCCAATATCTTAGGAGACATGAATAGCAAACACCTGTTATGGAGTTCTGAGGAAATAAACCAAAGAGGAGAAAACCTGAGTAATTTCTTAGATGAAACAGGACTAATAACTCTCAACAATGGAAAACCCACTCATCTGTCTCATTCTTATGGTACAAAAGATATTACTGCAGTCTCGCCAAATCTTCACAACAAAGATATCGGTCTGTTTTGGAACCAGTAAAAAGCAACCTTACCCCAAGATTAATCAATCTGAACCCACCCCAAAAAATAAAATCTCATTGGAACTTTCAGAAGACAAATTGGGAGAAATACAATGAAGTAAGCAAAATGCTGAAAGATCACACGTACCATGATGACTTAGACAAAGTCTATGTAACTTGGAAGAATACTATCCTAAATGCAGCAAAGAAAAGTATCCCAAAGGGCTACAGGAGAAAAGTTATTTCAAACTGCACATAGGTTCACCAGGAAGTTGCCAGTAAAATAACTAAACCAAATGAATTATTTAACATCTTAAAAATTGGAAGCTCTCCAGAAACCAGGATCGAGTACAACAAGATAAATGCTGAAATTAAACAAAAATACAATATATTGCAAAGAACTAGGTGGCAAGAATTTTGCCACAACTTAAATCCAAACACTTCAGATACCAAAGTTTGGAAACTGACTGCTAATTTACACAGAGACCTACCAAAGGCAAGTGAGACTAACACGCTAAAAGATCCAGATGGAAATATCAAAATTGGAAACAGGGAGATTGCAAATACCTTGGCCTTTCATTTTCAAAATATAAGCAAACCAGAGATGAATACCAGAAAAGACGATCAAATATCAAAACAGGCTTGACAGCAGATAAACACTGCAAATTTTCCAAAATATAAAAACAAATTACAGTCATACCCTGACTTACGCGAATCTAGAGTTATGTGGTTTCTTATACGTACATATTCCCATCCCGCTTCATGCCTCACCACTAGTCTTATCTTTCAGGCCCCGGCCACATTCGCCAGTGTCGCACATGCTGTGAACAAGCATTGATGTGTTTCACGCGGTCTCCATTCATACATGATTTTTAGTCTACAAACCTTGCGACTGTTCAATGTTATGTTCTTGATAAAAATTTTATCACATAAAAAATAATTATGTCATCCAAAAGAAGCAACTCCGATTCTTCTACAGCTAGTAAGAAAAGAAAAACATTGACTTTGGAAACAAAACTCAACATTATTAAGGATTTTGAAGGCAGAATGAAAAGTTGTGAGCTAGTAAAGAAGTTCGATCTACAGGAATCTACAGTAAGAACAATCATAAAAAAAAGGTTTACAGATTTTGGAGAACATAGATTCTAACGAGGAATGAATTGTAGCCACAAGGTAAGGAATAAAAAAACATTGGCCAGCTATGAAGAAATTTTGCGTGACAAGAAAAAGACATTATGCCGTCAGACGAATCTATTAGATTTTATGAAACCATTGACATCGAAATAACTTTCTTTTTTTTTTTTTTTTATGTACGAAAAACTACAATTATGATTATATTTCTTAAAAAATATAGGTGTTTTTGTAAACCTTTGGTCTCAATTGTATGTTTGTATATATAAATTACACGCAAAATTTACAAGAATTCGACTTACACGCTTTTTGTTGGTCCCACCTACCGCGTAACTTCGGGGTTTTACTGTATTCTGGAATCCATTTACAATCTCTGAATTGAGAGATGCCTTGGAGAGACTAGATATAAATAAATCATGTGGACCAGATAACATACAAGGAATTAAAATCAAACATCTTCCTTCCCTAGCCCTAGATTGGCTACTTCGCCTATACAACAATAGTCTAAAACAAGGAAAAGCTCCAAAAGGTTGGAAAACAGCCAAAATCATACCAATCTTAAAGCCTAACAAACCTCAAGACCAACCAGGAAGTTATAGACCAATTTCACTGACTTTAATTCCAGGCAAATTGATAAAAAAAATGATACTCCAAAGTTTGAATTACTATCTAAACAAAAATAGTATACTACCACATTTTCAGGCTGCCTTTAGAAGAAATCACTCAACAACTGATCAACTTTTCTACTTAACCCAGTCAAATCAAGATAACTTCCAGAACAAACCTATCAAATCTATCATTGCAGCATTTATAGATTTCAGCAATCCCTTTGACAAGGTGTGGAGGCAGAAACTCTTTTCCAAACTTTGTCATATTGGAACAGAAGGGAAAGTTCTAAACTGGATTTATGACTTTCTAAGAAATGGAACAATTCAAGTTAGAACAAATAATACCTTTTCCAAGAAAGAGAAAATAAGACGGGGACTCCCTCAAGGCAGCATTTTGACCCTGCTCCTTTTTTCCATCTACTTAAATGACCTGGGTAAAAATATAAATAAAGAAACAAAGATAGCTATGTTTGCTGATGATTTGGTCCTATTCTCAGCTCACAACAACAACTTAGAAACAGCAGGTCACTTAAACAAAGCCATTGAAAGTTTATCTACATACTGTGAAAACCAAAAAATCAAAATTAACCTTACTAAATCAGAAATTTGTGTATTTACCATTAATAACCACCTCAGAAAGTGGAGACCAAAGATTAAGCTAAACAGTCAACTAATTACATTTAATGAAAACCCCAAATAACTTGTAGTTACTCTGGATCCATCACTAAGATTCAATAAACATATCAACAATGTTGCAGTCAGAACAAAAAGAAGACTAAATATCATGAAAAGTATCTCAGGTAAAGAGTGGGGAGCCAATGTTGAAACTTTAAAAAAGTCACATACACCTCTATTATCCATCCCATAATGCTTCGCCCATCTGGATGCGAACTTTACAAAACCAGTTTAGCCAAGCTTATAAAAATTCAGAAAAATGCAGCTAGAATTATACGTGGACTAAAGAATACAACTCCTGGAAAAATAGCGGACTTCAAATCCAACCTTGTGCCTTTAAAAATTAGGAAGCTAAATAATCTTATTAAATTTGTAGAAAAAAGGGCCAACTTTTCACTCAAGTGAACTTTTTAAAAAGTGGCAACCAATGAACAGAATAAAGAAAAAAATCAATAATGCATATAATCATGGAAAATACAATCCCTTGGATTGTCCAAATAAAATAGCCAACTACCCAGCATTTCCTCTAAATATAGTTATTAACTTTGAAATAGGGAAACATGAGAAAAAAAAGCCTAGAAAACCCTGAAATCTTGAGATTGTTAGCTCTTATTCTGTCCTTATATTAAATATTCCACAGTTCCAAGGCAGTCTTAGTTATTTGTCTTTGGTCTCTCTCTCTCTCTCTCCAATTTTTCCTTATCGCCAATATATCCAGCTGACCAGATGTGCAAACAGAAATCCAAATGAGGCCTAATTAGTGTCTTATACAACAGAATCATGACCTCCTTTTGCATACATGTCAGTGTTCTTTACATATAGCAGCAAGTTTCTGGATAACCTTTACATCTGAACAACCAACTAAAGGTAACTGCCAGCTATTTCACACGTTCCCATAATATACATGATATTCCATCCAGCCTGCAGCCTCATTAACATCAAAGTTACTTAATATTCTAAACACTTTGCATTCTTGAACTGCCAGTCTTATGTCCTCTTTACTATTATTATTCAACACTAGTCAACTGCCACATGAAATATAATAACAAAATACCCATTTAACTCTTCTACCATATCAGCAAGTGTGACTTGTGTTCCATCTTCAGCAACTAAAGTCAGACTTCTATATTCATTCTTTCTTATGATAGATGCATAACTGGAGAATTCTTGAAAGTTTTGCTTTACTGTTCCAGTCAATCTTCTTTCATATGCTATCTCTTTTCTTATCAACCTTATCACCTTCCTAGCTTATGCCTTATAGTGAATATATTATAGTAATTGTTATATTATTGAATATGACATTCATTATTAAACAAGTCTATGTTCAAGGTGCTTGCTATTCTGAATTCTTGGAAAACCATATGAACTGATATTTATTATTTATTTTTTTTTGTTAGAAATGGACATTTTTATTGTCAAAATAAACTGAAAATTAATAGTCTCCTCCCAGCCTGACAAAATTTAATGAGATCTAGTATCCAGAATTACTAGTAAAATTTATTTTCTTTTGCCAATAACCACTTTAGATTATTTTAACGGCAAAAGAAAATTATGTCTACAGTACACATGTCAATGATATCTCTAGGTTAAGCTGTGTGATAATGAATGGTATCACTACACAAGAATGCTATTACAAAATGTATCTGGTCATGTATGAATATCAGTGTCTGAAATAATAATTATTATTATTATTTACGACATCTCCATGGAGTCCAGAGACTCATTGTGGAAAACATGATCAACCACCATACACACAAAAATCCTATATTACTTCTTGAATCCATTCACCATCAGGGCACTCACAACCAAATCTGGCAATCCATTCCACTCACTCACCACTCTCCATGCAAAAAATCTGGTCCGCACACCACTATTAACCAAACTCTTTCTTACACAACTTCCATTAACCTTCCTACCGGCTAGGACGTCTATAGACATCCAACTAAATCTGGATAAGATTCAGCCCACCTGTTTAAAGAACCTGGATAAGAAGTGCAATTTGACTGTCATGTCCATTAGAAGGTGTGATAAACCCTCACGCTGAAGAGAAAGGTTAATTGGATTATCTCCCGTTCGTAGCTGCCTCTCAGTATCCGGACTTTCTTGTTCCATGCTGGTGAACTGGATTTTAGTTATATATGATAGACTAAAAATAGAGAAATCATTTATATTTTTGTTTTCTCTTTTTATTGTACAATACAATTTTAATTTCTGAACAAAATAAAGGTCTTGCATAATTTCTTCACTTAACCAATTTAATTTTTTATTTTTTTTGCGCTAATTTTTTTCTAATCGCTACTAGACAAAAGATTTTTCTTTGTTCTCGAAGAAATTAATTCACGATAATTATTTGGAATATTCTTTTAAAAAAGAAAAGAAAACCGGCTCCAGGTTATATTAATTTTATTTTTGTACAAAACCATCGAAATCGAATAATACTTAACAGATTTCCTTTAGGACACGCTTGAGCAACTTTGCTTTATAGAGAATAACATGAAATTCTTTAATCATATTACTAAATTTTTTCTTCATGTTGTATAGTAATCTGTACTTTCACTTTCTTGGTTTCCTTGTATAATTGGTCATTACAAAATGAAATTAACAGTTATGATTTAAATGTATATTTTCTGCATAATTCAGATATTTTATTCTCCAATTTTTAAAGTAAGCGATACATTTGCTTATTTTTATCATTCAAAATATGTATATCAAATGTGAAATTTCATTTCCATATTTTTACAATAGAATTGAACTTTATTTCGCCTCTGATAGTTTAACCACCCCCCTCCCGTTGCATTACTATCACACACCCGAAAACTGTTATGAAACATAGGTACAGTTTTTATTTAATTCGTTATTTTTCTCTAGTAATTGTTCCACATAACTTTAATTTTTCGATACTGAAACTATCTGGTGATTATTATAAATTAGCAAATTATAAATCAGACAATATACATATTTCCTGATTATTATAAATCAGGAAATTATGTGATATTCGGATATAGGTGAAATTAATATTTAAAATCACTGTCATCCTTCAAATGCAATATCAGAATAAAGAAAGTGAAAAACCCGAAGTTTCGAAATACATTTTGAAAGCCCGCTCTCGAAATGTATCGGTCTACAGACTGGATTCTGAACACGCCAATGTTTCTTGATGTTATGACTGAAAAACAATTCAGTCTCATCATGAAGTATTTGCATTTTCAGAATCATGAGGAATACGATCAGGCAACACATCCTTGCCCAGTCCTCAACAAAATTTATGATTTTCTGATGAAAATCCGTCAAAAATGTAGATCACTCTACATTCCTGAGAGAGACTTGAGTATCGATGAAAGCCTTATGCCATTCAAATGTGGACTGAAATGTAAGCAGTATATTCCCAAAAAGAAAGCGAAGTATGGAGTAAAAATTTTTATGCTTTGCGAATCGGAAAGTGGATATCTTTGGGATTTCAAACCTTATACGGGAAAGCAAACTGTAATCGAGCACGATAAATATTCGGATCTCCCCTTGTCGATGCGTGCAGTAATGCAGTTACTAGACCCTTTACTGGAGAAAGGTTACTGCATTATAATGGATAATTACTATATATGTGTCCTGAACTCGCTGATTTGCTTGTACAGCATCTTACAGATAGTTATGGTACTGTAAATGCAAAAAGGCGAGATATGCCTCCAGATCTGGCTTCAGGAAAGCTATCGAAGGGGGAAATCCGAACTTATCAGCGAGGGAAAGTCTTTGCACTACGTTGGAAAGACAAAAAAGATGTTTTTCTGCTATCTTCCCTGCACAATCCATCAGCGGAATCCGTGGAGAAGCATGGTTTGAAGAAAAAAAAACCCATTGCTGTGTGTGCATACAACGACACTATGGGTTGAGTCGACAGGTGTGATCAGCAGCTATCATTCTACTCTGTAATGAGGAAACAGCATAAAAAATATTACAAAAAAGTGTTTGGGCATGTTATTTGAATTTTGAAGTGTTTGGATTTTGTTATTTGGAACAGTTTCCTCCTGTACAAGAAAAAATGTTTGTCTACCATAACATATCTAGAACACAGAATAGAAATTGCGATAGCATTGCTGCATGCACATGCACCTTCTTCAGCAAGCAGAAAAACAGGAAATCCTGCCAGACATCTGAGGTTGAACGTTGCTAACTCCAACCATTATCCCGAAAATCTACCACCAACGGCTAATAAAAAAAAAAAACTCCACGCAAATATTATGTATGTAATAAAAAAAATATCAGAAAGGAAACAAAAATCTGGTGCCCTGAGTGTAAAACTGCTTTGTGTGTTTACCCTTGCTTCAAGGTGTTCCACGCTGTTCAAGAATTTTAAATTCTGAACAGTATGAAATAAAAAATGTTTGTTTTCAAGGCCATCAAAACAGTCCTTTTCAGGACTACAAATATTGATAGAGGGATACCCGAATGCACTGTTTCTTTTTCATCTTGAAGGCTAATTTTTAAGTTCTTTTTATGACACAGAGAAACTGGAAGGAGTATTCCAGGTAAAGTATTTCATCAAAACAATAAAAAATAATGAAATAAAATCTACCCTATATATATATAAAATGATAAGCTTTTTATGGCATGTTTATCGAAACGTTTTGAAACTCAGGGGCTACCCTGAGTGTCGAGTCTTCAAAATTCGAGTCATCAGAATTCAGGGGCTGAACCCCCTTTCGAGTTATCACAATTGAAGGAGAACTGGTCTACCGTACCGGAACACGGGGGGTTGGGCATAGCCCCCCTAGTTAATAAATGAAATATATAAATAATAACGGGAACATTTTCACCTTGCCAACACTCAACATTGATGTGATATGGGTTCCAAATTTCTTGTTTCGGAGATATATATATATATATACAGGGTGTTCGGGATAAATTTGACATATTTATAATTAATTATATTTTTCCGTAAGTTACATGTATTAACACACACTTCTCTTCATTTAAAAGTTTGGACCCTTCTTCATTCATATACAAGATGTCAGAAAGGATGGATAGCTGGAACCCACCTGAATCATGGAAGAGAATAACTTGTATCATGATGATTCGTGCCCGCCATCAAAATAAGGATATTACGACTGCTGCCCAATGCTCCCTGAATACAGTAAAAACAATCAGGCATGAACTAGAGACTTGCAATGGTGACTACGAGGATGTAGCAAGAAGAAAGATCCCTAGCAGACGATCCGATTGCGTTCGTACAGCAGAATTCCTCGCAAATCTGCAGGAACAGGTGTTGAAGAACCCTGGCATTGGAATTCGGGCTTTGTTCGTGGAGTTGCTAACTGTAGTCAAGCCCTGGATAACAAGGGTAGCCAATGGTAGGCCGTATGTATGGCAGCAGGATTCGGCCCCTTGCCACACCTCTGGGAAAAGTCAAAAATGGTTGTCTGAAAATTTCTACGACTTCACCAGTCCAAATGTTTGGCCTCCAAACTCCCCAGACCTTAACCCCATGGATTATTTTGTATGGGGCGCAGTTGAAAAAGACACCAATCGCACTTCCAGTAATACAAAAGCCCAGTTAATGGATAAAATTAAAACAGTTTTTGCGGCCCTTCCCAGGGAGACTGTAGCATCAGCTTGTTCGAGGTTCCGAAGCAGAATTGAAGCTGTGATCGATGCTAATGGTGGTTATTTTGAGTAAATCTTGTTGATAGTATTGTAATTAACTCTGCCTGTAATGTTTTTTTTGTCAATTCATTAAATTTAATAGATACAAAGAAGATTTTCTTTTTCCTTACGAAACTGTCAAATTTATCCCGAACACCCTGTATATATATTACAAAGTTTTGTAATAAAAATTTCTGCTACAGTGAAGTTTGGCAAAATCAACAATATTATTACCACCTTATTTCTGTTTCTCGTGTGGGAGAAAAACGGTAAAATGTCACTCTTATAATTATATGAGATGTTATAATGGCAAAAATAGTAAGAAAAAAGTCATTTGCAGTTTCTCTTCAAAACACAAAGAAAGAACATTGTAAATTCAGCCAGTGGAAAAGAAAATACTACATATTTTTCTCCTGTTATCTGATTTTTTTTCTTATAGTTCAAAGAAGAAATCACTGCATACAACATGAAGTCTGCAGGAGGGAAAAAAATCTGGAAATTGGTTACATTATAACGAATAGAGAAATCATGTCAGAAAAATTATTCACGTATGATTCTAATCTCAGCAGACATAACATTTTCTTCTAGATTAGATATCTAAAGTAACTGAACCTTTGCTACTATTTTACACTAAAATGAATGGGTATGTTCCCCAAGTGATTTACGTTTGTAACAGCTGTCTTGCGAACGATTTATGAAATAAATTATCTGAAATATCCGCAGATTGCTTAGGTCTATATCCCCCCCCCCAAAAAATAAAAGAAGATTATGAAACGCATATGCACCTTTTCTTTGAAAATAATTCAAATCCTCTTTTTCAAGATAATTGTATGATTTAATTTCTAATTTTTGATAATAAAAGTGAAACTGATCATTATAAATTAAGCAATTCTTTTGGCATAAATAATGTATAAGCATGTAAACGAAATATCAGTATTTCTGTTAGAATATAGGTAATCAACAATCGAAAAGGAAACAAGACATTCTTGACATATTTTGCACTACAGCCTGGGGCACTTTAGTGTTCTCCCCTTTCTTCTCAATAGCACTAAGAGTAATAAGCCTTCAACTTTTCCTCCAGCTAAGAGGATATTACCAAGTATTTAGAAGACGTAGATTATTTCAGAAATAGCTTCCAGCAGCAGAAGAAGTAATATTTAGATTTTTTTAAAAGAAAAACAAACACAAATAATACTACTGAACTTTCTTTTGTGTGGTATGCATATAAACAATTTTGCATGGCGAAAATATAGCATATTATTTCTAAAATTTCACATAATTTCAGCGGACAGTAGAACAGCTGGTTTTAGATTACAAATAAATAGAACAGAATTAGAAGTTTCACAATACAATCTGATTGCCATATATCTTGTGTCAAAATGGTAAAATTAAGTAATTGATTTTCAATGCTGTCTAGAAAAGCTTTCAAACCTGTGAGTTCTAGGAGAGGATAAGGAGGGGGGGGGGAAAGCATTAGAAAATCTTCAAAATGAAACAGGATTTTGAATCATTCCGTATATGATATTTTTCACATTATATTTTCAACATATCTACGAGGATGTGCACTAGATATTATCGTAATATGCATAATACAAATAAATAAATAAATGACGAAGGCGAAGAATCACTGCTAAAATATCATTGGATATATATTTTTGATACCAAAAAGACACACAATCGGAAAGAAACCGAGTAATACAATGTAGCATTTTAACATTTTCTTTTTATTTTGTCTTCATGAATAACAAAAAAATCGTTTCTAAAACTGAAATGTGATGATCCATTTAATGCTATTTCGCTAGAAACGAAAGAAAAAGGACATATTTATTTCAATAAATATTGTTTAAAAATATAAATATTTGACATAATATTTTCAAAGCAAACATTTGAAAATTCTGAAATTCGAAAAAAAATTATTCAATTATTATACGTAAAGTGAAAGATCAATCAGTGCAACTCTTCCGGTGCACTGATTTGTAGAATTACCAAGTATTTATAAGACGTAGATTATTTCAGAAATAGCTTCCAGCAGCAGAAGAAGTAATATTTAGATTTTTTTAAAAGAAAAACAAACACAAATAATACTACTGAACTTTCTTTTGTGTGGTATGCATATAAACAGTTTTGCATGGTGAAAATATAGCATATTTTTTCTAAAATTTCACATCATTTCAGCGGGCAGTAGAACAGCTGGTTTTAGATTGCAAATAAATAGAACAGATTTAGAAGCTTCACGATACAATCTGATTGCCGTATATCTTTTGTCAAAATGGTAAAATTAAGTAATTGATTTTGAATGCTGTCTAGAAAAGCTTTCAAACCTGTATAGAAATTTAGAGTAGTTATGCAATTCAGTTCCAAGAGAGAATAAGGAGGGGGGGGGGGGGGGAAGCATTAGAAAATCTTCAAAATGAGCAAAAATGTTGAATCATTCCGTATATGATATTTTTCACATTATATTTTCAACATATCTACGACGTTATGCACTAGATATTATCGTAATATGCATAATACAAATAAATAAATAAATGACGAAGGGGAAGAATCACTGCTAAAATATCATTGGATATAAATTTTTGATACCAAAAAGACACAATCGGAAACCGAGTAAAGCAATTTAGCATTTTAACATTTTTTTTTTATTTTGTCTTTATGAATAACAAAAAATCGTTTCTAAATCTGAAATGTTATAATCCATATAATGCTATTTCACTAGAAACGAAAGAAAAAGGACATATTTATTTCAATAAATATTATTTAAAAATATAAATATTTGACATAATATTTTCAAAGCAAACATTTGAAAATTTTAAAATTCGAAAAAAAATTATTCAATTATTATACGTAAAGTGGAAGAACAATCAGTGCATCTCTTCCGGTGCACTGATTTGTAGAATAAAATACACCAAATTCACTATCACTAAATAGATTCATTGCAAAAGCTGATCAGTGGGCATTTCAGGATTGATTTTTTTTTCGCATATGTGAAATTGGTTTCAATTTTTGGGAAGAGACACAATAAATCATTTTAGAGGCAAGAAAGGTCAAATAACTTAGGACAGTAAATGAAATTCTAAGCAACACAATAGACGTAAAGACAGGGGGAGGGGACACAAAGGTCACTCAGCAACAGTTAATCCACTAATGCTATAGAATAGCCGTAACGAGATTAACGGCGGAGGAAGGTAATGGCATGATAAAAGGTAGAATGCAGACGAAGTTTTGATCCATGAAAATAGCTAGGGAGTGTTGAATATTTCATCTGCACCGGCCGGTTGGGAGGTTAATAGCCCTAGTTTTCTGACTATTTGTTAGAGAACCAGGGGGGATATATGCAAGTAGCACGATACCAAGCGAGCTCATGCTAAAGTTTTTTTTTTTGCTTATAACTTTAAGCTCGTGATCAACAAAAATTCAAAATTAAATTTTTCAAGTTTAAAAGCACAAATATCATTTGCCTGTTTTATATAGTAAATAAATAAATAATGGATATTTCTTGTTCTTTTATAAAAATCATGCATTCCAAATTTAGAATAAATGTTTCATCTATATATGTATCACAAACAACATCAAAACATGTAAAGAAACTAAAATAGTTCTTTGCATGCCCATCTGGTGATCAAGCACACAGCTTAAAAACACAACAAGATTGCCCTATTCTGAAATTTTGTTATGGATCCATTTTAAACATACCTTTAATCAGCCTGTCTTTAGCAAACTGAGCTTTGAATGAAGTACTTTCCAATCCAATAACGGTATATCCAAAATGATGATGTAAAACTTGACCTAAATAACCCTAAATATATAGTTTTTATTGATTAATATACCATTACACAAAATTTTAAAAACCTTCACTTCCCATTCTGAAAAATGCAGTCTTCAGTTAAACCATCAATTTTAATATATGTTTAACTGAAGACCACTTTAATGTATATTTAAATATCATTCACACCAAACAGTTAAGTAAAATTATCCTCCAAGTTACAAATATTATTCCAAAAATTCTAATGTTAAAGCAATAACAAACATCACAGAAATTATCTAACTACAAAAAATAACACAGTTTGTTCTCACTCTGCCTGTCAGACTTTCCTTATAGATACACTTCATTATAGATTAATATAAATTAATCTTTCATATGCATTTTTAAAAGAATATGATTATAATAACAACATAAGAAATTTTAATATATGCATGTAACATATTTAACTAGCTGTTTATGAAAAGTAATAATTGCACTTTCAGCATGAGTGATCATATAAACTACCCATAATGTTCTTAAGGATCCTTTTTCTAACATTTCTTTACAATCTTCACCAAAGCAGTTTCAACCTGGATAAGTAGCATATCCTGCTAAATATAATGCCTGATCCATGTTCCTACTTCTACTTAGTCAATTCTTCCTACTACCTGTGAGTCGAGTTCAGCAATGGACCCTTGAACTACCTGCAAGGTTTTTTTTTTTTTCTAAGTTGGCACATCTGTCATAAGAGCATCCATGTGAAATTGCAAGTCATTCTATCAAGTAGTTCGTTTTATACAGCTGTCTGAAGCAAAAGTGTTGTCTGTATCCCTTGAAATGGATGAAATTGAGTATTGTGCGGTCATAAAATTCTTTGTAAAAGAAGGTTTAATGCCAAAAGAAATTCATTCAAAGTTCATAAAAGTTTATGAGCACTCTTCTCCTTCATTTTCAACAATTAAGAAATGGGCTGCTGAGTTTAAATGTGGCTGTACCAGCCTTGAAGATAATCCATGTGAAGGACGTCCAAAAAAGTATAACACCACCAGAAATCATTGATCAAGTGCACGATATGGTATTGGATGACCAGCGAGTCAAAATGTGTGAAATTGCTGATGGATATATTATGCATGTAGAATTGCATGTGAAAAAGCTTTGCGCAAGGTGGGTGCCGTGCTATCTCACAGCAGATCAAAAACGCACTCGCATGAAAATATCTGAACAGTGCTTGGAGCGTTTTTAACAAGAATAAAACTGATTTTGCGAATCGATTTATTACATGGATGAGACTTGGATTCACCATTACACACCAGAATCCAAACAGCAGTCAAAACAGTGGTGGACAGAAGCCAGGTTCAGCACCAAAGAAGACAGTCAGTTCCATCAGCAGGAAAAGTCATGGCATCGCTGTTTTGGGATGCTAAAGGCATTTTGTTTATTGATTATCCTGAAAAGGGTAAAACAATAACCGAGGAATATTATTCCGATCTTTTAACCAGACTAGATGAAAAAATTCATGAGAAAAGACCCGGTTTGCAGAAGGGAAAAAAAAAAAAAAATCATCTTTTATCAGGACAATGCACCTGCCCACAAAAGTATTTTGGCAATGGGAAAATTAAAGGATCTGCACTATGAATTGTTAGAACATCTACCCTATTCCCCAGATTTGGTTCCCTGTGACTTCTATCTCTTCCCAAAACAAACTTTTCCTTGCTGGTCAGCGTTTTTCTTCGAATCAAGAGGTGATTGCAGCTGTAGAGGGGTATTTTACAGATCTTACTGAGAACCACTACAGGGATGGGATAATGCTGGACCATCGCTAGAATAAATGTATTAGTCCTAAGGGAGATAATGTTGAAAAATAAAAATAATTTTGAAATTATAAATTTTGTTTTTTCATTGTTAGGCCGAGAACTTTTTAGACCACCCTGATATTAGGAAGTTACTGTAATTATTATTACAGTAACTTCCATGGAGTCAATAGACTCTTCATGGGAGGACCATTCACCCAACAACATGTCTATCATATTGACATTTTAAATTATTTACACTTCCTGAAATCACAATGCATTCCACTCACCAACAACTCTCTCCATGTAAAAAATGTGCTCCTTGCACCCTCTTTTTCATCACATGCAACTTCACCTATACGAAATAGGTATTACCATATCTATACGACTTTTCCAGTTTGTTATGTGAACCAAGTTTGTTTGTTTTTTTACAGTGAAAGGTGTGTGGCGTGTTGTGTGTGTTCATATTATTCATTCATACAATTAAGCATACCAAATAATTATATTTTATAAATGCATATAACAAAAAAATTTAATCCTAAATTAATTTTATTTCAAAATGGGTTTACTTGCTAACATTTTAACGGTTAGTATTAACAACATTTTTCACTCTGAATGGGAGATACTGCCACCATACATTTTAAAATTATAGAAAAACTAAAGAAAAATTTTAACTTGAAGAAATCAAACAGTTCTTTGATGTACAACATACCAGCCTATATATACACTTCCTATTATTCTTGCAATATACTCTCAATCTAGATTCCCCCTCACCATGTTATGTAGAGATACAAAAACATTTATTTTAATAATATCTGCATGATACTTTTTGTCACATGCTCTCTAAATTGAGGTTTTCTCCCCACTAAGTCCCTACATTTGTGGGCCCTTCCAATATGTCACAAAATTGACATAAGAGTAATTCTAATATGATAAGGTGGTAACAAGCCTTGCTAAATCTCACAGTAATGTCTGCTGAATGTGCAAGGAATTTAGTCCTGGCTGAGGAAGATCAAAAAAGTTTTTTCTATCACAAACGGGATTTATCCTAGGGCATTTTGCCATACATCACTTGCCTGATGTATGGCAAAATCCCATGGCCAGGAATATAGGCAACCTACAAATTCCAACACTTTTTTTCCTTTTTCTGTATTAATTTACCACCATCTAGTGTGAAAATATAAACATGTTTCATTGATCATCTGGCTGCAGTTAAAGGCTGGGTTAAAGTCATCTTCAAATGGCAGATGATTGCAGATAGACAAGTGGCTTGAAGAAGTACATTTGATTTCTAGAACAAAGTTATTGGATTACCAACCTTTAGCTCAACCAATGTAACCCCCTAATTTTTGCCAGCTCACGTATGCTTAAAAAACATTTTGTGCATAAGTCTGCAGTCTCTCTCTATGTTCACAACAGCACAAGTTACAAGTCACAAGTCACAAACTCTTAATTTCACACAGCTAAAATTAAAGCCATCTTCTTTAAAAGGTCTTATGTTAAATTGCATGCTAAATATTTCTATAACAGAAATCTACTCCTATGCTTACTCCTTCAGCTACTTAAATACCACATATGCAAATTACGTTAGTTCTAAAAGAGAAAATTCTATGCCTTTAAGCCTAGTATGCACTTTTCATACTCTAGTTCATACTCTATCAATATATCTAGGGCTGCAAGGTATAGTTTCTCCCTGCAGTCTTTGCCATATCAATGATTCTGTTTTAGAAGTAGTATTTAGATTCAAGACCATTCTATTTCTCTTGTCAAAATAATTAACATAGATCGTAATTGTGAATAGCTTGAAGTGCAAAATGTCTACACAACCAATGTATTTCGTTAAGTGATTTGAAAGCCACTGATTCACATTTAGAACAATTCCATTTCTACAAATTTACCCATTTTTGTTGAAGATCGACAGAAGACTTTACAGACAGATCTAAATTTAAAGTACAGGTTTGAAATGTTTGGTCACTGATCTATCAATATTCTCATCAACTACCAATGTGTGAAATGCAGATGCTGCTATTTCATTTATGGCATTCAGAAACTTGAGAGAATTATTCTTTTCTCCACCAGGTATGTTCATATACATAGAATGGGCAAGAGTAATATTGGAGTGGAGACAATGTAGAAAGTATTAAATAAAATAAGTGACAAGTTTGATTTATCATATAATTTGTCGTTATTGCTATGACTTTGTTGTTATTACCATATGTTCAAAAAGCATCCAATGTAAATTAGAAATTCTAAAAGAAAAAAATTTTGTGGGCTCAATTACTAGGCACATGCTTACACAGCTTAGAGGGAACATTGAGCCAAACCCAGTACTAAAATATATAAAGCTTTAGAACCTTTTTAGGTGAAATTTACATTAAAAAAAAAGTATTACTACTTCATAACCACACGAAGCGATTACATTGGTCACAGATTTTTATTAAGCCAGAATTAAAGGGGAAGGGATCAGAGAGGGTGCTTAAGGGTCAAAGCTATATAACTGAGAGGAGACTTCAACATAGCCTTCAAAGGAATGCAGAGAACTGACCACGGCTTCTGATCTAATGTCCAATCCTCACCTTCTCATGGTGCACTCTGTTAGGTATCTACCTGGATACTGAACGGATGAGGATGGACTGGCAATTTGGGATTTAGCCGACCAAATTGTTTTCTTACTGGATTAAACCAAAAATTTAAATGATGGTACAACACGACAGAACTTTATGCCGGCTGGGGCATAGTCCAGTAAAAGGCCCCCCGTTGTTTTTGTCAGGGAACCAGGGCAAACAGTGAAAAGTTAGCTACTGGAACAAATCCTAAAACTTATCCCAACTCAACATTACCAGAGTTAAAGATCGGTACTATCAACATAAGAAGCCTGAATGGCAAAGAAATGGAGCTAGCTGACGAATTGGATAAGTACCAGATCAACATAATAGGTGTGACTGAAACAAAAAAAGGCAAAAACTGGTGAGATCTTTCTGAGCAATAAATACAAAATGATATATTCAGGCAATGACAATCAAGGAAAAAAAAAGGAGTAGCCATAGTATTCAACACTAAATACGAGGCTAATCTTCTTGAATGGCAGGCAGTCTCAAGTAGAGTGGTGTGGGCAAATATGAGAATGGGAAACTGGACAATGAGAATTATTTGTGCCTATGGTCCCACAGAAGGTTCTACTAAGGTAGAAGTGGAGGAATTTTTTTGAGGCTTTAGAGAAAGCAACTGACACAATGAAAAGGGAAAAATCGGTCCTTGTTGGGGATCTAAATAGCAGAGTAGGAAATGATTGTCAGACATACAAAAATATTTTGGGAAAATTTGGAGAAAAGAGCAAAGCTAATAATAATGGCAAATACTTATTGGATTTTTGCTCAGGACATGGACTGGTTACTACTAACACAATGTTCCAACATAAAAATGTGCACAAATTCACATGCAGAGAAGAGGCTAGGAATAAGAAAAGTCTCATTGACTATGTTATTGGTGATAGTGATGTTTTCCCACTGGTGCAGGACACCTGAGTGTGCAGAGGATTTGAAATTGGAAGTGATCACCATTTACTCTTGAGCAGGATAAAACTGAATTTCATATTGAAAAGAATAAAATGTAAGAAATTTTAAAGATAATAAAAGTTGGGCAGCTCTCAGAACTGTAGACTAAAATACACAAACATGATTGAAAAAAAAAGTAAACAGTTTAAGAGCAGGAACCAAACCTTGGAGATTCAGTTGCAAGTTGTGAAGAAAACCATGATTGATTCAACCAAAGAGCCATGTGGTGAGGTTGTGTACAAGGATAGAAAAATCAGAACTCCATGGTGGACACAAGAAGTAAAAGAGGCAGTGAAGGAAAAGAAGAAAGCATATCATAAGTTCCTGGCAAATAAGTCAGCCTGTGCTCTGAGAGAATACAGAGACAAATGTAAGAAAACTAAACACTATGTAAAACTGGCTAAACAAAAGTCATGGGAGGACTTTGGCAAGAACATAGAAAATATATATCAAGAAGGTGGCAAGATATTCTGGAACATTGTTGAAGAAGCTCAGAAATGGAGGAAAGAGTGCTGGTAGAAGGAATTAGAGATGATAAAGGTGACGTGAAAACAGGAGAAAAAGATATCCTTGAAGTATGGAATAATTACTTTGAAAAACTGCTAAATGAAACAAGCAGTGATGACAGCACAGTGGCAGAAAACACTGACCAGGCATTCAGTCCGGAATACATATCCATACTTGAAGTAGAAGATAGTCGACCAGAAATGCCCTCGTATGGAGGTATAAATGTTGTACAATGGCTGCACTGCATAGCTTAGAAGGCCTGGAGAAAGTGATGAATTCCAGATAATTGGAGTAGAGCTCTCATTGTACCCATATATAAAAAGAGAAATAAAACTAAATGTGAGAATTACAGAGATATTTCTTTACTGAGTGTTCCTGGTAAGATATATGCAAGTATACTTGAGAAACGGTTGAGAAGGATTGTGGAAAAGAAGCTTGGTGAAGAACAAGCTGGATTCAGGCCAAATAGAGGCTGTCAGGATCAGATTTCAACTTTATGACAGACAGTTGAGAAATCATGGGATTATAACAAAGATTGTATTTAAGTTTTCTTGATCTAGAAAAGGCACGTGACAAGGTGCCAAGGGAGACGATATTCCAAACGCTACAGTTATATGGTGTTAATGGGGCATTATATCAAGCAAATACTCGGTCTTTATTTGAGTTGTAAGTCAGCAGTTAGAAATGAAGGAAGTACAGGAAGATGATTTAATGTTAAATATGGTGTCAGACAAGGATGTACATTATTCCCTCTCTTATTCATTATCTATATGGATCACATTATGAAGGAAAGTGGCATTAAACCTGATATCAAAATTGGAGGTGTTAATCTCAGCTCTTTGCTTTATGCGGATGATGTTATACTTCTAAATAAATCTGCTACAAGTCTGCAAGATTCCCTGACTAAATTGAATAACTGTTGTAATAGATATGGTATGAAGGTCAGCATTAAAAAGACAAAGAAAATAGGCAGAAAAGTTTAAAATATCAAAATGATCAAAATTGAAAATTCTCCATTCACTGCATTGTGAATGGAGACCTTACAGAACAAGTAAAACATTGCAGCTACTTAGGCATGATTTTTGGTGAAGATGGTAAGTTAAATATGGAAATAGACAGCAGAATCAACAAAGCTGATATGGTAGGAAATCAACTGAATAAATTCATATGGAATAAGAGAGAAATTAGCCAAAACACTAAATTAGCTGTATACAAGACAGTTTAAACCAGTTTTAACTTATGGATATGAGAGCTGGGTTAGAAGTAAAACACTTGACCAAAGACTAGAGACCACAGATATGAGTCCTGAGAAAGATTAGGGATATGAACAGATGACATCAATGGCAATATCATATTAAAAATGATATTACGAAAGAACTTGACATTGTCAGCATCCAGGAATGTGTTAGCAGAGCTAATCTCAGGTGGTATGGACACTTAAACAGAATGAGAGAGGAAAGATTAGTAAAACAAGTGTTCCCTGCCAGGTTGGCAGGAAAAAAAAAAAGGTCCAGAGGAAGACCAAGATATAGATGGATTGATACAGTAAAAAGTGCCTTAGAAGACAGAAATATTAGACCTGATAATATTGAAGTCTTGACATTTAACAGACTGATTTGGAGGAAAATTGTAGATATGAAGTTGGTAATGATGTAAATTTTTCATGTAGTATTATCATATCCTGTTCAACCCTTGAGGGTCTATATATCAGGAATTTGATGATGATGGGATCAGAGGGAGAGAGAGTTAATCCCCTCCCCAATTCAAAGAAGATCACTTGTTTAGAAAATCAGATATTATGATCAAAGGCACAACTAAGCCTATTATAACATGAAAAGCAGAACTAGGGGATTATCAAGGTCAGAGGTACAGTTAACAGTAAAACTTCAGATCAATGGAAAAATTAAGCCATTGTCAGAAAACTGAAAGATCCATTGACAGGAGGTTAGATATTATGCAACTCACTATATCTTGAAAATTATTCCTAAGAATTTCATTTGTGAATAGAATAAATAAAGATGTGTAGTTTGAAGCATACCTGTATGCTAATAAGACTTTTTTTTTTTTTTCTTTAAGTAAGCTTGGGATGAAGGAAAGATGGAATATTTTAGTCTTATAATACAATTCAATGGAATAACTACAGCACAAAGAGAAATAATCAAACCGCAGGTTTAATATTTCAATATTTCTTCTGTCACAAAGATGTCCAAGAATACCATGTTAAAATTGTAATAACGCATGCAAGACACAATAAGTAGAAGAAATGAAATTAGACTGCATAAAGACTGGAGTCTTATGGGGGGGGGGGGAGTGCTGTTGACCATGCTTAGTTGCTGGGCAGGAGAGTGAAGAAGGACCTGGGAAGTTGAACACAACCATATTCATTAAGATTAGGTTGGTTTTTAGGGTTGTATTTACTGTGATGGAGCATTACAGTTCTCTTCCATCTGATTTTGTACAAGGTATCCAAGGCTTGGTCAGCTAGACCTGACTGACCATAGTTGAGGCAGTAGATGTATTTTTTGTATTCATCTATTTGGATGTTAACAGAACAAGGAATCTTGTAAACACTGAAGCAAAGTGGAAAGGAAGTGGATCCTTAGGATAGCAGAGAAGGGAAGCCAGTTTCATATGAGGCTTAAAAGCAGCAGAAAGATTATATTTCTTTAAAGTCCTGGCTATTTTTTCTGAAGCGTTCTGGATATAGAGATAGATAGTAATGGCATTACTGTAATCTTTATAAACAATAAATTATATGATAACCCCAGTAATTAACTTTAATGAACGTGCAGATATTTAAAGATAAAAGTGTAGTCTTTATGTTGAGAGGGATGTGAGGAGGTAGAAGGGATAGATAATTTATAGATCTTTTTGGCATTGTAACCAATGGATAAAAAGATATCTGGTATCTAGCACATAAAGGTGAGTTCAGCTGTAAGGGAAGCTTGGGTGAAACAGAGGTTGGAGGCTCTGCTGACAAGGGTTTTGATAGCATCACATTGTTGAGAAGGAGGATGATGAGAAAGTTGATGTATGTATCTACCTGTGTGAGGGAGTTTTCTGTAAACTGCAAAAGAAAGGGTGCCAATGGGCAGATGTGTGATTAGTGTCTTAAAAAAGCAAGCTGTTATTTTCTCTTTTCTATAGTGAATGGGATGATACAATGCTGACTGTTGAGGTGGAGGAGGAAAGAGTCAATGTGTGAGCCATGAGGCCAAATAGAAAACATATGATCAACATATCTTAACCAAATAGAAGGTTTGAGAGTGGCAGTATCAAGAGCATGTTTTTTAAAATGCTTCTATGTACATATAAAAATTGGCTGGGGGGGGGGGGGAACCCATCGAAGTACCTTTATCGGTTTATATAAGGTGCCCTTCCAAGAGAAGTAATAGCAAAATTAAAGAGATCAATCAAGTCAGAGTGGAGAGCATTTTTTAGTAAATTTAGAATGTCAAAAAGAAGAATATTTGTATGGAATTTTTTATATAAAAAATATGGCCATAAATGGAATTAAAGATTTTGCTAAATGTTCAGCTAATTTAAAGGAGGGAGGAGTCTGTAGTGTCTACTGTGGGATGGAGAGAGTAATTGGATTCATAAATTTTAGTTAATCTATATATCTGGATAAACTAAAATGTTAGGGATGATTTTTTAACAACTTCAGGAGACCAAGTAGTGACATTTTTTGGAAGCCTTTTTAACATTTTTTTCTGAGACTTGTTGGTATCATGATCCACCGGTTTATAAGTGGTGCAGTCTCAGAGCAGCACATTCAATTTTTCATTATAATCACTGAAATTGAGGATAACAGTGGCATTGTCTTTGCCAGCTCTGGTAATGATTAAGTTGTAGTCTTTGCAAAATTCACATAGTGCACAGAGCTGGCTAATGGAGAGATTTCTTTTTGGCAGCAATGTTTGTGACAAGATATTAGCCACATTGAACCCGATGTTGTTGGCAACATTTAAGAGGCAAGTTGTGCCTGGCACATTCTACAGGCCATATGATATCTAAACAAGGCACTACTGCAAAGTTACAAGGCTAAGCACACTAATGGCTATTTTGTTGAGTTAGACGATGGGTAGATGACAACCTGTAGCAGCTGACTACTCGGCAAGTTCCTAGTTTTCCATTAAATTGCATTATGAGTGTAAATCAGTACCTAAGCATAAATATGCAAATATTTTAGTCAAATGTCAATTAAATTTGTTTTAATCAAGCAAGAAACTAGATTAATGCAAGAAATTACCATAATCATTATTAAAATCCTAACAAAGCGGATTGCTTATTAAAGGAAAAAAGTTAAGGAAACAAATAATTCTATATTTATATTAATTTATTAAGTATAGTTTCAGGGAAAATTCCCATGTTACTCCTCTTAAACACTATTAATATAATTACGGATATTATAGCTTGTTTTTGTTTAGGAGTGTCCCTTATTTTAATACATTGGCTAACATTACTCAAAAAAGGAGTGTGTGTGTGTGTGTGTGTGTATATATATATATATTTTAGGGCATTATGGGTGAGTATAGAAGGCAAAATGGCAGGATAAAAGAGGTGGAAAAAATTTTGTACATACCTTGTTTTTGGTTCTATGATGCCTTCCAATTCCAAGATCTTGCTGAAGGTTGTTTATAAATGGCGGGGGGAGAGAACATGGGGATGCGTTTTGACGCGGGAAATAAGATTGGAAACCCGGGTTACTATTAATAATATATATATAAATATATATATTACTATTATTTTTTTTTGTTTTGTTTTGTTTTGGGCTGCATTTTTTGTGGGAGGGAATGAAGGAGAAGAATATCCTTATGTGGAAACTGGGACAGGGGTTAATGCGGTGTGGACCGTTTCGGACGTCATCTGACCATCATCGGAACCTTGTGGGGATGAGCGTAGGGCTATGTCAAGGCTGCAAGTTGCATCTGCCAAATTAGGGCATTTGTGGTCACTACATGGCCAGAGGCGTGGTTTAATTTGTAAGTTCTGGATCATCCAACATTTGGAAATTAGGTAGGGGCAGTGGACGTTGATAGAATTTTCATTGCATTCTATGGCAATAGTTTTGGATATTCTAAGCATTGTTTCGTTGTCTTGTTTGTCTATGATTATGGCCTTGTTGATTTGGGGGATATGTTTTAGTTCAAAGGTGTGAGCTGCAATTTCTGTCTTCCCTGTACTCTGTGTATTGTTTTTCTTTTTGATGTTGCAATGTTTTTTTGTGTTCAGATATTCCGGAATGGGAATATTGCAATCCCTGAAGTGCTCTTGTAGTCTAGTCCATAAAGACCTAATTATAGAGCCAGTGTAAGTGACGTCACAGTCTTTTTGACAAGGAAATTTGTAGACTACGTCGTGGTGTTCAAATATTTCTTTGTGAGTGAGAGATTTAGTAGGTTTTAGGAGAGTTGCTAATTTTTGGTTCGTGGTGAATACTAGCTTATAGTCTGTGTTTTTGAAAATGTATTTGTAGGCTTTGTATGTGTTTTGGATGTATGGTAATTTGATGACCATACGTGTCGGGATGTCTGTTTTGGTAGTATTATTGTTAAGACGGGATTTTGCCGTATTCTTCGCGTAATTTATTAGATGTGTGGGGTAGTTGCGATTTTTAAAAACCTGTGTTAAATACTTTAGTTCCGTGTTAAGATAATTGCTGTTGGTTGAGAATTTGTAAGCATTGATAAATTGTGATAGGGTGACTGATTTTTTGACGGAATATAGGTGGTATGAACTGAAATGGAGGTAGTTTCCGATATGCGTGGGTTTGTGGAATATCTTCGTAGCTATCCTGTTATGGCTTCTGATTAAAGTCAGGTTTAAGAAATTGATGGATTTGTTCTGTTCTGTTTCCATGGTGAATTGTAGTCTGTTGCTATAATCGTTGAGGGATGTTCGTAAGGCAGAGATGTGTGAGGGTTTGCCAATGTATAGAATATCGTCTACATTTCTGCCATAAAAGGTGATGCCAGAGGGAGGGATGGGTGGAGTAGAAGTGATTCAATGTGTGCCAGAAATAATTCTGCTAGATGTCCACTGATGTTTTGGCCCACTGGGAGACCAAAAATTTGAACTTATAAGGAGTTGTTGAATTTAAAGAAGTTGGTGGATATTGTGAGTTTGATCAAGCTAATTGTCATTTGGTGTTAATTTTGTGTGTGTGTGTGTGTGTGTGTGTGTGTGTGTGTAGGGTGTGGTCCTCAGTGAGAAGTGCATGTACGATGTCTAATGTTCTGAGGACATCCACGTTGGTGTAATAAAGACGCATCTAGTGAGATGAGGATGTCATCATGGGATGGAGTAGTGTTATTTTCCAGAATAGGTCGTCCGTATTTTTGATCATACAGATAGACGTTGTTAGTAGTGTTGATGAGTTTGGCAACAAATTTAGATAAAGGAGCTGTGAAGGTGTTCTTGTAGGAGACTATGGGTCTTATCGGATAACCGTCTTTGTGGGTTTTGATGTTCCCAACATAAGGGGGGGGGTTGTGTATCTCATTGTGGTTTTATCTATTTTGTTTTGACTTTTTAAGGTGTGTAGGGTGCTGTTTTATTTGTTTTATGAGGTCAGAGGTAGGATCATTGTAGATTTTTTGGTAGGTGTGTTGGTCGTTTAAGACGGCCATTATTTTGTTGTGGTAATCCGTTTTGTTGATGATGACTACAGTGTCTCCTTTGTCAGCTTTTGTGATCATGATATCTGGGTTCTTCTTTAACGATAAAAAGACTCTTTGTAAGTTGGGAGTAATGTTGGGTTTTATTATTATTTTGCTATTTATAATGTTGTTTATTTTTTGGAATATTGTGTCTCTGTTTGGGTCATTTTCAAGTTTCGCTTGGATTTTGATGATGATGTCTTTTTTCGGTACATATTTAGGGGGATAGTTTATTCGTGAAGTTTAGTCCTTTGTTTAGGATGGTGATTTTGTCAGGTGTGAGGATGTGGTGTGACAGATTTTTGATGGAGTTGTCATGTGTGGATCGTGAGGCGGTGGTGTCTGAAAGATTGGGAACAGTATGTGTTATGTATTTTGTGCCTGTTAAGGCATACCATTTTTTTGTGTGTCGAGCTTCGGTTAACAGCGCGTAGTCGTTGATGTGTGTTTGGGTACTTTCAGAGAAAACTGCTGATTCATTTGGGGTCAATAAGGTTTTCAGTCTACGTTTTGTATTGTGGATGCATGAATAAGCTTGATTTTTCTTTCTGAATCTGTCATGTATGGGCTGCTTTATGAGTGCACGTGAAGCTCGGTGGCAATTTTTTTTATTCCCAGAAATGGAGCGGTTACCACGTACTGTAGCAAAGTTTGCGTGACGTTGTGATGTAGGCAATTCTTGAGGAATGTTATTGCGCAGTGTATGTGAGGATGGTTTTCGGGTAGGTTACTTTTGTGAAGGTTATACATTCGTTGAAAGTATGACGTGAGCCCATGACATAGCTTAGTGTTTGGAGCGAGTGCAAAAACAATCTTATTATTAAAGTGTATTTTGTGTCACGGAGGGGGAAGAATAGGGGGTGGTATGAGTAGTGAGCCAATGGTTGCAGGGTTTTATGGTTACAAACACAATAAAAATGAAGTATAGTTTCTGGGAAAATTCCCATGTTACTCCTCTTAAACACTATTAATATAATTTCAATTTAATAAAGTCAAAACAAAATAGATAAAACCACAATGAGAGACACAACCCCCCCCACACACACTACATGCACCCTCCTTATGTTTGGGAACATCAAAACCCACAAAGACGGTTATCTGATGTGACCCATAGTCTCCTACAAGAACACCTCCGCAGCTCCTTTATCTAAATTTGTTGCCCAACCCATCAAACCACTACTAACAACGTCTATCTGTATGATCAAAAATACGGAACGACCTATTCTGGAAAATAAATAACACTACTCCATCCCATGATGATATCCTCACCCCACTAGATGCAACTTCTTTATACACCAACGTGGATGTCTTCAGAACATTAGACATCGTACACACACTTCTCACTGAGGACTACACACGCACAAAATTAACACCAAATGACATAATTAGCTTGATCAAACTCACAACATGCCACCAACTTCTTTAAATTAAACAACTTCTTATATGTTCAAATTTTCAATGGGCCAAAATATCAGTGGACATCTAGCAGAATTATTTCTGGCACACATTCAATCACTTCTACTCGCACCCCCCCCCCCCCCCTGGCATCACCTTTTATGGCAGATACGTAGACGATATTCTATACATTGGCAAACCCTCACACATCTCCGCCTTATGAACATCCCTCAACGATTATAGCAACAGATTACAATTCACCATGGAAACAGAACAGAACAAATCCATCAATTTTCTTAAACCTGACTTTAATCAGAAGCCATAACAGGATAGCTACGAAGATATTCCACAAACCCACGCATATCGGAAACTACCTCCATTTCAATTCATACCACCTATATTCCGTCAAAAAAATCAGTCACCCTATCACAATTTATCAATGCTTACAAAATTCTCAACCAACAGCAATTATCTTAACACGGAACTAAAGTATTTAACACAGGTTTTTAAAAATCACAACTACCCCACACATCTAATAAATTACGCGAAGAATACGGCAAAATCCCAGTCATAACAATAATACTACCAAAACAGACATCCCGACACGTATGGTCATCAAATTACCATACATCCAAAACACATACAACCCTACAAATACATTTTCATAAACACAGACTATAAGCTAGTATTCACCACGAACCAAAAATTAGCAACTCTCCTAAAACCTACTAAATCTCTCACTCACAAAGAAATATTTGAACACCACAACGTAGTCTACAAATTTCCTTGTCAAAAAGACTGTGACGTCACTTACACTGGCTCTACAATTAGGTCTTTATGGACTAGACTACAAGAGCACTTCAGGGATTGCAATATTCCCATTCCGGAATATCTGAACACAAAAAAACAGCGCAACATCAAAAAGAAAAACAAAACACAGAGTACAAGGAAGACAGAAATTGCAGCTTACACCTTTGAACTAAAACATATCCCCCAAATTGACAAGGCCATAATCATAGACAAACAAGACAACGAAACAATGCTTTGAATATCCGAAAACTATTTCCATAAAATGCGATGAAAATTCTATCAACGTCCACCGCCCCTACCTAATTTCCAAATGTTGGACGATTCAGAACTTACAAAGTAAGCCATGCCTACAGCCATGTAGCGACCACAAATGCCCTAATTTGGCAGATGCAACTTGCAGCCTTGACATAGCCCTACACTCATTACCAGAAGGTTCCGATGACGGTCAGATGACGTCCGAAACGGTCCACACCGCGTTAACCCCTGTCCCAGTTTCCACATAAGGATATTCTTCCCCTTTGTCCCCCCCCCCCCCCCCCACACACACAAAAAAAAAATGCTGCCCTAAAAAAAAATATATAGATATATTATTAATAGTAACTCGGGTTTCCAATCTTATTTCCTGCATCAAAATGAACCCCCATGTTCTCCCCCCATTTATAAAGAACCTTTAGCAAGATCTTGGAATTGGAAAGCATCATAGAACCAAAAACAAGGTATATACAAAATTTTTTCCACCTCTCTTATTCTGCCATATTGCCTTCTATACTCACCCATAATGTCCTTAAAAAAAAAAAAAAAAAAAACACATATATACCCCTTTTTTTGAGTAATGTTAGCCAATGTATTAAAATAAGGGACACTCCTAAACAAAAACAGGCTATAATAGCTGTAATTATAATAATTTATCTATAATAATTGATAAGACCGCCGCTAGAGGGACTCGTGGTGTGTAGTGTTTGTTGAGAGCTCCTGATAAGATAAGTGTTATTTTAAGTTATCATTGACAATTTTGCTTGAATATTACGTAGTTTTGTTTGCTTTTCGTATCTTAGTTTGTCTGTTGTGTTTTTGGTGTTATTTCAATTATTAATTTGATAAGATATGATAGAAGAGTGCACATGGCTCCAGTAAGAAGGAAAATAATGGCAGCCATTAATAATGGTTTGCCATATTTGTTCAAAAATTGTAACATAAAGGAGATTATTCAATATACTATGTGCGAGATGTATGCTTTGCGGAGAGCAGTTGGAGTCTGGTTAGATGATGATAGTGGAGTGAATGTGTGCAGAAAATGTAAGGAAAATGAGGAATTAAAGTGTGTTTCAGGTTGTGAGTGTGATATTTTTGTTTGAATGTCAGAATGTAGAAAATAGCGATACGATAAGAAATTGCGAGGTTGTACCAGAGGGCAGTGAGGGCGGCGTTGAAAGTGAGAATGAAGGTAATAATACAGAACAAATGAATGGTTTAACAGATAAAAAAGATGAGATAGATGCAATGAGTGAGATCGCATGGTTGAGCAGAGCGATACATAGGGCAAAGCAGCAGCTGAAGTGTATGCACAAATGTCTACCGAGTGTACCAGCGAATAAAAAAAAAAGTATGATAAGAAAAATAAGAGTATGAATGTAAAGTTAACAAAATGAAGGAGCGAGTGCTGTATGGAGATGTGTTAGTACAAGGTGTGATAGTTGAAAATTTGACAAAATCGTACCAACCTAGTGCGACCATGAAGGACGTAAGTGAGTCTATTAGGGAGCAAAAGCAAAGGATGAAAGAAATGATAATGGTGGCAGGTACAAATGATTTGAAAGGATATAAAATGGATATGATAGAGGACCTGAAGGAATTGTTTGAGGAAGCAAAAGAGAAGAGTGAGAGAGTTAGGATGGTTAGTCTGTTGCCACGGTATGACAGTGAAGAGTTTAGAAGGAGAGCCATAATTGCTAATGACTTTGTGCGCAGGTTATGCAGGATGAGTGGTGAGGAATTTGTGGACACGTGGAGTGAGTTCGATGGGCGAAAGGATCTATATAAGATGGATGATTCGCATTTGAATGGATTCGGTGTAAGGAGACTTGAAAAACTGTTGTTGAATGAAGTGGATGTGCAGAATCAGGGAAACTAGATTTATTAAGGGGGGGGGGGTAGATATGCAGACTTTAGGGAGGCAGTTGAGTTTATGAATGAATATAATATGCCCGAGCGAGTAAGAAGGACAACAAATCAGAATGGGATAGTTAGTATAAGGCATCAAGGTAGGGATGGGACTAATGGGCTTCTGCAATTCATGTATACTAATGCTAGGAGTATTAGGAACAAGAAGGAAGAATTTTTGGCCTTGGTTGGCACTTCCAGACCATAGGTTATTGGCATTAGTGTAACATGGCTGAATGAAGATGATATAGCTAGTGGGATTGAATGTGAGCTAGTCGGATATAATGTGTTCAGGAGTGACAGGGAGAATAAAATGGGGGGAGGGGGGGGGAGTATTATTGATGATAGCTGATGAGCTACAGCCAAGGAGAATAGAAGTTGAATTGCAGGATAGAGAAAAGAGTACATTTGAGGCTATTTGGTGTGTGATTGAGGCTAACAGAACAAAATATACAATTTGGTGCTGCTATAGACCAGGTGATGGAATAAATGGTGGAGATAGTATGCATAAGCAAATAGAAGAAATGAGTGGAAGGAGGAGAGGACACATGGGAGGAAGGAATTGGATTTTATGCAGTTATTAAGGGATAACTATCTGCGACAGTATGTAATGGATAATACTAGGGGTCAGAGAGTGCTTGACCTAGTAATTGCATCTGAGGATTTGACGGTAACGAATATGACCACATTGCCACCAACTGGTGAGAGTGATCATAAGGTCTTGACTTGATTTATTATTTGGATTCTACATATACAGTCAGCCATTGCCTCCTGCAAGGACTGGATGTTGATAATGAATGGGAGGCGGTTAAGAAGCGTTTGCAGGAGGCAATTGCTGACTGTATACCTAGAATCCAAATAATAAATCAAGTAAGGATTAAATGGATGAATAACACCATTAAGGTTGAGCTGCAAAAAAAGAAACAACTGTGGAGGAAATTTAAGGAGAAAGGTGACCTGCAGGCACATGAACGGTATAAAGCCCAGGCCAGAAGGGTAACAAGTGTGGTAAGAAAAGCAAACGTGGATGAAAGAACATTAGCCATGCAGGCTAAAGAGAATCCCAAACAGTTTTTTTCGATATGTTGCAAATAAAAGAAAAAAATGTATACAGCATTGATTTTAAAGAATGCCGATGGTAGGGAGGTAACCGAATCAGTTGAATATAGTAGAATTACTGAGTGAGCACTTTGCAAGAGTATATCATCCAGGTGGTGACATTGCAGAAATGGAAGAACCAACAGCTTATACGGGAATTGTGGTGAATGAAGTGGAAGTGAATAGTCTATTACAAAACCTCAATGTCAATTCATCTGTGGGATTGTATGGTATACCAGCTCGTGTCGTACGAGAAGCTGCTTAAGAATTGTCAGTGCCTTTCACCATTTTATTTAATTTGAGTCTCAGGTCTGGGTTAGTCCCAAGAGGGTGGAAAGAGGGGAAAATAATTCCACTGCATAAAGGCGGTTCCAAGACTGCTGTTGAAAATTACCGGCCGATCAGCATATCAGGAATTGTTGTCAAGGTCTTGGAGAAAATAGTCAAGAGGTAAATACAAGATTGGATTGATGAAAATGGGATACTGTATGGGGGGACAGCATGGTTTTGTAAAGGGTAGATCATGCCTCAGTAACTTGCTCATGTTCTATAACACAGTGACAGCTGAACTGGATAAGGGTAACAGGTTTAGAGTGACTGTAAACCTGTTACCTACTGGACCTTGCTAAAGCCTTTGATAGGATACCACAACGAATTCTAATCAGTAAACTGCAGCATATGAGAATAGATATAGGGTTGGTGAGATGGATAAGAGGGTGGTTGATGAAGAGATATCAGAGAGTGGTTTATTCAGTAGTCCAAAAGACGGCCTGTGATTAGTGGTGTGCCGCAGGGTTCTGTTCTTGGACCACTACTGTTTATTTTGTTCATTAACGATATAGGGAAGGATCTGAGAGGAACTGTGCATCTGTTTGTGGATGATGCAAAGTTGGGTAGAGCAATAGTGAATGCTCAGGATGTCAAAATTTTGCAGGATGATTTGGATAGTTTGGAGGACTGGGGCTAAGGAGAATCAATGTCAATTTAATGTGGAAAAATGTAAGGTTTTGCATTCTGGGATGAAAAGATTAGCAGCAGTATATCACATTCATGGAACTGTACTCCAGGAGATTAACGAGGCCAGGGATTTGGGAGTGTTGGTGAATAGGGAGTTGAAGTTTAGGGGACACATCGCAAAAGTGGCAAAATCAGCTCATCAAATCACTTGGTTGCTGAAAAACACTTTAACGAGCAGAGACAAACAGGTAATTGTTCCTCTGTATCGAGCTTTGATAAGACCCCGTCTAGACTACTGTGCCCAGATATGGGCGCCAGCGTTTCTTCTTGATAAGGAGGATCCAGACGAGTAACCAAGATGATAGTAAGACTATAGAATGAACCTTATGAGAACAGGTTGAAGATTTGTGGGCTGCAGAAATTGGTTGATAGGCAGAAAAGGGGTGATATGATTGAGAAATTCAAATTACTGAAGGGTTTCTATAAGATTAATTCAGAAGATTTTTTCAGAATAGGACTGGAAGTGGGAGGACTAGGGGCCATCCATGGAAGCTTGGTAAGAGTGTGGTTAGCAAGGGTGTTAGAGCTAGGTTTTTTACTTGGAGAGTAGTAAATGAGTGGAATATGCTGCCAGTCTGTTGTGGGTGCCATGACTGTAAATGAGTTCGAGGTGAAGTATGATAGATACAGTGCGAATGTTGAATAGTTGTTCTTGACATGATGCTGGGCCTCCCTCAATGAGTCTAAGGACTACTTAGAGCTGCCTGTAATAATAATATGTTCTGGAGTTCATGCCATTCCCTCTGTGAAGCAGCTAGCTTGTTGAGTGATAGCAAGCATGAGAATTATCTACTTCCAATAAATACATAAAACTGAATAAATTTAAAACTTAAATTAAAAATGTCAAGAAATTATATTTTTGTTTAATCCTGTGTGTATTATACACACACAAAAGGATATGTGCTTTGCATTATGGGATACTAAAGAAAATAATGTGAAGGCATTACCTCCTATATAGAAGTAGCCTAGTCATGAAGTTACTTCACATGCAAACTTTGTTTGCTTACACTTGGATAAAGGATGAAACTAAGAATATAATTTCTTGTGATCTTTATACTTTAGATATCTCATTTATCTTTAAAGGATAAAATCATTAACTCTCTGATTCATTCTATTACTGATTTGTTTAACATGTAATTAGTCATGTCTACTAGACTGAACATTGTTTTTACAAATTCCTATAAACAATAAATGTTCATTAGAGTTGGTTCTTTATTAGGCCTTTTCTGAAAATATAAAATTACTTCACTTCCATGGGATTTTTTCTATTTCCTTATTTAGCATACATTTGTTCCAATGTTCTTACTTCATGCAATTTATTATTATGTACAAATCATCAATTCCTTATAAGAGAAAAACAGTTTCTTTTACTATTTCATAAACAACATATAAATAGAACTCTTCATGTTAAGCCACTTTACAGTTTCAGATTTCACTAATCCGTTACTTGTTACAATAGAATAATGAATATTACTGATATTCATTATTTGTCCTTGAGACCGAAGACAAAACTTTTCATTTTGCATTTCTTCAAACACAGAATTAGAATGTCTACTCAATTACTGTTCACTTGTTGACAGTCTCAACTCCTCCAGTTAAAGGATTCACCTTGCTATAATTCCTTTTTGGAATCTTTATTAATATATTCCCAACTGTCATATTTTCTTAAAAACTTCCTAAAACAAAATTCTCTGGTCTGTGATCTACAGAAACAGAGAACACTTTGTTTCAATCCTAAATAACAGGACAAAATTAATCAATTCAGATAACAGTGCACTAACTACTGAACTTAATCATATCCTTAACATCTTCTTAGCCAATGGCTACAACCCACCAAAATATTAAAACCAGGTAACCACAACCCCATCCCCTTCAAAGCAGAGATTACTCTAAATCTATCACCATTCCATATATCTGAGGTACATCCAAAAAATTAAAAATCCTAAGGAATATGACCTCACAACCTGTTACAAACCACACAAGACACTAGCATCTTTTATCTGCTACACAAAAGACCAACAACTTCCCCTAGACTGACCTGAGTATACCAGGTCACTTGCAGTTGCAAACTGTCCTACTATGGCCAATAAAGATATCCAAACACCAGGACCACCAATATATCCAGTTCCACCAATAGACACTCAAGACTTACTGACCATGCCTTGGACACCCTCCACAGGATACTCTGGAAAAAGGCCACTTTATTACACCACAGCAAGTATAAGTACGAAAGACTATCCCTTGAATCTGACTCAGCTCCGAAAACTTTCCAAACCTCAAAAAAATTTGGATGCATGAGACTGCCCCAAATTTGGGAAACATACATTCTAAGATTGTCAGCCTAACGGCCAAGACAACCAAAATTAGCCAACTAGGGGGGCACCTTTTATGACTAACAAAGTTCAGTTGCCTTTCTTAAGCCTCATTTGTTTAGTGTGAGTGCCTGTGTGCACATACACTATTGGCCAAAATTGTGAAAACCTTTTGGAAAAAATGTATTTCTGAGGTTGGATGGCTCATAACACCACTTTTCTTTGGAGTAATACCATAAAATTATATATCAATGGAAAGATAATTTAATCAAGAATGCAATGCAATAACTTTTATGAAGGATTTTTTTATTAGAACAGCAATCATAAAGAAGAAAAGTGAAACACAGAAAAAATGAGACATACAAAAATTCTCACAATGCGAGTTAATACTTAGTTGGGTACCCTTTAGCATTAATTATGGCCTTACAATGCCTTCCCATGGAGTGAACCAAGTTTTTTAGTTCTGCAGCTGTTATAATATGAAGCCAAGATTGAATTATTGCTTCTATTAATTGGGTTTAATTGGTGGGTTGCGTCTGACTAACAAGTTTCTTTAGTCGGCTCCATAGATTTTCGATTGGGTTAAGGTCTGGGCTATTCCCAGGCCATTCCAGCAGCAGAATATGATTATCTTGAAACCACTTTTTGCACACAACAGCAACATGACATGGAGTAGAATCCTGTTGAAATATAAATGCTTCATTATCTTGGAAAAAATCATGTGCGGAAGGCTTCAGTTTGGGCTAAAGTATTTTATTTATGTATTTTTGGTATTTATATTCCCATTAATCATGCAAATTCTGCTTACACCTTTTGATGTCATACAACCCAGATCATAACACTAAGTTTCACAGTAGGTGTAATCGGTAGTGAGCTATGGAAATTTTAACAAAGGGTTTGCATCGTCTAGCAAAAAAACATATTTCACACAAAAATTTTTTATCAATACAGCTTGTGTACAAATTCTAATCAAAAAGTATAAGAGGACAATCAACCTCTAATGGCTATCATTTTTAAATAAATATTTCATGATCTAAACATGAAACATTTACACAATCAACTGTGTTAATTTATCTTACATAAGAAAAACATTTTTTAACTATCAAAATATAATAAGAATGAAATCTTTTATAATACATTTGATTGGCTACTGATTTTACCATAAGATTGGTTACCAGAAGGGATAAGGATAAAGAAAACGCATGCGCTTATTTTATTTTCAAACTTGGGCACATTCGTTATAGAGGAGTTGAAACAATAATTCCAAATAATCTATAATGCTGAATAGACTAATTTTTGTTAAGGTTACTGTATGAATTTGTCGCTTAATATGTTTAAAAAAAAATTTTTTTTTTTTTTTGAAAAAATAAAAAAGTAAAGAAAAAGGACAAGGGGCTCACAAATTTGAGAAAAATTTAACAAAGGGCTTGCGCGAGCTCCTTATAGCTCACCACTGGGTGTAATGCAATCAGGATGCAAATCTTCTCCGATTCTTCTCTTTACGTATTTTATGCCATCACTACCAAACCGGGAGATTTTAGTCTCATCACTCCAAATAACACTGTCCCATTGTTCCGCTGTCCAGTTAACATGGGTTTTAGCCCAGTTTAATCTTTTCAACCTTTGTTTGAGAGATAAAAACAGCTTTTTTCGTGGAATTCTAGCATTTATACCAAATTCCTGCAGTCTGTGCCGAACAGTCACTCAACTTCACATTGTATTGCGCCATTTCATCTTGTATACACCCAGATGATTTTCTTCTGTCACGTAGGCACAGTCTCTCAATTCTTCTATCATCACTTGCTGTTGTGGACCTTTTCCTGCCTTTACCAGTCTGGTTTTGTAGTGACTGAGTCTCCTTATACTTCTTCAAAAATTTAGAAATGCCACCTTTGGTTAAGTTTCCACCAATTTTTCTTCTAATTTCTTCATAACTGTAGCCTTGTTCACTTAATAATACTATTTTACATTGCTTTCTGGGTGACTAGTCAACTCTTTGTGCCCTTTCTTTAATTTTATTACATTTTACGAGCTCACTAAATAAAAGAACACAAAAAAAAAAACCCAACCAACCTGATAGCAATCACATAACACACTGACAAATGTCCTCCTCTCAGCTCCAATACATGACATCAATAGCTGAATCCCACTGTGACCTGATTGGCTCATTGCCAAAACAAGATGTCACCTGATTGGCTCTCTAAACGCTCATGCACATTGGCTACATTCAAATAAAGGAAAGCTACTTCATATCAACCTAAGCAAGTTGGCTTCATTTTCTGGTTATTTGGCTATAACCTTTCATAGAATACAGATAATTGAACAAACTTTGTTGCATTACATTCTTGATTAAATTATCTTTCCATTGATATATAATTTTATGGTATTACAGCAAAAAAAAAAAAAGTAGGTGGTGTTATAAGCCATCAAACCTCAAAAATACACTTTTTCCAAAAGGTTTCCACAATTTTGGCCACAAGTGTATCGTTGTTTTTATGATCAATGACGATGGCAATGTAACATTGCTGAAATACAGGTAGTTATTAAAGTTTTTATAATTAATAATCTAGTTTACATTGTCATTTCCTAAAAAATTAGGAAATCTATAAGCTTATCTACAAGACATAGAACACCTTGGGGAATGATGGTAGCCTTCACTGGCTACTGGCTAGGAATTCTGACCAATACCTTATCTTGGATCCAACTGCTAATACTGATATTCTGGATATTCCCATATGCTAACACCAAAATAGTGGCTATTATTAACAAGCCATGGGTTCAAATAACATGGCTTGTTGATTGAAGTTTGGGGATGTCTTTACCTGACATACAAATTTCATTGCCCAGTAAGGGACTATCAATGTGCTTAACGTAGGGATGAAGTGGTTTGACAAAGTTTCACACTTGGTCAGTACAGCAGGATTTTCAGACTAACTCTTAGTCCATCTACAGTATTAATGTATAATAAAATTTATAACCTTTCATTCACATAAAAAAAAAAATTTATGTACCACAAGTCACCTAGTTTCTCCTGTATTCTGTTCCTCTATACTACTACTACATTTTAATATCTGGCATTCAGCCATCCTAGTATTCATATCATCAGTTTCATATCCATCCCCATTTGTTCCAATTTGCATAACAGTTTGTTAACAGGTATCCTGTCAGATGCCTTTGCAAAATCCAGTATCAATATGGACATATCATATGAACTGATATGGCCAGATCTTATCCGATGACTAAAGTCAACAGAAGTCCTCTCTATCACATGTTGTTTCATGTAACTAACTCTTCATAGGTGCATAAATTCCACTCCCTTCCTACCATGTGACAATTTATGTCTCTATAGATTGAAAGTCCTCTGTATAATAATTGCTCAACCTGCACTCACTGTGTAATTTGCCAATGCACATACATCATTGCAAGAGATGATGTCTTCTACAAGAAGCAACAAACTGTATGCTGTATTTTGTCTCAGCCTCTATGTCACACAAAACTGTCTCAAATGAAACTTCCATCCACATGCCTATCTTCCTGATCTACTCTTTTTGGCTGCAATTTATCTGCTATCATCAGTATCTCTTCCTCCCCATTCTATCTTCTTTATCCTCCCTAAACAAAATGCTACACCCATCACATTTTATCCTTGTGACCATTTCTTTTCTCTTTCCAATTAATGTCTCTATAGAATGAAAATCTTGTATAATAATTACTCAACCTGCACTCACTGTGCTAATTTGCTAATGCATGTCTTCCGCATCATCTCTTGTACTCCAAGCCTACAAGCAGCAATAAACTATATATTTTGTCCGAATGGCTTCTATCTCACATAAGACTCTCTCAAATGAAACTACCATTCACATGCCTGTCTTCCTGATTTACTCTTTTTGGCTGCAATTTATCTGCTATCATCAGTATCCTTTCCTCCCCATTCTATCTTCTTTATCCTGCCTAAAAAATGCCACATTTTATCCCTGTGACATCATCTTCTGTCAAACCAAGCTTCATTTAATGCCTATAACTTTTGGTGAGGTTGCACTAATCAATTCAAAAAGCTCCTCTACTCTAATGCTGATATTTCTAGTGTTAGTACACAAACTGTATAATCCCCAAATACTTTTGCACTTTGTACTGACTACCACATTCGATTTTGCCACTTGAGAAACTAGAGATTCTGCATTTTTGGTCATTCTCACATTCACTTGTCTCATGGATAACTGCACATATACTCGTCCGCATCCACCCTAGTAATTTGAGTTTTCCTGGCTTTGCATTTCAACACTTTCAATGAACAATGCTTTCTCTAGACACTTAACTCTGAATCTATTTAGGTGTGATCCATCAGCATTACATATGTCCTTCTGGTCATCAAATTCAGTCCATCTACAAACTCAACACTTCTGCACATATGCACATTGATTCATTTGCAATCATTGCTCTTCTCCTATTTCACTTGCCCTTATCATAGCAGGGAACCAAACTTACAATCTTCACCCACTTGCTCTACTTTTTCACTTCTTTCATGCAGAATTTTTCATCATTGAAGTCATTAGTGCCAACCTAAACAATCAATTCTTTCACCTTTCAATTTCAATAATCTCATCTTTCTTTTACCCTCTTTTACCTTGCGGTATCGAGGTATAATATAAAAATATTATATTATTTTTCAAGCCAGGGAAATGAGATTTAGCAATGCTCTCATTAAGATCTCCTGTTACTACAGAATCACTGTAACCCCCCCCCCCACACACACACTTAGTGTGTTCTTGTTTCTTATCTCACACCCTTGTTTTTTCCTCTTCACAGCTCTACCAATCACCTGATGTTTCTGCAATCTTCCAATTTTGTGGTTGGTCCTATGAAGGACTTTCATTCAAGAGGTCCTCTTTGTTCTCTTGCCCTTACACTACTGCATTTTCAACAATATTGCTGATATTAACATTTTTCCAGACTTCTGTCAATATTCTCTACTACACCAGCATGTTTTTTTTATGTTGGGCCCATACACAAGAAGTTGGTAGATCAACCTATACTACGTTGGTACTGTATATGGGTAGTGGGTTGGGAAAGAAGAAACTTGTTTACATTTGACTTAAAAGCTTGTATATTGCATTCCATGGGAAATACATCAGAGGAAGATTGTTGTTCCGCAATACTGCAGTAGCAGGGATGAAGGAGGAGGAAAAGAAATGTGTTCTGTGGGTTTCGAGGTGAAAGGATATTGGGTGGCAGCTGTACGTTCCAACGGGTTTAGTACTGAGTAGAGGAATTACTGATGCTATTTCAGATGAGCATTTGCCATAGAAATATTTATAGAATATACAAATTGCAGAGACCAAATGTCTGTGCAAAAGTGAAGGAAGTGAGTTGGTAAAACTTTTACACTCTTCACAGAACTAGATCTCACTCTCTAACCACATTTATTCACCAGTTTCTCTTTCCTTCCACCAATCTTTCAACTTTTGCAACACACATACTGCACTGAACAAGATCTCAAATATTCACCTCACCCAACAAAGCAATCTTGGCTGCTACTATTCTACTATGCATTGGTGCCATACAGGCAATGTCTGCTTTAATACAAATATCCAACTTTGCCTTAAATCTAAAACACACAAAAAACAAGAAGTACAATAAATTAACTTATTATTAATTAAAATTTGAAAAAATTACTTAACTTTCAGCAGCACTCTAACATGCATCCTTCACAATTTGGCCTTGAACTCCAACGTGTGATAGTTTATAAGACAATAAACCAGATTGCACTTCAATGATATACAATGTGTGTGTGTGTGAGATCAAATTTTGATTATCCAATCAGTTAACTCTATGGTGATTAAGATTCTTTAAAAGATGGAAACAGTATAAACTTGAGCCTCCACAGCTTAGTTTCAACAATGTCTTCTAGTTGGAAAGACCTGGATTCAAATCCTGTGTAGGATGCGAAGAACCTTTGAGGTATTTTCCTCCTGGAAACTTGGGTTTTTTATCCTGTGAAATAGACAACCATCCAGAAGCACACGTACAATTTACAGACAGACAGACAGACAGACAGACACACACACACACACACACAGTACCTATAAGTCTTAGCTATGACATGCCAGTAAGTCTAACATGCAAGAGAAGATCGGATGAGTCTGAATTCAGGAATAGGTAGAGAGAGAGAGAGAGATACCAACAATCTGTAGGGAAGAGCATGGCAGTAACTTTCTAAAAGGAACTCTTGTCTTAATCTGCTTTACTTTTTTTAAAATAAAGTTACAACTGAGTTGGATAACAGAAATGCAACATCACTCTATTATTGCAGTTAGATAAGATAGTGGGAGGAGATGGAAAATAAACTACTGTCATGGAGAAGAGGGTAACTGATGAGAAGGTTTCAGAGAGAGATGTGCATAGAAGGGAAGACACTCTACTTGAGGGGGTAACCCACATGGTGTACCATAGCTCTATCCTCAAGCCAATGACATTCAGTTCATTTATTAACAATCAATATTGGAAAAGGATTAGAAGGGAATATCGAACTGTCCAATGTTAATGGTAAGTTGGTTACAGTAACAAAGAAAGATTATGATTTAGTGTCCCTACAAGTGGATTATTCATATCCTTATAAGATGATGGGGTGCTTAAGGGTCAAAGCTGTATAACCGAGAGGAGTCCTCCACATAGCCTTTAAAGGAATGCGGAGAACCGACCAGGGCTTCTGACCTAATGTCCAATCCTCACCTTCTCGTGGTGCGCCCTGTTGGGCATCTATTTGGATACTGAACGAACGAGGATGGGCTGGCAATTTGAGATTTAGCCGACCAAATTGTATTCTTATTGGTTAAACCAAAATAAAAAATGATGGTACAACATGACAAAATTTCATGCCGGCTGGGGTTAAACAAGGCTCGTGTTGTTTTCGCCAGGAAACCACGGCAAACAGCAAAAAGTCAGCTACTGGAACAAATCTGAAAATCTGAAAACAAACCCCAACTCAACATCACCAGAGTTAAAGATCGGTACTATCAACGTAAGAAGCCTGAATGGCAAAGAAATGGAGCTAGCTGAGGAATTAGATAAGTACCAGATCGACATAATAGGGGTGACTGAAACAAAAAAGACCAAAACTGGTGAGATCTTTCTGAGCAATAAATACAAAATGTTATATTCAGGCAATGACAATCAAGGAAAAAAAGGAGTAGCCATAGTATTCAACACTAAATACGAGGCTAATCTTCTTGAATGGCAGTCAGTCTCAAGTAGAGTAATTTGGGCAAATATGAGAATGGGGAACTGGACAATGAGACTTATCTGTGCCTATGGTCCCACAGAAGGTTCTACTAAGGTAGAAGTGGAGGAATTTTTGCATCATGACATGCATAAACATCTATGCATGTCATGATATTTATTTCTTTATTTTTTATTTATATCTCTTTGTTTCCCAAAAATAATATTCCTAATAAATACCACTATACTAATTTCTCCCCCTCCACACACACACAAAAAAAATACTGTGCAGTAAAACAAAACCAGGGTATTGTGACATGCATTTGTGATGGAAGAAGGGAAGGAGTAGCCAAGACAAATTACATCTTAACATGCTTACACAGGGCTTTGTCTCATGCATGTTGCATGTCAAGCAGGAAACTGACTTGACTGCATATCATGTCCCTTCCACAATGGGTGGCCACATTTTTACAAATTAGCCAACATATATTTCAGTTTCTATTGTAGCACCAAGTAAAGTACATAAATATTTTATGCAGTGACACTTTGATATTGATTGATTGTTTTCCTCTGTCATTTTTGTGGATAATATACAATGATAATGATATCAAATATCACCAAACATTGACACACACAATCAGCAGATGAAGAAATCAATCGATTTTATGTAACACACAATATTTTGAAAAGCAAATTTTTCATTTTATTTATTTTATTTTTTGAAGATGTCAAAAAAAAAAAAACATTACTTGTGAGATTTTCTATACCATTACAACACAAATACTAGTTTTACATCAACATGCAGAAGAGATGTGATATACAGTCAAGCGAGTTCCCTGCCTGACAACATACATGAGACAAAGCCTAGTGAAAATGTGTTATGGTGTGACATATCTTGACTGGCCAAACCCTGCACATGCATATCATGAAACTCTGCAAACAAAGCAGTCAAATTATTTACACATTGATTTATTTATTAACTTCATAGTCTAAAGCACTAATATAAAGTTTAGCCCAGTATGAACCATTACATAACTAAAGCCGAATATGAAAGAACTGTTAGACAAAACTACAAAAAATGGTTCATGCTTACTTATTGTATTTTTTTTCTTTCTTCCTAATCCAGAAGAAACCACTAGCATAAGTGGCAAAACTAGTCAGTTTAACTATATTATCACAACCTATTAAACCCATTTGAAATATTTATTTATTTCAGGTTAATCTTGATATCTAGAGTAATTACTTGGAAAGAATTAAATGAAACAAGCCATAAGAGAACAGTAGTAGAAAATATTCAAAAATAACAAACAGGAATACATATCAATACTTTGAGGACAAAAAAGCTAATGAAAGTCTGAAATGTGGAAAGCCAGCTGGAGTAGATAATATTCAACCCATATTTGAACCACTTAAATGTGGAGGTATAAATGTTTTCTGGAGGCTACATTGCATTATAGGCATTCACAAGGTCTGGTCAGAAGGTCAAATCTCAGATGACAATGTTAGCATTAAAGAGGAATTTCTCTACTAAGTTTTCCAGATAAGATTTATTCAAGCATGCTTGAAAGAGTAAGCAAAAATTGCCTAAGAGACATTAACTCAGAGGAGACCTCCACACAGCCTTTAAAGGAATGCGGAGAACCGACCAAAGCTTCTGACCTAATGTCCAATCCTCACCTTCTCGCAGTGCACTCTGTTGGGTATCTACTTGGATACTGAACAAACGAGGATGGGCTGGCAATTTGGGATTCAGCCAACCAAACTGTATTCTTATTGGTTAAACCAAAATAAAAAATGATGGTACAACATGACAAAATTTCATGCCAGCTGTAGCGTCACCCGGTTAAACAAGGCATCCCCGTTGTTTTCACCAGGGAACCAGGGCGAACAGCGAAAAGTCAGCTACTGGAACAAATCTGAAAACAAACCCCAACTCAACATCACCAGAGTTAAAGATCGGTACTATCAACATAAGAAGCCTGAATTGCAAAGAAATGGAGCTAGCTGGGGAATTAGATAAGTACCAGATCGACATAATAGGGGTGACTGAAACAAAAAAGACCAAAACTGGTGAGATCTTTCTGAGCAATAAATACAAAATGTTATATTCAGGAAATGAATATTAAGGAAAAGAAGTAGCCATAATATTCAACACAAAATACGAGGCTAATCTTCTTGAATAGCAGGCAGTCTCAAGTAGGGTGATGTGGGCAAATATCAGAATGGGGAACTGGACAATGAGACTTATCTGTGCCTATGGTCCCACAGAAAGTTCTACTAAGGTAGAAGTGGAGGAATTTTTTGAGGCTTTAGAAAAAGCAACTGACACAATGAAAAATCGGTCCTTGTTGGGGATCTAAATAGCTGAGTAGGAAATGATTGTGAGACATACAAAAATATTTTGGGAAAATTTGGAGGAAAGAGCAAAGCTAATAATAATGGCAAATACCTGTTGGATTTCTGCTCAGGACATGGACTGGTTATTACTAACACCATGTTCCAACATAAAAATGTGCACAAATTCACATGGAGAGAAGAGGCTATGAATAAGAAAAGTCTCATTGACTATGTTATTGTTGATAGTGATGTTTTCTCTCTGGTGCAGGACACCAGAGTGTACAGAGGATTTGAAATTGGAAGTGATCACTATTTAGTCTTGAGCAGGATAAAATTGAATTTCATATCGAAAAGAATAACATGTAAGAAAGTTTTAAAGTGAATCAAAGTTGAGCAGCTCTCAGATGTGAACTGTAGACTAAAATACACAAAGATTATTAAAGACAAAATGAAAGAGTTTGAGAACAGGAATCAAACCTTGGAGATTCAGTGACAAATCTTGAAGGAAGCCCTGATTGATTCAGCTAGAGAGGTATGTGGTGAAGTTGTTTGCAAAGATAGAAAAATAAGAACTCCCTGGTGGACACAGGAAGTTAAAGAGGCAGTGAAGGAAAAGAAGAAAGCATATCAAAAATTCCTTGTAAATAAGTCAACTTGCACTCTTAGAGAATACAGAGACAAATGCAAGAATGTTAAACACTGTGTAAAAGTAGCTAAACAAAAGTCATGAGAGGACTTTGGCAAGAAGATAGAAAATGAATATCAAGAAGGTGGCAAAATATTCAGGAGGTTGTTGAAGTAGCTTAGGAATGGAGGAAATAGTGCTGTAAAAGGAGTTAGAGATGATAAAGGTGACATGAAAACGGGAGAAAAAGATATCCTTGAAGTATGGAGTAATTACTTTGAAAAACTGCTAAATGAAACAAGCAGTGATGACAGCACAGTGATAAAAAAACACTGACCAGGCATGCAGTCAGGAATACATATCCATACTTGAAGTAGAAAAAGCCATCAAAGGCTTGAAATGTGGAAAGGCAGCAGGAGTAGATGATATTCGACCAGAAATGCTGAAGTATGGTGGTATAAAAGTCTTACAGTGGTTGCACTGTATAGTTCAGAAAGCCTGGACAGAGGGATGAATTCCCGATGATTGGAATAGAGTTCTCATAGTACCCATATATAAAAAGGGAAATAAAACTGAATGTGAGAATTACAGAGGTATTTCCCTACTGAGTGTTCCTGGCAAGATCTATGCAAGTATACTTGAGAAATGGTTGAGAAGAATTGTGGAAGAAAAGCTGGGTGAAGAACAAGTTGGATTCAGGCTAAACAGAGGCTGTCAGGATCAGATCTTCACTTTACGACAAATAGTTAAGAAAACATGGGAATATAACAAAGATCTGTATTTAAGTTTTGTCGATTTTGAAAAGGCATATGACAAGGTGCCAAGAGAGAAGCTATTCAATACGCTACAGTTATATGGTGTCAATGGGGCATTATATCAAGCAATACTTAGTCTTTATTTGAGTTGTAAGTCAGCAGATAGAATTGAAGGAAGTACAGGAAGATGGTTTAATGTTAAATCTGGTGTGAGACAAAGATGTACATTATCCCCTCTGTTATTCATTATCTATATGGATCACATTATGAAGGAAAGTGGTATTAAACATGATATCAAAATTGGAGATGTTAATGTCAGCTCTTTGCTTTATGCAGATGATGTTATACTTCTAAATAAATCTGCTACAAGTCTGCAATATTCTCTGACTAAATTGAATAAATGTTGTAATATATATGGTATGAAGGTCAGCAATAAAGAAAAAAACAATGAAAATAGGCAGAATCATTGAAATTGTGAACTGTGTTGTGAATGGAAAACCTGTGGAACAAGTAAAACATTTCAGCTACTTAGGACGATTTTTAGTGAAGATGGTAAATTAAATATAGAAACAGACAACACAATCAACAAAGCTGGTATGGTAGGAAGTCAACTGAATAAATTCATATGGAATAAGAGAGAAATTAGTCGGAACACTAAATTAGCTGTATACAAGACAGTGTGAGTCAGAAGTAAAACACTTGATCAAAGACTAGAGACTGCAGATATGAGAATCGTGAGAAAGATTATAGGTGTGAACAGATGGCATCAATGGCAATATCATATTAAAAATGAGGATATTAGGAAAGAACTTGACATTGTTAGCAACCAGGAATGCATTAGCAGAGCTAATCTCAGGTGGTATGGTCACTTAAACAGAATGGGTGAAGAAAGATTAACAAAACAAGTGTTCTCTGCCAGGTTGGCAGGAAAACGACCCAGAGGAAGACCAAGATATAGGCGGAATGATACGGTACAAAGTGCCTTAGACGATAGATAGGCGGAATGATACGGTACAAAGTGCCTTAGACGATAGAAATATAAGATATGATAATGTTGGAGTCTTGACAAGTAACAGACTGATTTGGAGGAAAATTGTAGATAGGAAGTTAGTAATGATGTAATTTTTTTCATGTAGTACTATCATATCCTGTACACCCCTCGAGGGTACATGGCAGGAATTTGATGATGATGATATTCCCCCCCCCCTCCCCCACAGTATAATTCTATTTATTTATTACATGCAGAAGGTGAAGATTAGTTTATATTTTTTATTTATGTTGAGCCCATACACGAGAGTTAATCAACTATCATAGATATATGGCATATAAACAAATGACAGACATTTCCTAGTAATTTTAACATGATTATGGTGGAAAATAACAAAGAAAATTTTTTGTGTGTAAATGCAGTAATACTCACCAATCCTGAACCAATGTCTAGTATGACTGTACACTTAAGCTGTTTACAAATCTTTGACAACAAAGCAGCCATGTGCTGAACTTCGACCTGCTTTTTGGGTGGCATGCCTTTCTTTATGTATTCTGGTATAACTACTGATGATGCTTCAGCATTATTAGAATTAACTTCTAAATAACGACTCTGTGAGTACTTTAGAGAATCTACTATAAAATTCTGCAAAGATAAAGGCCATTCTTCCTATAAAATAAAAGAGATTATATTTAATGCAATACTCAAATGACGAAAAAAAGTATAATAATAGCAAATAAATTAGCAACAGCTCAGCAAGTATTTTTTTTTCTTTCTTTAAATTCAGAGATGCCTATGTAGGCACCTCTTTCCATTATGCTTGGCCAACGGCCAACCAAAGAAAGCCTGCTATATCTAATTGAGTCAATGACTTGAAGAAAACTCTTTCTAGACTTCTCTTCATCTGGTTTCAAGTTTTTAACCAAACAACTAAAAAACAACTGATCACAGAATCAAAAAAAGTGGTATACAGTGGGTATGAATCTGCCAGATTTAAGGTGACCAGTGGATTACCACTGGTCACCTTAAACTTGTACTTAAAGCACAAGTTTAAACCTAAACTGAATGTCATCAAAGACAGGAATGGATCATTACTAACAGAAGAGTTGGAAATCAAAAACAGATGGAAAGAATACTGTGAGGAACTGTAAACTGTACAGCAGAGTGGATAAAGAAAATGTGGAGTCCTCCCACCAAGAAAATTTTGATTTGGAACCTCCTCCACTTAGGCATGATGTTGAAAGAGCAGTTAAGCAGCTCAACAGCAATAAGGCCCCAGGTGCAGATGAAATCCCAGCAGAATTAATTAAGGCCACAGGGGATGGAGGGATAAGAGTGTTTCATAGATTGATTACAAGGATATGGGAGACAGGATCATGGCCTAGAGATTGGAAGAAGTCAGTTTTCATACCACTACACAAGAAAGGTGATATGAAGGCATGCAAGAATTATAGAACTATTAGTTTGATATCTCATGCAAGCAAAATTTTATTAAAGATCATGCTAAATAGGATTGAGGCCAAAGTTGAGGCAGAGATGCCCGAGGAACAAGCAGGTTGTTGCGTCGTATATCTCTAATATTGACATATCAAGGCAATATAATTAGCTTCATCCTTTCCTACTTTAGCCGCTATATCAAATTCTATCACATGTACCTCTTTGTTAAGTTGGTTGTGCCATTGTTATGTGATCTTCATTAATTTTAGTCTTATCGTTATGTCTCACTTCTTTTATACCTTTTCTTACATAATTTAACCTTTTAAGGGCCACCAGAGATTACCTGTTCCCTGAATTCTATGAGTTATCCTGGTCACTCATGCAAAATTTATTTTTTATCTCTGCCTGCCTGGGTCTTAAAGTTAGAGATAAACTTAACCTTTAGGATAAACATAGTTTATTAGGTGCCACTAATAATGTTAACTGAATTCTTAGAAGTCTTGGGTTCTCTGGCTTATTTTATTTGTAGTCATGCCCTACAACTTTCAACTGGGGTATTCCCGCACACGATCACAGGTTCGAAGTTTTATGAAGGGTCAGTCATCATGATCAGAAACACATGTAAGGAATCAAAATATTTATTAAACTCATCATATAATGCCATACAAGTTGAAGTAGTTATTAATTCTAATTTAATCTTCTACCTTTCTCTCACTCTTAAAACAATTATGCATTGACTTCAAAATGTTAGCAAATTCAATAACTCAACATATAATACATTCTTAATTACAGCTCAATTGGACATTAAGGCAATTTATAATCTCTCTCGGATTAATTACGACTGAATCTCTATCTAACTGAAAGTTGTTAGAGTTCATTTCAAAAGCATAGTCATTTACATAAATCTTAGTTCTTCACTCTTTCTTCCATTACAAATTTTAAGATGCATTCTCTTAACACAGTCAATTCTCAAAAGGGGCTAGAACAAGTGAGAGTACTTATCTATTCTTTATTGGTTTTCTTCCATCCTTCCTTCTTTGTTTCAATTTCTGGTTGTCTCGATCTTATTGCCACGTGGGTTACACGTGCTCACCTGAGTTGGGTGCTATCTCTCTGCTAAGGTTTTACATCGATTGCCCTCTCATTGACGGCCTACGGTTGATCTTGCCGAAATCTGCTGCGGTGTCATGCCGGATCCTTTCATAAGTCAGCCCTCAAAAATGAGAGCTGAACTACGATGAACTCTTAGAAGCACACGAAGAGAAATGCAGGAAGAAGAAAAAACGGGGGGATTTACTTCCGTGTCGCAGGTTTTATTCGCTCCCCTAGAGCGCCACCTTTCCGAGTTTGAATTTCTCTTATCATCTCACCCATTGGTCTCAGGCTGGGTGACTTCACCGATCAACATATGGGACTTCTTGTTTCCGGGAACATATGCATCATGATGTCTTCTGAGATGTGATGCTCTTATTCAGCCCTATGTTGCTGAATAATATGCATTCTTTCATTTATAATATTTCACTAATGATTTCTCTCATATCTGCCCCTTTTGCTGACTTACATTCAAGCTAGACATAGATACATTAATTTAAATTCACATAATTCACAGTTTATCATACAAGATGTTGTTACAAAAAAAACATAGTTACGCTGTGCTAAAAGATAAGCATGCATATATATTTTTTGTTAATTGTTAGATTCTGGAATGGTGACGTCATGTAAAATTTGAAGTCGCCTATTTCAGGTCTAACAAGGTTTTATGAAAGGTAGGGGCACCAGAGATCAGATCCTTTGCCTTAGACAGATCACAGAAAAATATAAAGAATTCAGATTCCCTCTGGTAATGTGTTTCTTAGACTACTCTAAAGCTTTTAACTGTGTTGAGCATGTGAAACTGTGGGAAGTAATGAAAAGAATGGGTTTTCCTCAACACACTATCAGGTTGATAGCCAACTTGTATAAGGAACAACAAGCCACAGTAAGAACAGGTGTTGGATTGACTGACTGGCTTCAAGTTGGAAAAGGAGTTAGACAAGGATGTTTATTTTCTCCTCACTTGTTTAGTATATATGTAGAGGACATCCTGCGTGAAGCATTGGATGAGCTCAGGACAGGAATTAGGATAGGAGGTAGATTGATCAGTAATCTGAGGTACGCTGATGATACAGTACTCCTTCGTAATGACATGGAAGAACTAGGACTAATTATTGACAAAGTTAACAAGATCAGTAATAACAGAGGACTTCAACTCAATTCTAGCAAGATAAAGATCATGGTTCTGAAAGGAAAAACAAACAGAGAAGCTCTTGAGAAACAAGTGTATCTTAATGGAGAAAGAATTGAGGAAGTCAGCAAGTTTGAGTACCTGGGATCCATTATTAATGTGAAGAATTGCTGTTCAGAAGATGTCAGAAAAAGATTAGGAATGGCTAAAACAACAGTCAAAGACCTGTCTAAAATCTGGAAGGATGGATCTATCTCTATGGGAACAAAGTTGAGGATTTTAGATGCTGTTGTTTTCCCAACAGCGACTTATGGATGCGAGACTTGGAACCTAAAGAAGTCAGATAAGAAACGGATATCTGCTTTTGAGATATGGTGTTACAGAAGGCTGTTGAGAATATCATATACTGAAAGGCATACAAATGAACAGGTGTTAGAAAAGATTAGTAGAACTTTAAGGCTCCTTAAGGATATTGACAGAAAAAAGTTAAAATATTTTGGGCACATAGAAAGGATGGAAGGAGGACTTCTCAGAACAGTAATAGAAGGTAAAGTTTCTGGAAAAAGAGGCAGGGGTAGACCATCAATGAGATGGATGGATGGCGTGTGTGGAGTGACTGATCTTCAGGGAGTTGAGGCTGCCAGAAAAGCAAATAACAGGACTACATGGTGCGGCCTGGTGTGGAACATCACCGAGCATTGGAGTGACCATATGGCATCTGTAGATGCCCAGTGAACATAGAGAGAGAGAGAGTGGAGTACCACAGGGTTCAGTCCTTGGACCATTATCGTTCAATCTATACATTAATGACATCAGGCGGCATCTAACATCAGATGTGCAATTGGTTGTCGATGATGCAAAAATAGGCAGACCAATCAGAGATGCACCTGATATTCAGTACTTACAAAATGATTTGAATAGGCTGGAAATTTGGGCAAACAAAAATGGCTATCAGTTTAATGTTAATAAGTATAAAGTTATGTACTTAGGCATGATTAAAGTTCCAATGGCATATTATTGTAGCATAGCAAGATTATGCTACAAGAAATTGAGGAGGCAAGGGATGTTGGCATATTGGTGGACAGAATTTGAAGTTCAAAGGTCACATAGCAAAAGTTGCAAATACAACTCAGAGGATAATTGTGATGTTGAAGTAAACCTTGACATGTAAGAATAAGGAAGTCATTTTGCCTCTTTATAAGGCTTTGATAAGACCACACCTGGATTATTGTGGCAGATTTGGTCTCCTGGTTCCAGGGGGATAAAGAAGCTGTGGCCAGGAAGCAAAGAAGAATTACAAAGATTATATCCAGATTATGGGATTTAGATTATGAGGGCAGATTGTGAGAATGTGAATTGCAGACTCTGGTTAAGAGAAGAAACAGGTGTGATGTAATTAATGGGTATTATAGGATATCATCTAATGAAATTTTTTGTTATATGGAAGGTGGGGAGAGAACACAAGGGCATCCACGGAAGTTAAGTTTGTTCACAGTCAAGAAAGGGATAAGAGCTAGGTTTTTCTCCCAGACAGCAGTGAGTGAGTGAGTGAGTGGAATAGTTTGCCTTTAGGTGTAGTGGGTGCATCTAGTGTGAATGAATTTAAGGTTATGTATGAAACTGGTTTGGGTGATTTATAGCCTCCCTTGATGAGTCCTTGACTCCCTGGAGGTTTCAGATGATGATAATAATTTCTTCTTTCTCCACCATCACTTACCTGTCACTGTGCTATAGGTTCCTTTGCCTCTCGCATATGATATATCAATCAATTTAAATACATATATTTTATGTGTGTGTGTGTGTGTGTGTGTGTGTGTGTGTGTGTGTGTGTGTGTGTGTGTGTGTGTGTGTGTGTGTATACATATATAAAAACATATGTACTGGCCACTTCAAGTCCCAATCAATCAAGGTGGTGTTTCAATGGATGAAACACCATCTTCTGAGTTGGAGGAAATTCCAATTTCCTCAAACTCAGAAGGTATCCTTTGACAGCAGGAATGCTCATTGATAATGCAAGAGTCCCTCTAGTGGAAAAAGGCTATGTCTCTCCTGGTCAAGTCACCATGAGATTTGACTTGACCAGGAGAGGGTGTCATGGTCCAACATAAAAAAAGATGCATTTTTGTAATGTAGTCAAGGTAGCTATAAAACTGTAGTTCTTTAAAATTTTGATATCAACTGTAATACTATATAAATAGCCTACTGTAAAAATAACTTATTATGGCTACACACAAATGCCATTAATATTGTGAACAAAAAAGTAAAATTTATTGCCTTGGTGAATAGGTTATTGATTGTCGGCATTAGTGAGACCTGACTCTCAGAGGCAGATATATCATGCATAATATGCAGTATTTTTAGGAGGAATAGAGGAGATATGAGAGAAAGGGATGTGTTATTGATATCAAATGATTTGATCCAGTTAGGGTAGACAGCAGTGATTGCAATATCATAACAATTTCACTTAGCAGTGAGAGATGGAGTCTAACAAGATCAAATGCATAGTGAAGTGTTGTTATAGACCTGGTAGATCAGTTGCTGGTGAAGATAAAATGATCACCAAAACAACCTGATAGGTGAATTTAATTTTCCAAACAGTGAAATCTTTGTAAGAATAATGAAGCTAAATTTATTGAGCTCTTGCAAGACAGGCAGCATCAGGCAGATTTATTTTGAGGTCAGAGTATTGGACATGATTATAGTGTCAGAGAGGGTTTCAGTTAACGATGTGACTGACCTACCTCCAGTGACAGTCATCATGCTGCACTGACCTAGGAAGTGGCAAGTCTATGTTTCATTCAGGAATGGTTACATGCTGAAAGAAGGAATTATGCCCAACTGACAAGAATACTTGGTTCAGGCTGATGGTACCAGATATGAGAAGGATACTGGCAAAGCATTGGAAGTATTTAAAAAATATACTGATGATAAAATACTAGAATGTGTCCCTAGAGTTCAAAGAATAAAAAAGGTGGGAGTGAAATGGATGTGCTATCTTAAAGAGACTCTTAGGAAAAAATATGTAGAAAGAAGACAATGAATATAAGGATGACATCATTATGAAATTTATACGTATCATATGGAAAGCTAAGTCTGAATATGAAAAGAAACTGACTCTGCAAGCTAAAGACAACACAAAAGATCTTTATGCTTTTTAGATTTTTATATCTTTATATTTAGATTCTTTATCTTTATGCTTTAAGTAAAAAAAAAGGATGAACATGAAAGAATAACACAACTGAATGCTGTTGGTATGTAGGTGGCAGGTTAAGTTTTTATTTGACTAATGAATGCCCATTTTGATAAGAACTATAAACCTGGCGTATACAAATTGGAGCTCAATACTGCATTTACACTGGCTGAAGAGACTTAAGTATATAAGGAGGATTACTAAAAATGCTGCATTAACTGAATAACAATTTTGCAATGAGGCTGATGGGATATCAGCAACAATATTAAAAGTGTTTTCAGCTGAACTAGCTGTATAATATATAATCATCATCATTCTATTCCTGTGAATAGAATGATGATTTATGGTTTCAATGATGCAAGGACAGCAAAGGTCATACTGTGCCATATCAAAGGTTAGAACAGTGCACAATATAAGACAATCACAAATATCCATGCCCACAGCAAGATTTGTAGTCGTGACCAGTTGGTTAGATAGCGGGTGCACTAACTAATCGACCAACCAGGTCAGCTAGAAGTAGAAAAAATGCATGATAATCCTATTGCATGGGGGCAGTGCAAAGAATGATGTGCCTAACTATCAGCCTATTGGTATCTCTGTAGCGGTGGTGGTGATGATTTTGGAAATTTGGTTCAGTTCACATGAACTTGAGTTTTACAAAGAGAAAGTCTGTTTAAGTAACACATTTTATAATGATGCTTGTTCACATGGTATAATAATGTTATGGGTGAATTAGACAAGGGGAATGGATACACCAATGCCATGCCGAAATAAACACTGAGAAAGATAAGGAAGTATTTTGTATCTTCAAAGGTCTTGACATGACCTTACTTGGATTACAGCACATTGATCTGGTCTCTTTATTTCTAAGTAATGTAGATACAGTGAAGTGGATGCAAAGGAGAATATTTAATATTGGGACTGCAAAAACTAGTAACTAGAAAGAGGGGGTGATATGATAGACCTACAAACTTCTGAAGGGTCATACAGGATTATTATAATTATTAAGTGACATCTCCAGAGATGTCCAAGGACTCATTGCAGGAGGACACCTGCTCTGCTCCACTACACACATCTCACTGTCTCCCTTACTACTTAATTCAAATAGATGGATGTTTTCACTTTATGGAGGATGAGGAGAACATTCATGGAAGTTGAGAATAAATGCATCAAGAAATGGGTGGGAAATGGATTTTTTCTCATAGATTAGGAGATGGTGAGTATAGGTCATGCGAATGAATTGAATAAAAAGGTGTGAGGTGAGGGATATGTAACCAATCTTCTCTCTAAGCAGTGCACATGCATGGGCATGCACACACATAAAGGGAACAAACATGCCTATAAACTGCACACACACAATTTTTACTTCTGAATTTTTAGTATTTGAACATACTATAAAAATGAATTATATGATAAATTGTACTTGTTGCTTATTTTATTCAATAATTTCTCCAATGTCTCAACTTCAATATTACCGTAATCCATTTCAACTTAACACTCTAGTTAGCTACTTTATGCGCATGCAATGTGGGAGAACTGGCACAGATGTCAGCAATTTGAAGAGGCATATTTGTTTAGAGTGGCTACTGTCCAGACAATAGTCACTTCGATTCACGCAAAGAGTGTTGGATTTTTGCAACTATGTGGATTTAAGCAAGTTAATTTAGTGCTTGCAGTTTTAGAGGTTATAGCTATATGAAAAAAGAGCAACATTAATATGAGAAATATTACATCAGCAGTCTTAGGACATTAAATACTCAAAATGGCTACCAAACATATTGGGTCTGAGACTAGAAACATGCACAAAATGTTTCTCACGTATACATTGGCTGGCAAAAATTAGACGTAATTGTATGTAACCTTTCTGAATGAGTCCATGGAGGTCTGTTACTAATAACCTTTGTTTGCTTAGGATTGAAAAAATAAAAATAAAAACAAGAATATGATTTGTTGTGAAGTATAATTTACCTTCTTATCTTAAAAAAACTGTTTCTTTACTCTCTCTCTCATGCTCTCTCTTGTTTCCTTTCTCTTTCAAATTTCCTTTCCCTTCTTCACTACTTTACCACACACCTGATAAAACTCTGATTGCTTTCTTCAAAACTTTTCCTGCCTAAGCACAGGGAACATAATGAACTTTTGAGAATCCTTAAGTACACCACATATGAAAACACAGCAAGACTGTCCATAAAAATTAATTATGTTTGAAATTCATTACAAAAAAAAAAAAAAAAAGACAAAAACTGGTGAAATCCTTCTGAGCAATAAATACAAAATGTTATATTCAGGCAATAACAATCAAGGAAAAGAAGGTGTAGCCATAGTATTCAACAATAAATATGAGGCTAATCTTCTTGAATGGGAGATAATGTACAGTGATGTGGACAAATATGAGAATGGGAAACTGGACAATGAGACTTATTTGTGCCTATGGTCCCACAGAAGGTTAAAGTAGAAGTGGAGGAATTTTTGGAGGCTTTAGAGAAAGCAACTGACACAATGAAAAAGGAAAAGTTGGTCATTGTTAGGGATCTAAATAGCATAGTAGGAAATGATTGTGAGACATACAAAAATATTTTGGGAAAATTTGAAGAAAAGAGCAAAGCTAATAATAATGGCAAATACCTGTTGGATTTCTGCTCAGGACATGGACTAGTTATTACTAACACCATGTCCCAACATAAAAATGTGCACAAATTCACATGGAGAGAAGAGGCAAGGAATAAGAAAAGTCTCATTGACTATGTTATTGTTGATAGTGATGTTTTCTCCCTGGTGTAGGCACCAGAGTGTACAGAGGATTTGAAATAGGAAGAGATCACTATTTAGTCTTGAGCAGGATAAAATTGAATTTCATATTGAAAAGAATAACATGTAAGAAAGTTTTAAAGCGAATAAAAGTTTAGCAGCTCTCAGATGTGAACTGTAAAATACATAAAGATTATTGAAGAAAAAATGAAAGAGTTTGAGAACAGGAACCAAACCTTGGAGATTCAGTGGCAAGCCTTGAAGAAAACCCTGATTGATTCAGCCAGAGAGTCATGTGGTGAGGTTGTGTGCAAGGATAAAAAAATCAAAACTCCATGGTGGACACAGGAAGTCAAAAAGGCAGTGAAGGAAAAGAAGTAAGCATATCAAAAGTTCCTGGCAAATAAGTCAGCTCGTGCTCTTAGAGAATACAGAGACAAATGTAAGAAAGCTAAACACTGTGTAAAACTAGCTAAACAAAAGTCAATGGAGGACTTTGGCAAGAATATAGAAAATGAATATCAAGAAGGTGGCAAAATATTCTGGAGGTTGTTGAAGAAGCTTAGGAATGGAGGAAAGAGTGCTGTAAAAGGAGTTAGAGATGATAAAGGTGACATGAAAATGGAAGAAAAAGATATCCTTGAAGTATGGAGTAATTATTTCGAAAAATTGCTAAATGAAACAAGCAGTGATAGCACAGTGGTAAAAAAACACTCAACAGGCATACAGTCAGGAATATATATTTATACCTGAAGTATAAAAAGCCATCAAAGGTTTAAAATGTGGAAAGGCAGCAGGAGTAGATGATATTCGACCAGAAATGCTGAAGTATGGTGGTATAAAAGTCTTACAGTGACTGCACTGCATAGTTCAGAAGGCCTGGACAGAGGGACGAATTCCCGATGATTGGAGTAGAGCTCTCATAGCACCCATATATAAAAAGGGAAATAAAATTGAATGTGAGAATTACAGAGGTATTTCCCTACTGAGTGTTCCTGGTAAGATTTATGCAAGTATACTTGAGAAACGATTGAGAAGAATTGTGGAAAAAAAGCTTGGTAAAGAACAAGATGGATTCAATCAAAATACAGGCTGTCAGTATCAGATCTTCACTTTACAACAAACAGTTGAGAAATCATAGGAATATAACAAAGATCCATATTTAAGTTTTGTAGACCTGCAAAAGGCATATGACAAATTGCCAAGAGAGAAGCTATTCAATACACTACAGTTATATGGTGTCAGTGGGGTATTATATCAAGCAATACTTAGTCTTTATTTGAATTGTAAGTCAGCAGTTAGAATTGAAGGACGTACAGGAAGATGGTTTAATGTTAAATCTGGTGTGAGACAAGGATGTACATTATCCCCTCTGTTATTCATTATCTATATGGATTACATTATGAAGGAAAGTGGTATTAAACACGATATCAAAATTGGGCATGTGAATGTCAGCTCATTGCTTTATGCAGACAATGTTATACTTCTAAATAAATCCACTGCAAGTCTGCAAGATTCCCTGACTAAATTGAATAACTGCTGTAATAGATATGGCATGAAGGTCAGCAATAAAAAGACAAAGACAATGAAATTAGGCAGAATCACTGAAATTGTCAACTGTGTTGTGAACAGAACCTGTGAAACAAGTAAAACATTTCAGCTACTTAGGCACGCTTTTTAGTGAAAATGGTATATTAAATATGGAAATAGACAACACAATCAACAAAGCTGGTATGGTAGGAAGTCAACTGAATAAATTCATATGGAATAAGAGAGAAATTAGTCGGAACACTAAATTAGCTGTATACAAGACAGTTTTCAAACCAGTTTTAACTTATGGATCTGAGAGCTGGATCAGAAGTAAAACACTTAACCAAAGAGTAGAGACCACAGAAATGCAAGTACTGAGAAAGATTAGAGGCATGAACAGATGGCATCAATGATAATATAATATTAAAAACAAGTATATTAGGAAAGAACTTGACGTCAGCATCAATGATAATATAATACTAAAAACAAGTATATTATGAAAGAACTTGACGTTGTCAGCATCCAGGAATGTGTTAGCAGAGCTAATCTCAGGTGGTATGGTCACTTAAACAGAATGGGCGAGGAAAGATTAGCAAAACAAGTGTTCTCTGCCAGGTTAGCAGGAAAACAACCCAGAGGAAGACCAAGAGATAGGTGGATTGATATGGTACAAAGTGCCTTAGACAATAGAAATATAAGATCTGATAAAGTTGGAGTTTTGACAAGTAACAGACTGATTTGGAGGAAAATTGTAGATAGGAAGTTAGTAATGATGTAAATTTTTCATGTAGCACTATCATATCCTGTACAACCCTTGAGGTAAATGGCAGGAATTTGATGATGATGAAGTTCATTACAGTTTAAAAATCATTTAATTTAAATACTCAAGAAAAACATGACTGAATTAATTTAATTACCTTCAGGAATCCAAATGGTATTTTATTCAGTTCTTCATTAGTAAGATTCAGAAGAACATCTTTCCACTAAAACAAAGCAAGTTAAAATTTCATGCAGATTATATAATTGAAAGGCTAAGTATATCAAAATGTTCAATTGTCAAATGATTATTTTTTTAAAATTAATTAATTATTATTATTATTTTTTTTTTTTGAAGTTAGTCTAAATGCAGAAATACTTTCTTGGCTATGGCAACTGAGCATAAGTATATATACAGTAATTATAATTTATCAAAAATTGTAAATTTCAAAATAATGTTATATACTATATTAGGATTTAAAAGATATTTTGCAATGCACCTCTTAAATCATTAATTCATTTCAGTAAATTATGGAGACTAGAACTATGTTAGGAATGATTACTTTAATTTCCTGATGCTGACCTTGATATTAAGGTCATCATCATCTGGAGTATATATACATAAATATATACACTCACACACACACAGACAAGCTATATTACATTTCAAACAGAATGCAAAAGAGATAATGATTTTCAACCATTAATGTATGTTAATGACATCCAGTTTGTGTTGGGAGGTGGCAAGAGTTTAAGTGTATATATTAGCCAGTATGTGTAAGCTTACGGTAAACAGTGAAGGAAAGACTGTCAGAAGGAAGATGTGCGAGAAGTGTATCTAGGAAAGGAAGTGTGTTCTGACTTTCAATTTCAATTGTGAACTGGGTGCATTTGTGTTGTTTGTTTAGATGGCTAAGGAAAGTGTCTTAGTCTTGGCCATGAGACCATATAAAACAAAAACATCGTCAATGTATTTAAGGCAGACTTTGGGTTTAAAAGTAAAGGAATTTAGATCATGTTGCTCAAAAGTTTCTGTATAAAATTTAGAAATTTTCACAAATATCCCAATCAATGATTCTATTCTTCTTTTACAGTACAAATGCCTAACTGATATCATGGCATGCTTTGTCCAAATACTAGGTTCTGGCTATTTTGTATGGCAAAATACATTTTACCTACAAAAAGAAAGCACAGCCATTGGCTCACTGTTACCCCCCCCCCCCAACTGGATATGGATGCAATACTCTATAGTGTGCAGCATGGCTTTGTAAAGGGTAGTAACTTATTCACATACAAACTTATTGTTTAATGCTGACCATATTGTAATGCGTACAAACACCTTACATTCTTTGCCTACCAGTTTCGTTAGCAAACTGTCTAACTTTTTCAAGGCGTTGACAGAAAAGCATAAAAAACTAGTAAATGCAAATTGAAAGGAACAAAAAACATTGTAAACAATCTAGTAGCTAAGGTTACACGTTCGCGTGACAGAGGTTGAGAGGACTTATTGTTCTTATTCATTATCACGCATGCGTGTTTGTTGTAAATGCGTAATGTGATTATTGGCTAGTTGTAGTTCAGATGGATTTAGAGAGAGGATCAGGTTTTTCCACGAACTGTTCAGAATAGTACCCCGATTTCTGTTGAGGTTTCCGCTGGTTATTAACACTATTGTGGCTTCCTTGAATAAACGATGTCTGTAGTCGTCATCCAAATAAGGCATGGAGCTGTTTTGCCACTCTATCGTGTTGTTAGATGTACAGAAATGATGTGCTAAGCTGGAAGAAATACTTCTGTTGTGGTTTACATCACCAACATGTTCTTTTTGTCTGATCTCTAAACTCCGTGAAGTTTGTCCGATGTAGGCAAGACCACAGGAGCAAAAATCTCAAATCTCACTAATAGCCAACATTATCACAAAATGGACATCCTCCGAACATCATTAAAAAATATCTATAAGGTGACAACCCCAGATAAGAAGAATCAAGCTCCCAGCACATTTTTACTGTAGTGATCCCTTTTATCTGGTCAATTTCTTATCAAATAGCCAGAATACTAAGAGCCTGCAACATCAGAGTGGTCTTCAAACCAACCACCAGCATCAGACAGTTTTTTAGGATCCCCAAAAGATAAGGTGCCATTCTACAAATATCCAGGAGTATATTACATTCCTTGCTCCTATGGTCTTGCCTACATGAGACAAACTTCACAGAGTTTAGAGATCAGACAAAAAGAACATGTTGGTGATGTAAACCACACGATAGAGTGGCAAAACAGCTCCATGCCATATTTGGATGATGACTACAGACATCGTTTATTCAAGGAAGCCACAATAGTGTTAATAACCAGCAGAAACCTCAACAGAAATCAGGGTACTATTCTGAACAGTTTGTGGGAAAATCAGATCCTCTCTCTAAATCCATCTGAACTATAGCTAACTAGTAATCACATTACGCGTTTACAACAAACACGCATGCGTGATAACGAATAAGAACAATAAGCCATCTCAGTCTCTGTCACGCGAACGTGTAACCTTAGCAACTAGATTGTTTACAATGTTTTTTTTGTTCCTTTCAATTTGCATTTACTAGTATTTTTATGCTTTTCCGTCAACACCTTGAAAAAGCTAAACAGTTAGCTAGCGAAACTGGTAGGCAAAGAATGTAAGATGTATGTACGCATTACAATATGGTCAGTATTAAAACAATAAGTTTGTATGTTTAATTTAACTTATTCACATTTTATAATAAATGTGACAGCAGAATTGGATAAAGTTAATGGCTACACCATGATACTGCCTTGACTTTGCCACAAAATACCTCATGAAAAACTATCACAAAAACTGGAGAGGATGGGAATGGACATGAGGCTAGTAGCATAGATAAGTGGATGGCTGAGGGACAGACATCAGAGTAGTATATAGTGGGGTGGAGTCTAGGAGAATGATAGTGACTAGTGGAATACCTCAGGATTTGGTACCACTCTAATTCGTATATCATTGACATAGAGAAAGATTTAACAGGACATATTCAGTTGTTGGCTGATAATGCAAAGCTGAGAAGAGCAATAGTTGATTAAGGTGATGATCCAGCAGGATGACTCAAATAAACTGGCATTGTGGGCAAAGGATAATGGTTGTCAATTTAATGTTGCAAAATGTAAGGTTCGGGTGCTTAAGGGTCAGAGCTATATAACTGAGAGGAGACCTCCACATAGCCTTTAAAGGAATGGGGAGAACCAACCAGGGCTTCTGACCTAATTTCCAATCCTCACCTTCTCGTGGTGCACCCTATTGGGTATCTACCTGGATACTGAACGAACGAGGATGGGCTGCCAATTTGGGATTTAGCCGACCAAATTGTATTCTTATTGGCTTAAACCAAAATACAAAATAATGGTACAACATGACAAAATTTCATGCCGGCTGATGCATCGCCTGGTTAAACAAGGCCCCTGTTGTTTTCGCCAGGAAACCAGAGGGAACAGCTAAAAGTCAGCTACTGAAACAAATTTGAAAACCCACTCCAACTCAACATCACCAAAGTTAAAGATCAGTATTATCAACATAAGAAGCCTGAATGGCAAAGAAATGGAGCTAGTTGAGGAATTAGATAAGTTCCAGATCGACATAATTGAGGTGACTGAAACAAAAAAGGCAAAAACTGGCAAGATCTTTCTGAGCAATTAATACAAAATGTTATATTCAGGCAATGACAATCAAAGAAAAGGCCTAGCCATAGTCCTCAACACTAAATAAGAGGATAATCTTCTTGAATGGCAGGCAGTCTCAAGTAGAGTGATGTGGGCAAATGAGAATGGGGAACTGGACAATGAGCCTTATTTGTGCCTATGGTCCCACAAAAGGTTCTAATCTACATACCACAGAAGTAGATTAACTCTGCCAATGCATCCAGGAATACATTAGCAGAGCTAATCTCAGGTGATATGGTAGAAGTGGAGGAATTTGTGATATGGTAGAAGAATTTTTTCATGCTTTAGAGAAAGCAACTGACAAAATGAAAATGGCAAAGTTGGTCCTTGTTGGGGGTTCTAAATAGCAGAGTAGGAAATTATTGTCAGACATACAAAAACATTTTGGAAAAATTTGGAGAAAAGAGCAAAGCTAATAATAATGGCAAATACCTGTTGGATTTCTGCTCAGGACATGGACTAGTTATTACTAACACCATGTCCCAACATAAAAATGTGCACAAATTCACATGGAGAGAAGAGGCAAGGAATAAGAAAAGTCTCATTGACTATGTTATTGTTGATAGTGATGTTTTCTCCCTGGTGTAGGCACCAGAGTGTACAGAGGATTTGAAATAGGAAGTGATCACTATTTAGTGTTGAGCAGGATAAAATTGAATTTCATATTGAAAAGAATAACGTGCAAGAAAGTTTTAAAGTGAATAAAAGTTGAACAGCTCTCAGATGTGAACTGTACACTAAAACACAAAGATTATTCAAGAAAAAATGAAAGAGTTTGAGAACAGGAACCAAACGTTGGAGATTCAGTGGCAAGCCTTGAAGAAAACACTGATTGATTCAGCCAGAGCGTCATGTAGTCAGGTTGTGCTCAAGGATAGAAAAATCAAAACTCCATGGTGGACACAGGAAGTTAAAAAGGGACTGAAGGAAAAGAAGAAGAAAGCCTATCAAAAGTTCCTGGCAAATAAGTCAGCTTGTGCTCTTAGAGAATACAGAGATAAATGCAAGAATGCTAAACACTATGTAAAACTAGCTAAATAAAAGTCAATGGAGGACTTTGGCAAGAATATAGAAAATGAATATCAAGAAGGTGGCAAAATATTCTGGAGGTTGTTGAAGAAACTTAGGAATACAGGAAAGAGTGCTGTTAAAAGGAGTTAGAGTTGATAAAGGTGACATGAAAACGGGAGAAAAAAAGATATCCTTGAAGTATGGAGTAATTACTTTGAAAAACTGCTAAAAGAAACAAGCAGTGATGACAGCACAGTGGTAAAAAACACTTCCCAGGCACGCAGTCATGAAAACATATCCATACTTGAAGTAGAAAAAACCATCAAAGGCTTGAAATGTGGAAAGGCAGCAGGAGTAGATGATATTCAACAAGAAATGTTGAAGTATGGTGGTATAAATGTCGTACAGTGGCTGCATTCCATAGTTCAGAAGGCCTGGACAGAGGGACAAATTCCCGATGACTTGAATAGAGCTCTCATAGTAGCCATATATAAAACGGGAAATAAAACTGAATGTGAGACTTACAGGGGCATTTCACTACCGAGTGTTCCTGGTAAGATATATGCAAGTATACTTGAGAAACAGTTGAGAAGAATTGTGGAAGAAAAGCTGGGTGAAGAACAGGAGTGAATTCAGGCCAAATAGAGGCTGTCAGGATCAGATCTTCACTTTACGACAAATAGTTGAGAAAGCATGGGAATATAACAAAGATCTGTATTTAAGTTTTGTTGATTTGGAAAACGCATATGACAAATTGCCAAGAGAGAAGCTATTCAATACGCTACAGTTATATGGTGTCAATGTGGCATTATATCAAGCAATACTTAGTCTTTATTTGAGTTGTAAATCAGCAGTTAGAATTGAAGGAAGTACAGGAAGATGATTTAATGTTAAATCTGGTGTGAGTCAAGGATGTGCATTATCCCCTCTGTTTTTCATTATCTATATGGATCACATTATGAAGGAAAGTGGTATTAAACCTGATATCAAAATTGGAAATGTTAGTGTCAGCTCTTTGCTTTATGCAGACAATGTTATACTTCTAAATAAATCTGCTACAAGTCTGTAAGATTCCCTGACTAAATTGAATAAATGTTGTAATAGATATGGTATGAAGGTCAGCAATAAAGAAAAAAACAATGAAAATAGGCAGAATCATTGAAATTGTCAACTGCGTTTTGAACGGAGAACCCGTGGAACAAGTAAAACATCTCAGCTACTTACGCACAATATTTAGTGAAGATGGTAAATTAAATATGGAAATGGACAACAGAATCAACAAAGCTGGTATTGTAAGAAGTCAATTGAATAAATTCATATGGAATAAAAGAGAAATTAGTCGGAACACTAAATTAGCTGTATACAAGACAGTCTTCAAACCAGTCTTAACTTATGGATCTGAGTCAGAAATAAAACACTTGACCAAAGACTAGAGACCGCAGATATGAGAGTCCTGAAAAAGATTAGAGGCGTGAACAGTTGGCACCAATGGCAATATCATATTAAAAAGAGGATATTAGGAAAGAACTTGACACTGTCAGCATCCAGGAATGCATTAGCAGAACTAATCTCTGGTGGTATGGTCACCTAAATAGAACGGGCGAGGAAAGATTAGCAAAACAAGTGTTCTCTGCAAGGTAGGAGGAAAACGACCTAGAGGAAGACCAAGATATAGGTGGATTGATATTGTACAAAGTGCCTTAGACAATAGAAATATAAGATCTGATAATGTTGGAATCTTGGCAAGTAACAGACTGATTTGTAGGAAAATTGTAAATAAGAAGTTAGTAATGATGTAAATCATTCATGTAGTACTATCATATCCTGTATACCTCTTGAGGGTACATGGCAGGAATTTGATGATGAAATGTAAGGTTATGCATAACGAGTTGAAAAGGTTGCATATGGTGTATCATGTTGATGGTATTGGTTTTCAGGAAGTTGATCAGGCTAGGGACATGGGGATAATGGTGGACAAAGAGTTCAAGTTCAGAGGGCATATTGCAAAAGTTAAAATAGCTCAACGAATTACTTGGATGTTGATAAACACACTAACAAGTAAAGATAAGGAAGTTATTATCCTTCTTTATAAGGCTATGATTCAGCCATATCGTGACTACTCTGCAGACAGATTTGGTCACTTGGGTTTCTTGCAGACCAGAAGGTGGTCAAAAAAGATTCAGAGACAAGTGACTAAGATGGCGACATTTCTGTGGAATACTCCCTTTGAGGATAGGCTGAAGATTTGTGGGTTAGAAAATTTGGTTGATAAGCAGAAAAGGGGGAACTTGATAGAAACTCAAGATATTAAAGGGGTTTTATAAAATTGATGTAAGTTACTTAAATATAAAGAGTCAACAGGCTTCATTTCGGCGATTTAATGTTTAAATCGCCGAATAAGTAACTCAAAGATTGGAATCAGAGAGTTTCATGCCGAATATAGTATAAAAAAATCTATAAAAGAATCGGCAAATACCAGCGTGAGCTGAATGCAATTAGTCCTGGAACATAGTACAAACACGGGCAACTCATTGCAAAGGTGGGGAAAGTTCTGATTGCTAATCTTGGTATTTTCCATAATGAAAAAACACATTTCCTAGGAAATGTATGCTGTTATTACATTATGGTAAGGAGGTCACTACCCAGACTGGTTTCAGCCTTTATTGAGGCTTCATCAGTGAGTAGCTAGACCAAATTAATACCAAAGGGTATAGCGAAAAGAACTTATATACTCTGCTATATGAGTTGTCCAAAAAGCTGCACCCATTCTTAATTTAATTAATGTTTATATTGCTGAAATGAAGCCTGTTGGCTCTTTATATTTAAGTAACTTAATGGCAACTCGTATAGCAGAGTATATAAGTTCTTTTCGCTATACCCTTTGCTATTAATTTGTTCTAGCTACTCACTGATGAAGCCTCAATAAAGGCTGAAACCGATCTGAGTAGTGACCTCATCATAATGTAATAAGATCTGGTCAGTAATTACGAGGGTGGTCTGAAAAGTTCTCATCCTAACAATGAAGAAACGAATTTATAATTTCAAAATTATTTTTATTTTTCAACATAATCTCCCTTAAGACTAATACATTTATTCCAGTAATGCTCCAGCGCCATTATCCTGTCCATGTAATGGTTCTCAGCAAGATCTGCAAAATATTCCTCTACAGCTGCAATCACTTCTTGTTTCGAAGAAAAATGCTGACCAGCGAGGAAGAGTTTTAGTTTTGGGAAGAGATACAAGTCAGAAGGAGCCAAATCTGGAGAATATGGTGGATGTTCCAACAATTCATAGTGCAGATCCTAATTTTCCCATTGCCAAAATACCTTTGTGAGCAGGTGCATTGTCATGATGAAAGATGATTTTTTTCTTCGGCAAACCGTGTCTTTTCTAGTGAATTTTTTCGTCTAGTCTGGTTAAAAGATCAGAATAACATTCTCAGGTTATTGTTTTACCTTTTTCAAGATAATTAATAAATAAAATGTCTTTAGCATCCCAAAAAACCAATGCCATGACCTTTCCTGCCAATGGAACCCACTGGCAGGAAGGTGCTGAACAACTGGCTTCTGTCCACTGTTTTGACTGCTGTTTGGATTCTGGTGTGTAATGGAGAATCTAAGTCTCATCCATAGTAATAAATCAACACACAAAATCAATTTTATTCTCGTTAAAACCCACTAAGCACTGTTCAGAGATTTTCATGCAAGTGCATTTATGATCTGCTGCGAGTTGCACAAAGTTCATGATAACTATCATTACCCTCATCAGCTTTGGTAATCACACAGTGTGGTAGTTCAGCTCACAACAGTTTGCCCTTGGTATATAACCTCAGAGATTCACTGGCAAACCTTGAAACATTGATTGAGTGAAGCATGTGATGAGGTTGTCTGTAAGGGGAAAAAAAAAAAAATCAGAACTCCATGGTGGACTCATCAGAAAGTTAGAAGCAGTCAAGGAAAAGAAGAAAGCATACTGAAAGTTCCTAGCAAGCAAGTCAGTTGATGTTTTTGGAGAATACAGAGGAAAATGTTAAGAAAGCAAAGCACTCTGCAAAACTAGCTAAACAAGTCACAGGAAGACTTTGGTAAGAACATAGAAAATAAATATCAGTAAGGTGACAAAATATTTTGGAGGCTATTGAAAAAGCTTAGAAATGGAGGAAAAAGTTCTATAAAAAAAAAACAGATGATAAAGGTAAGATAAAAACTTAAGATAAAGTTATTCTAGATGTCTGAGGTAATTACTTTTAAAGACTGCTAAATGAAACAAGCAGTATCACAGCACAGTGGTAGAAACTCCCAACAGGAATGCAGTCAGGAATATATATCCATACTTGAAGTAGAAAAAAGCCATCAAAAACCTGAAATGTGAAAGGCAACTGGAGTAGATGAAATCTGTTACAAGAAATACTCAAATATTATTATTACGGGCAACTCCAAGGAGTCGACAGACTCATCGAGGGACACCCAACATCATGTCAAGAACAACTATTCAACATTCACACAGTATCTATCATACCTCGTCTTGAACTCATTCACAGCACCCACAACAGACTCTGGCAGCATATTCCACTCGTTTACCACTCTCCAAGTAAAAAACCTAGCTCTAACACCCTTGCTAACCATGCTCTTGCCCAGCTTCCATGTATGGCCCACTACCAGTCCTATTCTCAAAAATATCTTCTGAATTAATCTTATAGAAACCCTTCAGTAATTTGAATGTCTCAATCATATCATTCCTTTTCCGCCTATCAACCAATTTCTGCAACCCACAAATCTTCAACATGTTCTCATAAGGTTTATTCCATAGACCTGCTATGAACTTGGTCACTAATTTCACCAAGACCTTGACAATGATTCCTGATATGCTAATCGGTCGGTAATTTACAACAGCAGTCTTGGAACCACCTTTATGCAGTGGAACTATTTTCCCCTCTTTCCACCCCCTTGGGACTAACCCAGACCCGAGACTCAAATTAAACAAAATGGTCAAGGGCACTGATAATTCTTTAGCCGCTTCACATATGACACGAGCTGGTATACCATCCAATCCCACAGCTGTATTAACATTGAGGTTTTGTAATAGACTATTCACCTCCACTTCATCACTACAATTCCCGTATAAGCTATTGGTTCATTCATTCCCGCAATGTCACCACCTGGATGATATAGTCTTGCAAAAGTGCTCGCTCAGTAATTCAACTATATCAACTGATTTGGTTACCTCCCTATTATCGGCATTCTTTAAAATCATTCTGCCATACTCATTTTTTCTTTTACTTGCCACATATCGAAAAAACTGTTTGGGATTCTCTTTAGCCTGCATGGCTAAAGTTCTTTCATAATACGCTTTTGCTTTTCTTACCACACTTGTTACCCTTCTGGCTTGCACTTTATAACATTCATGTGCCTGCTGGTCACCTTTCTCCTTAAATTCCCTCCATAGTTGTTTCTTTTTTTGCAGCTCAAGCTTAATGGTGTTATTCATCCATTTAACTCCTACTTGATTTATTAATGTGGAGGTATAAAAGTTTTACAGTGGCTTCACTGCATAGTTCAGAAGGCCCAGTCAGAGGATCGAATTCCAGATGGAGTAGAGCTCTTATACTATCCATCTATAAAAAGCTAAATAAAACAATGTGAGAATTCCAGAGTATTTTACTACTAAGTATTAATGATAAGATTTATGCATTGTACCTAAAAAAAAATGGCTAAGAAAAATTGTGGAAAAAATGAATTCCTTTGCTGACTCAAGAATAGGCCAACAAAGGAATTCATATTAACTATGAAAAGCAGACTCCAGCTGAAAGTACACACAATCTGTCCAGGTTTAACCACACTATTAATGGAACATGAAAAGATAAGGCACTAAGTACACAGATTCCACATTCTGGAATTGCCATTCTGCATCTGTTGCCTACATGTTCAGACTCAATCATCTACTCTCTGAATGTAAGAACTGGACTCTGTCCTCCTTGACTCCATATGCATATCTCTAATACACGTCAGGAAATGAGTGGCCATTATTATCAAAACAGATATATCCATAGGTATCGATCAAAATCATTTAATTTTGCTAATAAACTCAATTCCCAATTGTTGAAACATCACATACATATTCATAATGTCAGGATTATATATGCTACAGATACAAAAATATATGCAATAGAAATTATAAAATATATACATGTTTACACAAGAATATTATTAAATTTGCCAAATATTTCAGTCTGAATATTACAGACCATCTTCAGTGGCTGCATAGGAATAGTTTTAAAAAACAAGGTCAATTGATCATTCACAAATAGAACGAGCCGCGTGATGTCATATCGCTAAGTATTAAAAGAGTAAACATTTTTTTATCAGAGTCATGATTAAATGAAAGATATTAATTCAGAAATTAATGTAATAATCTTAAATAACATTAGACTAATATAGGGAATATATGTTAAATCATCTATATTATTTCTGGGAAAACTCCCATGTTACTCCTCATTATAAACTATTATAATTACAGCTATTTTGCCTGCTTCAGTTTAGGAGTACCCCTGTTTAGATGTCATTGGCTATTTACTCATGGGTTCTTAGGGCATTATGAGTGTAGATGTACTAAAAAGTATATGTAGCTTAAGGAATAGAAAATTGCACATACCTTTTTCTGGGTGTTGTGGCTTTTCCTCTGTCTGCGATGTTGAGAACTGCAGAGTGTGTGTGTGGTGTGGGGGGGTAGGCAGTTTGGTAGAATAAGTTAGAAAAACCCGGGTTTTTTCCGTAATATATAGAAACATATACTTTTATATAGGGTGGGGAAAAAAGTGAAAGGGTTAATTTTTTAAAATAGGGAGGGGGAAGGGGAAAGGTAGTTGACGGGGTGTGGACCGTTTCGACTATTCGTGGTCATCATCGGAACATATTGGGAAAGTGGAAGCTATGTCAGGTCGGGTGGGTGCTTCAGAGGTGTTTGTGTTGTCTCCTATTGGTCGGGATTGTGACCTCAATTTAATGTTGTGAAGCTTCCAAACCTCGGAGATTATGTAGGGCCTGTGTACGTTGATCGAGTTTGCGTCACACTTTATAGCTATTGTTTCCGATATTCTGAGCATTGTTTCATTGTCTTGTCTGTCTATTATGATGGCCTTGTCTATCTGCGGGGTGTGTTTTTGTTCAAGGGCGTGAACAGCTATTTCCGTTTTTCCTGTGCTTTGTATACGATTTTTCTTTTTAATGTTGCGTTTTTTAGTGTTTAAATGTTCTGGAATAGGGATGTTACAGTCACGGAAGTGTTCTTGTAGTCTTGCCCATAAAGACCTGATGGTGGAACCTGTGTAGGTGATGTCACAGTCTTTTTGGCAGGGAAATTTATAGACTACATTGTGCTGTTCAAATATATCTTTTTGTGTGTGAGGTTTGGTGGATTTTAGGAGGTTTGCCAGTTTTTGGCTTGTGGTGAATACCAGTTTGTAGTCAGTATGTTTGAAGATGTATTTATAGGCTTTGTATGTGTTTTGGGTGTATGGTAGTTTGATAATTTTTTGTGTAGGGAAGTTCGTTTTGGTACTTGGGTTGTTTTGGCGGTTTTTTGCCGTCTTGTTTGCGTAGTTAATCAGTTGTGTAGGATAGTTGCGATTTAAGAAGATCTGTGTTAGTTTTTTTATTTCAGCGTTTAGACTATTTTGATTGGTTGAAAATTTGTGAGCATTTATGAATTGTGATAAGATGACGGATTTTTTAATAGAATACGGATGGTACGAGTGAAAATGGAGGTAGTTTCCGATGTGTGAGGGTTTGTGGTATATTTTCGTGGCTATTTTGTTGTGTGTTCTGGTTAATGTCAAGTTTAAGAAGTTGATGGATTTGTTCTGTTCGGTTTCTGTGGTGAATTTTAACCTGTTGCTGTAGCTGTTTAGGGATGTTTTTAAGGTGGTGATGTGTGTGGGATTACCAATGCACAGAATATCGTCCACGTATCTGCCATAGAAGGTGATGCCGGGGGGAAGGGAAGGGTGGAGTAGAAGTGATTCTATATGTGCCAGGAATAATTCCGCTAGTTGTCCACTGATGTTTTGGCCCATGGGGAGTCCGAAGATTTGTATGTACATGTTGTTGTTGAACTTGAAGAAGTTTGCCGAGATTACTAGTTTTATTAAGTTAATAATGTCAATGGGCGTTAGTTTAGTATGAGAGTGTAGGGTGTGGTCTTCTGTGAGTAGTGTGTGTACGATGTCTAAAGTTCTGGGGGCGTCCACGTTAGTGTATAAAGAGGCCGCATCTAAAGAAGTGAGGATGTCTTCTTGGGATAGGGTTAGGTCTTTTATTTTATTGAAAAGGTCGTCCGTGTTTTTTATCATGAAGTTTGACGTTGTGATTAGTGGTTTGAGGAGTTTCGCTACGAATTTTGATAGAGGGGCTGTGGTGGTATTTTTGTAGGAGACTATTGGTCTCATCGGGTACCCGTCTTTGTGGGTTTTTATTTGTTCGAACATACAAGGGGTGCGTGTGGTGCGGGGGATCGTGTTTTTCAGTGTGGTTTTGTCAATTTTATTTTCATTTTTTAGGATGTGTAGGGTATCGTTGATTTGTTTTATGAGGTCGGAGGTGGGGTCAATTTGTATTTTTCGGTAGGTGTGTGGGTCGGTTAAGATGGCTGTTATCTTGTTGTGGTAATCGGCTTGGTTTGTGATGACTACGGTGTCCCCTTTGTCCGCTTTATTGATAATAATGTTCGGGTTCTTCTTTAGGGAGAGAAGGGCTTCTTGTAAGTTGGGGGTGATGTTGGGTTTAATTATTATTTTACTGTTTATGATGTTGTTAATTTTGTGGAATATAGTTTCTTTGTTAGGGTCATACTCTAATTTCGCTTGCATTCGGTAATGATGTCTCTGTTTTGTATATATTTTGGCGAAACACCAAAGTTTAATCCTTTGTTCAGGATGGTGATTTCGTCGGGCGTGAGATTGTGGTGTGATAGATTGATAATGGAATTGTTTTTTGTTGGTTCTAAGGCGGAAATATCCGAAGGGTTGGAAGCAGCGCGATTGTTGTATTGGGTGTTTGTTAGTGTGTACCATTTCTTTGCAATGAAACAATGAAACAATGCTCAGAATATCGGAAAACAACCCAACAACAAAACAACCCAAGTACCAAAACGAACTTCCCTACACAAAAAATTATCAAACTACCATACACCCAAAACACATACAAAGCCTATAAATACATCTTCAAACATACTGACTACAAACTGGTATTCACCACAAGCCAAAAACTGGCAAACCTCCTAAAATCCACCAAACCTCACACACAAAAAGATATATTTGAACAGCACAATGTAGTCTATAAATTTCCCTGCCAAAAAGACTGTGACATCACCTACACAGGTTCCACCATCAGGTCTTTATGGGCAAGACTACAAGAACACTTCCGTGACTGTAACATCCCTATTCCAGAACATTTAAACACTAAAAAACGCAACATTAAAAAGAAAAATCGTATACAAAGCACAGGAAAAACGGAAATAGCTGTTCACGCCCTTGAACAAAAACACACCCCGCAGATAGACAAGGCCATCATAATAGACAGACAAGACAATGAAACAATGCTCAGAATATCGGAAACAATAGCTATAAAGTGTGACGCAAACTCGATCAACGTACACAGGCCCTACATAATCTCCGAGGTTTGGAAGCTTCACAACATTAAATTGAGGTCACAATCCCGACCAATAGGAGACAACACAAACACCTCTGAAGCACCCACCCGACCTGACATAGCTTCCACTTTCCCAATATGTTCCGATGATGACCACGAATAGTCGAAACGGTCCACACCCCGTCAACTACCTTTCCCCTTCCCCCTCCCTATTTTAAAAAATTAACCCTTTCACTTTTTTCCCCACCCTATATAAAAGTATATGTTTCTATATATTACGGAAAAAACCCGGGTTTTTCTAACTTATTCTACCAAACTGCCTACCCCCCCACACCACACACACACTCTGCAGTTCTCAACATCGCAGACAGAGGAAAAGCCACAACACCCAGAAAAAGGTATGTGCAATTTTCTATTCCTTAAGCTACATATACTTTTTAGTACATCTACACTCATAATGCCCTAAGAACCCATGAGTAAATAGCCAATGACATCTAAACAGGGGTACTCCTAAACTGAAGCAGGCAAAATAGCTGTAATTATAATATGTTAAATCATATTTCTTCAGCCACTTATACACCGATTAACAAATTATCCACCCACTTTCCTTCCTCTAAAGATGAAGCTAAACTATGTCTCTACATGGTGTGCATTGAGTTCCGTGTAAACTGTAATCTTTTCTACTTTGGACAAACTGGACACTCTATAGAAAAAAGAATTCAAGAGCATCAATCAGCCATTCAACACAACAAACCCAAGAAATCTGGATTAGCTCAGCACAGAATAGAAACAAGCCACAACATCCTTTGGTTCAAGACTCACCTCTTACACAGATGTCGCTATAAATTTGAACGTTTATTTAAAGAAAGTGTAGAGGCCTTACTTCAACGTCCTAACTTGAATCGTAATGTTTGTATACCTGTATCAAAAATTTGGGAAAGTTTAATCAAAATAACACATTAATTATGATTATTTTATTTTATTTTTATTTTTTCCCTATATTAGTCTAATGTTATTTTAAATTATTACATGAATTTCTGAATTAATATCTTTCATTTAATCATGACTCTGATAAAAAATGTTTACTCTTTTAATACTTAGCGATATGACATCACGCGGCTCGTTCTATTTGGGAATGAACGATTGTTCGTATTCCACCTTGTTTTTTAAAACTATTCCTATGCAGCCACTGAAGATGGTCTGTAAATATTCAGACTGAAATATTTGGTAAATTAAATAATATTCTTGTGTAAATGTGTATATATTTTATAATCCTAATGTCACAAGTATCTTTAAAGATGCAATAGAAATGTTAATCAAATTATTTAAATATGTGTATTACATGCATTGTATGCAATGGAGCATGGAGGAAAATAAAGTTACTTCCTGGTAGGGTTACTACTGGGAAGAAAAGAAGAAAACACAACACACACATTAAAATCTGTGATAGAAGTTGGAAGAATAATTCTAAACATCCAAAAATCAGAATTAAACAATTTATGAACCCTTTTTAGAAATCCGTCACACAAATTTTTGAAAGCCCAAAGTTTTACAGATATTGCATCAATTATTATATTTTTGTTTTGCTAATAACAGTAGTAACATAAAAGTCAAAACAAGTTACATTTAGAACAGATAAGGTTTCAAGAGTTTAAATTGCTTTATATCTTTATTTAATATATTAGTTTACATGAGTATTAGTTTATATATATACACAGGTATTCCCTTGATTAACGCAGCTAATTAACTTCGATGTTACCACGTATATCAAAATCGCGTTAATCAAATATAATAATCAATGGTAAAAACTACAATTCGTCCATGATCGATTACTGTATTAATAGTTTGTTTTATATGGTACTCTTTTAGGAAAGATAAAAAATGAATGCAAAGTAAATGTTTAATAAATACTTGTACCTACATTAGTTACTGCAATTTTTTTTTATTATTAAAAGAAGTTATCAAACAGGATTTTGAAAACAACCTAAGTCATTAGTGCATTCTGGCAAAATAATTTTCCAAACAGCTTTCATGCAGCTAGAAGACACTTGCTCCCACGAGTTATGAATGTTTTCAATTGCGTGCTTAATGTTAAATTTTTTCCATAATTCTTGGAGCATAATCGCATTTTCTACCGTTGTTGTTTCTACTGCCTTTGAAAATGTCTTTTTAAGAAAATAGGCTTTGAAAGTTGCAATGATGCTCATTTCCAAACTTTCACATTCTCACACAGATCATTAAGAGAATTTGGATGACCAAGTGCGTTATCAAAAAGCAAAAGAGCTTTGAAAGCCAAGTTATTTCTCTTGCAATAAGCTTCAATTGGCAGGCAAAAATAAGACTTAAACCAATCTTCGAATAGACTTTGGGTAACCCAAGCCTTCTGATTCGCCTGCAAAATTACAAGTAAAGAGTTCTTGTTACATCCTTTTAAAACCTTCGGGTTCTGAGTTCAATAGACAAGCAGCGGCTTCAATTTAAAATCTCCATTAGCATTCCCTCCAAGCATAACAGTTAAACGATCTTTTGATACCTTATAGCCAGGCTGCTTCTGTTTTTGATATAAAAGTTCTAGATGCCATTTTTTTCCAATAGAAGCCAGTTTCAACTACATTGAAAATTTGGCAGTAATCGCAGGAAATGTAGATGCAGCATCTTCATCAGCATTTGCAGCTTCACCTGTTATTTTCACATTCTTTAGTCCAGCCCTAGATTTAAAATTTTCAAGCCAGCCTTTGTTAGCTGCAAATTTTAAATTTGTCTTCTTTATATTTAGTCTTTTTAAGTCATCAAAACAGACTTTGCCTGTGATATTATAGACAATTGGAAATCTCTTTTGATTACAGTCGTCCAGCCAAATAATCAACAGATCTTCCATTTCAACCATTATAGCACTCCAGTTAAGTGTGCATTGCATACCTGCAGATGTAACTTTACCTTGCTCACAATACTCATCAGCTTTGGATAAAATAGTCCATATTGTAGACTGGTTAAAACCAAATTCACTTCCAATCTTATTTTTACTTTCACCACATTTAAATCTTTTAATTATATCAAGTTTTGTATCTAATTACTTTCCTCTTCTTTTTTTCACTTGAAATTTATGAAGAACATAATTTGTAAATACATATACAGCAGAACAACTGGAGCTTGTAATACACCCACTCTTAATGCTGGCACTCAAGCTCAGGGAGCATGGCTGCATGGAAGGAATGACGTCATCACGAGGCTTGCATGTTTTCGCGTGGTAAATTTAAAGGCGCATTAATCAAAACTCTTGCTGTGTATATCAAGAGATTGTCGCAATTAATTTCACTGTATTAAGCAAGGGATACCTGTTAGTTGATATACCATATTTGCCGGCGTATAAGACGCACCCTCTTTTTTGTACACATTTTTTAGGAAAAAAACTTTATCACTGAATATTATAATGAATTTACAGTATTTCGAATATAAAATTTGAAGTTCACTAATCTTGAACACCATGATGTTGTTCCAGTAAAGTCGGCGATCCCTCTGTTAGTGGCTATCGCTTTCGCTCGATGAATAATAATAATCATAAAATCCAAGTATTCAGTTCTACCTCAAGTTCTGTCCATTTTGCAGTTCCACTTAATAGGTTATGTTTACTGTGAGTTGTTGCTTTTTTTAGATTTTCCTGATTCTGCCAAGTCCTTATAATTTTCTCAGTTGAGGGCAGCCCAAAATGGCTCTCTGCAGCCCTGTTTCCAGGTTCTTTAGCATACGCAATCACACGTAGCTTGTATGTAATATTGTAGCAATGCAGACGTTTTTCAGCCATAATTTGCCAAGAAATTTAGATAAAATTTAGGCAGAAATTTACACCGTTCACAACAACCATGACAACAATTGGAAAGTTTAAACAAACAGGAACACAGCTATGATCGTCGATGACAGCACATGTGCATTTTCACTGAACTCTACGTAACTGGAATGCTCTCACACACCGCAAGGAAGCAAGAAAGAAATCGCGTAACTCGGAACAGAGAAAATTTCCAGAAATGAAAGTAATAAAAAACCGAGTATTGGCGTATAAGCCACACCTTGTTTTTCAGACCTATTTTCAAAGAAAAAAAGTGCATCTTATATGCCGGCAAATACGGTATATAATTTTCAACACACCATTGAAGGATGTGCTGAAAAGGTGTGATAATCACCATGAAGGAATTGAGGTAGAACTATGTAACTTACACATTATTCTACATATTCCTCACAAAGTATTATATACTTGTTATAACGCTGCTGCTGCATCACTTGCAATCCTCTCAGAAAAAAGTCTTTCCCTTGCTACACACAAAGCAGTTCTCAGTTGCATATATGATTTCATCATCTGTGGTAAATTTTGTTCCTTTCAAGTGTTTCTTTAAATTTAGAAATAGGAAATAGTCAGGTAGGACCAGGTTTGGCAAATAGGGTGGGTCAGGCAGACATTGAAAGCCCAAGCTGTGCACTGTCTGTTTGGTTTCATGAGCAGTGTGAGCATATACATTGTTCTGCAAAAGCAACACGCCTCTGCTCAGTTTCTCACAGCGTTTCAGAAAAGCTGAATAAACCGCTGTCGTTACAGTTTCACATTTTTTGAGGTACTTGGTAAGGATTACACCATCCATATCCCAAAAGACAATGGCAAGAATCTTCCCTGCTGATTTTTGTATTCAAAACTTCTTTGACTGTGGAGAAACTTTGTGCCTCCACTTAACTCACTGTTTGGTCTCTGGGTCATAGTGATGAAGCCATGTTTCATCAAGAGTCACAATATGAGCCAAAAAATTGGAAACATGATTTTTTAAAATGACCCAAAATCCCTTAGGATGACAGCACACATTCTCTTTTTTGGTTGACATTCAAACATTTGGGGGAACCACTTCGCTAAGAGCTTCTGCATGTCGATATTGGTGTATAATGGCCTGAACCTGTTCCCCAGTCTTCACAATGTTTTTGCCTGGTATTCGTCTATCATCAAGGACCATGGCATGTACTGCATTGATGTTTTCAGGTGTGACCACTGTGGAGGGTCTTCCTGACCTGGGGGCATCTGTTGTCTCAGAATACCAAGTTTTAAACTTGGCCATCCATCTGGCAACTGTTGGATATGCTGGGGCACAGTACCCTAAAGACTGACACAAAGTTTGGTGAATCTCAGTTGCAGACTTTTCTTGCAGCATGAAAAATATGATATCGGCCTGCAACTCTATGTCTTCGAATTTCTTCAAAACCTCTGATATGTCTTCTCATATATATCCTAAAAGAAAAAGAACAAATTATTACAATTTGACGAAACATGGGAGTTAAAGGGGTTTCAAGATATGTTATATCAATTGCTTTAATATCATTTTTGTTCTAGGTGCAGTTCCCCCCCCCCCCTGTATATATTTAAATTAGTTTGTGTTGGTCTCCTGTGATGAGTTGTGACTCCATGCAGATACCCATATAATAATAATATTTGATCCCACCAAATTCGGCATTCCTTCCTTCCTCCATTCCAAAGGTAGTCTCTAAAAATTAGCTTAACCCAATTTTTTTTTTTAATGGCAATTAATGCAACATTAAAATTACAAAGAAAGCAACAATCATAGTTTATTCTTTTTTTTTTTATATATATACATCAATAACTTCAGTTTTATGTGGTAATCAATTAAAATACTCATGTTAAAGAAAACTAAAAAAATGCAAATACATACATCTTGTGGAATCCTTTCCAAAATTTTCAAAGTAAATATTTTAGTCAAATGAAAATCATAAATCCAAGAATATTCAGCAAGATAAAATAGTGTTTCCTGCATGTATTTCTGAATTTTTTCATCTGATGTAGAATGCTGTATGAAATTTAAACAATCCTTCTGAGCTGCCATTTGTTATATCACAGTGAAACTAAAAATTAATAAAGAGAAAAAAAAATTAGAGAATTCAGAAGCCATTTAAAAATATACTATACATAAATTACATCTAGGATGGTAATCACAAAAGTATAGTCTACTATTTATACTATATACATCATTATGTAATTATTTCTGTACCATGCCTGAAATGGAAGAAAAAATAAATGGGATAGGTTGTTTTCAAAAGGAATAAACAGGAATAATGTTGCCAAATGCATAGCATGAAGGCTGGAGAATATGTTCCCCAGTCTTCACGCCATGGGTTTGAACCTCTGGAGCAAGGATGTTTGTAAATGTCAATAAAGTGGTAGAGAATTTATCTGGTGTGAGATTACCACTGCACTGCTTAAGATCCCAAGTAACCTGAAAAAGTTCTATGTTTGGTCTCTAGAGCAGGATTTCTTTAATTACCTAACCATTAACTCACAACAATACTTATGTACTATAGGTTTCCAACCTTTCATGAGTGGGAATGTCATTAAAAATTTTTTTTATTCTACTATACATTTCCACGAACAATAAATATCTTAAGGTAGCAGGATGGTTTAAGATTTCCCTAATAAGGTTTAAAATAGGATGGGTTTTCTGCTCACTTCAAGTGCTTCCAAATGTAGTATTGTCCTGTATTCTTGCCCTTAAAATTAGCATGAAATAGGAACAACTGGATTCATCACTTTCTATGGCCTTTTCCAGTCCTTTCGTGTCTGACACTAATATTCCTCTGCATACTATAGCCGTTGGTGTTTGCTTTTGTTCAAAAGGCATGGTAATCTTCATGGTTGTCTGCTGTTGCAAAACTTTCGGATACATTCTCTCACAAGCTCTAGTTGTACTTGCAGCAATTTCACCAATTGTAACTCTTCTCTTAGATTCAATGCTATCACTCCTCTGTCTGTCCGTCTGTGTACAAGCTGGACATTAACTTGATTAAAATTAAAAGTGTTAAGAGTCTTAGATCTAGTTATATCATCAGACGATGTGACTGTGAATTAAGTGTCTAATCTTCCCTGTTTGGAGAAAGTGACCATGAAGTGATCACATGAGTTGCAGCCAGTCACATGAGAACTTCTATAAAAGGGATATATATGTGGTGGAACTCCAATGCTGGTAATTATGGAAAGCTTAGGAGACAACTGGGAGCTGTAGTGTAGAAAGATGTGTGGAATTAGAAAGATATAGATGCTGCATAGACATTGATTAAGAGCCATTTAACAGCAGCAATGCCTGAGTGTATTCTAAAGGTGAAAAGGCTAAACAAGATCAGAGTAAAATAGATGAATAAAGAGTTTAAACATGAAATCTGGAAGAAAGAGAAGGCACTGTGGAGGCAGCACAAGATGAATGTTGGTAATGATCACATACACGAAGAATACAAGGAGTAGGTCAGGAAGGTGACTTGGTAAGGGCAGCAAAAGTGGAATATAAAAAGAAATTAACCAATCAAATTAAGAAAAACCCTAGTGAAGTTTTTCGACATGTGTGGCAAGTAAAAGGAAAAATTACTATAGGAGGACGATGCTAGTTGATGACTCTAGCAGACTGGTAACCAATGCAGAGGATATAGTTGAACTATTCAATAATTAGTTTATCAGCGTATTCATCCTTGTGAAGACAACATCAGGAGAAGACGGAGCATAGAACGTACGCCAGAGAAGGGACTGATGGTGAATGAACAAGAAGTATATGAAGAATTAAGTAAACGATGTAAATAAGGCGGTAGGATTATAAGACGATATAAGACAGTATTTCATGTGTCTTGAGGGAATGTGCTTCTGAATTAACAGCACCTTTGGCACAACTATTTAATGAGTCATGTGACAGGGCAGGGTGGGAAAAATTATTCCACTTCACAAAGAGAGGGATATGACTGAGGCTGCAAATTATAAGTCGATCTATGTGTCTAGGATTGTTGTTAAGGTATTAAAGAAGTTGGTGAGGACTAGGATTCAGAAGTGGGTTAATAACAGCATATTATTGATGATGGTCAGCATGGGTGTTTGTTAGGGAGAAGTCATGTTTCAGCAATATGCTTACATATTACAAGGTGACAAACTTACTTGATAAAGCGAGATGCATATACAACATTGTACTTGGATTTTTCAAATGTCTTGGATAGACTGCCACATGACAAGCTGGTAGCTAAACTGAAACAGATGGGATTAGATAAGAGACCAGCAAGTTAGCTAGCTGATTAACTGTCAGACAGGTATCAGCAGGTTGTATATGTAGGGGTAGTATCCCAAAATAGGAAGGTCACTAGTGGAGTGCCACAGGAATCTGTTTGGGGACCATTATTGTTTAACTTGTATGTTAATGACATTGGTACTTGCTTAGCTGGAGATGTGCAGCTGTTCGATGATGCAAAATTGGAACGGGCTATGAAAAGTAGAGCAGATGTTGTGGCCTTACAGTAAGATCTGAATAAATATGTGAGTGGGAAAAGGATTGGAGCTATCAGTTTAATGTTGCAAAGTGCAAGGTCTTGAAATTTGGTAGGCAAGATTGGGTGGGATTCAGAGTATAAATTATTGGAGAAATTTTGAAGAAGGTGGAGGAAATGAGAGATCTGGGAGTGATGGTGGACAGAGACTTGAAGTTACATTACTAAAATGGTAAGAACATCACAATGGATTATAGCAATAATGAGAAGGATATTGACATGCAGAGGCAAAGTGGTTATGGTTCTACTGTATAAGGCTTGATCAGGCTACATGTGGACTACTGTGACAGATTTAGTTGCCTGGTTTTCAGGGGGATGAGGATGCACTGGAGAGATCAAGAGAAGGTTTATGGAATGTCAGATATGAGGAGAGAATGAGGGAATGCGACTTACAAAGCAGTGTGAATATAAAAGAAGAAACGACAGTAACGGCTTGTTACCGGATTCATGTGGAGAAGATATTTCAGTGTGAGCAGGGGTGTATGAAGTAGGTTCTTTGCATGGAGTGTGATTGGTGAGTGGAATGCAATGCCTGAAACTGTAAATGGGTTCAAGGCACAGTTCAATGATCTTTTGGCATGAGAAAGTATAGCCCTCCCATGATGAGTCCTTTGAGGAAATCAGATAATAATAATGCAAAAACCTTATGGCATGGGTCACTATCCAGACCACTTTCGACCTTTATTGAGGTCTCATCAGGATACTCTGGAAGGTACCAAGGTTAAATTGATGCAAAGTCATATATTTTCAATATACAAGTAGTAAAATGATGTATTACTTTCAATAAATCCAGGTGAACACCTCACAGGTCCTTTGCATAGATATCTAATGGTAAATTACCACATCTTTCTTTCTTAATAACCTCAAGACTCATTTGCAGAAATTTATTCCATTTCTTTACAGAACAGAAACAGAAAAACTCAACAGAAAAAACCCACAGTTTTATGAGTCTTTCTTATATTACAAAGAATAGGTGGTCAGTACAAGAACCATTGAAAACAATTATACCCTGAAAGATTCCTTTCAAGAAAAACTTAATTCTAATACAGTAGAATCCAGCTATTGCGATCACGGATAATATCATCAATCGGCTATTGTTATCAAAATCAGTTGGTCCCGAAATACGTCATTTAAAATGAATTAAAAATAATCCGTATTATAATGAAAGTTCCAGTTATTGTTATCAAAAATCCTCAAATGTTTAGCCTTTTACGTGTCAGAATTCTAAGAAATAAGTATCATCAGGAGAAAATTTGATAAAGAACATTTGTTGAAATATGACTTTTTTTTTGTTAATCTTCCTTTAATCTTATTCTTCTGTAAATCTTAAATCTTCCAGGCAAATGCAAGGGGGGGGGTAATAAATACAGTCTAATTGTGATTTTTCAAGTTTATTTTCATGCTCTTTTTCAGCAAGTGAATTTGGCTTTAAGTGCTCATTAAAATAGCCCTTAGTATTATGGCAGAAGCAAGTAAAAAAACAAAGATTTAGCTTTTCAAGAAAAGCAAAGAATTTTGGAGTGCTATGATAAGTTGCCCAAAATGAGTCAGAGTAGTGTGGCTGTACATTTAAAAATTTCACATCCACTCTTGTGTAAGATCTTAAAAAAAGATCAAACATGGAAACTTCAGCTCTTACTAATGAGAACATGAATTGGAAGTGAGCCCAATCTGGTAAGGATGCTCAAATTGAATCAGCATTAAAAATTTGGTTTAGTAATGTTCGTGAAAAGAATGCTTTGATTAATGAGCCTTTGATAAACCAAAAAAAGCAAAAGAACTTGTAAAAAATGGGCAAAGAAAATTTCAATGCACCGATGGATGGTTTTATTTTTTATTTATTCTTATGGGGTTCCCCCTGTTCCTTAACCGCCCCTTAGGAATGGTTGAGCCTTCCTAATGAGGGTTAAGTACTATATCCTATGACTGTAACCTGTTCACGGGTCCTGTTTGCCTGCTTGCGGGATGAAAAAAAAACTCTAGATAAACTGGGGGAGGGGGAACCCTGCTGTCCACACCCAAAACCAGCTAACTTGGCTATGGCTGAGAAAGATTCAAATTTGCTTGAGGATATTTACAATGCAGACGAAACAGGACTATTTTCGTGCAATGCCTAAGCATTCGTTTAAAAATGAAAGTACTAAAGGATTTAAATCTTCAAAAGAGCAAGTGAAAGTTCTTTGTTGCGCTGATATGAAAGGTGAGAAACAAGAGCTCCTAGTGATTGGAAAAAGTAAAAATCCTCAGTGTTTTAAAGGTGTCAAAAGTTTGCCTGTTGACTACTGTTCTAGTGCAAATGCTTGGATGACTAACGACATTTTCAACAATTGATTAGTTAAGTGGGATCTTAAATTAAAGCGAAAAATTGTCTTGTTAGTAGACAACTGCACTGCACACACACAAAAATAAATTTATCGTTAAAGAACATCCAAGTAATTTTCTTGCCTTTGAACACTACATCATTAATTCAGCCATGTGACAAGGCATCATACAAGCTTTTAAAGCTTATTATCGGAGGGAAGTTCGTGCGAGAATTATAGCTGAACTCGATTATATAAAAGACCAATCTGATGCAAGTGCAATTACAAAAAAAGATTTCCCTTCTTGATGCATTGCATTTGGTAGCAATGTCATGGAAACAAGTCTCAGAGAAGACCATTGAAAACTGCTTCCAAAAAAGTGGAAGGTAGATTTTTTAAGACAAACTCTGAAACTCCTTCTTCCAAGGAATTTGAATATCTTGCAAATTAAATTTTTGATGAAACCCCAGACGGTGTGTCAAAATAAGAATTTGAAAACTGGTTGGATATTGATAACAACATTGAAGTCGTGGCTACAGTGACAGTGTCAGAAATATGTCAAGCTGTTTCCGATGAAAACCTTAAACTAATAGAAGTGAACCTAATACAAGTATAGAAAACAAATTTTAGAACAGCCAATGCCCAGATGCAAAAAACTATGAATACTTCGTCGCGGTGTGCAATATACAGCGACAAACTTCGAAAGACATTATGAATATGAGCAATTTATTCATTAACTACTATATTCAAAGACACAACAGACAACACTAGATAAGTTTTTAAAATGAATTTTATGTTGTTGGTAATTAAAAAGTTGTTTATAGCAATCAAATTAAATAATGTTCATAAGAATAAATTGAAATCCATGATGCAATTTTTTATATCCTTTGCTTAATGTTATCAGCCAGTTATTGTAATTGAAAAGTGACTGTCCCAAAGTGATCACAAATAAATGGCATCTACTGTATATGGTTTACCAGACTTTGTAGATACTATTAATGTTGGTTACTTCTTTCCTTCTATTGCACTTTCCAAAGTATTTGATTTCATTGATCAGAAAGATGTAGATCGTATGCGTTGCTCAGACTGGATCAAATTGCAAGTAAGAGATATCTTCTGGTGGAAAGACTTTGTAGCTTATTTTCATTTTTAACAGCTAAGAGGCTACTGGACAGAAACAAAATAGGCATTTGTTTAAATATAGTCGCACACACTGCAGAGCAGACTGTCAGTTGTAGTGTATACACTTGATTCAGTTGTTCACTTGGAGGGAGCTGTGCATGGCCATCCAAATCAAGTCACGATGCACTGGATATCTATTACTGATGTTGAGTTATATGAAGGCAGTTTAATGCTTGTTTATTATGTTCAGAAAAGCTTGGTGAAAAAGATTAAACAAATACCAATAAATCTTCAGTGGTAACAAAATATATTGATACTTAACAAAAAATTATATTCTTCTTTTAATCCTTTACCAAACATAAATATCTTACACAACAGAGGAAGATGACTTCATATAAACTGGCTCAGTATCTCATAATGCATAAACAGTGAAAGAGTCCCAATTGGGTCCCCAGCTCAATTTTGACCTTTATCGATAGTGGGAACTAAATCCAGAAAGATACCAAGGTTAAATCAATGCAGACATAATACATTTTCTATATACAAGTAGTAAAATGAGTATATCATCAGATTATTAAATACTCCAGATCAGAGATAGTTGTAAAACTCTTTTCCACTGAATTACAAAGTATACTATGCTTGATCCTTTACCCAAGCATAAAAAAAAAACATTTGTATGTGAAATATCTTCACAACTAGTTTACTTGTACACTGTACAGAGAGGCTGTTGACTTTACATAATTTGCCTTAGTATTGCTTTTTTTATGCAAAAACATTATGGAAAAGGTCATTACCAAAACCGATCTAGAACTTTGTGAGGTCTTGTGTGGGAGCTAGACACAGGAAAATACCAAATGTTAAATCAATGCAGAAGCCATATATTTTCTAAATACAAGCAAAATGGTCGATCACATATTATTAAATACTCCAGACTAGTCATGAAGATACTTCACATGCAAACTTTGTTTGCTCATTCCTGAATAAAGTAGATGGCTGGTTTTAAAGTAATCAATATATGTACTTACAGATATGAGTTACTAGAAAAATCAGGAAGTTAAACAGATGGTGCAGCCATGTTAATATATATATATATATATATATATTATTATTATTATTATTATTTTGACACCTCCAGGGAGTCCAAAGACTCATCGAGGGAGAGTGTGCCGACAGCATCGAACGATTTGCCCCCTTCCAACTACTAACCGCGCTCAAACTTACTTAACTGAGCCATTAGTAGCAGAGGCTCTACCAATCCACCAACCTTCGCCGGCAGCGAAGGTTGGTGGATTGGTAACCATGTTAATATATATGCTGCTTCGCCGGCATATATATTAACATGGTTATATAAAAATGCTATATAAAATCAGAGAAGAAAAGACATCATTTATATCCAAGGATATGCATACAGATCCAAATTCCAATTTGCATTCATGAATATGTATTTGGATCTAATGTAACAGATCATTTAAACCAAATGGGAGAAGAAAGATAAACAAAAATGAAAGGCAAAAGACAAGGTACCAAAACATTGAAAAATATAGTTGGAAACTGCTGTTTAAAATTCTATTAAAAATTAAAAAATGCTATTTAAAAAATACAGAATACTACTAGTGGTGGGAGGTAGACGGCGTTGATGTATTTGCGATTCGTTGTAGTTAGTGGATGTGTGTGGTGGAGACAGAGTTGTAGAGTAAATGCCCTCCCTCGATGATTCTTTGGACTCCCTGGAGGCCCCACATAGTAATAATAGTCAAAACTATCTTGAACGATAACAAGAAACAAAACAATTTCGAAGAAACCTGATGGAAAAACTAGTAGCAAAACTAAATATGTTGAATTATATAAAATCAAGTGGATAATTTTACATCTCCGAAATGAAGCCGTTAGCTCATTATTTTGGTAAATAGTTTTACTAAATATGTTGAATTCTTATATATTCTGCAACACAATTAAGATTTTATCTTCAACTTCTATTGGCAAACACTGCATGTTTGTCAAAAGAACTAGCGAAACCCATGCATTTAGCTTTCAAGATGAGATATAAGCATAAAATAAATTTAAATAAAATCTATTATACAACAAACCAAAACGATAAATTTTCTAGTTATAAACGTAATTTCAATGAAGTTATCCATACAGTAACTATGACTTTGGCTTCTCCTCGTAACCAACTTCACAAGATTCTGACAATTTTTGTTAACATACCTTAGTTTCCGCTAATCCCAAATAAAAGCACACTTGACAGAGTAGTAGTTAACCCTCTATGGGTAAAATAAGTAAACATCGGTGAAATTTCAGTAAATGAAAATGGGATTTACTTTCATGAACCTCAGGACTTTACATAAATATAATTTTCTATGTAACACAACATAAACATATTTTGCACCAAAACATCCACAATAAACAGTATATAAAATCACAGAATCAGTTTTGAATTTAATTGACTTAAAAATAATTACAAAATAAGTGAACCAATCTAAAATAACTTATAAATTAAATTAGGTATGTTTCTGGGAAAATTCCCATGCTACTCCTCTTAAACACTATTATTATTATTATTATTATTATTATTATTATTATTATTATTATTATTATTATTATTATTATTATAGCTATTATAGCCTGTTTTTGTTTAGGAGTGTCCCTTATTTTAAATACATTGGCTATTTTTACTAAAAAAATTTTTTTTAATATATATTTTAGGGCATTATGGGTGAGTGTTGAAGTCAATTATAGCAGAATAAAAGAGGAGGGAAATTTTGTACATACCTTGTTTTGATACTAGGATGCCTTCAAATTCCATGTTCCTGCTGAAGATTGTTTATAACAAGGGGGAAGGGAGCTTGGGGGGTGTTTTGACGCGGGAAGAATAAATTGGAAACCCGGATTTATTTTAATATATATATATATATATATATATATATATATATATATATATATATACATATATATATATGTATATATATATACATATATATATATATGTATATATATATACATATATATGTATATATATATATATATATACATATTAGGATAACCAAGCAATTTTATATGCTTGGTTATTTTAGCTCCTAATCCCAAGTGTGCAAACAATTAAGTTTGCGCCTGAAACAAAGTTCAAGTCTAAAGATGGTACAACACCAGGGCAGCTCATTGTAAAGGTGGTTAAAGCTTTGATCACTATTCTTAGTATTTTCCCATAATGTAAAGCACATCTCACTAGAAGATGTATACTGCAATGCATTATGGGTGGGGTATATTTATTCCCATATATATACATATATATATATGTATAAGGCGAGCGCCCTTTCCAGTCATGTCCTTTTCTCGGCAAACTCTAACCTTGAAGAACAGCCACATCAAGTTGATTGGGAACGCACTACTAATTTATATATTTGCAAGGATGAATTCGAAAGAAGAATCATCGAATCAAAAGAAATAGTTCTGGACCCTTCACATTTAAACAATAATCTTAGCTACAATTTACCCGATTCCCATAGCGCAGTAATCCAGTACTGGCGCTCAAAAATTAGCTGTCGCACACATTCTACTCATGCCAACGGTAGCACGCGGTCACCTATTCAAATATGACTGTTATTATTCTGCTTTTTATTAAGCTGTAAAGTTCATTTTTTACCGTGTTATTTTATGTCTTATGTTTTTATTTCTCACCTGAAGAAGTCGGATCACCGATGAAACTAGTTGTGATGTATTAAAGGTTTTTGTTATACTTTCTCGGGTTCTAGTCAGTTAAATTTATTTATATATATATATATATATATATATATATATATATATATATATATATATATATATATATATATATATATATATATATATATATATATATATATATATATATATGCATATATATATATGTGTTTAAGGGCGCTTTTTTGGGGGGTAGGGGGAATTAAAGATACCAAGAAATTATATACTAGTTTTCATCCTTTATCCAATTGTAATCAAATAAAGTTTGTGCCTAAAGTATTTTCAGGACTGGGGCTATGCGTGGTAAAGGTAGTATGACTTCGCATCACTTGCCTTAGTAACCCATAATGCAAAGCACATCTCCTTGCGAACATGTATAACGCTATGCATTTTGGAAAGGTCACTACCCAGACCAGTTTCCCTGTTTAAGTGCAGGATTAACTCTCCAAAAATTCGTGCGATCACTTAACCCAACAATTAGCGACCTCAGTGATCATTTAACTCAGCGATGGCCTGCTCAGTTGCAGGCTCCTCTACAACCAAGCAGAACCACTCATATTTCAGAAAAAGCATCAGCCAAGGAAACCCTATTACAGGCCACCCCAAAGGATCCAAATCCCTGGATGTTCCTTAAGGCAAAAAACCTTAAAGGAGCAAAAATTCTGCGCCCCCAGAATCAAAACGCAAACCGGTCTCGACCTTCTTTGAGGTCTCATCAGTGGGAGCCAGACCCAGAGGTGATACTAAGGGTAAAGTAATGCAAAAGTCATATTTTCATATACAAATTGCCAAAAGGTGTCAGAGCTTATTATTAAAATACCCTGGATTAGAAATAGTTATTTGTTGAAAGTTTTTTTCACTTGGTTATACCATAAATTAAAGAGACCAAGAAATTATATACTTGGTTTAATCCTTTATCCAAGTGTAAGCAAACAAGGTTTGCATCTATGATCAAAACTGTTTAACAGCCTTTATTAACTATGCAAAATAAATATACTAATTTTTTTAAGGAAAATGATGCCATAACGGCTAAGACAATTTTCACAAACGTTTCTTAGGGAGCCTGTGTAGCTCAGTGGATGTGGCGTTTGTACACCACCGCGCTTGGCCGCACGAAGGAAGACTTGGTTTAGAGTCTAGTCGGCGACTAGAGGAAATTTTTCTAAGCCTTTTTTCGACCTGTTCCCGAGTTAGTCAATCTCTGGCACGGGCAAGCAGGTTTTTTCTCCCGGAAACTCGGGTTTTTCGTCCTGTAAACTCAAGAAAATCGACCGTAGAACCCACATTATTTCAGACATTAAATATATTGTGTTAGGGCTAAGGACCACGAGATGGCGGCACATTTGAGCCGTCTCTCTTCACTGCGTAACGCTTAATTAGTAATAGCCTTGGGCCATCTGTCTCTGATTCGGTACCAGTGGAGATTGAACTGCCCACTCAGTCTCCAAAAGTTAGATAGGGCTAAATGACCTCGCCTACTCCCGTATACAGGAATAAAAAGGCGTTAGCTGATTTTTTTTGTTTCTTTTGGCTGTATCAAACAACATGCAGTTGAAAAAAAAATCAAACTCAAATGAAAAACAAGTACAAAGAGACCAATAATTACTAAAGTGATAAGATTAACAAAGTTGCGCACTAAAAATATCGTGATACACTTCACGTTTATAACACATATTGAACGCCTGTTAGGAACCGGTCACCGATACGTTCGCAAACACAGAACAATGTTATTATCAATATTTAGGATTCGAGGAATCATAAATGTAAAGAGATTAGTCGAAGTCAGAAGAGAAAAACGACGCAGGAGATCCGAGGTTGAAAAAAAAAATGAGATATATGATTAAACGAGAGAAATATGGAAAGGAGATAATATTTATGGTGCTTCTATGGTATGATAAAAGCCTTTGTAGCAAAATGGAGTTTGAATTAACAAAAAAATACTAAACTCAGTTCTAGTTAACAACTAGAGGAACTTTTTCTAAGCCTTTCTTAGACAGGTTCCCGAATTAGTCGATCTCTGGAAAGGGCAAGCAGGTTATTTTTCCCAGGAAGTCGGGTTTTTGTGTCCTTTTAACTAAAAAATTGACTATACAAACCGCATTATTTTAGACAATAACATATTGTATTTGCCTGTGTAGCTCTGTGGAAATAGCGTTTGCATTCTCTGTTCTAGGCCGCCCAAAGATAGACTTCAGTTCAACTATAGTCACCGACTGGAGGAACTTTTACAAATCCTTATTTCGACCAGTTCCAGAGTTAGTCGATCGCTGGAAAAGGGTGAGGGGGTTTCTTCACCCATAAACTCAATAGAATCATCCGTAGCGTTCTACTAACAGTCTTAGTAACCAACACTGACATATCCAATTAGTGTTAGAATATGTCAATGTTGGTTAGCGATAGTCATGGGCCAGCTATCTCTGATTTGCTACCAGTGAAGACTGAACTGCCCACTCAGTCACCAAAAGCTATAGAGTTAAAAAAGGCATGGCCTACTCCATATAAGGGAATAAAAGGCTTTAGCTGATTATTATTATTATTTATTGTATTAGGATTATGGACCACAAGTTGGTGGCACTTATTTGCCGTTTCCTCACTTGATGACGCTTAAAATTAGTGATAATCGTGAGTCAGAAATTTTTGATTGGCTACCGGTGGAGACTAAACAGCCCATTCAGTCTCCAGAAGTCAGATAGGGCTAAAAGGTCCTTGTTTACTCTCTATAAAGGAATAAAAGTCACTAGCGAATTTATTTTTTCCTCCGATTTTCTAATAGAAGTACTTCCCAAAATCGCAATAAAGTATTATTTTCCTGCTGCGAAAATTAATAATATTAGTGATGCTAACCTAGGCGAACTAAGAAGGAAGACAATGAGAGCTAATGAATCAATATTCCGGTTGTGCAGATTAATAATATTAGTGATGCTATCAGAATGCAAAAAAGACAGCATATAAAAATGGCAGTTTTGGCTTGAGCCAATGACTGAGAGAGGAAGGATGAGAAAGAGATATTGGAAGAAGAAAAAAAGAAGAACGAGAGAGTGAAGTTCGTCAATCTCTTGACATACTATAACCTAGGCGAACTAAGAAGGAAGACGATGACAGTTAATGAATCAATACGCCAGTTGTGCAGAAAGAATGACATATAGTTTGTGGGCCTATGATCTGAGTCTAATGGATAGAAGGATTTGTGTAATGCCGATGGTCTGAACTTGAATGGATTCGAGTAGATGTCTGGAGAGCTTTATTCATTAACAGCGTGGACTCTCAAAACCAGGAAAACTACAGAAATCAGAGGAGACACGGACGTGTGAAGGGATAAAGGATGGAATCCATGAGGCAAAGGTGTGTGTGTGCGTGTGCGTGTGCGCGCGCGTGCCTGCGTGTGCGTGCGTGGTTGTTCGCGCCTGTGTGTGTCTGAATAAAAATGCAGAGTCTAGTCTATCATGAAACAAGGGAGAGAGGATAGAGTCCATGGAATCAATTAAGGATGTGGAGGCGGTTGTGGACATAAACCAATAGCTATTACAGCGTCTATATAATAACGTAAGAGTAAGAGTCAGTTGGGCAGTTCATTTTGAAGCAGTGTCGTTGTCCTATTGAAGCGAATAGAACAAAATATAAAACTGGTTGCTGCTATAGTGCAGGAAGATGTGGCAAACAGGTATTATTATTATTATTATTATTATTATTATTATTATTATTATTATTATTATTATTATTATTATTATTATTCCTGACACCTCCAAGGAGTCCGAAGACTCATCGAGGGAGGACACCTACAACTGTCTCAACCACTACACCGAACCTCTACTATGAATCGTCTCCATCAGGTCGAGTAATTATTATGGGGACTTCAAAGACAAAAACTGGAAACACTATGATGGATAAATTAGATGGTAGGAAAAAAATTAAATTTATAGACTTACTGAGTGATAAGAACTTGAAGCAGCACATGATATAGGGTACTCGGCATATGATATGATGGATCTAGTTATAGGATCAGAAGCTGTATCTATAATTAGGTGACTACATTTCCTTCAACAGGGTGAGAGAGAGAGAGAGAGAGAAAGAGAGAGAGAGAGAGAGTGTGTGTATATGACAGAGCTAATTGAGAGGTAGCAAAAAGTGGAATTTCAGTTTAAGAAGGGACATATACGTAGAACTCTAAGGCAGGTGATTAGTCAAGCTTAGGTGGCAGCTTAAAGCAGTGACATGGCATAAAATCAGCAAAGGAAGGAGGTGATAGTGCATGATGGAATCAAGGGGTATCTGAAGTAAGCAATATCAGAAAATATACCCAAACAGGAGAATAAATCAGGTAGGAGATACGTGGATAAGTAGCATCATTAAGTATGACCTGCTAAACACGAAAATTTGGTGAAGGGTATACAATAGTGACGGAAAAAAGGTGACCAGCATGGTAAGGAAGGCAAAATGAGATTATGGAAGAAATTAGCTGAGCAGACCAAAAAATATTCCAAATAGTTCTGTCGTTATGTAGCAAGTAGAATGAAGAATAGCTATGGAAGGTTAACTTTAATGAGTACTGATGACAGAGAGCTAACAGAAGCAGACGAAATAGTTGAGCTAATTAGTGGCCATTGTAATAGGCCATGTCTAATATGAATGTAATGGGCCACTAGGGCCTAATACGGGAAAAGAGAAGGAATTATTGACCACTTTGCAAAATTATATCAACCAAGTATGCTTTCACAGAGGCGAGTCTGATAATAAACAGAGGTTAATGATTTAGAGGGTCTTAGAATATTGCAACATATGGAACTGGAACAAATGGGGATGAATATGAAACTGTTATAGGGGATACCTGAGTATATGACTAGTGGTGTGTCACAAAGCTTTGTGCTTAGACCACTGTTGTTTAATTTGGAAATAAAAGATACAGAAATAACCTAAAGGGTGATATTATGTTGCTGATGTCAACAGTTAATCAAGGTGATGTAGAGAGCTTGCAAGATAATTTCAGTAGTCTTATAGTACTCGCAGAACATAATGGATATCAGTTTTATGTGGAAACTGTAACGTTATACGATTTGGAATACCAAGTTTATATGTTGTGCTCTACTTTCAGATAACTGTAAGCAATTTAATTTATGAAACTAGAGTTTTGGGAGTGATAGCGGATCGAGAGAGAGTTAGAGTTCAGAGCGCATATTCGTAATGTTGTAGGATCGTTCACAGTAGTATTTGGTTATTGATGAATATATTAAAAACAGAGATAATGCACTTATCATTCATCTTTACAAAGCCTTGATACTACCATATCTTGATTACCGTCCTCATGTCTGGTCACCTGGGTTTCTTGGGGATGAGAAAGTGGTGAAAGGATCCAGACGTGAATGACCAAGTTGTTGAATAGTTTGTGAAATGCTCCATATGACTATAGATCGACGATATGAGGATTGTAAAAGTTGGTTGATAGCCGAAAAAGAGAGGATACGTTAGAAATATTTAAGTTACTTAAAGAATTATGAGAGGCGGTGCTATAAGAGTGCACGAAAGATTTCTTGGAACAAGAAACGTGAATTGCAAGATAGCAATTACAGGGGAGATCTGTTAAACCAAGAACTTCTTCTGTAGATTATAGAAAGATAGGTATGGATAACAGGAGCTACTATGTGATCAAAAGACTGGCAGAGGACCGGATACTGTGGCATACTATAATTGCTAACCTCTAAATTGGAGAATTACTTAAGAAAAATAAAGGATTTTAAAGATTTCATGTAGGACAAATGTTTCGTACATAGCTAATAGGGGAAGAACAAGATATTATCGCTGGAAGTTGGGTAAGAGTGTAGTTAGCAAAGGCGTGAGGACTAAATTTTTCACTTAGAGTGTAGGGAATGACTGAAACGGGTGGTCTGAATCAGTTGTGAGCTTTTTGTCTCTTAAAGGATTCAAAAAGATGTATAAAAGATATTGTGTCAATAGTTTGCATCTGCCATGATGACTCATCACACTCCATGGTGGTGCCAATGCCAAAAAAATATAATAAACATAATAAAAAATTGATGCCTTTTGCAATCGGTATAAGCAATTATTAATTATTCTTGTAAGTCACAGGATATGCATATAAATACTCCTTTCGGCATCTACAGATTTGATTTTGATAAAATTTGGTAATTTACATATGTCCAGATGTATCAATTTATCACGCTTTTGATTTGAATCAGAAAATTAGCTACCAGTGGAGATTGAACTGTCCACTCATTCTATAAAAAATTTAGATAGGACTATAACAGAATCTCCCACTCGATATATGGGAATGAAAAGGCATTAGCTAATTATATATATATATATATATATCCACTAATCTCCACTGGTAGCCATTCAGAGATAGTTTGACACTAACACAATATTTTTAATGTCTGAAATAGTATAGGTTATTATTATTAATTATTATTATTATTATTATTGTTACGGGAAACTCCAAGGAGTCGAAAGACTCATCGAGGGAGGCCCTAACATCAAGTCAAGAATAAATATTCGACATTGACAAAGTATCTATCATACCTTGCCTTGAACTCATTCACGGTCGTAGCACCCACAACAGACTCTGGACGCTTATTCCACTCATTCACCACTCTCCAAGTAAAAAACCTCGCTCTAACTCCCTTGTCAACCACGCTCTTGCCCAGCTTCCTTGCATGGCCCCTAGTCCTCCCACCAACAGTCATATTTTCAAAAATAACTTCTGGATCAATCTTATAGAAAACCTTCGGTAATTTGAATGTCTCAATCATATCACCCCTCCTTCGCCTATCGTCCAATCTCTGCAACCCACAAATCTTCAACCTATTCTCATAAGGTTCATTCCACAGACCTGCTATCATCTTAGTCACTCGTCTCTGCATCCTCTCCACTTCCTCCCCATCACGACGAAATCCTGGTGCCCATAACTGGGCACAGTAGTTCAGATGGGGTCTTATCAAGGCTCGATACAGAGGAACAACAACTTGTTTGTCTCTGCATGTTAAAGTCCTTTTCAGAAGCCAGTTGATTTGATGAGCTGATTTAGTCAGTTTTGCAATGTGCCCCCTAAACATCAATTCCCTATCCACCAACACTCCCAAATCCCTGGCCTCGTCAATCTCCTGAAGAACGGTTCCACCAATGCGATATTCTGCTGCTATTCTTTTCACCCCAAAGTGCATAACCTTACACTTTGCCTCATTAAATTGACATCCATTTTTCCTAGCTCAGTCTTCCAAACTATCCAAATCATCCTGTAAAATTTTGACATCCTGTGAACTCGCAATTGCTCTACCCAACTCTACCCAACATCATCAGCAAACAAGTGAACACTTCCTGTCAAAATCCTTTCCTATATCATTGATGAACAAATTGAAAAGCAGTGGTCCAAGAACAGAGCCTTGTGGCACGCCACTAGTCACAAGCTGTCTTTTAGACTCCACTCCTGCATAAACCACTCTCTGGTATCTCTCCTTCAACCACCCTCCTATCCATCTCACCAACCCTATATCTATCCACATCTGCTCCAGTTTACTGATTAGGGTTCCATGTGGTATCCTGTCAAAGGCCCTGGCACTGTCCAGTAGTATCGCTGTAAACACATTACCCCTCTCCAGTTCAGCCGTCACTGTGTTACAAAACGTGAGCAAGTTACTGAGGCATGATATACCCTTCACAAAACCATGTTGTCCCCCATACAATATCCCATTTTCATCTATCCAATCCTGTATTCTTTTCTTGAATAATTTCTCTAAGACCTTAACAATGATTCCAGATATGCTAATCGGTCGGTAATTTACAACAGCAGTCTTGGAACCACCTTTATGCAGTGGAACTATTTCCCCCACTTTCCACCTGCTCGGGACTAACCCAAACCAGAGACTCAAATTAAACAAAATGGTCAAGGGTACTGACAATTCTTTAGCTGCTTCTCGTACGACACGAGCTGGAATACCATCCAATCCCACGGATGTATTGACATTGAGGTTATGCAATAGATTACTTACTCCACTTCATTCACCACAATTCCCGTATAATCTACTGGTTTATTCCTTTCTGCAATGTCATCACCTGGAAGATATATAATTGCAAAATGCTCACTCAGTAACTCAACTATATCAACTGATTCAGTTGACTCCCTACCATCGGCATTCTTTAAAATCATTCTGCCATGTACATTTTTCCTTTCACTTGCTACATATCTAAAAAACTGTTTAGGATTCTCTTTAGCCTGCATGGCCAATGTTCTTTCATAATCCTTTTTTTTGGCTTTTCTTACCACACTCATTACCCTTCTGGCCTGCACTTTATACCGTTCATGAGCCTGCCGGTCAACTTTCTCCTTAAATTCCCTCCATAGTTGTTTCTTTTTTTTTTTGCAGCTCAAGTTTAATGGTGTTATTCATCCATTTAATCCCTACTTGATTTATTATTCGGACTCTAGGTATACAGTCAGCCATTGCTTCATGCAAACACTTCTTATCTACCTCCCATGCACTATCGACTATTAGTCCTTGCAGTTGTACATGCCATGGCACTGAACCAATCAAACTCCTAAGCTTGTCATACTTTCCAGCCCGATAATTCCACATGTACCCTGTCTTAATTGAAAATTCCACACCTTTCGCCATCTCCCTAGTCAAGACCCTATGATCACTCTCACCGATTGGTGGCAATGTGGTCATATTTGTTACAGCCAAATCTTCAGATGTAATTACTAGGTCTAGCACTCTCTGACCCCTAGTATTTTCCATTACATGTTGTCGCAGATAGTTATCCCTTAATAACCGCATAAAATCCAATTCCTTCCTCCCATATGTCCTCTCCTCACTGCAATCAATGCGACCATAGTTGAAATCTCCCATAATAATTACTCTCCTTCCACTCATTTCTTCTATTTGCTTGTGCATACTGTCACCACCATCTTTTCCATCAACTGGTCTATAGCAGCACCCAATTGTATATTTTGTTCTGCTAGTTTCAATCTCACACCAAATAGCCTCAAAAGTGCTCTTTCCTCTATCCTGCAGTTCCACTTCTATTCTCCTTGGCTGTAGCTCATCAGCTATCATCAATAACACTCCTCCCCATTTTATTCTCCCTGTCACTCCTAAACACACCATACCCTCACATTCATCCCACTAGCTGTGTCATCTTCTGTCAGCCATGTTTCACTAATGCCAATAACCTGTGGCCTGGAAGTGCTAACCAAGGCCAAAAATTCTTCCTTCTTGTTCTTAATACTTCTGGCATTAGTATACATGAATTGCAGAAGGTCCCATCCCTATTTTGATGCCTTATACTAACTATCCGATTCTGATTCGTGGTCTTTCCTACTTCTTTGGGCATATTACGTACATTACATACATTCACACACTCAACTGTCTCCCTAAAGTCTGCATATGTACTTACCCCCCCCCCCTTAATAACTCTAGTTTCCCTGTTTCTGCACATTCACTTCCACTACATTCGGCAACACCTTTTCAAGTCTCCGAACACCAAATCCATTCAAATGTAAACCATTTATTTTATATAAATCCTTTCTCCCATCGAATTCATTCCACACATCCACAAATTCCACACCACTCATACTGCGTAATTCACGCATAAAGTCATTAGCAATTATGGCCCTCCTTCTATACTCTTCACTGTCATACCGCGAAAAAAGATTCACCATCCTAACTCTCTCACTCTTCTCTTTTGCTACCTCAAGCAATTCCTTCAATTCATCACTCATAGCCATTTTATTTCCTTTCAAATCATTTGTACCTGCTACCACTATCAATTCTTTCACCCGTTGCTTTTGGAGTCTAACTGACTCGCTTTCATTCTTAACGTTCGCACCAGGTTGGTACGATTTTGTTAAACTCTCAACTAAAACACCTCTTAGTAAGGAATCTCCATACAACACTCACTCTTTCATTTTTTTACACTCACTATCATACCCTTATTTTTTCTATCATACTTCAGCTAAACTGAAGCCTTTTTATTTCCGTATGCGGGGAGTAGGCGAGGCCATTTAGCCCTATCTAACTTTTGGAGACTGAGTGGGCAGTTCAATCTCCACTGGTACCAATCAGAGATAGATGGCCCATGACTATCACTAATTAAGTGGTACACAGTGAAGAGAGACGGGCACAAATGTGCAGCAATCTCGTGGTCCCTAACCCTAACAAAATATATTTAATGTCTGAAATAATGTGGTTCTACGGTCGTTTTTCTTGAGTTTACGGGACGAAAAACCCGAGTTTCCGGGAGGAAAAACCCGCTTGCCCGTGTCAGAGATTGACTAACTCGGGAACCGGTCGAAAAAGGCTTAGAAAATTTCCTCTAGTCACCGACTAGACTCGAAACAAAGTCTTCCTTCGTGCGGCCAAGGGCCATGGTGTAAAAGTCATGTCCACTGAGGTACACAGGCTCCTCTCATACATTTTTGACAATGCTCCAACTGCCGATTTGCTCTATGTATCGCTCCGCGTAATACAGCGATCTCACCCATTGCATCAGTGTCATCATTTTTATTCTCCGATGGTTCATTCAATCGTTCTGTATGTTTACCTTCATTCTCACTTTCAACGCCACTCTCACAGCTATCAAGTACTACCTCGCAAATATCACCATTCATACCTCGCATATCACTGTTATCTAGAAAAAGGTATCTTGTGGACGAGTCTTCGAGGAAATCCATTCATGGTAATGTTGGTGGGTATCAGGGATAGTTATTCCTTTAGATCTTGTTGATCTGTTGTAAGGAGAGAGGCACGGTTCTTCAACAAGTGTACAATACTAAGTTTCTGAGAAATGTGGTGTGAAGAAGTGAAATGTAAAAGACTCGTCCACAAGATACTTTTCTCTGAACTCCGAAAAAGACAAGATAATGTACGTTATATTTCTACCATCGTCATTCCTTACTTAGGGACAGTTTCCAATAAGATTGCTAGACTCCTTAGACCACACAAAATAAGAGTGGCCTTTAAACCCACAGAAACGATTAGACAATTCTTAAGATCTCCAAAAGATAGCCTTCCTTTCTCCAAATATGCTGGAGTTTATAACATACCATGCTCGTGCGGCTTGAATTACATCGGCCAATCTTCATTGAGCCTTGAAATTAGGCAAAAAGAACACATAGGTGACGTCAATAATAACAGAGAAGAAAAATTGGGGTTAGCTTTTCATTTCTCAAGAACGAACCATACCATAAAGTTGGATAGAAGCACCCTTACATGGAGAAGGACTTCCGCTCCCGAATTTTTAAGGAGGCCAGAACAGTTGCCCGCTGTATACAAAACCTTAACAGGAAACAAGTACTAATTTTGCCCGTGATCTGGAAGACCCTTATCAGATCCTTCAACTCGCCAGAACTGAATTATAGTGTCAACTATAGAACGTTCCTAAATAACAACAAGTGATATCATCCACGCTCTATGAATGAATTGTACGCGCTCTGTTCTTTATTTAATATAATTGGAATCGGTTGATTATGGTTTGTAACAGTTTTTTACTTTTTAGTGCCATACATCAGTTATGTACCCTGAAGATGCCAACAGACTTAGTTGGTGAAACTAGTTGGTATAACTTAGTTGTTTGTTATATGCACTTGATCAATATAATCCCAATAAAAGTTTTTCCAGAGCTTTTTGGTCAAGAAAATTAAACGTTTTTAAACAATACTATGTAAATACTATGCAAATTCACCAACTATTACTCAAAATATCACTTATCTGTTCAGGAGCTATCCACGAATACTACACACGATGTGTTTAACAACACACCGTCAAAAAAAGATGGAAAGGCTTACTTCACGTGAACATTTACAAGTAATCCGAATGCCTTTGTCTAATAAATTGACTTACAGAATACAGAACAAGTAGAATACTTTACACTTCATCCAAGTGTACGGAGACTTGAAAAGGTGTTGTCGAATGTAGTGGAAGTGAATGTGCAGAATCAGGGACACTGGAGTTATTCGAGGGGGGGAGTAGATATGCAGACTTTAGGCAGACAGTTGAGTGTGTGAATCTGTGTAATATGCGCAATTTGGAGAATGGAAAGAATTCTTGGAATGGAAACGAAAATGGTCATGAAGACACCCAAGGAATGAAAAAGCAATGAAGTTGCCTTTTTATTTAGCGAAGTAGACTGTAACAGCTACTCCGTTTAAGAATGAAAACATTATCACACTATGAATTAGTAATATAGGAAAACACTTTTTAGTTTCTTTCGAATCCTTTTAATCTTTAGTTATTGTTTTTTTTTAGCTTGTAAACAACGAGTTCAGACACTTATTTTTTACATAAAAAACACTGTATTTCAAAAAAAAATCAGCTAACCCCTTTTAATCCCCTCTAAGGAGTTGTCATCATGTTTTGTGCTTGGTTGTCTATAGATGGCTGTACTAATTTTCCAATACATTTTTAGTATTTCTTTTCTGTTAAAGGGTGGTAATTCTTAGAGTAAAGTCGCGATGGCGGGTGTGATTAGGTTTTTCTGAATAATTTAATTATATACTGATGTCCCTCAAACACATACTTTTTTTTCCATAGCTCATCCGTATTTTCTTCTATATTCATATTCTAATTCAAATTTATATTGCATTCATAATTCATCCAAATATTTTGATTTGTCTAAATTAAGATATTTAAGTTCAATAAATAAATAAATAAACAAATCGTGTGTGAATTCACGGTGATTTCAAAAAAGTGAACTTACTTAAACATACATAACACATAAATGACACTGTTTGTTCTTTTAAATTTATATATTTATTTCACAGATATTATTTACAAAGCAATATGCAGAAATAGGAATTTACAGATATCACCAATACATATGGTGTTTTACTTGTCGTAACATTTCTATGATGCGGTATGTTTGATTGCCTGATTTTGATACTGCTTCCCAGATGATTATGGCAATTTCCACGTACACTAATATTAGCAGTACTGCTATAAAAGCAAGTATATGCCACTTTTGCGGTGGTTCTAGATTTTCACCTGCAAAGAAAAAAAAAACATTGGTAGTAATGGAAAAGTTAGCAGATTACTATAATCCTAATACAGTAGTTAGTTTTGGAAGAGTCAAAGCTTTACAGAAACATACACATTTTCCACATGAAACCGTGAAAAGTTGGTTAGCAACACAGCCTACTTATGTGAGACATAAACCCATTAGAAGAAAGTTTAAACCCAATCAAATCAAATTCCCGACACTTTTACACACTTTTCAATGTCATTTGGCAGATATATCATCCCATGCAAAAGAGATGGGGGTGTGTGTTCCCTTCTTGTATGCATTGATTGTTTTTCCCGCATTGCGTGGGTTCGAACCCTGAAGAAGAAATCAGCAGACGCTGTTGTTAATGCATTCGAGTCTATTTTTAAAGAGGAAGTGCCATGTTACCTAAACACTGATCAAGGAAAAGAGTTTTGCAACAAGAAAGTTCGTGCATTGGTTTAGAACCATAATATTTATTTCTACACGACCAGGAGAGAAATGAAAGCACCCATTGCAGAAAGATTTATCAGAACATTGAAAACAAAGAACTACAAATGGATGACGTATACTATAAGTAAAAGTTATACGAAAGTTTTGCCGACCCTTGTACATACTTATAACCTCACACCACACCGCACTATCGGTATGGCTCCTTCGCAAGTTAACCTTCACAACGAGGATCGTGTACGGAATCCAAGAGGAAACTACCAAACCAAAATTTCAAGTAGGCGATAGTGTGGTTTTAAGTGATGATACCCACAAATTTAGAAAAGGGTATTTGGGGTAACTTGACATGAGACTTGTTCACTATTGCTCAGGCTATTAATAGAAACCCTGTAGTATATAGAATTCGCAGTCGGGACGGAGAGATAGTGGAGGGAACTTTCTATGAACCTCAACTGCGAAAGGCTGATATATCAAATGAACTCCCGGAAGACGTGTATCTAACCGAACAAGTCTTACAAACAGAAAGGAAAGCTTCAGTATTTTGTTAAGTGGCTCATTTATCCCTCATCGTAGAACTAAAAAAAATAAAGGTCTCTGAACAATAAGGAAGATAACTTGTTAATTTTAATGAATATTGAGAGGAAAGTAAAGAGTAAATTAACAGAAAATAACATCATGTATGTCGAAATGGACCGCATATCTCAAGCAGTGACTACGACGTTCTTTGATTAAAAGGACCTGTCTTTCGCAAAATATTTATTTTTATTGACTTTAACTAGAACTAAGCAATTATTCTATGGAATACCTTTGTATATCATGAATCACCCAGATAAAGCATGAAATAAAATTATAATTTAATACTCTAACTAAAATGATCAGTTATTCTATAGAATAACAATTACCGTATTCTTCCATGTATGAGATGAAAAACGTATTCAGATCGAAACAATCTGGTGGAGTGGAGTCTAACAAGATCAAATATATTGTGAGGTGTTACAGACTTGGTGGATCGGTTGTTAGTGATGAAGAAATGTATTACCAAATAAAGATGATGGGTGGAAAACGAGTAATCATTATGGGTCACTTTAAGTATCCAAATACATACTGGGTAGTGGTGGAATCGCGCGAGAACCAATTTATCAAGTTGTTGTGAGACGACTTCCTCAAGCAGCATGTGACAGAAGGAACGTGAAGTCAACTAATGTTAGATCTGATCATAGTGTCAGAGGGAGTTTCAATTAAAAATATGATTTTCTGCTTCAGTTGCTGAGAACTGATGACATGCTGTATTGACTTTGCTAAGTTTATGAATGTTCCATTCAGAAAAGGTTATATGATGAACTAGAGCAGACGAAATTATGACCAACTAAGAAGTGAGCCAGGCTCTGTCCCATGGCATCAGGAAATTTGATAACTGTCAAAATGCCTTTGTAAAATCCAGAGGTATTACTGTAAGTGAATCACTCCTATCCAGAACTGTAGTCACCTTATTATAAAATGTAAGGAAATTTGTAAAACAAGACCTCCCTTTACAAATCCCATGCTGACCTCTATAAAGAATGTTTTCTTTGTCCATCCAATCTTGTATTCCATTCCTAATCAATCTCTCCAAGATCTTAACAACCACTCCAGAAATACAAACTGGTCTGTAATTTGAAACATCCGTTTTGTTTCCACCTTTATACAATGGAACAGTCATCTCCTCTTTCCACCTGTTAGGGATTGTTGAGGACACTGGACTCTCTTTAACCAACCGAGTTAACGAAAGTGTCAGTTCCTTAGCGCATTCTTCCATAACACGCGGAGAAATTCCATTTAGTCCTTAAGCAATCATAGACTAAATGGGTTTTTCATTGACTTTCAAGGAACTGGATTGAGGTACTGATTCCTCAACTTCCTGTTTCCATGGAATACTATCATTACCATGATATGAAAAACTTTCGCAAAATGATCACTGAACAACTCCACAATAACTTCTTCCTTGGTCACTTTTGCACCATCTCTATTCAGCAGAGTTATCTTCTATTACTAGTCGATTTAAAGATTACCTTAACACGTTCATTGCCAGTCACGTGATATCGCGCGATGCGAGTTCTCACCAAACGGCCGATCACGCGTTATCGCGTTGACGTCGCTAACTAAATAAAAAAATAAAAAAAAATTTGGCCACCACACGAAACTCCAATTTTCAGCTTGGCAATGAACGATATCGCGCGATCACGCGATGCGAGTTCTCACCAAACGGCCGATCACGCGTTAGCGAGTGTACGTCGCTAACTAAATAAAAAAATAAAAAAATTTGGCTACCATACGAAATTCCAATTTTCAGCTTGGCAATGAAAGTGTTAAATTGACATATTTAAAAAAAGAACAGCATGTATTGGAGGAATTTAAACATAAAGTTAATTAGAATATTATATGTGAGCCTCATCAGACAATTATGAGGAATAATGTTGAACGTATGAAATGAGATATTATATCTCAATATCAAGTATTCATCATCATCATCATCATCTCATCCGCTTGGTAACGAGTTGAGTCCACTAAGAAGAAAGGTTCTCCACTTATCACGATCTCTGGCCATGAGTCTATATCTGGGCAGATGGGAATGTTCTTTCAGCAACTTTATCCAAGTACTTCTTGGTCTGCCTCTAGGTCTTTTACCTCCTATATATTCATTCAGAGCTAAATATGACAGTCTATGAGGGCCTTTCTCTGAATATGACCAAACCATCTCAACTGATGCTTAATGGTTGTATCTATTATATCATCTGGGAAGTTTAAATCTATTCTGACTTGATCATTGGTCTTGTGTTGCAATAGTGAAGATTGGAATAATATCAAGTATTATGCGACGCATTTATATTGAATTTTAAAGATAAACTAAATTGGAGAAAGATTTCTCCGTTTCAAGTACTCAATGGATTATTTCAAAATTTTGCACAAAACGTAAATATGAAAAGCATCAGACACTATCCAAAGATAATGCAGAAGAAATTCAAGAATCTACTTAATGGAAAAAATTTAAAACTTAAAGATGATTAGCAAGGTACAAATTATAAATTTAATTGAAAAATGATTGAAATTGTTTATGATATAGATCAGGGCTAGCCAACCTTAGGTAATCCGAGGGCCGCATTAGAAAAAAAAATTATCCGAAGGCCCTCATCACATTGCGTATCTAGTAATTTGGTGAGTAGCAGTTACACAACCTTGAGAGTTGAACAAACGAACTTGTCCATTTGGAGACTGATTCACTGGGAGGATCTTGTGTGTGATTTTAAAATTCGATTGTCTTCTAGTTGCATATAGGAAGTTCAGTGTGTTGTTTCTCCATGTGCATTTCTCTTCTTCTGTTGGTTTATCAACGTCTCATAGGTTTCTTAGGCTATTTTAGATTGCTGGTTTTTTTGTTTGCGGCGATGGGAAAGTGATTATCACTTAATATAGGTTATCGCTATAGTTTATAGCGATATATAGGAAAGTGGTTGTGGCGTAAATATATAGGAAAATGGTTGTCGCGTAAATATAGGTTATCACTTCTCGGCCAATCGCGTAAATATAGGTTATCACTTCTCGGCCAAAAAGCCAAGAAGCGATAACCTAGTTCTTAAAAGAACTGATGGACTGAGTCCTTGACTCTTTATCTCGTCATCTGAATGAAGAAAATCTGTGTGAATGGGGTATTATTGAGCAAAAAGCTCTAATCATGGCTGGGTAACAATAGCCAAGCCTCAGTTAAAACTTCATTGGCTAAAGCATTCCCATTCGTTACCCTGGAAGTCCTAAAAAGGACTTTTTCCTGTATTAAGCGATATTAAGCGATAACCTAGGACACGCAGGACGCAGGACATATATAGTGCAGAGAGTGAAGCTTGACGCTTTTCATATTCCCTGTTGTCTGTTTCGGGAGCAGTGATGGGAGAGATTTGTGAGCTATTTTAGCTCACCCTGAGTGGGCAGAAGTGGTTATTCGTCGTTAGGTGTTAGGATGGCTTTCGGTCTTTTATGTTTCCAGTAGTCATTACCGTCATAGTTTCCGGCTTGTTGTATCAGTTGGTTTGGATGGATAGATGTCTTCATAAAGAATTTTTCTGCTAGGGAGCGTAGAAGTGGAGAGATGTAGGGGATATTTAAGTCCCGGTAGATCTGGGCGTTCCTGATGAACCATGGGGCGTCCAAAATCATTCGCAGGCATTTGTTCTGTAGTCTTTGTAGCTTGAGGATGTTTGTCTTGGAGGTATGGCTCCAGGCTGGGAAGTCATATATGACTGTGGGACGGATCACTGTCTTGTACAGTAGTATTTTATTTGTTGAGCTTAGTTTGCTGTGTCTGTTGATCAAGGGGTATTGCTGGGCGATAACTTTTGAAGCTTTGGTGCATATGCTCTTGATGTGGCTGTTGAAGCATAATCGCTTATCGAGAAGTATTCCTAGGTATTTTGCTTCAGTTTTCCAGGGAATTTTAGAGTTGAACAGGGTGATGTCTCCTTTGGGGGATGCTCGTCTTCTTGTGAAGAGTATCGTTGTACTTTTCTGGGGGTTTAATTGTAGTCGCCAGTCTTTAAACCATTTTTCTAGAATCAGGATGGTGTCTTGTAGTTTTTTGGTGACGAGAAGTGGTTGACGAGATCTGGCTAGAATAGCCGTGTCATCAGCATAAAGGGCGATCGTGGATGTGAGAGGATTTTGAGGGATGTCTGCCATATAGATGTTGAACAGGATCGGGGCTAGTAGTGATCCTTGAGGAACTCCAGCGAGAATTTTACGTTGGGTTGAGACTGTTTCATTGATTTTGACTTGCATCCTCCTGTTGGAGAGGTATGATTTGATCAGGTGTATCATGTTTAGTGGAAGGTTAGCGATGATAAGTTTGTAGAGGAGGCCTTGGTGCCAGATCTTATCGAAGGCCTTTGAGATGTCTAGGAAGACAGCTCCAGTGTGTTGATTCCAAATGAATCCTGTGGTGATGTATTCTACCAGTCTATGGATTTGATGGGCGGTGCTGTAATTTTGACGGAAGCCGAAATGTTCTTCTGGAATGATATTTAATTGGTTGACATGATCTTGGAGTCTGATGAGGATGATTTTCTCAGCTATTTTCCCTAAATTGGATAGCAGGCTGATGGGACGGTAATTTTCAGGTAGGTGTGGGTCTTTGCCTGGTTTGTGAATTGGGATAATGTCAGCTATTTTCCATGACTGGGGGAAGTGCTGCCATTTGAGGATGGAGTTTATGATGTTTGCCAGATGTGCTATGCCTTTGCGTGGCAGTGCCTTGATGACTTGATTAGTGATGCCATCCAGACCTGGGGTTTTTTTGATCTTGAGATGGTTGATGATGCCGATTATTTCGGTAGGTGAGGTAGGCATTATAGGACTTGGATTGACATCGGGACGATTTACTGTGAACCTGACTTTACGATGGATCTTGTATATGTGGCAGATGTTTAGGTTATCATATGCAGGACTGCATTGTTTCTCTAGGTTTCTTGCTATGGCTTCGGCTTTGTCAGCATCTGCGTATGCAAGGTGCTGTTCTGCTTGCAGAGGGGGGAGGGATTTGTGTTTGATCCTGAGGTTGTTTAGGAATTTCCATATAGAATGATCTGCTGTGGAGATGGAGGTGAGCTTGTTGTCCCATTGTTGGTTCCTGTGGTTCTGAAGAGCTTAACGGACAGAGTTGTTTAATCTGTTGAGGGCTGTTTTGTCCTGGGGAGCACGAGTGTTCTGATATCTTTTTCTTTGTCTGTTTTTTCCCTTATTAAGTCCATGATTTCTACCGGGAGACGATTTTGTTTATGGGTAATCGTGGATACGGTGGCTGCTGTTATGGCTTTATTGATTTGATTGGTGAGGTTCTTTATTGCCGTGTCGATTTCTTCCTTGGAGGTTTGGGGGGAGGTGACTGATCTTTGTTCCCTAAGTGAAGTAGGATTGGGTTGTGGTCTGATGATAATTCGTTCAGTGCTTGAATGCTGTGCTGGTATTTGATGTTGTGTAGAATGGCGATGTCTAGGATGTCGGCTGTGCCAGTTGGGCTGTGGTGGGTTGGTTCACTTTGTCCTGTTAGGACAGCGTTGTTTAATCCTGTGTAGCTGAAGAGAATACGGCCATTTTTATTTGTGGTTCTGCTGTTCCAGGAGGGATGTTTGGAGTTTAAGTCCCCAGCGACGATGATGAATTCATTTGTGCCTAGTACAGCATCCAAGTCAGAAAATAGCAGGGTCTTAGCAGGGGAGTTGTAGGCGGCGTAGATTTTAAGTCTTCCAGTTGAATTTGTGTGGACTTCGACACCGGTGAGTTCTAGGTTGGAGGTTGGGGGGGTGAGTATTCCATTGTGCCTGATGCAGTTCCTGATAAATATGGCTGTACCACCACCTCTGTAGTCCAGTCGGTCGTTTCTGTATAGTGTGTAGCCTCTCAGTTTTGGATTGTCTGCAGGTCTTAGATGAGTTTCATTAATTAGGATGACGTCATGGTTGTATCTGTGAGAGAATTCTTGAAGTTCCAGAGTCTTGATTTTTAGGCCATTGGCGTTCCAAGCGGCGATCTGTAGTGAGTCTAGCATTAATCTAGTTTTATTCATTAACAAGCATTGATAATATGGTTTGAGTTTCTTTTAGAAATCTTTTGTGGAGTTTGGTAAAGGGTTTGACTTACTGAAGTTTTGAAGCATGTTTGCCAATGAGGCTGTGATGACTGTTGTCATGTTTGGAAGAATTTGGTCCTGTTGGATATATTTGGATGAGCGGGCTACTTCGGCATATGTCCTGTTTCGAGGGTGGCTTTCTAGACTGTTGGTATTTTCCACTTGTGAGATCTGGTATTTTGTTGTCTTTTGTTGCATGTCAGGCAACTGGGGAGCAGTCAACTCCGGTGCCTGTGGGCAGGGTTCAGAGATCTGTTTCCTTTTGTTGTCTGTTTTATTCTTAGGGTAGTGACTGCAGCCTCTGTAGTTTGCCGTTTGGGGCCCCTGCAGTTCGCGCATTTGGCTGGTGAGGTCTTGGGTTTTGAGCAGGTTGCTATGGGGTGATTTTGCCCACATTTGAGGCATTTGTAGTCTGCTCTGCAGAGTTTCTGTGCGTGTCCGTACTTCTGACATCTGTAGCACTGGCCTGACGAGGCTCTTTTTCTTAGTGGTTCTGTAGTGATTTTCAGGCCACAGATCGTTGTTAAGTTGTATATGTTCTTGTGTGTGTTAGGTATCTCAACGAGTACTAGGGACATTGGACTCTTTTCAGCCCGTAGCATTCTGCTAACTTTGACAGGTGGGAGATCGTGGAGGCAGAGGTCTTCAGTAATTTCATCTGTGCAGATGTTTTCTGTTACTCCCCTGAGTACAGCTTTCAGGTTTTTCTCCGACTTCAATGAGTAAGTATGATGTTTAATATTTGACTCGTCCATGGTTTTTGTGAGGAGTCTGTAGTCGCTTACTGTGGTAGGCTGGATTTTAACTCCGTCGTCTACGTTTTTTGCCCAAGAATAGGCAATTTTGTGGTTTTGCATAATAGTCCTAAGGGCCGTCCAACGTTCTTTTTCCCACAGAACAATTGGGGGAACTTTTTCATTGTTGGGCGTGGGGAGGTTAGTGTTGGGGGCATCTTCTTCCATCCCCTCGTTTATCTGAGTCTGCGCTGTTTTACGTTTTTTCCGTGCATGGGTTTCTGTATCATGTTTTGGAGTGGGAGCAGAGATTATCAGGTTCATATTCCCTTCTTCCCCTGATGTTGAGTTGTCCCCTACTGTGGAGTCGTCTGTCGCTGAATATAGGTTTAGAAACCCTGGCCACTCTACCTCAAATTTCTTCAACAGTTTTTTGAGGAGGTCGAGCGCTAGATTCTTATCCAACGATTGGTTAAGTCATCGGGACTTAAACTGGTCATGTTTGAAATATTCAAATATATGCTTATATGCTTATCTGAGCTGGATCTCAAGGATTTCCGTATAGCGTATAAACACAAAATATGACACACTAAAGGACTATCGCGAGACCGCAATCACTAATTAACAACACAATCATCAGCTACTTGATTACCTTCGCTTTCCGCTTATATCAAAAATCTGAATCAACACTCCGAATTATTCATAACAACTATTTAAATCACTGATCACATATATAAACACTTGGCAACCGCCATTACCAACCCTAATTCATCATACAACAACAACAACGTTACTGGCTTGCTGGGTGAAGCATAAAATGCTTTTTATTTTCTCCTTTATCTGTGTGGAGAAGCTTGATGGGGGAGGTTGTGAGACTTATGTTCGCACATTGTGAACTATGGAGTTAGCTCTGTTCTGCTGAAAGCAGGATTGCCTTGTGTCTTTTGTGTTTTTGATAGTCATGTTCACTATAACTGGAAGCTTGTCTGATTAGTGGATTGGGATGAGAATGTGCCTTGCTGAAGAACTTTTCCGCATGGTCATGAAGGAGAGAACGGATGTCAGGGGTTCCGGTTTCTCTGTGGATCTGCGTGTTTCTGACAAACCATGGGGCGTCTAAGATCATCCGCAGGCATTTGTTTTGTATCCTCTGTAGTTTCTGGATGTTAGATTTGGATGTGTGACTCCATGCCGGGGATGTATATATGATTAATGGTCGAATTACCATCTTATATAATAACAGCTTATTGAGTTTATCCAATTTGCTGTTGCGATTGATCAGGGGATAGAGTTGGGCTATGGTTCTGGATGTCTTTGTGCCTATGAGCTTGATATGGCTGTTGAAATTTAGCTTTTTGTCTAGCTGTACTCCAAGGTATTTGGCTTCTGTCTGCCATGGTATCTTTTTTCCCAGAAGTTCAATATCATCTTGGATGAAGGCTTTGCGTCTAGTGAACAGTATAGCTGAGCTTTTGACGGGTTTTACTTGTATCCTCCAGTCGGTGAACCATTTCTCTAGCTTTGTGATAGTATCCTGGAGACGACTGATCGCCAGGTGTGGGCGGGGAGATCTTGTCATTATGGCTGTGTCGTCAGCATATAGGGCTGTGATGGTAGTCCTCAGGTTCTGTGGAATGTCAGCCACGTAGATTGTGAAAAGTAAAGGAGCCAAAAGAGATCCCTGTGGTACTCCTGCCAGGATTTTGCGCCTAGTTGAGCTGATGCCATTTATTTTTATCTGCATGGATCTGTCAGTGTGGTATGATTTTATTAGATGGGTAAGGTTTGTTGGAATGTTGGCCTGAATGAGTTTATAGAGTAATCCTTGATGCCATACCTTATCAAAGGCCTTGGCAATATCCAGAAAAACTGCAGCTGTGTGAAGGTTCCAGTTGTATCCTTGAGTGATATGCTCCACTAGTCGGTGTATTTGTTGCACAGTGCTGTGCATACGGCGGAAGCCGAATTGTTCGTTTGGAATTATTTCTAATTGATCTGATTTTTCTTGTAGTCTTGAAAGGATAATTTTTTCAGCAATCTTTCCAAGGTTGGAAAGCAGGCTTATTGGACAGTAGCTTTGCGGGAGTTGCGGATTGTTTCCTGGCTTTTTTATTGGTATGATGTCTGCTGTTTTCCATGCAGAGTGGGAAGAGTTGTATCCTCAATATTGCATTGGTTATGTTAACCAGGTGCATAATAGCTTTTCTAGGAAGTAATTTGATGATTCTGTTAGTAATTCCATCTGGCCCTGGAGCTTTTTTGTTGTTTAGATGTTTTATGATGTTGGTTATTTCAACTGGAGTAGTGGGGGTGATGCTGGCTGGTTTGTCTTCGGACTGACTTAAGGTACGCTTGACCTGCTGGTGGACTTTATATATGTGGGTGATGTTTATATTATCATATGACAGGCTGCATTGTTTTTCTAGTTTTTCTGCTATTGCTTCTGCTTTTTCTTTATCAGTGTGCGCCGTTCCATGAGCAGTTTGCATGCGGTAGGGAATTGTGTTTAGTGCGCAGAATCTTCAGAAATTTCCATATTGTGTGATCTTCTGGGTTGAGTGATGATAGTTTATTGTCCCAATCCTGGTTCCTGTGGATTTGAAGTGCTTTTCTGACTTGGTTGTGCAACTGGTTCAGAGTTTTCTTGTCCTGTGGGGCTCTTGTGTTGTGGTATCTTTTCCTGGCTTTGTTTTTTTGTTCTGATGAGGTCCATTATGTTTTCTGGGAGTCGACCGGATGGGTGGTTGGTTATGGTTTTGATGACTGCTTCTAGTGCTTTTTAATTTGGCTTGTTAAATTGTTTATTGCTTCATCTATGTCTTCTTTTTTGTGGATGAATGGTACAGGACCAATGTATTCTGGTAGGATTTTAGCTAGCCTGTCCCACGATATGAAGGTGTGCTGGTGGGCCAGTTGGTCTTGCGTGCCAAGTTTGATCAGGATTGGGTTGTGGTCGGATGATAATTCACTGAGCGTCTCTAGTTTGTATTGATAACTGATGTTTCTAAGGATAGCTATGTCAAGTACATCTGATCTGCCTTGAGGGCTGTAATGAGTGTGCTCAGTGGGTCCTGCTACCACAACTGAGTTAAGTGTTGGATAGTTGTGTAGTATGCGACCACTTCTGTTGTTGGTGGTGCTGAACCATGCTGTGTGTTTGGCGTTCAAGTCACTTACTATGATGGTGGGGTCTATGGTGCTGAGGATTGCATCCAGGTCTGTTGTCAGTAGAGGATTGCTTGGTGAGTTGTAGGCAGCAAATATCTTGAGGCTTCCAGCATTGTTTGTGTGGACTTGTATTCCTGTGGTTTCCAGGTTTGTAGTCTGTGGATTGGATATGGCATTGTGGTGGAGGTATGGTTTGATGTAGATGGCAGTGGCTCCCCCTCTGGAGCTGAGTCTATCCGTTAGGTATATTGTGTATCCTCTCACTTTTGGGTTGTTGGCAGGTCTTAGGTGGGTCTCGTTGATCAGCATTATGTCCGGGTTGTGCCTTTGTGCGAATTCCTGTAGTTCTAATGTTTTGTTGGTGAGGCTATTGGCATTCCAGGCTGCAATTAGAAGCGAGTTAGGTTTAACTTTTGTTTTATTCATAGTTGAGTGCTCTGAGTATGGAATGGGTTCCTTGCAGGAATCTCTTTGTGGAGGATGGAGTTGGGTTTGTTCTGCTGAATTCCTGCAGCATAGTGGCTAGCGAAGCAGTCTGTATTGCTGTGATGTTGGAGCCTATTTGATTGCTTTGTATTGTGTCCTTTGGGCGGGCTGCTTCTGCATAGGTCTTGGTGGAAGGTTGAGCCCTTTCCTGACTTTTATGGATTGGGTTTTGCTGGTTTGATGACTGTGCAGCAGAGATGCTTTGAGTGGTGGTCCAGATTGGGGGGAGGTTGGACGGGTCTTGTAGTTCCGTGATTTCTGGGATGGTGGCTGCATCCTTTGTAGTTTGTTGGGTGGGGACCTCCACAGTTGGCACATTTGGCTGGTGTGGTTCTTGCTTTTGTGCATGTAATGGCTTGATGCGTCTCGCCACAATTCAGGCATCTGAACTCGGCTTTACAGAGTCTTTGGGCATGGCCAAACTTTTGGCAACGATGGCATTGCCCTGCTGATGCCCTTTTCCTGAGTGACACTGTTGATATTTTAAGTCCACAGACCGCAGTTATGTCATAAATTTGTCTCTGTGTGTTCTGTATCTCAACCAATACTAATGGCATCGGTTGTTTATCGGATCTGTACATCCGGCTGACTTTGATAGGTGTTAGGTCCTGCTGGGTAAGGTCAGCCGCGATCTCCTCGGAGGTAATGCCTTCGGTGACACCTCGCAGTACACCCTTTAGATTTCTTTCGCTGCTTATTGCGAAAGTGTGGTACTGTAGTTTGTTGTTATCCATCATTTTTGTTATTCCTCTGTAGTCTGTGACTGTTGTTGGTCGAATTTGTACACCTTCGTCGGTGTTTCTGGCCCAGGAGTATCCAATTTGATGTTCTCTTAGGTTTCTTGCAACTGTGGTCCATTTTTCCTTTTCACGGAGAATTACCGGGGGGGGCCTTTTCCCTTTTTTCCGGGACTATTTGTGAGGGTGTTTCGTTTTTCACAAGATCATCCTCGATGCTACGTCTCTTGCCCGTCTGTTCTCCTGTGAAGACCGTCTGACTGAGGCTCTCGGGCAGGGAGATGGATGTGTCATTGATCTCTTCCACTTCGCCCTCCATATCATTGGATTCTTCCGGCTGTGTGTACAGGTTTAGGAAACCTGGCCATTCAGTATCAAATTTTTAAGCAGTAATTTAAACAATTTTAATGCTTGCTCTTTGTTTAGATGCTCTAGCAGATCAGTAATATTATCCATGTCTGTTTTATTTGTTGTTATATCTAGTAGGTAGTGATTGGAAAATTGCTTATGATCGCAATTAGAAATCCCGCAGGTCTTGAGACCTGCCAGCAGAAATTTTGTAGAGGATATTGCAGATGAAAAGGATTGCCAGCAATATCGAGCGATTAGCTAAATGCGCAAATCAATAGCATATGAAATTTCAGAATATGAAGAACGCTTACCTCTATATATATCATTTATCATTCAAAACTATCGCACTAAACTAATACACGAGCCGCCATTTGCATTTTAATTCATCATATTTAAAATTTTTTATTATATAAATATCTACTAAGTGAGATATTTTATGGTTTATTATAAAATAACAATGAAAAACATTTTTAAAGTAATTTTTAATTTTTGCTTTAAACCTCTTTAAAATATTTTATTTTAAATTAATTTTATATAAAATTTAACAACATTTAAAAATTTAAAACGTCTATTGAAAAAAAAATTATATATCATATGATCCATAAATATTCTCATGTATATGATTATATTAACCTAATCTATGCACTAAAAAGACGACTATGGGGACGAAGGCATTTCCTATACCCAAGGTTTATTCTCGTACACTTTGGTAAAATTCGAAACGTTTATGTTTTTTGAATTCAATTGCCTATATAAAATGATGATGGATGTGAAAATCCTTGTTGTAATGTATATTTAATTTCAAGTATATTTCTTTATTCGCTGTGTATATTTGAAAACATAAAATCTGACGCAATACTGTCAGTAGTATGGGAGCCACTTCTGACAAGATCAAGATCTAGATAAGATAAGAAGGAATCGTGACGTGATTGGTTGTTCAGGTGACACGTCATTGTATGCATAACGTCATGAGTTTGGAATGTTTTGAATTTTTCTGGGAACATATGTGTGAGTGACGTCACGTTGTTTGTTTTGTTCACATGCGGAATTGTGGGTGATGGTTGCAGATAAGGATTCATGTCGTGATTGGTGGGGCACTTTAAACCAAACAGGGGAAGCAAGGTCAATGTCGTGTATGTGTGTTGTTATCAGATGAAGATTAGTGACATCATTTGTTAGTTGTTAATAAATGACGTTATTGTTTTGAATGGAAAAGGAAGATATATTGTAGATAAGGATTCGTGTCATGATTGGTGGGGCACTTTAAACCAAACAGGGGAAGCAAAGTCAATGTCGTGTATGTGTGTTGTTATTAGATGAAGATTAGTGACATCATTTGTTAGTTGTTAATAAGTGACGTTATTGTTTTGAATGGAAAAGGAAGATGTATTGTAGATAAGGATTCGTGTCGTGATTTGTGGGATACTTTAAATTAACAGGGGAAGCGTGGTCAATGTCGTGGATGTGTGTTGTTATTAGATGAAGATTAGTGACGTCATTTGTTAGTTGCTAATAATTGACGTTATTGTTTTGAATGGAAAAGGAAGATATATTAGTAGATATATATATATATATATATATATATATATATATATATATATATATATATATATATATATATATATATATATATATATATATATATATATATATATATATATCTTCCTAGAAGATATATTAGTGGATAAGGATTCGTGGCGTGATTGGTGGGACACTTTAAATCAAACAGGGGTACGTTGAATGGGGGAAACGACGTCCGTGTCATGGATGTGTGTTATTATGAGTTGTAAATAAGTAAATGGTTTGCATATGGCATTATGAGTGACGGCTAGTGATAAGCTAGAGTTTAGAATGTTTGGAATTTCTCTGGCGGGGTCCCTTTTGTCAGGGATATCATGTGGCATATTTGGTTCGCGTAAAGCATTGTGGGTTCTGTTTTTGAGATAAGGAATCGTGACGCTATGTGTTTGGAAATTTCTGGGGAACATATGTCACTGTAATATCACATGGTGTTTTGGTTTGCCTATGGAATAGTGTGTGGGGGTGGGTGGAGGGGTGTTTGAGGGAAACCAGCATATAATTAAATTATTCAGAAAAACCTAATCATTGCCGCCATCACAACGCTACTCTAAGAATTACCACCCTTTAACAGGAAAGCAATACCCCAAAATGTATTGGAAAATTAGTACAGCCATCTATAGACAACCAAGCACAAAACATGACAACAATGACAGATGTGTGTCACCCTAGGAAAAATCCAAGATATCTTATGTCAAAAACATCGCCCACAATTTCATAGCCAAACCAAAACACCCCGTGATATCACAGAGAAATATATGGTTCCCAGAAATTTCCAAACACATAACATCACGATTCTATTCTCTAAATATCACCGACAATGCTATAGGCGAATCAAGTACACCACGTGATGTCCCTGACAGACGAGGGCCCAGTAAAATTCCAAACTCTATAACAACAAACATTCACATCACGATTCCTTATCTTATCTTGATCTTGATCTGGTCAGAAGTGTCCCACCAATCATGACACGATTTCTTATACACTGATATATCTCCTTTTCCATTCAAAACAACAACGTCACTTATTTACAATTAATAAATGATGTCACTTTTTTACAAATAACCAATGACGTCACTTATCTTCATCTGAAAACAACAAACATTCACGTCACGATTCCTTATCTTATCTTGATCTTGATCTGGTCAGAAGTGTCCCACCAATCACGACACGATTCCTCATCCACTAATATATCTCCCTTTTCCATTCAAAACAATAACGTCACTTATTTACAAGTAACAAATGACGTCACTTATCTTCATCTGATAACAACAAACATTCACGTCACGATCCCTTATCTTATCTTGATCTGGTTAAAAGTGTCCCACCAATCACAACACAAATCCTTATCTCTACCATCACCCATAATTCCATATGCGAACCAAAATACAAGACCTCACGTCACTGATACAATTTCCCACAGGAAAATTCCTAACATTCTAATCTCATGACGTCACATCCACAATGAAGTCATCAAATCAACAACCAATCACGTCACAATTCCTTATCTTGATCTGGTCACTAGTGACCACCCTACTACTAGCATTCAGAAGAAGTGAATTAAATTAGCAGGCATACTACAATTGCTACTTATTTTGTAGTTATGAAGACAATGAAATAACTTCTTTTTCTGAAGGACTTTTTTCCTCTAGTTCATGAGAAACCTTTTTTTGTAGGTTGTTTACACTGAGCATCCTTCTGTTATCATACATAGATGGCATCATTTAGGTTATGCATAAGTATCATACGCAGGCGGCAGCATTTTATGTTATGCATATGAAGGCATTTAGAAAATATATTAGCATAATATATTATCGTAATACCTCTCGTTTTATCAACGATAATTGTATCCAAAATTAGTCAGTTAAAAAATACTGACAATTTATATCAACGTTCTTGGGAATGAAATTACAGCGATATTGTACATGAGTAGTAAGAACAGAAAAACTTCTTCAAGGTCTCCCCCCCCCCCCCCCCGGAGCAGTCTAACTCCTTGGGCCAGCTCTCCTCAGGAAAAGGGTAAGTACTGCCCTGTCAAGACCGTCATGTATACCTTAACAACAGCACTCCCTAATTGCCAGTTCATGAAGGTCACTGTTCCTACATTGTGTGATCCTTCTTAATTTAATCAGTATTGCCTATGAGTTTTTTCTGGAAGTACCCGGTATGAATATCACCTGGGATGCAAATGCAATGAAGCATCCCAGGTGATATTATAGGGGCTTTTACAGCTTCCTAAGTCTAATTCTGACGCAACCGGAAGGTTCAGGTTTTTTCTTTCAGAAAATTAGGCAAGGCGGCCAGTCAAATACAAGGAATTAATGATACAATGCACAGGACTTAGTTTCATTGCTTTGGTCTTAATTTCAAACGACCATGTTAGGCTGCAGCAAGCGTGCAGCAGTTATATTATGTTATCATATTTATATACTTTTCTTGATATTCGAAAACATCTCAGAGCATTCCATAGTACCTTCATTATTTTACAGAAATAGAGATAATGTTTAAGTAAAAATGTCAAAAAGTCAGATGCTTGTGTAGTTATGGAGTAATGAATTTCTTTTTTAAAAATAGAACACATTATGTTTACATTACCCTCAACTGGGACTTATTTATGCATATTAAATCATAAATCTCACTTGTTTAAAGCGTCTCTCAAATTTTTAGAATCGCTACTGCAGTTGTATTTCACAGACTGCCTTATTATGTTTAGGGCGTTAGTAACATTCTCAACTTCATTCAGAGGGTTTTTTATGTTGCTCCCAGCTTGCGCGGCAATAATTGAGCTTTGTGTTTTGTATCGAAGGCTGATGCTTGCTTGTCCAGTCAAAGCTACCTTGTCTTGTTCGGTTGTAGAAGCTTCCAGGTCCTCGTAGCAGCACTGCGATTTCATGCGTGCGCATAGTCATTTCACGTTGCCTCACTCTGTTGCTTAAACACAGGCCATACTCAGTCAACATAGCTCTTGCCAGTGAGCTTTAGCCAGCCTTTATAAGTGTGCGTGTTGTTGGGAAAATTAAGTTACAATCAACTTTTTATGACAATGTTATTGTCCAGTTCATAAAGAAGAACCGTAGGGTAGAATATGTATTCAAGTAGCTAAATTCTATATTGAAAAATATAGAATATCATTTGTAAAATAAATGTTGTATTTGTATGATTAAATGTACATAAATTTCTAAATATATAGTTTTAAATGGTCAGTAATTCATTATTCCGCTAATCAGACTTCAATCACACATCTCACTCCCTGAATAATAACAAGAGCAAGTGTGAATTTTAAGACCAGCATTCGCCACCTAATATATATATCGTAATATTAATATTTGACCAGTTAAATTTCTGTAAGTCCTATGGTTCTCAGAATTTTCTGGTGATAGCCCTGTAGCAATTTTTTATTTCATCTCATTACGTTTCTTTATTGCCTATTTGTATATATTATTGCATATTTTTCTTTCTGTTGTTTGTGAATTGAAATATTTCTTCAGCATAACGAAGAATATTTTTGATCTAATACTATTTGTTTTGTATGTTTCTCTCAGGTACAGGAGGATTAAATACTGTATTTCTTTCTGTATCTTTTCTGAAAATTGTCTTCGTATGTTTATATCTTCAAAATTCTCGATGTTATATTACTATTTCTACATATTTTATTAAAATTCCATTTGACCAAAAGCGCTAGCTAGAAATGTGCAATTAACAGTAATGATCAGCATCTGCACTTGCCCTTTTGTAGGTTCGGTCGTTTCTCATAAATGTCTTCTGTTTACTGCATATAATTACATGATCTGTTTGGTTGCTGAATGTTTCATCTGGGAAGATCATTCTACTCATTGTAAACCTTCTGGAGGATGCAAATTAACCATTGGTAATCATGCTGATTATGTGAGCCGACTGTTGATCTGTTTTGACACAATGCAACATGTCTACAAACGTGTCTTCTGGAGATTAACTCACTGTGAAAACGGACTTGGAGCAAGCCTGTGTCTTAGTTCTTATGCTTTTTTTACTGCCTTTGGTTTTCTTTTTTACCTGAAATAGATAATGAATGTAAAGAATAACAATCAAAAAACCACAACACCATTGGTGCTCAAGTATGCTGAAGCCAATGTCATTTTCCATGATTTTGAATCCAGGTTTAAGTTATTGCTAAAATTTCCGAAATAACATATGAAAAAAAAAAGACTCAATTGATCTCCAAACAACCTTTAACTGTTGCAGATTACTATAAGCTGAATGACAGGTGGTCTGTAAACACCTGTAATTGCTAAAATTCGAATTAGCATATGAAAATATTTGAATATTTAGGTAAATACAAAAAAAAGACTCAATTGGTCTCCAAACAACCTTTAACTGTTGCAGATTACTATAAGCTGAATGACAGGTGGTCTGTAAACACCTGTAATTGCTAAAATTCGAATTAGCATATGGAAATATTTGAATATTTAGGTAAATACAAAAAAAAAGACTCAATTGGTCTCCAAACAACCTTCAGCTGGAATTACTATAACCATCTGAGTGACAGATGGTCTGGAAACACCTGTGACTACTAAAATTTTCGAAATAGCATAAGAAAATATTTTAATACAAATTGAATAACAATAGTAAATGCCAACAACAAAAAAAAAAGACTCAACTGGTCTCCAAACTATCTTCAGCTGTTGTAGAATTATTATAACCACCTGAATGACAGGTACTCTGGAAACACCTGTGATTGCGAAAATTTCCGAAACAGCATATGAAAATATTTGAATAATAATTGAATAATAATGGTATATGCAATAAAAAGAGACTCAACTGGTCTACAAACAACCTTCGGTTGTTGTCGAATTGCTATAACCATCTGAATGACAGTTATAGCAATTTGCAAAAAAAAAAAAAAAAAAACTGTTTTTTTGCAATTAATTTACTTGGTTGTTAACAAGAAATCTTAATAATTATATGTCGAGGTTACTGCACAATATCCCAGTATCAGAGCTACATAAAACTGCAGTGAAATTATGAATTGAAGGAATGGAAATGAACTTTAGAAATTGAAATTATTTTTCGAGAATGACGGTTAAACTCTTGGATAGAGAATCAGCCACATTCCTTAAAAATGAAGAGAGCATATATTGATGGCTTAAAAGTTCTTAAGTGGCTGAAATAGTTACCACTCTGAACATGGGTAAAGCAGTCGTGAGTAGAAATCTGGATTTTTTTTCCCCAGTGATATGAACACCATGGCGAAGAATAAATTTAATATGGAAATAAAAGGCCCTAGAAATATATATATATATATATATATATTTATTACTATAGTATTAACAAGGTGAATAAACTTTTATTATCGTAGTTGAAAACAGTTGATTGATAGTTTTCAGGTTTGGTTGCTGTTGAGGGGATAAGTGAAGAGTGTTATAGAAACTTGATCAGCAAAGTAAGTACCATAGTTCTGTTCTTTGGAGTTCTTTGACTGGAATCATCTAATTCAAATCTGGAATCAATTCAGTTGATTCCAGTTAAAATCCTTCGATATCATCACGTTAACAAAGATATAACACTATGGATGAATGGAATTTATCACTTCTCAAGCAGTGTTACGCGTTTAAATTGTGCTCTTCTAATAAATCTTAACCAAACGAACTACCTTACTGAGGCCAAGCAGCAAGAATGACATCGCTCCTCCCTCTAGACATCCATCGCTCGCTCGAGGTTTTGGTGGCTTACAAAAATGCAGTGGCTTTGCTTTGCAGCACTAATACAGGAGCAGGTATCTTTAACATATAGTATACCCAAGGTAAAAAATTTTCTACATCTATCTCTCATCCTGAGATTTTTATTTAATATGGTCAAAGCACCTTATGGTAACTTGTTTTGCTAAAATATTTATAAACTCTGTATTACTTAAATTTAGTATTTCTTAGCCTGGCTCCCACTGAAGAGATCTCAATAAAGGTCGAAACCGGTCTGGGTAGTGGCCCCTTGCCTTTAATACATAGCGTCATACATCTCCTCAATGAGATGTGCTTTGCATTAAGTGTAAATATTAACAATAGTGATTAGAGCTTATTCTGCATTTACCACGAGTTGCCTTGACTTGCACTATATGCAGGGTCAGCTAGACTTGCAACACTTGGAGGTGGAAATATATATATATATTTCCACAACATATATATATATGTTGTCATATATATATATGATACCAAGAAATTTTGTAAACTTGGTTTTAATCCTTTTTTCCCAAGTAAGCAAACAACAAGTCAGCCAATTTTGCGCCTGAAGTATTTTCAGATCTAAGGCAACTCGTGCTAAAGGTGGACTAAGCTCTGATCACTTGCTTCAGTATCTCCAACACTGCAAAGCACATCTCTTGAGACATGTACGATGCTATGCATTTAGGGAAGGGCCACTACCCAGACCGGTTTCGACCTTTATTGAGGTCTCATCAGTTATAAAATTATAAGTTCATTACTTCAACCTTGGTATCACCACCTTAGGGTCTGGCTCCCACTAATAAGACCTCAATAAAGGTCGAAATCGGTCTGGGTAGTAACCCTTACCTTAATGCACAGCATCATACTTGGCCGCAAGGAAATGTGCTTTGCATTATGGGAGATACTAAGGCCAGTGATCAGAGCTTAGTGCACCTTTACCACGAGTTGCCTTAGACCGGAAAATAATTCAGGCGTAAACTTGGCTGGCTTGCTTACTTGGGAAAATAGGATTAAAACCAATTTTATAAAATTGTTTCTTATCTTTAACATGTATAAAATTCTTGAGTTTATGGGATGAAACAATCCTATTTTTCCCTGCCATACATGAACTAACTCAGGAACCAGTCGAAGACAGAAGTTCAATTCTAGTTTGAGACCAGAATCGAACCCGAAACAGTCTTCTTCAGGCGGCCTAGTGCTATGAGCTCAACATCTATTTCCATATGATTACACAGGCCTATCATCCCGATTCAATCAATAAATCTGTTTAACTTGTTTTAATGAGATTTAGAAGAATTTTTTCCTGACTGAAAGAAACGAAGTGATTTTTATTATGACAAAATGCGCATCGGTGAACATTTTACTTCATCTGTTCGTCACTAATGAACCGTGTCTCATATTCCATTAAAAAAACAAACCGAAACGTGGTCCTGCTGTGGTGGCAGAGTGGCTGAAATGAAATGATGTTGTTTTTGCCAGTTCACAGAAATGACCACTGTATCCGAAAACTTTTGGTACACTTTACTTGGTTTTAAGAGGGAGTCAAATGTAATTATGTAAAGCAGGTTATACTAATTAATAAATAAATCACTAAATACCTTTCCATTTGTCAAAGGAAACAGACATCACTTTTGTTCCCTAACTTTTTTTATGCTCAGTTCCAAGTCTTAACCTTCAGTCATTGATTGCTGAAAGCTGAATACTATTTTTTTTTTTTCGGCGTCTTCGAAGGTGACAAGCATACAGTAACAGTTGGTTTCAACTCTTGCTCCAGATTATTATTATTATTACCCAATATCTGACAAGCATATGGCGATACACAGAATTCTGAGCATTAAAAACCTGAAATACTACATGACATTAACAAGGAATTATTTCAACATCACCTATCCAAACAACAGAGACAAATATCGTATAACACGAACTACAACAACTCTCTACATCCCTACACCCTTCAATAATTCATACGGTTCTTTTGTGAGATCACATCAGATACCCACGCAACTCAACAACATACCAAGAAATTTAAGACACATAGATATCTATAGAACATTAAAACACGAACTCTGGAAAATATATCAACAAAGTTAATATACCATTAACACTAATATACACATCACAAATCACCAGTATCCCATGCTAACATCCCATACATAAACAGTAGAAACAATATAAATAGTGAAGCCTAACGCCCACTCTCTTCACAAAAGTTAACCCAAGCTTCGAAGTAGGTGGGATTAACTAGCCTCACTCAACCACACGTAATCCTTATAACCAAAGAAGCAGATTATGTAATAAAACAGTTAGTAAAGTATACACCAATAAAGAAGATACTGATTATTACGTGATAATATCATTAATATAATACTCTTATGTAACGTGAAAAAATAATGCAATAAATTATTCTTATAATTAAAAAATTATATAAACAAAAAAAATTATTATACAAAAAATTCTGAATAATCTTCATTGTTAACATTAGAAGAACATGTGTTGTAAATACATAATATAGAGGCAAAAAATACTATTAAAAGTTTTAGTTGAAATCAATGTAAAAAATGCAGCACTTAGAGCTGAATTCTGTAAAATTATAAGTTGCAATGTCACTCAAGATGTCTATTGTATGTGTAAATATTTTAGCAATCAATAAATTACTATTACTATTAAAATTATTATTATTATTATTATTATTATTATTATTATTATTATTATTATTATTATTATTATTAAAGATAGTAAACGTGTGTAGAAAAGAGCAAGGATTAATTACAATGGATTTTACTGAATTCAGGAAGAGGATTACATACGCTCATTATTAAATGTAATATTTAAAAAATTGGTGAAAACTATAATTTCAGTTTTGGATCAGTTCTTCACTTCGTTCCAGGAAAAATGCAGGAAAGCTCTTACTTTCTTTTCGAGGAGGGGGGAGGGCACATGTGTTACTTTTATGTTGGAAACTGGACTGTGATACAGTTGCCCTGCTCAGTCAGGAATTGGTTCCTTTTATTCCAAGATTGGTGGAAGATGACAAGGGTGTTGTTTTCACGGTGGTGACGATGCTCATCGGGACGATGGCTTCTCGCCTTTTCTTAAAAAGTGGTGAGTAGGTGGTCACTTGCTTCTCTAAGTGAATGGATTATTCTCCCTGCTCTTGTGTGTCTTAGATAAAACATAAGATATATATTACTGCTTTCGCAGTGATAAAGCCATAGTTGCAAACTGAGTGGATTTTAGACTTTGTATGGAGAAGGTTCAAGTATTCTTTTTCTGTTTGTAAAACAGTGCAGAATAAAGCTGCAGTTTCCAGTGACGAACGGATCAACTTGATGTTTACAGGATACTCAAGGTAGATGTGAAGAATTGTTTCGGTTCTGCCGCAGAAGAGGAAATTTTCTAACAATTCAGAGGTAAAATTTGTACAATATAGTAACGGTGCAGAGGGCGTTGAGCCGCATTCTCCACTGATTGTCATCATCAGCTTAATGGAGGTTTGCTGAGATGATAAAGGGTTCTGTTGTGAAGTTGTTTACTGTGTACTTTCGATTAGAAATTCATACATATTGTATATGTTGGATGAATCGAGTCTCACCATTCTATTGCTAGTTTTCAAGAGATATACAGGCGTCGCACTTCTACTATTGGTTCTTGAAGGCCTGATTCAGATGTGATATCTGAAGCGAAGATTTGACGGTATATATCTTTTCGTCAAGGATCCCATATTCATTGGTTACTAATGATTCTGGATAGCGCATTGTGAGGTTTGGGGATAAAATATCCGGTACGACTCTCACTCTTCGCCAACTCCATGCAAGAAATCAAAGCTGTTGGTTAGTGGTAGGACTTCTTATCATGTTATAGTGGTAGAGGGGTTCTTTAAGTATTTCCTGAAGTGAAACTGCTTACACTCTATGTCATAGATCAAGGCTTTTTCATCTTTGCGATGTTTCACTGTACAAGGTGGCAGATGTGTCGTTAAATGCGCTGTTCTCATTCTATTAGACATTATTTCTCTGTTAGTTGGGTCAGGAAAATCACACTCGGTTCTTATGAAGGCATCATACTACAGTAATTATTTATGTTAAATTAAAGATGTAATAAAATTATATTCTTATTTAATCCTTTATCTACATGTAAGCAAACAAAGTTTATATGTGAAGTATCTTCAAGATTAGGTTACTTGTATATAGAAGTTAATGACTTAATATTATTTGCTTTAGTATCAGTAGTATACCAGGCACTCTGAACCAGATCAAGATCAAGATAAGATAAGGAATCGTGATGTCATCAGTTTGGAATTTCCCTGGGGGGATATGTGTCAGTGACATGAGTTCTTGTGTTTTAGTTCGCGTATGGAATTATGGGTAATGGTAGAGATAAGGATTCGTGTTGTGATTGGTGGAGCACTCTGAACCAGATCAAGATCAAGATAAGATTAGGAATCGTGTCGTGGGTGGTGTTGTTTTCAGATGTAGAAAAGTGACGCCATTTGTTATTGTCAATAAGTGACGTAATTTGTTACTTGTAAATAAGTGACGTCATTGTTTTGAATGGAAAAGGGAGAGATATTAGTGGATAAGGAATCGTATCGTGATTGGCGGGACACTTTTGACCAAATCAAGATCAAGATAAGATAAGGAATCGTGACGTGAATGTTTGTTGCTATCAGATGTAGATAAGTGACATCATTTGTTAGTTGTAAATAAGTGACGTTGTTGTTTTGAATGGAAAAGGGAGATATATTAATGTATAAGGAATCGTGTCGTGATTGGTGAGACACTTCTAACCATATCAAGATAAGATAAGGAATCGTTACGTGAATGTTTGAATTTAATTATATGCTGATGTCACTCGAACATACAGTTTTTTTTTCTTTTATAGATGGCTGTACAAATTTTCCAATACATTTAGGGGTATTTCTTTCCTGTTAAAGGGTGGGAATTCTTAGAGAAAGTCGTGATGGCGGCAGTGTTTCGAGCTTTTCTGAATAATTAATTATATACTGTTGTCACTTAAACACATACTTTTTTTCCATAGCTCATCCGTATTTTCTTCTATGCTTATATTCTAATGTAAGTTCATATTTTATTCATAATTCATCCGAATATTTTGATTTGTTTAAATTAAGATCTTAAAGTTCAATAAATAAATAAATAAACAAATCTTGTGTGAATTCACGGTGATTTCAAAAGTGATCTTACTTAAACATACGTAACACATAAACGACACTCTTTGTTCTTTTAAGTTTTCACTGCGACAGTATTTCGAGCTTTTCTTAAAAATTTTATTGTATGCTGGTGTCTCTACGGTATTTTAAAATAAATAAATTAAAATAAACGGACAGTTAAATGGATTACAAAACCTTTTTTATGTATTCTAGAAATTCTAATGATAATTTAAAATGACTTACAGCTTTCCAGAATGGCTCTTCTAAATACGAATATTCCAAAAAAATATTCCAAAATAGTTGAATTTTATATCCACCGCTACACAAACACAAAAACCAGAAAGAACGAAATTTCTGTAAATACTGTAACCTGAAATAGTTGAGTACTTCTTCCTTTAGATTTCAGCCCGTAGGATCATGCTATGTTATCGTCATAAGCAATATCCGCCCAGCGAGCGGTTACTACAAATCGGGTTTTCTTCAAAGGGGTCTTTCATGAAGATGACAGGAGTCACATCCGTAAATTGCTGTTTTTTTCAAAAGGTATCAATTTCCCAAGTTTGGATGTTTCTCAAATACATACATATGACTAAGTGATTAGCATTCACATGATTGCGATGACACATATCCTAAAATTATTCATTCTTCCTTCCCGTGGGAAATTATTGCTGTAGTAAATTAATGCTTACATTTCTTTTTTTAAAACCAATATTGACTATTAATTTTACCTGCGATTTCTTTTGCTCTTAACCTATCTCTAACTGAAATTTATTTTTTTCTTTAGCAGTAGTTTTTGAACTCGCCATTGCAATTTCTTTTAGAAATTTCTTTTTCCAGCACAACAAATAAATAGTTATTTCTTATTATTTCAAATGCATATTAGCTCTGTAATATATACTTTGTTAATTTCTATATTACATTTTATTTGACTGTAATATTATTAACAAATGGCTCTGTAAAATAGCCAAATTCTTAGAGTATTTTAACTTTTCACGTGAAATCTTCTCCAAATTCTAGCTATTAATTTAATACCCGATTATTCTTTTTGCTTCCAAGAGTTGACAGTTTCTTGAAATATTTGAGGCCTTGCATGAACAAATAAGACTTTTAATTCAGTGAGTCAAAAAAAGTCTCTGGTTAGTTTATGGCATGAAATTTCAGAAGGGAAAAAAATGTTATGGTCTTAATTAAATTTGTATAGCACATCAACGACACCCAATTTGTTCATTTAAATTTACACATTTTAATGAAATATTATTTACAAATTCTATTTACCGAATCTAACATACAGAAATAAATAAAGTGAAAAATATAATCTATTTTTTTTGTTCCTCAATCTTTTTATTGTTAAATTTGCACTGTTGTTCAAAACTTCTTCCTATGTTTGTGGAATTGCCATCATGTTGTTTTTGACACTGTGACTCTCATCTGAAAGTTAATTTTCTTCTGGTGATTGTTGGTAATTTATTATTGTAATAAAATTAAGGGTTGCATATTTATTTTTTTAAGCCAATACACATACTTCTGAGAATTATTAAAACCACAGAATCTTTCGTTATGTTTCCAAAAGCATTTCAAAGTGCACGTTATGTTTTCACATTTTGGGCATCCAATTTCATTTAAATCAAGAACAGGCCTCCCTGTTAAGCTCATTAATGTTTTTGATTTTTCTCTTCCTTTGGCAAGTAATATTTGATATTTGCATGTTGATTCTATCATCCAATTTCTTAGTTTGTCCAGAGATAGTGAATCAATTTCCCACTTCTGCTGATGGTTATATTTTATTAACCAAGAATTCTGTTTTTTTAACTCTTTCAGGTAATTCTTTCCAACTACATGGTGATTTTGTCAATACACATCTTACAATAATCCATCAGAAATACAAATTTCTTTAGGAAATAAATTTGAAGTCTCATTCAAAAGAAATTGGCAATCAATTATCCCAATGATAACTGAAACTTCGTAATTTTCACCCACTGTCGATTTTTCATAAACGTTTTCTTTCATTCTTCTTCTTCTTCTTAGATTACTTCATATGGCACCACATAAATAGTTATTTATTATTATTATTATTATTATTATTATTATTATTATTATTATTATTATTTCACTGATTTTTAGCTCTGATCGTATATTTTATGTTAACTTTCTGTTACAAAATTCTAAACAATTAGAACTTTTTACAAAGAAACTTTCCAAGAATTTTGTGGCTCACCCATTATTTTACATTACCAAACACAAAACACCACAACACAAAACAGCAGCTGTACTGGATGAACAATTACCTGAAGTCCAAAGTCACTCGACTCTATGGTATTTTCTTATAGTACTGTTTACACTTACCATGCCCTACCCTGACCGGTCATTCTAAAATGAACCTTTTGCACAGATGACTCAACGACATGTTTTCACATGATGCTGGATATACTGTTGGTGTGTTTTTATCTTACTTTGTGTGGGGAAAGGTAAAATTTGTATATGTGTTATCTGGAGAGTACAAAAATTTTTTCTATCCCAAACTTTAAGAGTTAAAGTCACGTTTTGGGTTAATTATCTGCTATCTCTCTGTAAAACAACCGAATTTTAACAGTTCGGATTTTCGATTATGTGAACGAATTGTTTTCAGATAACACAAACAATGTCAATAGGTAGCATCAGACAATTTCTAAAATAATCAATACATGGATATCAGTTTTCAAACCCCCTCCCGTTCCTGGCATTAATTTCACAGTAATGATTTTTTTAAATAATTAAACAGAATTGCATTAAGGTATAAAGTTGTGGATTTAAATATCAAGTTCTAATCAGAATAACAGTAAAAAATTGACTGTAGAAAAACACAACAACAAAATCACACATCCTTGTTCATTTAAGTTTATAAATGCTTATTTTATTTTCCTGAAATACTATTTACAAGTATATTCACTGAGAAAAATTCGAAACATGTAATTACCTAAAATATTTCACAATACTCAGTGACATTTTCCAAAGAGTTAAATGAATAAAATTTTTGTTACTCACTGTTTCTTGGTTACATTACATCAAAATAGCTGGTCACGCCAAAGAGTTTTTAAACAGATACCATGGTAACCACACTCCCATACATTTGATATTATGTCAGTCTGGAAATGACATCATGCCTTCCTAAACATTATGTGTATTATTTTGTCATCAAATATACACAAACAGTTTTTGTAAAATGTTCGTAAATGTCCCAAAATAAAGAGTCTTTATCGAATTGGATAACATCTTGAAAGTCTAATTTTATCATTGATGAATTTAAATGATTAGCGATAATTTTCTCCGTGATGCGAATAGATGGTAATTCAGTTTCCAAAATTAGTAAATGATTATCAATGTCATACATTTTTTGTGAAATCTCTCGGCTTCTTCACAACTAATAGAAAAAACTTTACTTTCATCAGCTCCTGTATCATCAAGTATTAGTTCCCCATGTTGGCATATCAGAATATAACACTCACCAAGGTCCATTTCGTAGTCAACTCATCTTTGCAAATAGCCGAGGATATCAGACTACTTCCTGTGTAACTTTTCCCAAGTGGTCCTGGATAAATACATCACAATGTACGTGTCTTCTAAAATAATAATCAGTTTACATCCTTTTAGAGCTAAGTGAAGAGTATTGTCTTGTGCTTTTTACTGAAGAAAGAAAATTTCAATGATTTTGTGGCTCACCCATTAATTTACTTTACTTTCCTGGATACCAATCACCACAACATGCTGTCACTCATGTTGTCACTCAATTAAATACGATAGCTGCACGAAATGAACAAATTGCCATAACTGTAAAGACACTTGATTCAATTGTTTTTACTTATAGTCTGTTTACCTGACCGTTAACCCTGACCATTCCTTCCAAAATGAAATTTTCGTGCAGATGATTCACTGACAAGTTTTTACAATGTGTTGGATATGATTTTGATGTGAGATTATCTTACTTTGAGAGATCATGGGGCAAATCTTATCTCTGTGGCTCGAAGGGTATTCTATATTATTTGTCCTTATTATGTTAAGTATTTTATCCTCAAAAAGTGGTTTTGATGTTAGACCATGTGACTATTTCTATCACTCATATGTCCGAAATTGTTGGGATTGGGAAAAAAAATAGCATTAGGTGGTGAAAGTGAAAAGTTCGTCACGAGGGTGACAGAGGTCTTCCCTGCAATGCTCCCCCACCACACCCCTAACCCCATCACCCCTATTCTCCCCCCTCTCCTCCAGAAGATGTCTGCACAGCCTAGTGGAGATGAGTGAGCTCATCTTTTGCGGATATCTTTTAGGGATGTCACCTCCTAGTGATACTGATAACTTTGGAGAAAAAAAAAGCATTAAGTGGTGAAAGTGAAAGGGTAGTCAAGAGGGTGACAGAGGCCTTCTCTGCAATACTCCCTTCACCCCCTCTCCTTCAGAAGATGTCTGCTCAGGCTAGTGGAGATGAGTGAGCTCATCATTTGTGGATATCTTTTACTGATGTCACCTCCGACTGATACTGATAACTTTTTAGGAAAAAAAAATTAAAAAAACGCGTTTTTTCATTTTTCTTTAATTTAATTTTAATTTAATTTAATTTTAATTCATTTTTTAAAAATGCCATAGAAACACCAGCATAGAATTATATTCTTCAGAAAAGCTTGAAATACTGTCGCCGTGTAAACTTAAAAGAACAAACAGTGTCGTTTATGTGTTATGTATGTTTAAGTAAGATCACTTTTGAAATCACCGTAAATTCACACACGATATGTTTAATTATTTATTGAACTTTAAGATCTTAATTTTAGACAAATCAAAATATTCGGATGAATTATGAATAAAATATGAACTTGAATTAGAATATGAATATAGAAGAAAATACGGATGAGCTATAGTAAAAAAAAGTGTGTGTTTAATGGACACCAGTATATAATAAAATTATTCAGAAAATCTCGAAACACTACCACCATCACGAATTTCTCTAAGAATTCTCACACTTTAACAGGAAAGAAATACCCCAAAATGTATTGGAAAATTTGTACAGCCATCTATAGAAGAAAAAAACTGTATGTTCGAGTGACATCAGCATATAATTAAATTCAAACATTCACGTAACGATTCCTTATCTTATCTTGATATGGTCAGAAGTGTCCCACCAATCACGACACGATTCCTTATATAATATATCTCCCTTTTCCATTTAAAACAACAACGTCACTTATTTACAACTAACAAATGATGTCACTTATCTACATCTGATAACAACAAACATTCACGTCACGATTCCTTATCTTATCTTGATCTTGATCTGGTCAAAAGTGTCCACACCAATCACGATAGGATTCCTTATCCACTAATATCTCTGCCTTTTCCATTCAAAACAATGACGTCACTTATTGACAATAACAAATGGCGTCACTTTTCTACATCTGAAAACAACACACACACCCACGACACGATTCCTAGTCTTATCTTGATCTTGATCTGGTTCAGAGTGCTCCACCAATCACGACACGAATCCTGATATCTATCATCACCCATAATTCCATATGCGAACCAAAACACAAGTACTCACATCACTGACACTTATGTGCCCAGGGAAATTCTTAACATTCCAAACTAATGACTTCACTCCCACAATGACGTCATCAAATGAACAACCAATCACGTCACGATTCCGTATATTAACCTGATCTGGTTCAGAGTGCCTGGTATACTTCTAGTATCCAATAATCCAAAGACCAAACCCTTTTCAGAGTGTATAATGCTATGCATTATTTGAAATCAAGTACAAAAAATAAATAAAGTTTCAAGAACTAGGTCTGATGCACAGTATTTACCAATAAGGTGATAAACCTTTTCACTACTTGTATATAGAAAATATATGACTTTTTCATTGATTCTGTCTTAATCTGGGCCCTACTGAGCCCACCAAATGACAATGTCCAGCACATCCGAGCCACCTCTTCGGGTGGCTCGGATGTGCTGGACATTGTCATTTTTAAAAATTTAAGATACCAATTCAAATTGGAATCAGTCAACGAATTATCTTCTGACCACAGTCCAATAGTGCTCAATCTAGGTTCATCAGGTCAATTCTTTCCTCTGCACACATTCATACCATGCGACAAGTTAGCCAAGGTTCTTCCCGATCATATTGGTCCAGTACCCATTATCAGTAAAAAGGAAGAGATTGACACAGCAATAAATAACTTAACCATACAAATTCAGAAAGCAATTGAATGAATCAGACAATCAACTGTCTTCAACCCAACAAACCGTATCCCTGAAGAAATCATGGACCTAATCAGAGTAAAAAATAGATCCAGGAAGACATACCACAATACCAGAGCCCCACAAGTTAAAAAGTATTGAACAATCTAAACAGGCAGGTCCGAGAAGCTCTTCAAAAACACAGAAACCATCAATGGGAAACCAAATTGGCTAACATCAATACTGAAGATCATTCTGTATGGAAATTCTTAAGAGCAATCCGCACCAAAAAGTAACTCATTCCCCTATCCAAACCAAGAAAGGGACAGTTCACGAAGATGAAGAGAAAGCCGAAGCACTAGTAGATAACCTAGAATCTCAGTGCAACCCATCGTATACTAATTTAAATATCAACCTTATGTACAAGATTCATCGTCATGTTAGGTCAACCTTAAGACAGAACATTGTCAACTCAGAACATATCACCCCTACAAATCCAACAGAAATGATAAATATCATCTCCCATCTAAACAATAGAAAAGCTCCAGGACCGGATGGCATAACTAACAGAATAGTAAAACTACTTCCAAGAAAGGCCATAGTCCATCTCGTCAACATTACAAATGCTATGTTTAGATTCCAGTTCCCTTATATATGGAAAACAGCCACAATCATACCACTGAAGAAGCCAGGAAAAAATGCTCACCTTCCTGAAAGCTACAGACCCATAAGCCTATTATCCAGCCTCGGAAAGGTAACAGAGAAAGTGATTCTCTCAAGATTCCAAGCAGAAACAGATAAGTTAGGAATTTTGCCTAACGAACAGTTCGACTTCCGTAGGGCCCATAGTACAGCCCAACAAGTGCACCGGCTGGTAGAAATCATTACTAAAGGTTTCAACTGGAAACTCAATACAGCTGCCATCTTCATCGACGCAGAGAAGGCGTTTAATAAAGTATGGCATCAAGGTCTTCTCTACAAACTGATAAAATTTAATTTCCCAGTCAGACTAATAAAGCTAATACATTCTTATCTAAAAGAGATATACATGCAGGTCAGGGTAGGCGAAACTGTTTCGACCAGACGCAGTATCTCGGCAGGCGTACCTCAAGGATCGCTTCTGGCACCTCTACTGTTTTCAATCTATGTAGCAGACATCCCTCTGAACCCAAGAACAACATTCACTGCATTATATGCTGATGATACTGCACTGATATCAAGTTCACTGAGCCCAAAACTGGCAACTAAAAGACTACAAAATAGCATACACACTTTAGAAAAGTGGATGGCAGACTGGAGGATCCAAGTTAACCCCCAGAAAAGCTCAGCCATACTGTTTACTAGAAAGAAAATCCATACCATGGAGGATATTCATTTTTTGGGAGTAAAGATTCCATGGCAGACTGAAGTTAAATATCTTGGAGTGATTCTTGATAGTAAACTCCTATTCAGCAAACATATTAGTTACATTTGCTCAAAGACATCCTACGTCTTAGCACAGCTCTACCCTATGATCAACAGACAAGTAAACTGGACATGCAAACAAAATTAACAATTTACAAGATGGTAATTAGACCGGTTATCACTTACGCATCCCCAGCTTGGAGCCACACCGCAAATTCTAACATTCTAAAACTTCTGAGATTACAGAATAAGTGCCTGAGGATGATTCTGGATGGCCCCTGGTTCATAAGAAACACCCAGATCCATAGAGAAGTTAATATCCCTTATATCTCTTCCTTTCTCATAAATCTAGCTGAGAAGTTCTTTACCAAGACAAGTAACCATCCTAACCCGTTAATAAAGGAAGCCTCGGAATGTAATGAAGAAGAAATCTACAAATTTAAAAGACCAAAATCTATTTTAATTTCAGCTGAACGCAACTAACTTCACTGCCCTCAATGGGCGAGCATATAGCTCACAAACACTCCATTCAAAGTTCTTCCATTACAAGACAAAGGGGAATATGAAAAGCAATTTTGCTTCACCCATCTAGCCAGAAATGTTAATGTTAATGTTAATCTTAATCTGCTTTGTTTGCGGAATACAAGGTAAGACTTTGACTTTTGATACAATTTTCTGGCCCTAGCCTGTTCTCTTCGCCATTGTAAATATTTTATACCTATTCAAGAATGGAGAATGTAAACGATATCAAAGACGCCATTCAACAGTTAAACAAAGATATGTCACTTGACATTCTCAAATTCCTCCTAAAGAAATTTGAAACAGATTATCCTGGTTGCTTGAATCTCTTCACTCAAGTAAATGACACTGAAGATGATGACTTGGACATTGAAGAGGACATTACACCTGTTCCACCTTCAAAGATTTCCCGCAGTTCGATTGTTCTCATGAAGAACATTCTAATAAAAGATGCAGAACATCGGAAGGTGGATTGGAAGTTGATGTAACAACTCAACAAATTCAGACCACCCAAGATAGAAAAGAAAATGTCCCTCCAGTCATCCTTCGAGTTAAAGACAAATGGACCTCGGTCTCAAGATCCCTAGGAGAACAAAATATCAATTTTTCCTGGGCAGGAAATACTGAAGAGGGTGTAAAGATTCACCCTACCACTGTCACTGATTATCGCTTGATGACGAAAATGCTTGACAACTCTAAATTGCCCTTCCACACATTTGCGCTAACTATCGAGAAGAACATAAAAGTAGTTCTAAGAGGAGTGGCTGAGGGTATAACAACTGATGAGATCACAGCTGACCTCATCAATCAAGGATTGACTCCAACCAAAGTGAGTAGAATGTTGAGGTCAGATAAAACACCAATGCCACTGTTGTTGGTCGAAATTTCCAACACACAGAAAAGCATCTATGAAGTTACGAACATTTGTAAGCTTAAAATTAGAACCGAACCTCTAAGGAAAAAGGCATCGGCAGGGCAGTGCCACAGATGCCAGAGGTTTGGGCATGCCCAAAAACTGTGCATAGCTGCATATAGATGCCTAAAATGCGGTGAGGGTCACCAAACTAACTCCTGTACCAAACCCAGATCCACACCTGCTTGTTGTGCCAACTGTAGAGCACCACATCCCTCTAATTACAAGGGTTGCCTTTTCCATCCAAAAAAACCGTGGATCAACAAGAACTAACCACGTTCTTACAAACAATGACACAACACACAACCAAGCAGTTCGCCCTCCAGATCATAATACCTCACATTCAACAACACAGGAAGGCACTCGACCCTCATCCATGTCCAAATCATATGCGGAAGCGGTAAGAACCCAGTCATTTCCATCACAAGAGCGAACAAGCTCTAATCTCACATTAGCTTTAACCTCGTCACTTGCAACAATGCTGCATGAATTCAGCAAAGCAAGCACCTCACCATCCTCGAGAAAAAGATTCTACATAGAAACCCAATCCATATTAACAGCTCTCTATAATGTTTAAAAAATTTAAACCAAATTCTCTCATGATAACAGCATGGAATGCCAATGGCTTAACAAATAAAATTCTCGAGCTGCAAGAATTTGCAAAAAGATTCAATCCAGACATAATCTTGATCAGTGAATCCCACCTCAGACCATCAAACAATCCAAAACTATGAGGCTATATTTTTTATAGGACAGACAGACTTAACTCTAGTGGAGGCAGAACAGCTATTTTTATCAAAAATTATTTAAGCCACAATGCACTGACTAACCCCCAAACTCTAAACCTTGAGGTGACGGGTGTGGAAGTGCACACTAATAACGCAAGCAAACTCAAAATCTATGCAGCGTACAACCCTCCTAGTATTCCACTATTGACAGCAGACTTAGACTCCATCCTCGGCTCCACGGATTCCATAATTATAGCAGGAGACCTTAACTCCAAACACACGGCCTGGTTCAGTTCGTCAATCAACTCCAAAGGCCGTACCTTATTCAACTATACGTTACTCAACTCATCAATAGTAGCTGGACCCACTGAGCCCACACACTACAGCCCATCAGGAAGTTCTGATGTATTAGACATAGTTATCCTCAGAAACATCAAATATCAATGCCAGCTGGAGACAGTAGAAGAGCTTAACTCAGATCATAATCCCATCCTACTCAGGTTAGGACTTCAAGATCAGCTCTCTCTCGGTTATTCTTTCATACCATGGGATAAAGCTCTCTAAGGTTCTCCCGGTCCACATCGGTCCGCCCCCTATCATTCGTTAAAAAGAAGAAATAGATCAAGCTGTAAACAATTTAACTAGGCAAATAAACTCAGCAATAGCATGAGTCACTCAAACCACTGTCTTCCACGCTCCTAACTGGATCCCAGAAGAGATAATGGACCTGATCAGGGCCGAAAATGAGGCCAGAAAGCGATTTCACAATACTACAGCCCCGCAGGACAAAGCAACCTTAAACACTTTGAACAGACAGGTTCGAGAAGCCCTCCAGATCCACAGGAACTCGAAATGGGAAACCAAACTTAAAGAAATCAACCCAGAAGATAACTCCACGTGGAAGTTTGTAAAATCTCTTCGTACCAAAAGACAACCATTTCCCCCTTTAAAGACCATTCTTGGAATTGCACACACAGATGAAGAAAAAGTCGAAGCCCTAATTGACAATCTGGAAAATCAATGCAGCCCATCTTATGCTAATTTAAATGTTAATCTTATTCACAAAGTTCATTATAAAGTTAGAAATGCACTAAGTCAGCCTAAGGATGATTCAGAAACCATCACCCCACATCACCAACAGAAATAATAAATATCATTTCCCATCTGAAGAATAAAAAAGACCCCAGCCCTGATGGTATTACCAACAGAATAATAAAGCTACTCCCACGGAAAGCCATAATTCATCTAGTTAATATTACCAATTCCATTTTAAGATTCCAGTACTTTCCCACAGATTGGAAAATCGTGGACATTATACCTCTGAAAAAGCCTGGCAATAACCTAAAACTTCCCCAAAGCTACAGGCCCATTAGTCTTCTTTCCAGTCTTGGCAAAGTAACAGAAAAGGTCATCCTATCAAGACTACAATCAGCAGTGGACCAACAGAAAATAATCCCAAATGAGCAATTTGGGTTTCGCAAAGCTCAAAACACGGTGCAACAAATTCACCGACTAACAGAACATATCACTCATGGTTTTAACTGGCGCCTTCACACTGCTGCTGTGTTTTTGGATGTTGCCAAGACCTTTGATAAGGTCTGGCATCAAGGCCTTATCTTCAAGCTAATTGAAAACAATATCCCAATTAAACTAGTGAAACTCATATATTCATATATTAATGAAAGATACATGCAAGTAAAACTCAACGGAATTGTTTCTTCAAGGCGCAAAATTCTAGCAGGAGTACCTCAAGGTTCTCTTCTGGCCCCAATACTTTTCACAACTTACATGGCAGATATTCCTCTCAATCCAAGAACAACTACTGCAGCCCTTTATGCCGACGACACCACTATTCTAGCTAGATCACTCAGCCCTCACCTAGCAATCACTAGACTCCAAGGAAGTATCAATGAGCTAGCAAACTGGTTCACCAACTGGAGGATTCAAGTGAACCCCTCAAAAGCTCAGCCATAATGTTTTCAAGAAGAAAAATCTGCAACAAAGAAGACATCCTGCTCTCTGGTCAAATGATCCCATGGCAATCAGAGACCAAATATCTTGGGGTATTACTGGATAAGAAACTCCTTTTCAACAAACACATCAATCTCATTTGCTCCAAATCTTCCAAAGTCATAGCTCAGCTCTACCCATTGATCAACCGTAAGAGCAAATTGAACCTACATAATAAATTGCTTCTTTACCAGATGGCAATACGTCCAGTCATTACTTCCACCTCAGCAGCATGGAGTCACACTTCAAGATCAAACATTTCAAAATTACAGAGAATCCAAACTAAATGCCTTAGGATGATTCTGGATGCACTGTGGTTCGTCAGAAATTCACAGATTCACCGAGAAACTGGCACGCCATACATCTCCTCCCTTCTTCATGATCTTGCAGAAAAATTCTTCGTGAAGTCAAGTTCACATTCAAACCCACTAATAGTACAAGCTGTCAATTACAACGAGACTGATTACTACAAACACAAAAGACCGAAGGCTATTCTTCTCTCAACTGATCATAGCTAACTCAACTGCCCTCACAGGGCGAGCTTAATTGCTTACAAATCTCCCACTCCCAAACAACTCTCATTACAGATAAAGGGGAATATGAAAAGCACTAGTGCTTCACCCATCCTGTCAGTAATGTTATTGGTTATTGGTAATCTTGGTACACGGATGAAATAGTTACTGACATTAACTTACAGGATCTTCCTCTCATAGAGGTCACTAGAATGTTTAGATCAACTAAGACACCTATGCCTTTAGTCTTAGTATAAATTCATTACATTTACAAAAAAAAAAAATCAGCTAACACGTTTTTTATTCCCGTATACGGGAGTAGGCGAGGCCATTTAGCCCTATCTAACTTTTGGAGACTGAGCGGGCAGTTCAATCTCCACTGGTACCAATCAGAGATAGATGACCCAAGGCTATGACTAATTAAGCGGTACACAGTGAAGATAGACAGCTCAAATGTGCCGCCATCTCGTGGTCCCTACCCCTAACACAATATATTTAATGTCTGAAATAATGTGGGTTCTACGGTCGATTTTCTTGAGTTTACGGGACGAAAAACCCGAGTTTCAGGGAGGAAAAACTCGCTTGCCCGTGCCAGAGATCGACTAACTCGGGAACCGGTCGAAAAAAGGATTAGAAAAATTTCCTCTAGTCGCCGACTAGACTCGAAACCAAGTCTTCCTTCGTGCGGCCAAGCGCCGTGGTGTGCAAACGCCACACCCACTGAGCTACACAGGCTCCTCCTTACAAAGACATCTATAATCTAAAATCAATCTGTGGACTCAAAATAACTCCAGAACCATTGAGAGAAATTATCTTCTGGGCAGTGCCACAGATGCCAAAAATTTGACCATGCCCAGAACCTATGCAAAGCTCAGTTCAGATGCCTAAAATGTGACGAGAATCACCCCACAAATACTTGCGCCGAGCCAAAATCCACCACGGCTAAGTGCACTAATTGTGGGGGTCCTCACCCTGCTAATTATAGAGGGTGTATACATCACCCCAAAAACAGATGGAGCGATCCAGATCATCGGTCCACCTCGTCATTTAGTGCGAGAGTTCCTGAAGCTCAGGCTCCTCAGTCCTCCAAGAGTGAGATCACAACAGGTTCTCGCCGATCATTAACTGAGCCCCTTAAGAAAATGAATCTTCAACATCAAGTGAGAACATATGCTTTTATTTATTTATTATTATTTACATTTTTTTTTACAACATGATAACATGCCCAATATCTATTTTCACCCTAGAGTCCTGTGCAATCTTTTGGGCAGTTATTTTGTCATTTAATATCCATTGAAGTATTAACATATTTTTACCAACTGAAAATTATAAGACATATACTTCCTCTTATGCAAATAGATCTGTTCATTACTATTCAATATTTTTACACTTATATATACATATTTACATTATGTGTTTAGTTTTCTATTCCATTATTTTTTCTTTCAGAGTGAATTGTATTGGCTTGTTTTCATGTTTTTTCTTTATGGTGGGTCTTTTATTTCTATTATTTGTATGTTTTCTTCATATGCTGATGTGGTCTGCTCCAAACAGATAGCACAAACCCAGAACCCGAATAATCCACATTCGAATCTATCAGCTATTATTACGTCTTCTTTTGCAGACATGCTGGAGGATTTCAGCAACTCAAATCCATCGCTAAGTGTTACATAAAGATTCTTACAGCAAACCCAATCCATGTTATCTGTACTCTCTGATGCATAAGAAAAAAATCGCCCCAAATTCTCTTAGGATTATTGCTTGGAATGCCAACGGTATCAAAAATAAACTTTAAGAAATCCAGGAATTCAATAATAGATACAACCCAGATATATTACTAATCAATGAAACTCACCTGAGGCCTGTTGACACCCTAAACATCAGAGGGTATCAGATTTACAGAAACGACAGACTTGGGTATAGAGGTAGAGGTACAGCCACCCTTATCAAAAACTATATCAGTCATCATTCACTAACCTCGAAATCACAGGAATTAATGCCCTCACAACCTCAATTAGAAACCTAAAATTTTTTTCCGCTTACTACCCTCCATTAAAGACATTATTAACCTCAGATCTGGATGCCATCCTTAGAGGGAAAGGACCGGTTGTCATTGCTGGAGACTTCAATGCAAAACATCCTGCTTGGAACAGTAAAACTATCAATAAAAATGTTCGCATCCTTTCTAGCTACACAGGATCAAACTATGATATTGTGGCTGGACCTACCGAACCAACTCATCTCAGTACGTCTGGCACTGCTGACATCCTGGATATAGCTATCCTGCAATACATTAAAGTATAGTACAGCCTTAAATCACTAAACGATCTGTCGTCGGATCACAACCCAATTCTACTGCAATTGGGAGAACAAGAATGCCTGTCTCCTCTCTTTCATTCAGGCATATCGTGGGAAAGACTGTCTAAAGCACTTAGGGATCAAATTGGACCCATCCCTCACACACGCACACCAGAAGATGTGGAATCTGCAGTGACTAGCCTCACCCCCAACAGATTAAGTCCGCTAGCTGTTGCAACCTTCCACAAACCTGTTCCCAATCCTGGTCGTTTACCTGAGGATATTATGGACCTGATCAGAGAGAAGAACAGAACTAGGAAGAGATTTAGTAACACTTGCACTCCTCAGGACAAGACAGTGCTTAATAGATTGAATGGAGCAGTAAGAGATGCTCTTAAAACCTACAGAAACCCAGTTTGGGATAAAAGGTTAGCCGCTATCTCACCTATTGACCACTCTATCTGGGGGTTATCGAGAACCATCAAAAATAAAAACAGATCCCCCCCATAATCTCAAACCAGGGCATAGTCCACACAGATGGAGATAAGGCAGAAGCCATACTAAAAAATCTTGAGGAGCGGTGCAAACCTTCTTATAACAGCTTAAACTTTAATCACTTGTACAAAATCCACAGACAGGTCAGGCATGCATTAAATCTCCCAAATACCAGTGCTGACCATATTGCACCCACATCACCTGTTGAATTATATGATATTATTAAAAAATTTAAGAACAATAAAGCTCCTGGACTAGACGGCATCTGAAACAGGGTGATCAAGCTGTTGCCTCGAAAAGCTGTAATGCACCTGACCAGTATAATAAATTTAATCTTAAGACTTCACTATTTTCCTTCCACCTGGAAACTGGCTGATGTAATTCCTATACATAAACCAGGCAAAGACCCAGACTTACCACAAAATTATCGTCCAATCAGTCTCATCTCCAATCTGGGTAAGGTTGCGAAGAAAGTCATCCTCTCACGACTCCAAACCTCAGTAAATGACCTAAACATCCTCCCTAAAGAACAGTTTGGTTTTCGGCAACACCATAGTACTACCCAGCAAATCCACAGAATTGTGAAATACATCACCACCAGTTACACCTGGCGCCAGTGCACAGGAGCTGTTTTCCTATACCTATCCAGAGCATTTGACAAAATCTGGCATTTTGGACTCCTGCACAAACTTATCTCAGCCGGTACCTCACTAAAAATGGTTCATCTAATCCATTTATTTCTTCAGAATAGATCAATTCGAGATAAAATCAGCGGTTCTACATCGTCCTAGCGCCATATCTTTGCTGGAGTGCCGCAGGGATCTCTACTTTCTCCATTGGTGTTTTCTGTATACATGTCAGACATCCCACACAATCCGATGACTTCCATTTTGGCCCTGTATGCGGACGATACGGCAATACTAACCAGATCTCTCAGACCCCATTTCATTACCAGAAAGCTTCAGGAAAACCTTCTAAAGCTGGAGGGCTGGTTCTCCAGGTGGAGATTGGAAGTCAACCCCCTGAAAAGCTCAGCCGTTCTTTTCTCAAAAAAAAGGCCGATGTCTCCTGCAGGAGATGTGTTACTATTCAATACTAAAATTCCCTGGCAGACTGAAACAAATTTCCTGGGTGTAATTCTCGACAAAAAGCTATCTTTCAACCAACACATCAAGTCTGCATGCACAAAGGCATCTAAAGCCATAACTCAGATCTATCCGCTAATTAATAGAAATAGCAAACTCAGCAACAGAATCAAATTGCAACTATACCAGATGACGATTCTTCCTATAATCACCTATGCCTCTCCGGCCTGGAGCCACACCTCTAATGCTAACATTATCAAAATATAGCGAGTGCAGAACAAGTGCTTGAAAATGATTCTGAACGCCCCGTGGTATGTTAGAAACAATCAAGTCCATAGAGACACAAATATTCCCTATATTTTCTTTTCTACAATCCTTAGCATCCAAGTTTTTCCTAAAGACGTCCACACATCCCAATGATTTGGTTCAGCAAGCTGCAGCATCGAGGTAACGGACATATTCAAATATAGAAGAGCGAAAGCTAAATTAGCCTCCTATAAAGATGCATAATCTCCGTGCCCATTCAGGGCGAGCAAACTGCTCGTAAATTTTACCCTCACTGTAACCACAACAGATAGCGGGGAATATGAAAAGCATTTTGCTTCATCCCTAAAGATATAAATGTCAATTGTCAATCTTGGTATTTCTTCTGGGTCTGGCTTCCAGTGATGAGGTTTCATCAGTTGAGACTAGTTTCAATAAAAGTTGAAATAAGTCTAGGTAGTGGTCCTTTCCATTATGCATAACATTATTACACACCCGAAAAGATGCGCGCTTCGCATTATGGAATACTAAGGCAATCAATGTGATCATTTGCTTCGTGGTGTGCTGAAAAGTTGTGGTACATACAGTACTTAAATAAAATATTACAGGAATTGCTGTAGAACCTTATCAGAACTTTTCATCCCCCCCCCCCCCCAACACACACACACACTCAAACAAATAACCTAAAATGAGTACCGTCGACAGGGTATAGCATAGCGGCAGCATGCCTCACGGTGCAGCTTAATAAGGACGCTCGTTCAGCCATATAGCGGTAGGCGCCGTCGCTACGCTAACAATTCCAAGTGCGGAAAGAAGCTCTTCCAAGCTTAAACTGATTAAAAATTATTTGCGATCAGCAATGACCCAAGAAAGATTGGTTAGTCTAGCAACTATATCGACAGAGGCGGACATAGCTTATAATTTAAATTTAGAAGAGCTTGTGAACAGTTTCATTGTGCGATGTCCCCGTAGAGCAAACATTTAATTAATATTATTATGTAATCGTTTTGCATTAATGTTTCTCTTGTAATAAAATCAAAATAGCATTTGGAGATTTTCTTATATTTTTGTCTTATAATCCATCAGGGGTGATATTTAATTGTTTGCCTTAGGGCGCGATCTAAACTGGCGACGACCCTGCCTAGAATGAATGCATTTCACGCTCAAACTTTGTTTACTTACTACTGGACAAAGGATTAAATAAGAATGTAATTTCCTGGCATCTTTAATTTAATTTATAAACAAGTGAAAAAACTCTCAATAATAATTTACGGATGTTATACCTGATCATCATCTATGTGTATCATGTGGTGAGCTCTAAATAAAGCTCCACAGCTTTGTTTAATGCTCTTTAGTGATATGGTATTTTCAAAATGCCTAATACGGCACTTGCAGAACGGTAGGTTTTGTGGAATGTGGATAGGTATTCATTAAAAAAAAAAAAAAGTTTAAAAATGTGAGGGAACATTAAACTGTTTTAGTACATACTTAAATAAAACATTACCAGATATCAAAATTAGTTAACATGATTAATTTGCAGTTTTTTATACTGTGTGATTAAGGATTTTAAGCATTTGATGAAGATAATCGATTTCTAATAGATTTAATGACTACGATGTTACCAACGTCGATATCCGTAACAGATGTCATCTGCATTTGAGATTTCCGAGAAGCACTGATATTTTGTTTTTCTTATGAGAATAACAACAGGTGGAGCAGTTGGAGATTGCTATGTCTGTCGTGTACAAACAGTGTTACAGGTAATCGTGAAAGATGGCTCTTCCGTGTTGGTCGAGGTGTTTGTTTGCCGGCGTTCTGCTATTAGCAATTGTAGATGTGAGATGTGATCTTCCGCATAAAAAATTTGAATATAAATATAGTTTTAAAGGGCCTTATTTGGCTCAAAAAGATGGTACCGTGCCGTTTTGGGAACATCAAGGAAGTATGTATGGTTTCATTTTCTTAAACTTTCTGTCTAATCTTAAGTTAATGTTGACCTTGTTACTGCTGCTCCGAACGTCATTCATTTTCTAAGTACACGTGGCTCTTTTTTTCCGGCCGTAGCTCTTTTAACCTTCGATGTCTCAGGATCGTTCCATTTACTTCCAACATATGGTTCAATTCAGAGACCGGCATAACCTTGCTGCTGCTGTTGTTAGATAAAATCTTTAAAACACAGGGTTGCAATCAGCGATAGAATTAAAGGATTAATTTTATAATTGTATTTTCAGAAATTTTGGACAGTTTTTAAATTTGGAATAATGTTAAATTTTTGTCACTTCAGACGTTTCAAAACTTCGATTGGTTATTCATATTATTTGAACATCATTATTGTATTTCTATAAGTGCATTAAATTGCATCTGGACAATCATAATTAAAACTTCTGTGTAAATTGAACATGATCGCAGATGGAATTTACTGAGGAAACAACTTTCTACATCTATCAGTGACATACAAAAAATCAGTCAGCGTTTGTACATTTTGTTCCCACGAGATGCTGGGATGCTAGTTTAGAAAAAAAAAAAAAAAAAATCCGATTAGGTATGGCATACCCGTAGCAAAAGTGCAGCAGTTAGCAAATAACGCTAAAAGAAATCCTAGGGAGTTTTTTTTTGATAAGTGGCCAGTAGAAGAAGAATAAATATGGAAGGATGATAAACACTGAGGAGGATATAGCAGAGGTGTTATTGAGCAGTTCATTGAAGTATTTCATCCTTGTGATTGTAACATAATGCAAAACTTTAGAGCAGTGAGAATGGGAGAGGAACTACTGATGGCAAGTGAGCAGGAGGTATATAAGGAATTGAGTAAACTTGATGTCAACAGTGCCATGGGACTTAATATATCACCACGTGTCTTGAGGGAATGTTCCAGGAAGTTAACAACAGCTTTAATGTACATTTTTTAACATGAGTCTTAGATTAGCCCAGGTTCCAAAGGAAGGGAAAGATTGCAAATTGTTTCAAAAGGAGGTGATAAGACTAAGGCTTTGAATTATAGGGCAATCTGCTTATCTGGAGTTGTGGCCAAGGTGTTGGAGAAGCTGGTGAGGACAGGGATTTAGAACTGGGTGGACAGCAGTAGAATTCTCTTTAATGGACAGAGCATTTAGCATATTTAGCATAGATTTGCTAAAGGAAGATTGTTTTAGCCATTTGCTTATTTATTATAACAAGGTAACGAATACATTGGACACGGAAGATGCACATACAGTAGTATATTTAGATTTTGCAAAGGCTTTCGATAGACTGTCACATGACAAACTAATAGTTAAATTGGAACAGATGAGGTTGGATTGGAGATTGGCTGTCTGATAGGCATCAGCACGTTATGTATGGGGAAGTGTTATCCCAGAGTAAAGTCACTAGTGACAGTCCCAGGGATTCGTTTTGGTTCTGTTGTTGTTTAATTTGTATGTAAATGACATTGGAAAGAGCTCAAATGGTGATATACAGTTGTTTGCGTATGATTCAAAGTTGGAGAGAGTTATGAGAAGTAGAGTAGACGTTGTATTTTGGTTTAAGCCAATAAGAATACAATTTGGTCTGCTAAATCCCAAATTGCCAGCCCATCTTCGTTCGTTTGTTCAGTATCCAGGTAGATACCCAACAGGTGCACCACGAGAAGGTGAGGATGGGACATTAGGTCAGAAGCCTTGGTCGGTTCTCCACATTCCTTTAAAGGCTATGTGGAGGTCTCCTCTCAGTTATACAGCTTTGACCCTTAGATGTTCAAACCAGTTTTAACTTATGGATCTGAGAGCTGGGTCAGAAGTAAAACACTCGACTGAAGACTAGAGACCACAGATATGAGAGTCTTGAGAAAGATTAGAGGCACGAACAGATGGCATTAATGGCAATATCATATTAAAAACAAGGATATTAGGAAAGAACTTGACATTGTCAGCATCCAGGAATGCATTAGCAGAGCTAATCTCAGGTGGTATGGTCATTTAAACAGAATGGGAGAGGAAAGATTAGCAAAACAAGTGTTCTCTACCAGGTTGGCAGGAAAACGACCCAGAGGAAGACCAAGATATAGGTGGATTGATACGGTACAAAGTGCCTTAGACGATAGAAATATAAGATCTGATAATGTTGGGCTCTTGACAAGTAACAGACTGATTTGGAGAAAAATTGTAGATAGGAAGTTTGTAATGATGTAAATTTTTCATGTAGCTATCATATCCTGTACACCCCTTGAGGGTACATGGCAGCAATTTGATGATGATGAGTAGATGTTGTAATTTTGCAAGAGGACCTAAATAGACTGAATGGACTAGTGTGTGAGAGATGTCAGTTTAATATTGCATAGAGTAGGTTTTAAATTTTGGGAACCAAAGATGAGATGTAGAGTATAGGGTTGGTGGGATTTTAGACGAGGTCGAGGAGATGAAAGATTTGGGGGGGAGGGTTATGGTGGATAGGTACTTGAAATTTAGTGGACATTTTGTTAAAATTGTGAGGACAACAACATATTATGGGAATGAGGAGGAGAACACTCAAATGTAGAAGTAAAGATGTTTTGATTCCATTGCACAAGGTTTTGATCAGGCCACATATGGATTACTGTGCACAGATTTGGTTACAGGTTTTCAAAAGGATGATGAGATGTTGGAGAGCATGCAGACACAATTGACCAAGTTGGTCTCTGGAATGCGGAATATGAGGACAGATTGATAAAATGCAAATTACAGAGCCTAGTAGATAGAAGGAAAAGGAGAGACATGATTGAGATGTATAAGTTGGTAAGGGATAATTACGAGATTAGTGTGGATGAGATTTTTCATATTATATCTGGAGACTGGGGGAAGGGGGAGAATGAGAGGCCATCCCTGGAAACTGTATAAGGTGGGTGTGAGTAAGGAGTAGATTTCTTTTGCATGGAGAGTGGTGATTGATTGGAATGCATTGCCTGAGAGTGTGATGAGTGCAGGGACAGTGAATGCATTTAAGTCGAGGTACAAAGAGCTGTGCATCTGAGAGTGGGAGCTCCGACGATGAGTCTCTTGACTCCATGGAGGTATGTCGATGATAATAAAATAAGGATAATGCATCCAGGTCTTTATAATCAGACTGATTTTTATTTTGAGAAACAAAGTGATTGTCACTGTTTACTATCTGCACTATTTAGGAATAGGAGGATAACATGAAAGTGTCAGAATGTAGTTAGTAAGGGGGAGTGCGAACTAGTTTCTTTGCCTGGTAAGTGGTTGAACGAGTGGAATGGATTGTGAGTGCCCCAATAGTAAATAAATTCAAGGAGAGGTATGGAAGGTATTGTCTGAATAATGATTAGTGAGGGTCACCATGATAAGTGTCTTGACTCCATGAAGATACCCGTATAATAATTTTTGTATGAGCAACAATAAATACACTGTTCTTGGCAGCATCAGAAGTGATCTCAACCAACTAGAAAATAATCCTTTTCCCACTTGATGTGCTAAATTGTTCCTAGAAGTCTATTTGAATGAGTAAAACTGTTGACCTCACTTTATAGATAGACATGTCAGAATCTAATTCTTGCTGCATAGCCCTCCTCTTTTCAGTAATACTGCAGGTATGAAAAACTTCACACAAAAAAACAGTATATGAAGCAGATCATAAAAACTTACTCTCCATATGTGTGTGTGAGGGGGAGGTGACATGCCAATTCATACAAAAAAAAACCCACTTCCATATTAGTATCAACTAGTATTCATTTTCTGTTCATATTCATGCTAAATAATAGCATATTAGTTGCACAAGCTTTTAAGTTAACATAACTAATGTACACTGTTTGGAAAGAAGTGATGGACATCATAGTGTAACAAATAGCTATGGTGCCCACCTTAATAGATATAGGACTTCCCTTCACTGCGATGATTGCAAGATCCTACAGTACATACTTTCCACATGCATATGATATGATCAATGGGAATTTTGGACCATTCTTCCTGTAGGCATGTAAAGAGGGCCTTGACTATTGTGGGGAAGATGTTACTTGACCTCACTCGATTCTCCAGTTCATCTCACAGATGTTCAGTAGGGTTGAGAAAGATATACAAACAGGGCTATAGTTTGATACCTCCATTCTATCACCACCCTTTTACAATGGTAATCTTACCTCCTTCCACTCTCCAGGAACCTGCCCCATTGTACAAACCTCATTAAACACCCATTACTCATTAAAACTCATTGGCACAGTTAGTTTTCTATAGCACATTCCCTTAAAACACATGGTGAAATTCCGTCTAGTCCCACTGCCTTATTGAACATGTAGTGTACTCAATATTTGAAATACATCTTCTTCATTCATTAACACTACACTACTCATTATCCATCTACGATTAAAGCTTGTAATACTAGGATGGAACACTCTAATAAAGTTATCATTAAATGGCCCAACTACGTCATCTGCTTGGGTCACCCAATCCCATCTCTATCCTGCAAGATAATCCATCCACTAGCATTTTTCGTCATTTTTGCCACATAGTGGGAAAAACTCCTTGGGGTTCTTCTTGGATTTCAGTGCCACTCTCCTCTCATAATCTAATTTTTCTCTGCTGAATTTACTAGTTACTTTCCTTGCCTGAGCCTTATATTCCTCATGTAACTAATCACCTCTCTTTATCTTACATAATCCATTTTTCTTCTGTATTTCCCCTTTTATTCCTTTTGTCATCCATTTGACTCCAAATTGTTTTATCTTCTTCACTTGAGATATACGATCTGTAATTATTACTAACTATTATAATAACGGAATTAACTCGTAAATTATTCTTTATTCGTAGAATTTTCACCTGAGTATCACAGGCATCATCAGTATAGGTACAAGGCTAATTAAACAATAACTTTATATTCACAAAGCGCCACCTAAGTAGCTAAGATTAAATTTCCTAAATTTATTTAATTATTTTATTTATTTTTTTAAAAATTATTTAAATTTAATTATTTAGTTATTTAATTATTAAATAATAATTATTTAATTATTCAAAACACACACAGAAAGTTATACCAAAATATGTTATACCAGCCAACCAAAGTATACAACTAGTGGAAATAGTCATCAACAGGTCTAAATCTGATAAGGACGGACCGGCCTCTGGGCCTAGTACATATAAGGTTAAGGCACTGCCGCTTACTTTGCGGCACTTAACCAATTTTAAGGAGCCTATGTGGCTCAGTAGAAGTGGCGATTGCACTCTACGACGTTTGACCGAACGAAGGAAGTCTTATAAGTTTGAGTCCAGCGCCGAGTGCAGGAACATTTTCTCATCCTTTTGAATTTGAGCTGTGCAGAAGAAAGTGATTTTTAATCGGTAAATAGTCTGCTTTTTACCCCGTTTTTCTACGTTTTTGAGTGCTAAATTGTTTCTCTGAATACGAGTGTACTTCAGTGGTTGTTTTTTGGAAGTTAGTTGCTGTCACGATATAATATATTTTGGTACCGTCTGAATCGAACGCGTAACGGTGGAAGACAAAACGAATCTAAGTTACTGTATTTAGTTCTATTTCATTTTATTTAATTATATTTAGTACTTAAATATTCTGATGTTTGTACTTTTTTTTTTCCTTTTATTTATTAATTGAATAATTATTAAAGATTACGCTACTCGGCAGTAAGGAATGATGGTGGATTCAGCAGCAGTCGCAAGTGGCGTAACGCCAAGTCCTCTGCATTTAAGAACTCAATTATTAGCAATATCATAACGGACTTTGTGGCATGCAGTACTTGCGGCATGTATGCGTCTTGGGAATTACATATGTGGCTTGTTAAAGAGAGTGAGAGCGTATGTGCGCAAAATGCAGGCAGTTGGAGGAAATAAGTACATTAGATATATCGATATCCGACTTTGTTGCTCCAGGAATGGGGAATGAATGTAGGAAGACAAGTAGTGTGATAGGAGAGAATGAGAAAATAATCGTTGATAGTGTGGAAGGTGTGAGTGACTGTGAAAGTTTAGGAGATGGTTTTGTTTGGGAGAGTGAATTTAGATTAAGAGTGACTGACCCGCAGAGGGAGATAGATGAGTTGAAAGTGGAGGTGGAATGTCTTGTGAATGAGAGCACAAGTATGAAAGATAAGATTAGGAGAATGGAAGAAATAAATGCAAGGCGAATCAGAGTAGGAGAGAGAGAGAATTTAGGGAGTATGAGTGAGAGGTATGGGGTGCTAGAAGAGGAGAGAATGGAAACAGTAAGAGAGAGAGAGGTATGGGAATGAAAGAAGAGGAGAGAATGGAAACAATAGGAGAGAGGGAATGGTAAGAGGTATAATGTATGGTGACTCAGTGATCCGTGGTGTTCAAGATAGGATGTGTGAGGAGTGTTTGCCAGGAGGAACAATCGAAAGGGTGGCTATGGCAATTAAGAGAGGTGAAAGGGTGGATGAGATGATTGTGATGGTAGGAACAAATGACTTGAGTGGTAATGTAAGTCGGGCAGCGAGAGATATGAGATTTTTGCTTGAGACTGTACGGAAGAAGACAGAGATAGGAAAAATAGTGTGCGTGTTGCCTAGGTATGATAATGATGAGCTGAGCAGAAGAGCGGTGATATTGAATGGCATAATAGCGAGAATGTGTGACAAGAGAGGACTGGTATATGCGGATGCTTGGAGTGCGTTTGAGGAAAGAGAGGAATTGTATGCGAGAGACCGTTTACATTTGAATGAGGAAGGACGTAGGCATCTGGAGAGATTGCTGTTCTGAACAAGTCAGTGTGTCTCAGGGAGGATGATAGCAGGGGGTGGCCTCTTGTGGGAATGGATACTTGGGAGAAGGGAGACAATGTCAGGTAACACTGAGCCCAGTGGAGTCTAGAAGGGATAATGCTGGGTATAGAAACAATGGCATTTATATGCTTTATACTAATGCCAGGAGTATCCGGAATAAGGGAGAGGAATTGGTGGCGCAGATAGCATCAGCCTGGCCAAAAATTATTGCGATCACTGAGACGTGGTTGACAGAAGGGGATATAACAACAGGAATAGAAGTCGCTGGGTATAGCATTTTTCGTCAGGATAGGAGGGGAAAGCGTGGTGGTGGTGGGGTACTGCTTATGATAAGTGATGACCTATGTCCTCTAAGAGTGGAGAATTTGGAAGGAAGTGAGACAAATGATTTTGAGAGCGTATGGTGTGAGGTAGAGGTAGGCAAGACAGAATATTTAGTGGGGTGTTGCTACAGACCCAGGAGCACAGAGGATGGGGACCAGGAGATGTTTAGACAGCTAAGTTTGGCAAGTGCAAGAAGAATGATTGTTATGGGAGATTTTAACTTCAGTAGTATAAATTGGAGAGAGGAACATGCATGTAACAATAGGGGAATGGAATTTCTAGAATTCTTGAGGGACAAATGTCTTAGGCAACATGTAACAGAGGGAACAAGAGGTTCAAAAATTTTGGATTTGGTTATAGCATCAGAAGAGTTGATAATAACTGAGTTGACGTCTCTCCCACCAGTTGGAGAGAGTGACCATATGGTGTTGACATGGAAAATGAATAGACATGCAGGAGTATCAAAGAGACGGGAACTTATGTGGAATTATAAGGCAGGTGATTATAATAGTCTTAGACGTCAACTTCGGGAAGTTTCATGGAGGGAGGAATTGGACGGCCGGGATATCACCAGTGCGTGGGAAATTGTGAAAGAATATTTGTTATCAGCAATGGTAAGTTGTATACCACGAGTGAAGAAGAGGGCGCAATTTGGAGTAAAGTGGATGACAAACAACATTAAACAGGAACTGCATGCGAAAAAGAGGCTATGGAAGAGATATAAGGAGACAGGTGAAGAGAAGATACATGAAGAATATAAGGCACAGGCCAGAAGAGTGACTCGTGTGGTAAGGAAAGCGAAACTGGAATATGAGAGGAGATTGGCCCTAAGATCCAAAGAAAATCCTAGGGAATTTTTTAGCTATGTGGCCAGTAGGAGGAGAAATGACTGTGGAAGAATGATATTGTGGGATAAAAATGGGAATAGAGTGACTGATGCAGAGGGCATAGTGGAATTGTTCAATGAACACTTTATTGGAGTATTTCATCCTAGAGGAGTCAGTTTTAATGCTAGAGGGATAGGACTGGTACGAGGTCTGGAGGTACAGGAGGAGAGGGTGTTTCAGATACTGAGTACTCTGGATGTCAGTAAAGCTGTGGGACTGGATGGTATTTCGCCACGAGTTTTGAGAGAATGTGCTAGCGAATTGACAATACCTTTAACGTGGCTTTACAATGAAAGTCTGGCTTTGGCAAAGGTGCCCAGGGAATGGAAGGAAGGTAAGATAGTGCCATTGCATAAGGGTGGTAACAGACTGGAAGTGTCTAATTATAGGCCAGTCTGTGTCATCAGTAGTTGTTAAGATCTTGGAGAAAGTAGTGAGGGACCGTGTACAGAATTGGGCAGATGAGGGTAATGTTATCTGTGAGAATCAACATGGATTTGTGAAAGGACGCTCTTGTTTTAGCAATATGCTAGCCTTTTATAATAAAGTTACAAGAGCATTAGATGAGGGAAAGGCATATACTGCAATTTTCTTAGACTTGGCGAAGGCATTTGACAGGGTGCCACATGATAAGCTGATATTTAAGTTGCAGCACATGGGTCTGGATGTCAGATTGGTCAACTGGATTCAGGATTGGCTGTCTGATAGGTATCAGAGAGTTGTGTATGGTGGAGCAGTTTCCAGGAGGCAGAGGGTTACAAGTGGGGTCCCACAGGGCTCAGTACTAGGACCTATATTGTTTAACCTTTATATCAATGACATAGCCAGTGGATTGCAGGGGGATATTCAGTTGTTTGCGGATGATGCGAAGCTGGGAAGGATTATTAGTAATAGCGCAGATGTGGTAGCCCTGCAAGAGGATTTAAATAAGCTAGATAGATGGGCAAATGAATGGGGGTGTCAGTTTAATGCAGCAAAATGTAAGGTCTTGAGGTTTGGGAAACATCGATGGGATGCTGCATACTCTATGGGAGGAGTTATGCTGGAGGAAGTAGGGGAGACAAGAGATCTGGGGTTAATGATTGATAGAAACCTGAAGTTTAGGGGACATATTGCAAAGGTGGTGAAGGTAACACAGAGGATTGCTGCTATTATGAGAAGGACACTGACTTGCAGAGATAAGAGGGTTATCATTCCGTTGTATAAGTCTCTGATCAGACCACACTTGGACTATTGTTCTCAGATTTGGTCCCCAGGATTTGAAGGGGATAAATTAACTGTGGAAAGGATACAAAGACGGATGACAAAGATGGTTTCAGGACTGTACAATGATAGTTATGAGGATCAGCTGAGAGAATGTGGACTGCAGAGTTTGGCGGATAGAAGAAGGAGAGGTGATATGATTGAGACTTTTAAACTGTTGAGAGGTGGTTACAGGGTTGACACTGGGGAGTTCTTTCGCTTGATCAGCGGGAAGGAGTGATGACAAGAGGCCATCCCTGGAGGTTGCGAGGGGGGACTGTGAGCGGGAGGGTGGGGAGTGGTTTCTTGTGTGGAGGGTGGTTGAGCCGTGGAATGCATTGCCTGATGGAGTATTGGGAGCGAGAACGGTCGGTGACTTTAAAGAGTGGTATGATAAACTTTGTGTTTCTCAGGGGGGGACCTCCCCTCGATGAGTCTTGACAGTATTTATGTCTTAGGAAGGACCTCCCTCGATGAGTCTTTTGACTCCTTGGAGGCCTGAATAATAATAATAATAAATTAACCAACTCCAACACATTCACCTTTGTTATATCTTCGCTTTCTTTCGTTATTGATATAATATAGTGTCTATTTACTTGTATCTTTCTTTCACTCTTCCTTTTATATTTATTAATTTTTTTCTTACTTTCTTCACTGATATAATATACTTCCTTAAGAATGCCTTACTCAATTCTACCTAGGAATGCTTCCTTTTCGGACACTGGCAAATTTATTTTTTATTGTTGCGCCAGCCAGAGCCCTATAATATGAGCTTATTCAAAATTCAGGGAATATTCCTAGGTTAATTGGCATTCATTCTAATATACACTAAACAGATACTGGTACTAATTGCAATCGTGACCAACAATCTATTGCCCAAACACTTTCATTAAATTCCCTCCCGCTATGGTTCTGAATTTTTGCAAGTGGTAATTTGAATTCTCAAAATCAGGCATATACAACAAAACATGTTTATTGGAACAAATTACACTTTACAACTATAATTGGAATAGGATACTAAGCTTTTCAAAATCTCCTGCCCAAGTTAGTTAGTTACTCAGTACTAATTTAACAAAACACTCACAGATCAAATTGCTAATCACACATAAACTATAAAATATTAAAACATAGCTAACTATGTTATTCTAAATCTAACTCTTAATGCATGCTACATTTAAAGACATTTCACAGCCCGTTACTATTCTGGTATAAATCATCTACAAAATTACAAATTCACATATAATCTCAGTCACATGCAGCTAAAATTTCACTCCTGACATTCCTTTGTTCAGCAGAATTACTCTATCTCAAAATACAAATCCTTATTATAGTCCCTTATGAATTGTCCACTTAATATGAACTAACATTAAATTCTGTCTAATTCAAACATACAGTAAAGGTCTTTACGTTACCCAATCTTTTTCCGAAGGTCTGTTAACGGCCACGTGTTCTTCGGATTCTCCTTCGATCGGTTGCTTCTGCAATAGGCTTAAGACTATGCCATCCGTTTTACATTCTTCCGGACTCGAACTTCTCACTGCCTTGATACAGTGTTGTCTCTGCTCCTACTTGAGTGGGACATCCAGCGACTGGCACAATTTCTGCATAGGCCCATGATTCGCGTGCTGCTCATTGTGGAATCTTGTTCAGCTTATTCAGAATGCCTGTCTGCTATCCGGCATTATAGGACCCTCTCACTCGTCCCTACTCTGTCCGCTTGTCAGGAATCCTCCAGGTGAAGTTAGGAACAACCAGAAAAAAGCCTCGCATTATCGTGCGCATTGCCTTATATTTCGTCCCTTCTTTTCTACACGACCCTTAGTTTTCATGCCCTCAAGATGATCCTCAAAGTCCTAGCTGCCATTAGGTGCGGTATTCTAGGGAATCCTGCTTGTGTCATCTTCCTCGTACGTTGTAGCTTGCGGCATTACGGCCAATACATGTGTATGTAACTCGACCTTTGCACCTGTACTCTTAACTTCTTTGGAAGTTTAGGACGGCTTAATGGGACAGGATTATACTACTATTTCCTTATTACAAATTCATTAATCCGATAATCCTTCAGTTTAGTTTTCAAACTACAAGATTTTTCTAGTGCGATTTACATGTTATTACACAACTTCCTATACAACATAAATTCAGAACTGTGTACTGTCAACCAGGTATTATCTAAGTTAGCCAAATTCTTATGTTAGATTCTGAATGAATAATTTTTTTAAAATTTGTCCATTCAGGATCTAACACCTTCACACCTTTTTCTGGATGATAGTATCTAATGACCAGAGGCACTAATTTCATGTCAAAGTGGTTTGATGAATCGATTAATACTGATATAAAACAAACTTCTTTTAGCTCTTCCTCAATCTGCTTTGTAGCTAATGGTGCAATAACATTGGTTATTACTGCCTTGCACTTTGTTTGCAAACACCTGAATTTATCATAAAATCTTTTTCACGATGGTTGTTGTGCAGTCCATGGAGTTGAAGCTGTTGTTATGCACCACTGTGTGATATTCGAAGGTTGCTTCCTGCACTGCCAGTGATAACTTTTTCCCTTTCACTCTTGGTTTTCACAATTAGAAAATTACCTATACTGCAGTTAAGTCTTACTTCGAACAGCAGCTTTGTTTTTTCGTTTTCACGTGGTTGACTACGTTTGACCGACCACCATGCAAAATGCAAAATTTACGGTTACATAAAGTACATTCCACATTTTCATATACACCTTGAATGAAAGGAAATTTTCTTCTAATATTATCATTAATACTGCACTTACGTTTCGGCATTATAGGGGTAGAAAATGATAAAAATTATAACATGCAAAGTATTGATCAAGTAAGATACTATTATAACAGAAGCATGGGAAAAAAGAACATCACCATTAGTTACTATTAGTTATTATTATCAACATTGTAATAGAAATTGGTACTAAAAATGAGATAAAATCTGTTTATTCATTTTTTCCTGAAGGATATTTAAAAAAACCGGACGTTTGGAATTAATTCGGGACATTTTTATAAAAAATGGGACTGTCCCGGGAAAAATAAAAACAGGATGAATGGGAACCCAATAATAATAATAATAGGTGCCCTCCTTCGATGAGTCTTTGGCCTCCTTGGAGGTGTCACATAATAATAGTAATTTGGAGAAAACAGAAATTCTAATAATAGTATCTGCTGGATTTCTGCTAGGGATATAAACGTAGTCATTATAACACCATTTTCAAAAAAGATATGTGCCAGTTAAAGTACAGAGAAGATTAAAAAATAAAAGCCTCATTGACTATGTTATTATTGATAGTGCTATCTTTTTACTGATTCAGGATACTAGAGTATAAAGAGGATTAGAAATTGGAAGTGATCATCACTTAGTTTTAAGTATGATAAAAATGAATATCACATTGAAAAGAACAGTATGTAAGAAAGTATTAAGAAGAATTAAAGTTAAGCAGCTTTTACAGGTAAACTGTAGACTAATTTATACAAACATTATTTAGGAAAACATGAACAGTTAGAAAATGATAACAAAACTTTGGAGTCTCAGTGGCAAACACTGAAGGAAACATTGATTCAGCTAGGGTGACGTGTTGTCTGCAAGGATAGAAAAATAAGAACACTATGGAAGACACAAGAAGTTGAAGCAGTTCTGGAATCCAACATCTAACAATCAGAACATGTACATCTGTTTTCTCGAAGCTGAAAAATCTCGTCTTGCAGAACATGGAATTTTTACTATCCACAACATGGGATAGCACAAAACTTTTTCCACATGAATCCTTCCAGCTCTGTTAGGCTCTTCAAAGAAGGTTATGGAACTCTTTGTGATCAACCCAGCATTCATCGGAATCATGGCCTAAAATTTTCTAAATGCTGGGAAATAGTGATTTTGAATTGTATCCAATAATCCAACATTGAATTGTAGTATGTCTCAGTTATGTATTTAAATTTTGCAAAGGCTTTTGATAAATTGCCATATGATAAGCTGTTAAATAAATTGAAGCAGATTGGATACCAGACTAGTGAATTGGATCAGTGACTGGCTGTCAGATCAGAAAGTTCTGTATGGGGATGCAGTATCCCAAAAGAATGGAAAGTCAATAGTGGTGTGCTGGGGTTCTCTGTATTGGGCCATTGTTGTTCTACTTGTATATTAATGATATTGGAATGAGTTTAACTGGTGATATGCAAATGTTTTGCACATTATGTGAGTAGGAGGAGGGAGGGGAGAGATATGATTGAGACATAAGTTGACCAGGGCTAAGCTAATGTGGAAAAAAATTTCCATAGAATGGGAAAAGGGGGTAGAAAAAAAGGTAATCCCTATAAACTGTAAAGAGGGTGCGTGCAAAGAAGTGAGATGCATTTTTTGTATAAAAAATGGTTCATAAGCAGAATGCATTGGATGAACTTTGTGGATGATTATTATATATGCCTCCTGCAATGATTTTCTGACTTCATGGAGGTTAGATGTTAATAATAATTTTAGCACATTTATAGTGTGCTTTGTAAATGAGACACTGTGCCTCCTGGTTGGAAAAGACTTGAGTTGTCATTTTCAGTTTAAAGTGATTTAGCTGATCTCATGCAGAGGTAGCAGAGGCATGGCAAGCTGGCTACATTATTATGCCAGTAACTTTCATGAGCAGGAGAAAGTCTACAAACCGAGATAGTGCTACTGCGTATGTGACAACCAACACGCCTACTCAAAGACCACATAGAGTAGGTGAGAAATCAGCAATGTGGTCAGCCAAGGATGTGAAACATGTAGCCAGCCTCAACATAAGATCACTATACCGACCTGGAAAATTGCAATTAGTCCAGGAAAATTTAAAAAGACTGAAATGGAGTATTTTAGGTTTATCAGAGACACATTGGTGCAGAGATGGACTCATGGATTTACCAGAAGGAAGACTGTACTTCTCAGGAAGAAAAGATAACATACACAGAGAAGGAGTTGCATTACTAATTGAAAAGAAACTTACACACTCAGTAATTGAAATAAACCCAGTGTCTCCTAGAATAATAACAGCCAAACTTCAAGCAAAAGAAAAAGGTCAAACAATTAAAATAATCCAAATATATGCACCAGACAGTAACCATTCAGAGGAAGAAATAGAAAATTTATATGAAGAACTACAACAGGAAATAGATAAGCCCAAAAATAGAGAACTCATGATAGTGATGGGAGATTTTAATGCTAAAATAGGACAGTTCACAGCAGACAAAAGAGATGTGATGGGGAAATTTGGATACGGAGAGCTTAACGACAGAGGAGAACAATTACTCCACTTCTGTAAAGCAAACGATCTAATGATTACAAACACATCGTTCTATCAACGCCCTAATAATAAATATACATGGACATCCCTAGATGGTAATATAAAGAACTGCATAAACTATATCATCATAAACAAACAATTTGGAAAAGGTCAGTAAATAATGTACGAACATTAAGAAGTTCTGATTTTGACACTGATCACGAAATATTAACTGCCAAAGTGAAGATAAAATTCAACAGAAAAATAATATCAGAAAAGAAGAAAACATCAACCTATCAAAACTAAAAGATAGCTCAAGCAGAAGTCGATGTTTAGAACAGATGTGCCTGAAATTAAACCTCTCCATCTTCCAGAACAGCGGAAAATACTGGGAAGAAGGAAAAGAAACAGTGTTATCAATTGCAAAAGACACTCTAGGTTCCAAACCCAAAATAAACAAACAGTGGATAACCCAAGAAATCATAGCTACCATAGAAGAGAAAAGAGAGGCCAAGATACTTATAAATCAACAAAATAATGAAGAAAATAGAGAAAAATACAGAGCACTAAAAAATAAAGTTGATAACCTATGCAAAAAAGCCAAAGAAAAATGGTTAGAAGAAAAAGCTAAGAAATGCCAAGAAGCATACCAACAAAACAACCTAAAAGTCTTTCATGATACGGTAAGAGAAATTACAAAGGAATTCTCAGCAAAAGCAGTAACAATGATAAACAACAAGATGACTGAAACCGGGAATATTGAATATATAAGAAAAATCTGGTCAAACCATTTTAAGACTATCTTCCACCAAGGAAACAAAACTACAATGCCAACAATAGAAGAAAATAATGATCACCCAAAAATTTTACAAGAAGAAGTTAGATACGCAATAAAACAGATGAAAAACAATAAAGCACCAGGCATTGATACTATCCCTACTGAACTGTGGTCATATGGAGGCAGCATATCAATAGAATATTTAACAACCCTATTCAATAAAATACTACAAACAGGAGAGATCCCAGATGACTCGAGAACTGGAAAAATCATCCCAATATACAAGAAAGGAGACAAAAGAGACTGCAGAAATTACAGACCAATCAATTTACTCCCTCACACCTATAAAATATTCATAAGAATTATACAAAATAGATTAAAAAACACCTACGAAGAAATGATAGGCATAGGTTTCCGAGGAAATTATTCAACAATAGACCAAATTTTCACATTGCACCAACTAGCAGAGCTCAGCTGGGAAGACCATAAAGAACTATATTGTTGTTTTGTGGACTTTAAACAAGCTTTTGATAACATCAACAGAGAAATCCTTCTTAAAATTCTACTAGAAAAAGCAATAGACAAATATATAATACAGTTTCTGATAAAATATTACTCTAAGACAAATGCAATAATTAAAAAGGACACACTCACAACAGAACCCATAGAGATCCAAAAAGGAGTAATGCAAGGATGCCCATTATCCCCGTGCCTATTCAACATATATCTAGAAGTTGTAAAGAAGGCAATAGACAATGAGCCTGGAATCAATGTCAACGGTTTAAACATAAATAATATCAAATATGCAGATGATCTCATTCTTCTTGAAAGAACTCCAAATGAACTACAAAAGTTGATCAACAAGCTAAACGAAACCTGTAAAACATATGACATGACAATAAATATAAAAAGTGATGAAAATAGGGAGGAACAGAACTACCATCTCAGCCACCCTAAACGGAGAACAAGTAGACAACTTCATATACCTTGGATCAAAACTAACAGAAGCAATAGGATGGACCACCATGGGAAAATTACAGAAAATCTGGAAAACAAACAAGATATCTAAGCAAGCCAAAATCAAATTATATGAAGCAATAATTATACCAACCATCATCTATGGAGCAGAAGCGTGGACAGTTAAAAAAAGAGAGGAGAAAAAACTGCTGGCATTTGAAATGAAATACTTAAGAAATATAAATAGAACAAGTTGGATAGAAAAGAAAACAAAGATCACAGTCAGACAAGAATTATTGTATAAAAAGACAATAATAGAAAAAATTAGAAAACAACAACTGTGAGATGGTTTGGACACACTGTATGCATGGACGCAGACAGACTTCCTAACGTCCTAATCAATACTTTTCCAACTGAAAAAAGAAGACCTGGAAGACCAAGAATTACCCGGCTGAAATTAATAAAGAACATCTCGGGATGCAGAACATATAAGGAACATTTTCGAACAGCAAGGAATAGAGAAGACTCAACCCGGCCTAGGCGGAAGAGAAGAAGAAGAAGAGATGCAGAGGTAGCAATTTTTTTAACTCCTGGAAACCTGGATTTTTTTCATCTCATATAGAGTTAAGTCAGCCAAGAGAACATGTGCAATTCACAGACAGATATTATTTGTGATGGGCAGTGGATGGCATTGTATATTAATGGTTTTGTTGTCGTGTGTAGTTGAAGAATTAAGTAGTAATTAAGTAATAAAATTAAGAATTAAGTAGTAGATGACTCTTTGGACTCCTTTATAAACTGTTTTTTGGTTTGTGTGTGTGTGTGTAAAATGTGTATATCAGTAAGTCTTCGACTTGCATGGTTAATTCATTGGAAAGAATTCCATGTAAGTTTAAAATCTGCATAAGTTGGATGGTACTTAAATGCAATGTATTTTGGACATACATAATCATTTCAAAGGATGATTAATCCAGCCATGTTCTGCTTATAGGGTAAAACCTTGAGAAAATGAAAGGTTATTCATTATTATATTGAGTAAATTATGAATACATATGTACATATTAATCATTTAATATGTTTGCCTCTGCAGATGATGCCATCAAGTACTTATTCAAATGTGGGGCAGCCTAAATACAATGGACCTAGTACACAAGAAATTTACAAATGTATGACATTGTTTTTATGAGTGATGGATGGATAGTGAAGTGGTGTGTTGATAGTGACTTTGTGTAGATGGAAAATTAAATTGTAAGCCATCGGTTGTGTGGCATGCTTTAACACAATGAGTTCTTGGATTCCTTGGAGGTGTCATTATTATTAACACCAGACCTCCATGGAGTCCAGACTCATTGCAGGGAGGCTAACAGTATGACATACAGAGCTCATCAAAATGTGTTTTAAATTCATTTAATGTATCTACATTCACCACAGTGTCAGGCAAATCATTCCACCAACCAACCAACCAACCACTCTCCATGCAAAGAACCTACTCCTTATGCCCCTGCTCATACCTTCCTTATATAACTTCCAGATTTCTTCCCTTTATCATTATTCTATGGGCACCTCCATGGAGTCTGAAGATTCATTGCTGCAGACCCAAACTATCCACACAATCTATCATACCTCTTTTTGAACCCATTAACAGACAGAACACTCACAACTGACTCTGGTAATTCATTCCACTCATTCACAACTCTATAAGCCAGAAATCTCGTCCTCACACCCTTGCTAACCACACCTTTATTCAACTGCCAGGGATGACCACTTGTTCTGGTAGTAGATGATAGTAATCTAGCCTCTAGCCAAATGCTGAAACAATTCCCCTCCATCAATCCTATAGTACCCTTTAAGTAACTTAAATGTTTCTATTATATCTCCTCTTTTTCTCCCTATCAATCAATATCTGCAATCCTCACCCTTTCCTCATAGGGAACATTCCACAGACCACTCAACATCTTGGTTGCTCTCCTCTGAATCTTCTCTATTGCTTCCTTGTCCCCAAAAAACCCAGGAAACCAGACCTGAACACAGTAATCCAGATGTGGAGTATTAAGACCTTTTAAAGTGGAACAGCAACTTTCTTATCTGTACTTGTTAATGTATTCTTCAATAGCCAAATATGAGGTGGGGGGGGGTGAAAAGTTTTGATAATCACCTAGAACATGGTTCTGCCTCAGTTCCTTCATGATGATTATCCCAACTTTTTAGCACACCAATAATATTATTAGCTACTTTAACAATATGCCCTCTGAACTTTTAACTCTGTCTACCTCCTCTCTCCTAAATCTCTAGCTTCATCTATTTCCTTGAGTACAGTTCCATCATTGTGGTACATGGCTTGTAATCTATTTATCTTAAAATGCATAACTTTACTGAAGTCCACCATAATAACACTCAACCTGTACTCTTGCTAATTTGCCGATGCATGTCTTTCAGATTATGTGTGGAACCTCCTGGCCTATGGCAACAACCTGCTGTATATTTTGTCATACTGTCCTTGATATTGGCAACAACCCAGACTGGTTTCGACCTTTATTGAGTGAAAAACTTTCAACACCAGTCTCTAATCCAGAGTATTTTAGTAATAAAGTGTCACACCTCTTAAATAATTTGTCTCCAAACCACCAATAATTTTCTTGCTCATGTCCTCCTCATGCACAAATTATGAATTATCTTGCACATTCTCCCTCCTGGATTTCAGACCTTATGGACTCTCTCATTAACCAATCCTCTAACAAGTTTTAATGGCTAATATAGCCTACTTTCGTTTAGGAGTGCCCTTTTTTACAATGTCATTGGCTCTTTACCCAAATCTTAGGGCATTACTGAAGTGTTATAAACAGTGGTGGATCATGCATAGGCACTGCGGAACTGCAGCATCCTTAATGTTTCTCGATATATAAATATATTTATTAATTTATTTATATTTGCTTGTAATATTTAATTTTATCATCAACAATCCTATACAATTCTCTTATTTTGTATAAAAAAAATGATAAAAATCCATCTCGTAGCACTTAGGAGGGTGAAGGACGCTAGCAGCACTGTGTTTACCACAGTGTCATATTGCTATGCGGCAAGCATATGCACATCATAGTGATATGCGAGCTATTAGCGTAATGCGGCACTGTCTGTCGCGTAGTTCCACTGTTGTTTATATGCAGTTTGTGCCAGTAGTAGAGTGTTCGTAATGCTTATAGTGTTTACTCCGTCTCTTTTAATATTTGGACATTTCAATTAAAGACATAACATTTGTTGGCGTTTTTATTTTAGAACATTATTGGGATTATGATAATGGATTTTATTTTTAAGTAATTTTGAATTATACCAAACTATATAATTTTATCGATAATAAACAATATTTTTCCATGTTTTTTTTTAAAAAAATTTTTTACCATAATTTTGATATTTTATCCAAACACATATTTTGAAAGTTTCATCACCCCCATGATTTCAAGCCACGAACTGCTGAGTTATAAAACTAATGTATGAAGAATAATATAGGAGGAAAATTTGAACATACCTTTTTTGGATGTTGTTTTCTGTCTCCTTATCCCGACAATGTGCATTCATCTGCTGTTAAGCTGTTAAAGGATGGGGGGGGGAATTACAATAAGTAATTACAAAAACTTACAAATAAAATGAAATAAATTAACTACATCAAAGCTATATTCTGTTTAAGACAACATCAGAGAAATATTCTTTCATATACAGGGTGTCTCAAAATTCACGCAAGATTTAAATTTGGTGCCATTTGTGCGGTAAAGTGTTGCCAACGAGAAAAAAAAACAAAGACAGCGTGACAGCTGACCGTTCAAGGTTATTAAAAATGACCACACACAGCGAAGAGAGTTCGTTGAATGGATTATGGAACAACAACAAGTGGATGCTTATTTTTCGAACAAAATCATCTTCAGCGACGAGGCTCATTTTCATCTTGATGGCTTCGTTAATCGACAAAATTGTCACGTTTGGGGTTCAGAAAATCCGCGAGTGATTGTTGAGAAACAAATGCATCCACAATGTGTCACTGTTTGGCGCGTATTTTGGGCTGGAGGCATCATCGGTCCATTCTTCTTCGAAAATGCGGCTGGTAAGGCAATAACAGTTAATGGTGCTCGCTATCACAACATGATAATCCAGTTTTTTGTGCCTAAATTGCAAGATATGGATGTGGACGACATGTGGTTTCAACAAGACAGTGCCACATGCCATACAGTCCGAGAAACAATTCAATTAATGCATGAGTCATTTCCTGGTCGTGTAATTTCCCGTTTTGGTCATCAGAATTGGCCGCCCAGATCATGTGACTTAACGCCATTGGACTTTTTTCTTTGGGGTTTTTTGAAGTCTAAGGTTTATGCCAACAAGCCCACGACCACCCACGCCTTGAAGGAGGAAATTGGGCGCTGTATCAACGAAATTCAGCCACATTTATGCAAAACGGTCATGAAAAATTTCGACAAAAGAGTATGTCCCAGCAAAGCCGTGGAGGCCATTTACCTGATATGCTATTTCATGCATAACCCTATACTGTATACTTTATGAATCAATAAGAAATTACAATTTTTAATTAAAAACCTGTGTTTTCTATCAAAATTACTTCTTGCGTGAATTTTGGGACCCCCTGCAGATAGTTTTGTTACAGTAAAAATGATGTCCTTTTTAATGATGTTTAGGATCCTAGATTACCTGTGGTCATATTTATGATTAACTTTTAGGGAGAAAGGTTAAGTGGGTAGAATATGTGCCTACCACATTCTTGGGATTTGTAGACCATCATTATTGTTAAGATTAGGGGAATTGATAAGAATCTCACAGGCCTCCTTAAATTTATGTTCATACAAAATGTTTCTCTGTTGTTGTCTTAAATAGAATATAGCTTTGATATAGTTAATTTATTTTATTTAATTTATTTATTGTAATTTTATTTTATTTTCACTAGAGGTCAGGCCAGTAGAATAACTATTGATCAAATCATTGTCTCGTCACCATCCTGTGTGAAGTGTAATTTAGCTTGTCTCTCTATATATGGGATACTATTGGGGGGGGGGCATCATGGTTTTGTGAAGGGTAGTCATGCCTCAGTAACTTGCTCACATTTTACAATACAGTGACTGCTGAATTGGATAAGGATAATGGGTTTACAGTGATACTACTGGACTTTGCTAAGGCCTTTGACAGGATACCACATGGAATTCTAATCAGTGAACTGCAGTACATGGGGATGGGTATAAGGTTGGTGAGATGGATAGGAGAGTGATTGATGGTAAGTTATTAGCATAGTTTATTCAGGAATAGAGTCCAAAAGAAGACCTGTGATTAGCGGTGTGCCACAGTTCCGTTCTTGAACCACCACTATTTAATTTGTTCATTAATGATATAGGAAAGGATCTGAGAGGAACTGTTCATTTATTTGCCGATGATGCAAAGTTGGATAGAGCAATAGTGAATACACATGATGTCAAAATTTTGCAGAATGATTTGGATATATTTGCAGACTGGGTTAAGGAGAATGGATGCCAAGTGGGGGAGAAGTTTGACAATTTCTCCCCCACATTCCTATGAATATGTTAAAACACATACAGCAACTGTCCAACTCTCACAGGACAAACATTTCTTCTTCATTCCTCATTTTAGGAAAGATTTTTCTTCTCTTTTGTATGCCATATAACTGAAATGTTCTTATTTCAAAACTTTTGATTGTCTAGCCTATGCATAGTAAATCATGCGAACAAGGAATTCTCTGAACTCTTGGATGTTTGTGGAGGTTTTCACTGTCTTTAGGAAATCTAAGGAGACTGGATAATTTGTTAAGGCTTGTAATCAACTCTAATAGATAAGCTTAGGTTTTGGATGTTATTAACTTATTTTAATGGTGCTACAACACCAAACAATCAACTTTTTATAATTTACTTTATTAACTGGCTTATATTTCAGAGCCAACTCTTCAGAGGAAACATGTTGGTTTTGTGACATTAAGTGAAACAAATTGTGACAGACAAAAGATCTAAAGTCCTAATGCCTTTTCCAAAATCTACAGAACTTAAGTTCTGATCCTAACAATCTCTGTTTGACCTGAACTAGTTTATTCTTTTCCAGTTTCTCTTCTGCAATTTTTTTCAGCCTCTTTTCAAAGTATGCTTACATAAATCTTACCTAGAACACTTAAAAAAACTAGAGAGAAATTCCCCTGTAATTCTCACATTGCACTTTATTCCCCCCTTTTTTTTTTTATAGATGGGAACTATGAGAGCTTTACACCAATCATCTGGAATCCGACCTTCTGACCAGGCCCTCTGAATTATAGTATACCACTGCAAAACTTTTATACCTCAATATTTGAGCATGTCTGGTTGTATATCATTTACTTCCACTGCCTTTCCATATTTCTAGTTTTTGACAACTTTTTCTATCCTGAATATTGATATGTACTCTTGTATGCAATTCTCTTAAATTTTCTACCATGGTTCTGTCACTGATTGTTTCATTTAGCAGTCTGTAAAAGTAATTCAAACATGCAGGAATATTCTTATCTTCAGTTTTTCATGTCTCCATTATCTTTGATTCCTTTCACAATACTCTTTCTTCCATTTCTAAGTTTTTTTCAATATCCTCCAGAACATTTTTGCCACCTTCTTGATATTTACTTTCTGTATTCTTACTGAAGTTTTCCTATGACTTGTTTAGCTGCTTTCACACACAGCTTTACATTTTTCTCTGTATTCTTTTAGGGCACCTGTCAACATATTACCTAAGACCTTTCAATATGCTTGCTTCTTTTCCAGGACTGCTTTTGTAATTTCTTGTGTCTACAATGGTGTTATTATTTTTTTTTATCCTTGAAGAACTTTTGACTGAATCAGTCAGTGTTTTCTTCTGAGCTTGTCACTGAGACTCCAATGGCTGGTTCTTGTTTTCAAACTGCTTCACAGTTTTACCTGTTTCTCCTCAGGGTGGTTGATGGAGAGATATCAGAGAGTGGTTTATTCAGGAGTAGAGTCCAAAAGACGACCTGTGACTAGCAGTGTGCCACAGGGTTCCGTTCTTGCACCGCTATTGTTTAATTTGTTCATTAATGATATAGGAAAGGATCTGAGAGGAACCGTGCATCTGTTCGCAGATGATGCAAAGTTAGGTAGCGCAATAGTGAATGCTCAGGACATCAAGAATTTTGCAGGATCATTTGGATAGTTTGGAGGACTGATCTAAGGTGAATGGATGTCAATTTAATGTGAAAAAATGTAAGGTTTTGCATTTTGAGGTGAAAAGATAAGCAGCAGTATATCACATTGGTGGACCTGTACTCCAGGAGATTGACGAGGCCAGGGATTTGGGAGTGTTAGTGGATAGGGAGTTGAAGTTTAGGGGACACATTGCAAAAGTGGCAAAATCAGCTCATCATATCACTTGGTTGCTGAAAAACACTTTAACGAGCAGAGACAATCAGGTTATTGTTCCTCTGTATCGAGCCTTGATAAGACCCCCATCTAGACTACTGTGCCCAGATATGTGCGTCAGGGTTTCTTCTCAATGGAGATTAGGTGGAGAGGATCCAGAGATGGGTGACCAAGATAATAGCAGGACTATGGAATGAACCTTATGAGAACAGGTTGAAGATTTATTGGCTGCAGAAATTGGTTGGCGGAAAATCAGTGATATGATTGAGACATTCAAATTACTGAAGGGTTTCTATAAGATTAATTCAGAAGATATTTTTGAGAATAGGACTGGTAGTGGGAGGACTAGGGGTCATCCATGGTAGCTTGGTAAGAGTTTGGTTAGCAAGGGTGTTAAAGCTAGGTTGTTTACTTGGAGTGTGGTGAATGAGTGGAATAGGCTGCCAGAGTCTATTGTGGGTCTATGACTGTAAATGAGTTCAAGGTGAGGTATGATAGATACTGTGTGAATGTTGAATAGTTATTCTTGACATGATGTTGGACCTCCCTCGATGAGTCTAAGGACTCCTTGGAGCTGCTCGTGATAATAATAAAAAAAAGCTGCTCAACTTTAATTCTTTTTAATTTTTTTTTTTTTACATAATGTTCTTTTCAGTGTAATTAGTTTTATCCTATTTAAAACTAAATTTTGGTCACTTCAGATTCTCTGTATACTTGTATCTTGAACCAACATAAAGATATCGCTATCAACAATGACATAGGCAATGAGACTTTTCTATTTCTTGCATCTTCTCTCCATGTGGACTTGTCCACATCTTAATGTTGAAACATAGTATTAGTAATGACGAGTCCATATCATAAGCTGAAATCCAGCAGATAATTATTGTGATTATCTTTGTTCTAAATTTTCTTAAATTATTCCTATTTCCCTGATGGGATTTATTTCCTACTGTTGTTTGGATCTTCAACAAGGACCACGTTTCCATTTTCTTTGTCTGCTGCCTACACTGATGACTTAAGAGGAAGAAGTAGAGAACCTTCTTGAATCTTACGTCGGACCATAGGCACAAATAAGTTTGATTCTCTATTTCTCCATTTTGGGGTTTTCCCACATAACTCTGCTTGCTGTCCTTTTATCAAGAAGTGTATCTTCATTTTTATCTTGACTCCTTCCTTTCCTTGATCATTATTTCCTAAATATGACATCCTATACTTATTATTCAGTAAGTTTTTTTTTCTTTTTTCATCTTCGTAGGGAAAAAAAAGCTTTCTACATAAAATTGTAATAGCTCTCGCTGAAGGGTTAGGAAAGTTATAATTAATTGCTTTTTTTTCTTTCTCCCCAGATGCTATTGCCAGTGAAGAAATGGTGAGGATAACACCTTCTTTGAGGAGCAAAAAAGGTAACGTTTCATTTTATTTGCAAAAAAAAAAAGTGAGAAAAGAATAACATATGCTTTTCACTGTTTTGCATGCCGACATCTAATTATTTTAATTTATTGATGCTTGCCATCTGCAGATAGTAGTTCCTCTTTTATCACTATAAAAAGAGGTAGGTTCATCTTTTTTTCGAGGATGTAAGACTTATTCATGCTTGAGAAATGGTCCTTTGTTTTACATTTTACATCTATGCAATGTAGTCTGATTCACAGAATTGTCCTCTGTATTATCCTGAAAAAATGTCTTCAGATTGAAAATTATATTATGCATTTATTAAAGAAGAATAAACTATCAGTATTTTTTCCACACAAGTAACAGCATTATGACGTAACATAAGTGCCTAAAGTAACATAAGTGCTAAGTGCCTAAAGGGAAGATACTTAATTTTTATCATATGTTTTTTTTTTAACTGATGACAGGAGCTTTTTTAGCCAAATGTTAGCCCAGCCCATTGTTCCAGATTGAGTGCCAATCCTTAGAATCTGCTCTGCCATGGAAGCTAAAGTTGGAAAATGTCTGGTTTCTGGGTAGGGTAGCAATATTTGAAGAAATATAATGTGACATGTCCATATGTGTAGGTTTGTGGTAAATCAAAGATGAAGGAACCATTTGAATGCCTTTATGATGATTCAAGAAGTATAACAGCTTTTTTTTTATTTTATTTTATTTTTTTATTATTATTATTATTATTGCACAGGTCAAACTATTTTGAGAATGGATATTAAGAAATTGAAAAAAGTCTAAGAGAGCCTGTGGGCCATGTACCTCTTCAGTACTTAGGGTTTGAGAAGAAGAGATTAAATTCGATGCCAGAGTTTGAAAAGAATTTCACTATTTAAGTTAGCAGCAAAAGGGATAAAAATTAGGAGCTCGTTGCTAAACTTTCAATTTGTTTCAGGAGCTAGATCTCGTCCATAATTTGTCTTACCTACAAATTTGTTGAACACTTGACATTGAAGAAATAAACTGAAATAAGATAGTTGCAAGCATAATTCTGTTAATTGGAGCCATAACATTATTATTACGTGACACCTCCGGGAATCCAGACTCATTGAGGGAGGGCACCTACTCTACAACTCTCTGCCTCCACCAACTACAACGAGCTGCAACTACCATCATCTACACCACCACCACTAGTATTTTCACAGACAGTCGCAAATATCCATGCCCATGGTGGGATTTGAACCTGCAGCCTTCTGACTGGAGAGCAGATACACTTGGCCAACCAGGCCGACATCTGAAGCACTTCAAGAGAATTTTTCACCTATGAAACAATGGGCTTAAAAGGCTACAATATGAAGTTTACTAAATATATATATATTCTCAGGAAGTTTCATTGTCACCTTCAAACCCATCAAGAAAATCTGCTCTTGCTCCTTCTTAAAGATAAACTTATCTCTTGCTTCTTCCAGTGTTCAAGTGCCTCCTGCTATTGCAACCTGTCTTGCTTCATGCAGTTTATCTTGCTCAGGATCCTTAGCAGAGAGATACCTTTGAACATCAGGACTATATTATAAATATAGTATGATAGTCTGGATTTATGATAAATGTCCATAAATCCAGATTGATCTGATTCAGGCTTGACCTTAGCCATAGGATCCTTTTAGGATAATACTAAATTACTTGATCAAAGCATTTTTAAAGAAATATTTGAAGCACTCTTACACTTATCTTAATTGTGGAGTGGACTAATTTCCCAAAGTTTGGGATACTGTAATAACTAATTTGAGTAAAATAATTCCTTTTCCCCAAAGGTTCCAAATGATATCACTTGAAACCTAGTACACATGTAGCTATACTAAAAAGATAACCATTGTTATAGCAGACAGTTATAAGAAGTAAGTAATTATAAGAAAACAACAGAAAATTTTCAATTTAAAAAATTTTCAACATTAATATATATATATATATATATATATATATATTAATGTTCATTATTTACTCGGTAGAACTGTATATACAAAAAAGGAAATTAAATGACTTTATACCGAGAATGACAAATTTATTGTTAAGATACAACTAGTTTTGTTGAAATACAACTTCTTCAGGTATCATTGGCAAAGGGTAAAATAAAATAAAAATACAGATATCTCTCAGAGTTCAGTATTTGTGGCACCACAAACAGAGGTCCTAGGCCAAATCAGGAAAATCAGGACCATACCATCATACTGCCACCTCCAAATTTCATTGTTTGGGTTATGCACTCTGGTAAGAGACATTCACTCAGGATCTGCCACATCCACACCCGTCCATCTGTTTAGTAGAGGATGTAACGTGATTCATCTCTCCATAACACAGCATTTTACGTTTCCATGTTCCACTGTACATGCCTTTGCACCACTGAATATGATGCTCCACGTTAGTTTCAGTAATGTGGGGCTTGCATATTGCAGTCCTACCATGGAAACCCATGTTGTGAGCCTCAGTTCTGAATGTTTTTGTGCAGATTCAGGCAAGTCGATGCCTGAAACTCCACATTCAATGTGTCGGCCAACAAATTATGGTTTTTTACTTATTATCCTTCCTAGCACTGTATGGTCACATTTGGTGAGTGTGGTAGGTCATCCACTGGGAGTAGCACTTGCAGTTGACTCCCTGTACTTCCATCTCAATATGGTATCACTGACTGTTGACCTGGGATGGCCCAATTTGTCAACAATTTGATGAACAGATAGGCCTTCAACATGACATTCTATCACAGTGCCTCTTTCAAACTCAGTCAATTCCTCTTCGCAGTCATTTCATTCAGACACAGTAGTACTGACTTATGCACTTCATATTCCCCTGATTTATACTGACTATAAACATGACACATTAAATGGCACAATGCACCTTGCCCATTGGGGGGGGGGGAGATGTCCAAGCAGTGTGGGTAATATATTAGATTTATCCCACACACAAGAGATACAAGAACCTATGGTACATAAGTAATATGTGTGAGGTGCAGGTAAAGATTGAGAAAGAACAAATCTGTTGATATTTTTCTTAAAGAATTGGAGGTTAAAGTTTATTGGTAGACACATTATGGAAAAAGATGCTTCAGATGACAGAGGTAGATGGAAAAAAGAGGAAGAGAAGAAGCAGGTTTGATAAGTTTGCAGTTGTACTGAAAAGAGATGTTTGGCATCTCTGCTCTTGTTTTAACAAGCCCAGCAAGTGGAGGAATGATGTTTGCCAGTTCACTGGAGCAGCAACCATGGAAGTACCTTTAGAAGATATGCAGCCAAAATATTGCACACATTTTTTCAACAATTTTTAAGGATGTTGTAGGTGTACCACCCCAAATGTGTGAACAGTATTCTAAGGATGGGCAGGTTTGGGATTTATATAGATTAGTAGCTATGTGGGTATAAAATAGCTTCTTGAGCAGAAAAGAATGACTAGTTTTTTAGAAGCTGAGAAAGCTGATTGATACGATGTATTTGTGCCAAGAGAGGCTAGAGGTAAATATCAGTCTAAGGAGAGATTGTTCATCCTGTCTAGTGAGGTGTGTGTATATATTACTGAGGGTGAGGGAAGGTGAGCTGGGATCCCTTTTGCAAGAGAAAAGGCAGGACTGCATTTTGACAGCATTGAGGGTGACTAGATTATCCTTGCTTCACTGAAGGATGGTGTGAAAATCGGTGTTTGATGCACTGATCGCAGATATTGATGTAAGGGATGTCTGGGAACTACATGATTTGTCAAAGGAATAGGATGAATGGAGAGTGCTATCATAGGCAAAGCTATGGATAGGATTTGTAGTAATTAAGAGTAGGTCATTTATGTATAAGAGTAAGAGGGTAAGTGAGAGAATGGAACCCTGAGGCACTTCTGCATTGGCAATGAAACTCAGAGAGAGGGTGCTTCCACCATGACATGCAGTGAATGACCAGAGAGAAGCCTGGCTATCCAGTTACAGAGGGTGGCAATGTGAATTGTGTTTGGCCTTGATGCCAAACACAATTCAAAGCCCTGAAACTGTCTAGGCAACAGCACATGTTTGAAACTCTTTGAGTTTCTTATTCGGCTAAGAAACAATACAGGATATAATATCCCTTAACTTAAATAAGTTCATGTCGCCAAATTGAAGCATTTGGCTCTTCATATAATTAGTAATTTATTAGGACGCCTTCTTGGCAATTCTCATAAAAGGGATGTAAGTTCTGTTTGCTACAAACTTGGTATTAACTAGGTCTACTTACTCACTGATGAGACCTCAAAAAAGTTCGAAACCGGTCTGGGTAGTGACCTCTCTCATAATGTTGAACAATAATACAGCTCCTAGGAGCTAAGTTCCCATTATGGGTAAATATCAAGAATAGTGATTGGAACTTGCGCCACCCTTTCTATGAGTTGCCTCAGCTTGCACTACCTTAAAGGATCAGGTGCTGCACTATCCAGGTATTTGCTTATGCTTGGAATCGCCGAACTTTATATAGTTTCGATATTCGGCATGAAACTCTTTGAGTTTCTTATTCGACTAAGAAACAATATGGGATATAATATCCCTTAACTTAAATAAGCACATGTTTCTCTAAATTTTTCCATATCAGGCCACAGTGGTGTGCAGTGGTGAGTGATGTAGGCTAAGATAACAGCCATGGATTTTGATTGGCAGAATCAATACTGGTGGTCGCTGATTAACTGGTGAGCTTGTAGGTAGTTGAAGAAGTTGGCTGGCGACAACTTTCTCCATTATTTCTCAGAGGATTGAGGTGATGTCAGTTGTTGGACAGTAGGCTTTGTCTCCCCTTTTTTGGAATGGGTTGATATGTGCTTGTTTCCATGAGATGGGGGTAGGTGCCAGCTGAGTATAGAATATTGAGGAGATGAAGAGAACAGGTGCAAAATGTTTGAGTACAGTAGGAGAGATGCCATTGGGACCAGGCAAATTTGCAGTGTTCAGGTAGTGTAATGTTATGTCTTTTCGGCAAAAGACCACAGGAGGCATGTAGTGCTAGATAGATTGTATGGAATGAGGTGATTTGCCTTCGTTGTCTATGCCAGGGGTATCCAACCTGCAGGTCATGTGCGGCCCTGGACTGTTAGTAATGTGGCCTCATAAGATCTTAAATTTTTAACATTATTATGTGATGCAAAAAATATGCTGTCTTTCTTTCCATTTTGATGCAGGAATTTGAGAATAGGTTTCGAGATTCCATTTTCAGTCAGCATAAATCATAAATACATTGCCTTCGAATTTTCAAATGGAATGTATGGAGTTACAATCAGATATTTGACTCAAAGAAAAATTTGATCATGTCTGTTTGCTAAATTTTTATAAGACCTATCTTCCTGGAGAAAAATGTCCTTCTCTTCACAATCATACTTTATTCATGTCGTTGTTTTTTGGTAGTACATATATTTTATTCTTCGTATACTTCAAGAATGAAGCGTACCAAGAGTAAAGTTAGATCAAAAATTCCTGAAGAGAACCTTGAGAGCTTGCTAATCAACCACTTCCATTGAACCAGACATTGATGCCTTGGTTTCATGTGAACAAGGCCAAATATTTCAGTAGGTTTGTCTTTATGCTGCCCTCTTTTTTTTTTAATGTTATAACAAAGAATTTAAAAACAATAAAGGAAGTTTTGTTACTTATATACATTATATATATATATATATTATACATTTTATATGTGGCCCAAGGCATTTCCTCTTCGCTCACTATGGCCTAGGCAAGCCAGAAGGTATGCAGTAGTTAGAGGAAAAGAGTGATGCTAGGAGGTCAGCTTTTTTTAGGATGCTGTGAGAGTGGTGCCATCTGGATAGGTTAGAGGTGGAAGTGTAGGTGAGCAGAAATTTCATCCAGTGGCTTTTGTGAGGAACTAGAAAGCATCGTGTCTGTTTGGACAAGAGATGAGTTTTCTGTTATTGGTCTTTATGAAGTTGGATTTGTTGATAGTTGATTTTCATTTATTGCATGCTTCTGCATAGGCTAGTATGACGCTGGGATTATCAATGCAAGCCACCTTTGTAAGCTGAGTTTTTTCTTTGATTGCTTTCATACATCTTCTGTTGAACCTGGGCTTGGAAAGTGGACAGGAATTTTGGATTGAATGAAGGGAGAAATGCCTTCATGCCAGTGTGGATGATTTCTGTAACTTGCTCAGTACAAGTGTTGGGTCAGAACAGTGAAATCATGCCATGGAAAAGAATAATAGTTCTGGAGGTCATTCCACTTGGTACCTTTTGTAGCCGGACACGAGATAGTGTGTAGTCAAAAGTGGGATGTTCTGTGAGATGAAATTTGCACAAGATTGTGCTCTGATTTGTCAAGATGAGAGATAACCTCTGTAGTGGTTTGGAAGAAGAGCTAGTTGAGAAAAAAAAAATGAAGGGTATTGGACCTCTGTAGTGGTTTGGAAGAAGAGCTAGTTGAGAAAAAAAAAATGAAGGGTATTGGGAAAGTGGAGGGACTCAGCTGGGATTCAGGTAGCTGAATGATTTGCATTAGATCATTGTTTATAGCAGGGTCTCCAAAATTGTGTTCCACGGAACATTGGTGTTCCGTGATGTCAGTGACCAAGCTGTGTATTTTTAAACATGGAAGTAATTCAGGAAGGGTTAATACTATTTATCTGGTGACATGTCGAATGCAGAGTTCTGGGCTTCGACTGGAACACAAGTCTGCATGGAAACATTCAGAACTGAGGCTTACAACATGGATTTCCATTGTTGGACCACAATATGCAAGCTCCTCAGTAGTGCAAAGAGCATGTCTAGTGGGACGTGGAAGCTTGGAACGCTGTGTGATGGAGTGTCAAATCATGCTGCACCACTCCACCAAGATTGGGTGGATGTGAGTGTGATGGTTGCCCAGTGAACATCTCCTACCAGATGTATAACCCCAACTATGAAATTTGGAGGTGGCAATGTGACGGTATGGCCCTGCTTTTCCTGATTTGGTCTCTAACCTCTGTTTTGTGCCATGAACATTGAACTCTGAGAGGTATTTGAACATTCTGTACAACACAATGCTTCCTACTTTTGGATGTTTCTACAGAAAGCCACTGTTTCAGCAAGACAATGCACTGTTATAAGGATGTTGCTGTAACTGAGTGGTTTGTGTTAAGGCCTGTTAAATGTCACCACATTTAACTGGCCTTAACAGAACCCTGATCTCAACCCTTTTGAACATCTGTGGGATGAACTGGAACATTGAGTGAGGTCAAGTAATGTCAAGGACCTCATTACATGCTACAGGAAGAATAGTCCAAAATTTAAATTGATCGCTATCGTATGCTTGCGAAAAGTATGCCATGTAGGATTACTGCAGTCATCACAGCAAAAGAAGGCCCTACATCTTATTTAGCTGGGTGCCGTATCTTTTGTTCCTTATACTATGGTGTCCGTTGACTTCTTTTCAAGCTATGTATAACGAGCTGAGAATCAGTAATTTCATTCTCTCTCTCTCTCTCTCTCTCTCTCACACACACACACACACACTCACTCACTCACTCACACACACTCACTCACTCACTCACTCACACACACACACACACACACACACACACACATACACACACACAAACAAACAAACAAACTAGCTCTGGTGGCAATTTCATAATCTAGGGCTATATGTGATATTCAAAAGCAGGAATTAGAGTTGCACTAAGTGCATAATGACAATGTGCAACTGAACTGAACTGACAAAAATGCTGTTGAATGTGTACCATAAGTCCATTAATGAGATAGATGCTAAAGTAGATGTAACTTGGATTCTGTCAACACGTTTACGCTCTCTGGTTAAAACCTTTTGATATATTAGCTGTGCTAAATAGATGCAGTGTATGAATATTTACTAATATATAACTTGTTGAAATTATTCTATGAGTTTGTAACATCTAGTGATGGTTCTTATTTAACAGTTTTTAGTATTCTTAAAAACATTCCTGAAAGTGTTTTCATTCTGCATTGTAGGTTCAATATGGACTAAAAGTAAAACTAATTTTGAATGGTGGGAGGTGGAGATGGTGTTTCGAGTGAATGGACGAGGTCGCGTAGGAGCAGATGGTTTAGTAAGTTTTTTTTTCTGCGATTTAATTAGACATCTAAAATAATTAAAGATTGAAAAACTGTTTGTTTATATTTCAATTTACAGCACTGTTAGAAACCATTTATTAATTAAGCAAAGTAATGTTTTTGTACAACACACTTTTTTATTTATGAAAGTATTGGATATTAAAAGCAGTTCACTGCTACTGTACAATGCTTCAGAAAGGTGATTAAATGTCAGAAAGGAACATATGCATTTCAGTTGAAAAACCTGAATTAAAATTGCACCTGGGATACAAGATTCATTTTTTTAAAGGTTTATCAGTTTTTAATATGATCCCATTCATGAAAGGTTGTAAGCTTATAGTACATACTACCATGAGTAGGTGAAAGATTATTTTCTATTTTTTTCGTATTTTTATTTTTTACATGGTTTACAAATCCTGCTCTAGAGACCAAACATGGAACCTTTTTGGAGTCACTTCAAGTCTCCAATAAGGACTGAATTTCATCATCTCATACAAGATGATGAAATTCATTCCCCATCAACTGAAGGTGAGTTAGCCCAAAAGTGTTAATGTAAGTGTAGTCTGAAAAAGCAAACTGATCTTACCATCAAGAAAGAAAAATAGTTCATAAAATACCTTCACTAAATGCCTGATAAACAAATACAATAGATATATACACTATAGCAAACACCATATAAAACTTTTTTGCTTTAACAAACTATGGCATAGACTCAGTCCAAGTCACAACCAATGCCATTTTAAACTCCTTCATCAGAAGCAGTTAAAGTGCAAAACCTTTACTGAAGCATTGGATAAAATTAATTCACATTTTGCATTAAAACCAGGAAATAAAGGAACAAACTAGTTGAAGTCAGTAACTGAAGCATTGGATAAAATTAATTCACATTTTGCATTAAAACCAGGAAATAAAGGAACAAACTAGTTGAAGTCAGTAAACAAAGGAAATGATGCAGAAGTAGTGCAACCAAAATAGGAGAAAAATTGCACATTGAAAACAATGGCAAGAAATCCATGCCACGATGGCAATAGAACACAAAGGCAGGAACCGTGCATAAAACACACAAAATGACAATATGAAAAAGTACAGATGCAAACAATAATGGGAAACATATAAGGAGAATTAGAAGAGTTTGAAATTATAAAAAGGAAAATCCAGAATTAATATAAACTTCGAGCTTTTAAGTAGCACCACGTAACAATTCATAGAATTTGGCCATAAATAAAAAAAAAAATTACTTACCCTAACTCCAAGTTTCCACCCTCTCCCTTGAAGTAGTCCTTTTGGGCATGTATACAGCAATTATGATTTTTCCATAATTTCGTGCATTCCTGGAAGTCCTCAAGTGTGACTCTGTTGAACACCTCCTGCAATTCTGCTTGGATCTCATCAGTGGTGTCAAAATGATACCCATTCAGTAGAAATTTCATTTTGGGAAATGGAAAAAAGTCACAGGGGTGAGGTCATGTGAATGGGGGGAATCATAGTTTGCCTGCGATCTGCAAGGTTAACCTCACTCATTTTTGTGCTTGTTAACAGTTGTCCAAGGCACTCATTATCATTGACAGAATGTTTGTCCATTCTTGAAGCATTTGTACAACAAAAAAAATTTTGCTTTGCTCATCGAATTAAGCACTGAATTCTTCCTTAAGCACTGAATGCTTAAGGAAGAATCCCAAATGGTTCTTCCTTAAGCATTCAGTGGGTTTGTGGAGCAATTTTTTTTTTGAGGTTGAAGCAAAATTTCATGAAGATTCTTTGCTCCTTATAATCTCTTCTCTAACTGAAGTTTGAGAAAAAAATCACCAAATATATTAAAACACAATGTTATAAAATCATACGTAATTACCAAGAATTTGGCCTCTCTGCTTGACAGCTGTTTCTATACTGATTAACATTCAAGAGTACTGCCTGTTCCTTACAGCAGCCAAAGGCCATTTTCAGCTAGTTTACATATGCTATTCTTATTCCTTGAAACTTTGTGAATAGCACTTTGTACTTGTACATTAGCTTAATGTTACCTACCCAAAAAAAATCTTCATAATGAACTAAATGTGTGTGGCATGTACAATTCAATCAGAAATAACCTGAAAAATTAGTCAGTTAGTTGACTATGTCATCTCCAGTTACAAAGAGGAAATGGACACAGTTGATGAATATCTCAACTCTGCCAGTCAGGCTAAAGGGAGGAGAAAAGTGAAAACTTTTCACTTTTCTTTTCCTCCTGCCCTATTACAGTACAGTTGTTGCTGTCTTCCTTATTGCTTTTCACACCCACATTTTAAAGTTATTGGCCTACATATCTTGCATGCTACCTTACCTTCAGTTTCCTCTTTTTTGCTTCCATTCATATTTCTTTCACTTTGCTCACTCTGTCAGCTTCACGCCTTTCACCATTAACGCATCTCTTCATTTTTCTGCTTCTGACACATCTTGCATTTCTGGCACTTTCTTATGAAACTCTTCTAAAACACATTCTCTCCACTCTCACTCTCATAGCACAGTATGTTCTCCCTTGGTTAAATATATAGAACACACAGTACATGCAAAATCCCTCATGCCAACTTTCCCTGGAACAACAGTGTCTTGCTGGGCACCGTTCTTCCTGTTAGCATTGGCCTTGTGAACAGTACTATTTATGCAGTATGCGTTTTAGCAGAAACAAACACTCAATTGCACAGTCATAAAGAAAGAGAATACTGTCAATAGTAATGTGAAACATACTTAATATGTAATGTATACTAAAACAAATCAGTTAGCTGTCATAGTTATCTGTAACACTAATTTAGAATTTACCCAAACAGATTTCATAACTTAAACTTTGAATTAAAAGAAATACTGTATATTACACAATATATCTTTTATTTACAGTTCTAAGAAAACATAATCAGTTTATACTAAATGTATATCATTAGTTTTTTGATCAGTTCAGAAGCTAATATTCACATCAGCTGTGTCAATCAAATATAATAACACAATTTAATAATGTGCTATTATATCTGTGTGTCCAGTAAGTTACTAGGGTGGAGAAATTTCATATGATCCTAGCTTTTATGATGAGCATAGTTAAAAAAAAGGGAAAGAGATTTGGTTGTGAAATATTAACTAATAATAAACAGCAGCTATAAACTAACTAATAAGCTAACTAATAAATTAATGTACATTGATAACTCCGCAAATAACTATAGGAAGATGGTTATTCAAAGAACTAATGTTGGTCAGGTGATCTGTCTGGGCATGCAGGAATATGTGCGAGTTGGAGCAGCAGCAAATCATCCTTACAATTTGTTGTGCTTGTTATGTGTTTTATTTCTGTTTTATTTATTTCACATTGTTTTCTAAGAATTTGATTTTATTCGGTATACACTTTTTACATATGCATAATTTCCAATCATCTTCGCAAGTTTCCATCTGTTGGCATATTTTATTTCCATCACAGGTTTTTATTTTTTAAATTAAATCAATTTTTTTTTCTTAGCAGTTCTATCTTATTGATAATAGATATTCTTCATATGCTAATATTTTGTTGGAGATCAACAGACTTGGTCTTCCTTTTATAATACATAAGATTAATCTTTATTCATGAATAGATGAATTTTTACTCACTACATCTATTCTTTATTTGGAATGAAAATTCCTTATAATAGTGAAAAACATCCTATTCACCACAGACACCATACTGCCAGTGCAAAAAATAAATAAATAGTTTTATTGTCTCACTAAATATAGCACAGATATTTATATCATGTTGGAGGCTTAATGGATTTTTTACAACACTCAAAAAGAATTAAAATAGACTTTAATACTTCCTATATTTCGTCCTAGTCACTAGGACATCTACGGGGATTACAAAAAAATTAATGTAACATATGCACAAATAACAAACGATACTAAGCCCAACCACGTGGGTGACACTAAAGTCCTATCTGGGTAGAGCACCCTCTAAGGGCATTAGTAGGTGGCGTGGAATGTAAGGTGGGAACTCTGGTGATGAGTGTTTCCCAAATCTTCGGAAGCTTAATGCACCCATATTTATTGAGATTTGGTTGGTTTTTGAGAGCTGCTGCTGCTGCTTCTAAGAAAAGTCTCTCTTTCTTGAATTTGCTGTGGTGGAGCATGGTGGTTTTCTTCCATGATACTCTGTGGGTGGTGGGTGTAAACCTGGAGTTTACAAAGTACCCTGTTCCTGTAAGCTGGCGTACTTTGGACAGACAGGCAGATCAGCATCCATCCGTCTAGAGGAACACAAGTCTTACATCTTCAAACACAACTATGGCCATTCAGGCTTGTCTGACCATGTTTTGGACACCACCCACAGAGTATCATGGAAGAAAACCTCCATGCTCCACCACAGCAAATTCAAGAAAGAGAGACTTTTCTTAGAAGCAGCAGCAGCTCTCAAAAACCAACCAAATCTCAATAAATATGGGTGCATTAAGCTTCCGAAGATTTGGGAAACACTCATCACCAGAGTTCCCACCTTACATTCCAGGCCACCTACTAATGCCCTTAGAGGGCGCTCTACCTAGATAGGACTTTAGTGTCACCCACGTGGTTAGGCTTAGTATTGTTTGTTATTTGTGCATATGTTACATTAATTTTTTTGTAATCCCCGTAGATGTCCTAGTGACTAGGACGAAATATAGGAAGTATTAAAGGTACAAAAAGTAAATTATTTATTTGAAGAAAATTTTCTGAAGCAAATAGTGATGGATACATATATAATAGTGCTTTTTTTTGGGGGGGGGGGGATTGGCATACAGATGTGGTATCATTTTAATTTCGACTTTTCCTACTAACAAAGAATTTGGCATCTATTGTTTGACAGAAAAAAGTTTGTGTAACTTGAAATTAGTTTGAATTGCATCTGAGATTTTCTGTATCATTGACAGTTCACAGATTCTTATTTTACAGAATTTTACCAAAAAAGTTGCTATATAAACTTAGATTTTTTTTTTTTTTTTTTTTTAACTGGTATTTGTAAATTGTCTTTGGCATGAGAGAGGGGAAACTGAGCATTTGCTTTTGATATATTCTATGCATTATAGAAATGTAATGTAGTTACATAAGTAAAGTGGATATTAGATCCAGTGTTATTTCGAAGCCAAATGTAGAAAATATGAGTTTCGTAAGGTAACTTGACCAGAGAGAGCTTTCGGGAATACACTCCCCAACATTCACAAATTGCCTTAGTGTGAACTACTTAAAGACATGATGCTGCCCAAGTGTCTGTATATTCCTCTTTTATTAGTCCATTTTGATAAGGTTTCACTGGCCTGACAGCTATTTTGAACTGAGAACCAACCAGTTCTCAACAAGTATGTCTTTTAAGTAGTCCATACTAAGGCAACTCATGAATGCCAGGGAGTGTATTCCCATAAGCTCTCTGATCAACTTACCTCACGAAACTTTCATAGTTTCTACATTCGGTTTTGAAATACTGCTGGATCTAATATTCACTTTGTTTATGTAATTTTGCATCGCCGAACTGAAGCCTTTAGTCTCTTTATTTTAGTAATTACTTTTATGCACTGGCTGAGAGTTTGTTTATGAAAAATTCATTTCTCTGACATTTCAAGTTCCTTAGTACTGAATAAGAGTTTTTGCTTTCTTAAGGTTTCTGCCTGGTCTCTGATGAGAACCAACCAGTTATAAACAACTGTCAGGCCAGTGAAACCTTATCAAAATGGACTAATCAAAGCCAAATATATATATATATATATATATATTAGACACTTAGGCAGTGCCTAAGTATCTAAGGCAACTTGTGAATGCTGGGGAGTGTATTCCCGTAAGCTTACCTTATGAAACTTTCAGAGTTTCTACATTCAGCTTTGAAATAATGCTAGATCTAATATCCACTTTGCTTATGTAATTTTTTATCACTGAACTGAAGCCTTTGGGCTCTTTATTTTAGTAATGTATAGTATCCAAAAAAGCTTGGACCCTTTGCCTGTACTATCACCATTATTGTTGTGATGTTTTACTCTTGTTGGATTTAATCCCTATGTAGTCATTAGCAATGTTTCCTTACCCTTTGCATTCTGTCTGCCCTTCCTGAATATACTGTACCTGTACATTTTATTCTTGTAAGCACGTTATCTTTTGTAAATCAGGGTTAATCATTTGCAATCATTGGTAAATATCATATAATTTACCAATGCTTAAAATTAATTGCTTTTATATTTATCCTTCTGACATCAATGAACGTGCATGGTAACTAACGACTAGACTGATGCATATTCAAGTAACTGTTATAACATGGTACTTCGATAAGTAGCTTAAGTGATTTATCAGTGGAATTCTTTACCAAGCTGCTGTACTCATTTCTTTTCTTGTCTGACAAAACTAGTCCCCATTATTTTTAGAGCCATCCCATCCATACCATTCTTTCACATTCTGTTACCAATCTCCCACTTTAAGTGTATGTGGCAACCTTGTCATATCTCATTTCCCTTATTCACTCTTCACTGAACAGTTTCTTCAAGCAATTAATTCCAAATTCATTTAAGTGTAATCCATCCTGTTACAAATCTTTTCTACTGTCAAAAACACTATGCATGGACACAATGTGCATACTATTTTTTGGTGCAGTCTTCGTATTGAATCATTACTGGTTGCAGCTTGCTCTCAGCCCATTCATGTCATATCTTGGTAACAGGCCCACAATCTTGTCTCTTTTGCGCTTTCCTCATTTAACAAATTTCGTATGTTTTGTGTTAAGATATTTATCTCCTTTTAAGTCCTTTTGTTCTAAAAAAGGACTTAAAAGAAAATAAGTTGTTACATTATCATCCACTTTTTTTTCTATCTACTTGAATATAGCCTTATCCGTATCATAAATCTTTGCTCCTGCACAACACCTTTTGTAATTTACTCATGACATCCCTCATTACACAATCATTTGTACATCAGCTTAACATTTTCTTTTTCTTTCGCTTTCTCTCTCATATATTTTTTCATCTGTTTTCTTAGCTCTTCTCCTGGTACTAAGTTTTCCAGTATCTAAGCTCTGGTTTTGTATTATGAATTACTTGTCAAAACTATGAAATATATAATACAAACAAGAGAGAAAGAAAGAAAGAAAAAGCAATGAAATTTCTCTCATATTGTATTCTGTTTTTTCTTCTACTTCCATATTACCTGTCACACTTCTGTCCCTGCCATGTCAGTTAATTTAATCCTTCATTAGACATCTCACTCAAGCATCATCCCTCCACCTCCCTGCATAATTAACACACATTTCTGGCCACATTGCATAAAACTACTTGTATTGAGCTTAAAGGGTTTACTGCCTACATTATTATGTTACTACATGCATTAAGCAATTTGCCTATTCAGGAGCCTGTGTAGCTCAGTGGAAATGGTGTTTGCACTCCACGTTGTTTGACCACATGAATGAAGACTTGGGTTCAAATCTATTCATGAACTAAAGGAACATTTTCTAAGCTTTTTTCGAACTGGTTCCTAAGTTAGTCGACCTCTGGCACAGGGAAGCGGATTTTTTCTCCTGGAAACTCGGATTTTTCGTCCCATAAACTCAAGAAAATAGACTGTCAAACCCACACTATTTTCAGACATTAAAAATATGGTGTTATTTTCTTAGATCTTCTCCTGATACTAAGTTTTCCAGTACCTAAGCTCTGGTTTTGTATTATGAAGACCACGAGATGGCAGCACTTGAGCCTCTCTTCACTACGTGGCAATTAACTTAGTGATAGCCTTGGACCAGATATCTGATTGGCTGCCAGTGGAGATTGAACTGCCCACTCAGTCTCCAAAAGTTAGATAGGAATAAAAACGGCCTTGCATGTTCCCTATACAGGAATAAAAGGCATTAGCTGTAGCTGATAGCATAAATTTGTTTTAATAATTACAATCAGTTAAAACTAAGATATATATCATAGAGATTGCACAGCATTAAATGTATAGTATCAATTAATTTTTTTTATACAGACAGGCAATGGTATGTTCAAGAATTTAGTATATAATTTGTAGCTTAGAAGAAACATACAGAAATATCTTTGTGCAAAAATTGTACACTTTGCACAACAGAATCTTAAAGAAAATCTTCAATTGTAATAATACTGCAATTAGCAATATAGTTTAACTTTCCTAATTTTTAAGTAAATATACCTTTATAGTATTTTTATTTATTTTTTATTTTATTATTATTTTTATTTTTATTTATTTATTTATTTGTCATTGAAATTAACACTGGATTAGTCTGTTACCAGCCCAGTATCTTCAGGCAAGGAGATTTACTTTTTCGAATACTCAGCCAAGAAAAAGTATCCTGCAGCACCATTTCACATTCCTAGCACTAAAAAAAAATCTCTAACAGAACTCACAAATGAGAAATCAGAAGCATTCTTTAAGAATGGATTAAAACTTTGTCTTGGAGCCATGAATAATGCAAAACATTGCTCACTTTTCCTTAGACACAGTAATACACTTCAATTTAGTTTTTCTGCTGTTAGTTCTTGAAATGCTTGTTCAGTCACTGTCCATATAGTAAGTTAACTGAACTGGAGTATATATAATAATGCACAAATCATGTCAATCCCTTAGATTCAAATTATAATTAACATTCTAGGGCATACTATTGCTGTTAATTCAAAATTTCAATGTTTTCTATATATTATAGCATGCAGTACTCTATTGAATTTTGTATTCATATATAAAATGTTAAATAACACTCAACCTAAATTAAACTAATTAAAATGCCCTATCTATTGTAAACTTGAATTTTAATAAAAACAAAAAAAAAAAATTTCCTTGGCAATTATTTCTATAATTATTATATAAATACCATTTGAGAGGCCACTTTGAAATTTTTCAAAAATTTTAAATGTGAACAGTTTTAGTCATTAGAGAAAGTTCATTGTTTTTGATGAGAACTAATGGTTTAAAATATCTGTTGACTAAATTTAACCAATGAAACCCCTAATCTGATCTATTTAAAAGGACAGACATATGGGCTCTTGAAGAGAGTTGTTTTACTGCTCTTAATGCATTACCTTAAGATGCAGTACAGGAGCAGCTCATGCTGAAAGTTGGAGGTTTTATGAGCTCTAAGTCACTTTGAAACTTTTAAAATTCAATGGTAAATTTTGTTACCCTATTTGCTTATAAAACAATGATTGATATTTATTATCCTTCCAATAGTTGTTGATGCTGAACATATTAGATGCTTACTCCTATATTATAAGATCACCATTAAAGAAACTGCATATATTTTGAGTATCCTTTTATAAATTTAGTAAGATCTTTTTTTTTTTTAATTAGAATTTATTTTAAAATACATTTCTGAATATGAACGTATTGTTAATTTTTTTTTATTTTTTATCCTTATGGATTGAAATCCAAAAGAACAATTATTGATCTGAAAATCTTAAATATTTACTAAAAGCAGGTAAAATATCACTATTAACTACATGAAAGTTTACACTAGTGATAGGAGCTTACATCTATTTTTGGTATATGTTGACTATGTATCTATGTATGCAATACTGTACTTAAAAAAACAGCTGTATAAGTAAATGTCTATCAGTTTTCATTATAGTGTATTTACTTTGTTGTAGTGCATTTGATCTGATAATGATTTTGGGGGTTTCATTTCATTGGGAGTTTGCTGCTGTTGAAAACTTGAATGTATGTAGAACTTGAAAAAGAGAACCTTTCGAAGAGTGCAGACACGAGTAAATGTAGCCTAAAATATAATGTAAATGATATCTAAAGCAATTACATTGAATAGATATGAAATCATCAGTTATGCATTTTAACAAGTAGTATTGTCATAGACAAATTTATCTTCAGTCAGCATTGACTAAATATCTTCCTAAATTCCTGCTCTTTGTCTAACATGTCATATTTATTTATATTTAGGCTTTCTGGTATTTGGACAAAAAAGGCATCGAAGGCCCTGTGTTTGGCAATAATGATGTTTGGACTGGCCTTGGAATATTTTTTGATTCCTTTGATAATGATGGAAAGGTAGATTTTATTTTATTTTTTAAAAAATACATTTATATCATGCAGCAATGCCTATGTTGTTGATTTGCTTCACAAATTTCATGTAGAAGGTTTAGTAAAAACTGTCTTGTACATTGTAATGAGGTTGCCTAAGGGTTTCCAGCTAAATAACTGGAAAAGCTCTGTGGAGAACGAACTAAACAGGAATTCTGAACCCGTATCATTAGATATGTGCATAGATACTGAACGAGGATTAACTGGTAATTTGGAACTAGTTGAGCAAATTGTGTCATGTATTGGCTTAAACAACAAATTAAATGCTTAGTACATAAGACAACATAATGAAACTCCATGCAGGCTGAAGTGTCACCCACTTAAATTAGTTCTTGTCATGTTTTTGTCCACGAACCAGTATAAACTCCGAAAAGTTGGCTATTAAAACAAACTCAATCAAAACATGAGAGGCATCAATTGGAAATAGGTAGAGTTGGCAGAGGAATTGCAGAAATATACTGTACATTGATATAATTAATTTTACTGAGAAGGGTTACCTGTGAGAACCTGTTTTAGGTTCAGTGCTTCTAAATAACAATATAATGATCATAGGAAGAAAGCAGCTGTAGCATCCAACACTAAATACAAATATGAAGTTCACAAATATTAATTCAATAGAGTGATCCAGATTCAGAACTACATACTTTTATTACAAATTATTATAAAGATACCCAAGCAACTGCTAAATTTAATGAAATAAAAATAAACAAATTCAAAGAAAAACAGTCATACAGGGTTGCCCACTCTCACCAAATTTATTTATCTATCCTGAAGAAATATGCAAATTCATAGCCAAAGATCACTCTACCACATCAATTATGCAGATGATAATATTCTTGCAGAATCTAAAGAACAATTAGAAAAAAACAATACAAATTTTAAATGAAGAATGCAAAACTTTTGGAATTAAAATCAATCTAAGCAAAACAAAAACAATGAAAATATGAGGAAAAAATTTCAATAAACTTAGAAAATCAATATACTTGAACAAGTAAAGCAATTCATATATCTTGGCAGTTATTTCTCACAACTTTAACAACACAGAAACAGTAAAATACAGATTTAACAAAGGATGGTCTAATATGAATAAATTAAACAAAATATGAAAAAATAACAGCATTTCAAAAACCCTCAAACTAAAAACCATGAAACCATTATTATACCTACAGCAACATATGGAGCCATGACTTGGACACTTAATCAGAAAGAAATACAGAAAATCAGAGTATTTGAAATGAAATTCTTAGAAAAATAAATGAGATTCACTGGTCAGAACACAAAACAAATGGGCAAGTTAAACACGAATTTAACTATAGAGAAGATATCATAGCTATAATTCTTAAACAGCAATTAAGATGGTTTAGACATCTCCAGAAAATGTCCATTCAAAGATTACCAAATATAGTCTTGAATGGAAACATTGGAGGAAGACGATCAAGAGGCAGACCAAAAAGAATTTGGCTATGGTCTTTACAGGAAAGGTCACCATTATCAAGCTTCAGACAGATGACAGAAATGGCCCGAGATAGAACCAGATGGCAAATATTTGTACATAGGGACTCAACCTGTCATTTAGCAGGTGAGAAAGAAGAGTGATCCAGACAAATTTGAAGATGATAAATTAAACAACAAGACTTATTTGTGTCTGTGATTTTACAGATGGCTCTATTACAGAAGAAGCAGAAGAATTGTTTTTTGTCATTAGAGAATGTAGCAGACATAAGACAAGTTATAAGTTTCAGTAAGGAAATACCGTGAGTAGACATATTACTTATTATTCAAGGCAAGGTGTGATAGATACTGTGTCAATGTCACATAGTTGTTCTTGACATGATGTTAGGGTCTCCCTCGATGAGTCTGTCGACTCCTTGGAGTTGTCCGGAACAATAACAATAATAATAATAATAATTATTATTATTATAATAACAGAATTAACTCGCGTAAAATATTCTTCATTAGTAGAATTTTCGCCTGAGTATCACAGGCATCATCAGTATAAATACAAAGGCTAATTAAGCAATAACTGATATATTCACAAAGCGCTACCTAAGTAGCTAAAATTAAATTTCCTAAATTTATTTTGGAAAAAAAAAAAATTTTTTTTCTCTATATATATATACAACATATATATATGTGTGTGTGTGTGTGTGTGTGTGTGTGTGTGTGTGTGTGTATAGTAAGTTTTTTACCTTGGTATAATATATGTTAAAGATACCAAGCTTATAAACCTGGTTTTTTATTCCATTTCCCAAGTAAACAAACAGACAAGTCAGCCAAGTTTGCACCTGCTAGTGTTGCAAGTCTAGCTGACCCTGCACGAAGTGCAAGTCAAGGCAACTCGTGGTAAAGGTAGAATAAGCTCTGATCACTATTCTTAATATTTACCCTTAATGCAAAGCACATCTCCTGGAGGAGGTGTATGATGCTATGTATTAAAGACAAGGGGCCACTACCCAGACCAGTTTCAACCTTTGAGGTCTCATCAGTGGGAGCCAGGCTAAGAAATACTAAGTTTTAAGTAATACAGAGCTTATAAATATTTTACCAAAACAAGTTACCATAAGGTGCTTTGACCTTATTAAATAAAAATCTCAGGATGAGAGATAGATGTAGTAAGTTTTTTACCTTGGGTATAATGTTTGTTAAAGATGCCAAGCTATTTTAAATATAAAACTGGTTTTTTACTCCATTTCCCAAGTAAACAAACACACCCCTTGCTTTTAATACATAGCATCATACACCTCCTCCAGGAGATGTGCTTTGCATTAAGAATAGTAAGTATAAATGTAAATATTAGGAATAGTGATCAGAGCCTATTCTACCTTTACCACGAGTTGCCTTGACTAGCACTACGTGCAGGGTCAGCTAGACTTGCAGGCGCAAACTTGACTGACGTGTCTGTTTGTTTACTTGGGAAATGGAGTAAAAAGCCAGGTTTATATTTAAAATAGCCTGGTATCTTTAACGTATATTATAACCAAGGTAAAAAACCTTTTTACATTTATCTCTCATCCTGGGATTTTTATTTAATAAGGTCAAAGTTATGGTAACTTTTTTGGTAAAATATTTATAAGCTCTGTATTACTTAAACCTTGGTATTTCTAAGCCTGGCTCCCACTGATGAGACCTCAATTAAGGCCAAAACCGGTCTGGGTAGTGGCCCCTTTACCTTTAATCCATAGCATCTTGCATCTCCTCAAGGAGATGTGCTTTGCATTAAGGGTAAATATTAAGAATAGTGATCAGAGCTTATTCTACCTTTGCCACAAGTTGCCTTGACTTGCACTACGTGCAGGGTCTGCTAGACTTGCAACACTTGTAGGCGAAAACTTGACTGACTTGTCTGTTTGTTTACTTGGGAAATGGAGTAAAAATCCAGGTTTATATTTAAAATAGCTTGGTATCTTTAAGATATATATATAAAATTGAATATATATGTGTATACAATTAGAAAAGTTAGGAAAGATTTGCTGATTTATAGAGTACTATCTCCCATAATGGTGAAAGATATAGACCATCGGATCTGTTTAGGTTAGAGGAGTGAAGTAATGCTTCACATGTTTCTTTGTAAAGCCGTTCCATGAGGAACCGACTTTTGTAAATGACTTTTGTCTTTTTCCAATGAACTCTGTCTAGTGATGGCATGCTCTGCAAGTACAGACTGTTCAAGTTCAAGGTACTGAATATACAACTTGTGTTCTTCTAACCTGTTCTGAGCAGATCTTCCTGTTTGTCCAAAATATGATAACCCACAAGAGCAGGGAATATGGTAGACACCTGGATAGCTGAGATGTGGAAACTTGTCCTTTGGAGACGTGAGGAATGTAGAGATTTTTCTGATGGACCGAAAGGCAACACTAATAGCGTTAGTGGACAGCATTGAATCACTGCACCAAGAATTTCCTCCAGGCATAGTCAAATTGTTTGAATTTTTAATAAAGTCTGGTTATTTTTCCTTCAAAAACCAGTTATACCAACAAATCGAAGGAACAGCAATAGGTAATCCTATATCTCCTGCTATTGACAACTACCTCATGGAGCACTTCGAACAACGTATTTTTGAAAACATCTCACCCAGACCTAACCTTTGGTTCAGATATGTGGACGACATTTTTGCCATATGGAAGGTCACTTCGGAAAAATTACAACAGTTTCTTTCAAAATATAAATGCACTTCATTCAAGGATCCAGTTCACCCTAGAATTCGAAGTATATACAGAAGAAATAACACGTATACCTATCCCCTATGTGGAAGGCATTAGTGAATGCATAGCTAAAGTGTTAAAACCACTAAATATTAGTGTGCCTTTTGACCCATCAGAAAAATCTCTACATTCCTCGAAAGGACAAGTCTCGAAAGGACTTGTCCTTTCGAGACTTGTCCACGTCTCGAAAGGACAAGCTTCCACATCTCAGCTATCCAGGTGTCTACTAGATTTCCCTGCTCTTGTGGGTTATCATATTTCAGACAAACAGGAATATCTGCTCAGATCAGGTTAGAAGAACACAAGTTGTATGTTCAGTACCTTGAACCTGAACAGTCTGGACTTGCCATCAACACTAGACATAGAGTTCATTGGAAAAAGACAAAAGTCATTTACAAAAGTAGTTCCTAATGGAACGGCTTTACAAAGAAACATGTGAAGCATTACTTCACTCCCCTAACCTAAACAGATCTGATGGTCTATGTCTTTCCCCTTTATAGGAGATAGTACTCTATAAATCATCAAATCTTTCCTAACTTTTGTAATTGTATACACACACACACACACACACACACACACACACACACACACACACATACATACATACATACATACATACATACATAGAAATGGATTAAAACCAGATTTATATTTAAAATTGCCTGGTATCTTTAATGTATATTGTACCCAAGGTAAAAAAACCTTTCTACATCTATCTCTTATCCTGAGATTTTTATTTAATAAGGTCAAAGCACCTTATGGTAAGATATTTATAATCTCTGTATTACTTAAACCTTGGTATTTCTAAGCCTGGCTCCCACTGATAATTTCGACCTTTATTGAGGGAATTCCTGGCTCCCTCAATAAAGGTCAAAACCGGTCTGGGTAGTGGCCTCTTGCCTTTAATACATAGCATCATACATCTCCTCAAGGGGATGCGCTTTACATTAAGGGTAAATATTAAGAATAGTGATCATAGCTTATTCCACCTTTATCACGAGTTGCCTAAGACTTGCACTACGTGCGGGTCACCCATACTTGCACTACTTGCAGGCGCAAACTTGACTTTCTTGTCTGTTTGCTTACTTGGGAAATGGATTAAAACCAGGTTTATATTTAAAAAAGCCTGTTATATTTAATATGCACACACATATATATATACTGGGTGATCCAAAAGTAACAGAAAAAGTAAAAATTTAATAATTCGAAAAGTATAGACAGTAGAACGATGCAGTTTTCACAGAAATGCACAGAAAGATATGGGATTTTTTTTAATAACAAAAAATTTTATTACCAGAATAGTTATATTTGCCACCGACAGGTGGCACTTCCGTTGTGTCAGTAGTTTGTGCAGTAGCGCAGCACAGTTCACAATGCAGCTAGGATTATAAATGTTCAATGTGACGATTGTCAGACATGGCACAACACCCTGCACAGCATCAAAGAAGGTTTCAGCTGTAATTCCTATCACATGATGACGAATAGCTTCTTTCAACATGGCCAATGATGTCGGCCAGCTCTGTACACCTGTGACGTCACAAGGTCTAAGGTCTGGAGATCTTGGTGGCCATTCATGTGGGAAAGCACGACTGAGGACACAGTCATTGCCAAATGTTGATTGTAGCAGGTGCTGGACAGGACCTATGATGTGCGGAGGTGCTCCATCCTGCATGAATGTTAGACTATGGAGCGCTTTTCTCTCTTGTAAGGAGGGAATGATGCCGTCTCTTAAAAGCACTGCATAACGCTCGCCTGTGACAGAAATAGTTTGAAATGTACCGCTGTGGACTTCCTCAAAGAAAAAGGGGCCTATAATTAATGATGCAGTGAACCCACACCATGCTCTCACCTTTGGCTGATGCAAAGGGGTTTCCACAATCGCGTGTGGGTTCCTCTCACCCAGATGCGACAGTTGTGAGCATTTACACTTCGTTTAAGTGAAAAGTCCACAGGAAAAGTCGTCAGTCCACAGGACATTTGACAGCCAGTCCACATTGTTTTCCATCTGTTGAAAAGCCCAATTTGCAAATTCATGACGTCTCTCGAAATCGGTTGGTTTCAGTTCCTGTATGTGTTGGATTTTGTAAGGATACCTCTTGAGGATGATCCTGAGTGATTGCCACACAGTCCCATATGGAATGCCAGTTCGTCTTGAAATTTCACGCGCACTGCATTCCCCATGTGCAGAAGCTGCCGATTGTGTGTCGGTCTCGTGTTCGACCTTGTGCACAACTGCAATAGTTTTTTTGGGTCTTCTGCTTCTTGCACGTGCTTCCAAACTGCCAGTGTCCTCAAACCTTTTCATCAAAGCTATCAGTGAGGAACAGATAGCTTTGATGAAAAGGTTTGAGGACACTGGCAGTTTGGAAGCACGTGAAAGAAGCAGAAGACCCAAAAAACTATTGCAGTTGTGCATGAGGTCCCTTAGCACTTTTAATACCCCACATCGAACAATAGGTGCGCAAAGCCACACTTGCACATTTGGAGTTCTGATAATAGAGCTTAACTAAAAGTGCTTTATCTTGTAACGATAACATGCCTCACCTTGGCAGAATGTTTAACTTCAGTAATAAACATTAAATGCTGAAAGTTTAACTTCAGTATTCACTACATCTAAAATTTACATACCTCATGGTTTAAATAGTAACAGGTAGCAGCTCGGGGACCACAACAACGCCACCTGTCAATGACAAATGTAACTATTCTGGCAATAAAATTTTTTGTTATTAAAAAAATCCCATGTCTTTCTGTGCATTTCTGTGAAAATCGCATCGTGCTACTGTCTGTACTTTTCGAATTATTGAATTTTTACTTTTTCTGTGACTTTTGGATCAACCAGAAAGGTGATCCAAAATATGGAAAGGCAGCAGGAGTAGATGATATTCGACCAGAAATGCTGAGGTATGGTGGTATGAAAGTCTCACTGTGGCTGCACTGCATCGTTCAGAAAGCCTGGACAGAGGGACAAATTCCTGATGATTGGTCAATATAGCTCTAATAGTACCCATATATATAAAAAGGGAAATAAAACTGAATATGAGAATTACAGAGGTATTTCCCTAATGAGTGTACCAGGCATGATCTATGCATGTATACTTGAGAAACGGTTGAGAAGAATTGTGGAAGAAAAGCTTGGTGAAGAACAATCTGGATTCAGGCCAAATAGAGGCTGTCAGGATGAGATCTTCACTTTACGACAAATAGTTGAAAAAGCATGGGAGTATTACAAAGATCTGTATTTAAGTTTTGTCGATCTGGAAAAGTTATATGACACCATATAACGCTACAGTTATATGATGTCAATGGGACATTATATCAAGCGATACTTAGTTTTTATTTGAGCTGTAAGTCAGCAGTTAGAATTGAAAGAAATGCAGGAAGATGGTTTAATGTTAAATCATGGTGTGAGACAAGGATGTACATTATCCTCTCTGTTATTCATTATCTATATGGATCACATTATGAAGGAAAGTGGTATTAAACATGATATCAGAATTTGAGACGTTAATGTCAGCTCTTTTCTTTATGCAGATGATGTTATACTTTTAAATAAATCCACTACAAGTTTGCAAGATTCCCTGACTAAATTGAATAACTGCTGTAATAGATATAGTATGGAGGTCAGCATTAAAAAGACAAAGACAATGAAAATAGGTAGAATCATTGAAAATGTCAACTGTGTTGTGAATGGGGAACCTGTGGAACAAGTAAAACATTTCAGCTACTTAGGTACGATTTTTACTGAAGATGGTAAATTAAATATGGAAGTAGACAACAGAATCAACAAAGCTGGTATGGTAGGAAGTCGATTGAATAAATTCATATGGAATAAGAGAGAAATTAGTCAGAACACTAAATTAGCTGTATACAAGACAGTGTTCAAACCAGATTTAACTTATGGATCAGAGAGCTAAACCAAAGACTAGAGACTGCAGCTATGAGAGTCATGAGAAAGAGTAGAGATAAACAGATGGCATCAATGGGAATATCGTATTAAAAACGAGGATATTAGGAAAGAACTTGACATTGTTAGCATCCAAGAATGCGTTAGCAGAGCTATTATCAGGTAGTATGGTCACTTAAACAGAATGGGCGAGATAAGATTAGCAAAATGAGTTTTCTCTGCCAGGTTGGCAGGAAAACGACCCAGAGGAAGACCAAGATATAGGTGGATTGATACAGTACAAAGTGCCTTAGACGATAGAAATATAAGATCTGATAATGTTGGAGTCTTGACAAGTAACAGACTGATTTGGAGGAAAATTGTAGATAGGAAGTTAGTAATGAGGGTACATATCAGGAATTTGATGATGATGAACTATCTACTTAGGTGGGGCTTTGTGAATGTATCAGTTATTGTTTAATAAGCCTTTGCACCTACTCATGATGCCTGTGATACTCGGGCGAAAATTCTACAAATAAAGAATATTTTACGCCAGTTAATTCCATTTTTATAATAGTAAGTAATAAGACAAGTTACTTCTTGTCAAAGACATTAAATAGCAGAGTTGAAAGGGAATCTCAAACATATTAGAAATGTTTTGGAAAAATTTGAAGAGAGCTAATCAGTACTAATAAATTTATTAGATTTCTGTTCAGGGGATAGAATAGTCATTAAAGATATGCATACTTTCATATGGAGGAAACAAAGAAGAATCGAGAAAAATCTTATTGTCATCAAGTTGCTAATATATACCCTCAGGTGGTGTACATTTTATTATAATAGTTCCACATGAAAAGATTGCATCATTTCATCTTCCTATCAGCAATGTTCCTGCAAATTAATCTGTTATCTGTCAGGACCCTAATGTTATCTAATATGATTCAGTTTTTGAAGGCACTTCTTACTGTATCACTCTACTTAGATCTTCATCTTCCTGTGTGGGTTCTGTTTAAATGACCATATCACATGAGATTAGCTCTGCAAGCACATTCCTGAAAAGTAACAACCTCAAGATCTTTTCCAGTATCAACATTTTTAATATGTTACTGCTCTTGATACCATCTGTTCACTCCTAATCTTTCTCAGAACTCTCATATGTATGGTTTCCACTCTTTGATGAAATTTTTATTTCTAACCCATCTTTCATATCCATAAATTCAAATTGGTTTGAACATGGTCATGTGTATATAGCTAATTTTTATGTAGCTTTTTATTGCTTATTATTTTCATACCAAATTTTCACACCAAACTTGCACTGGATTTATTTAGGGTAAAACATCATTTGCATAAAGTAAAGAGCTGAGATTGACAACTCCAGTTTTGATATCAGGTTTATTGCCACTTACATTTATATAAAATGTGATCTATATAGATGATGATAATGTGCACGCTTCACTCACACCTGGTTTAACATGAAACCATCTTCTTGTATGAGAGTTTATTTTTCACTTAGTTAGACTATAATAAGTTTAGGTTAATCCTTTATCGAAGTGTGAGCTAACAAAGTTTGTGCCTGAAAGTATCTTCAGGACTGAGCTAAGGTTGGTGTTGCACCACCTTAGCTCAGTCCTGAAGATACTTTCAGGCTTTGTTAGCTCACACTTCGATAAAGGATTAACCTAAACTTATTATAGTCTAACCAAGTGAAAAATAAACTCTCAACATCTTTCTCTGAATCCAGAGTAATTTAATAATAAGGTTGTACACCTTTTGGCAACTCCTATAAGTGGGGATGACCTCTCATTGCTTCTGCCTTGGTGTCTCCGGAGTGATGAAAAAGTTGCCTAGTCTTTTTTAGGACTTCCAGGGTAGCAGATGGCAATTCTGTAGCCAATGAAGTTTTAACCGAGGCTCGGTTAACGCCGTTACTCAGCAATGACTAGAGCTTTTAGCTCAATAACACCCCATCCACACAGATTCTCTTCATTCAGATGACGGGATAAAGAGTCAAGGACTCAGTCCATCGCCCAGTTCTTTTAAGAACTACGTGTTCTTTATCCACGTGTGAGAAAACAAAGTTTGCACCTGAAAGTATCTTCAGGACTGAGCTAAGGTGGTGCAACGCGTGGCAAAGGTGGAGAAAGCTATCATCACTCCTATCTCAGTATCTCCCATATGCAAAGGACGTCTATAGGTGGGGAATGACCTCTCATTGCTTCTATCTTGGTGTCTCCACTACTGGGCCTGGCTCCCACTGATGAGACCTCAATAAAGGTCAAAACCAGTCCGGGTAGTGGTCCTTGCCTTAATGCATAGCATTACACATATCCACAAGGAGATGTGCTTTGCATTATGGGAGATACTGAGATAGGAGTGATGATAGCTTTCTCCTCCTTTGCCACGAGTTGCACCGCCTTAGCTCAGTCCTGAAGATACTTTCAGGTGCAAACTTTGTTTGCTCACACTTGGATAAAGGATTAAACTAAACTTATTATAGTCTAACCAAGTGAAAAATAAACTCTCAACATCTTTCTCTGAATTCGGAGTAATTTAATAATAAGGTTGTACACCTTTTGGCAACTCCTATAGGTGGGGATGACCTCTCATTGCTTCTACCTTGGTGTGTCCACTACTGGGCCTGGCTCCCCTTGACGAGACCTCAATAAAGGTTGAAACCGGTCTGGGTACTGGCCCTTACCTTAATGCATAGCATTACACATATCCACAAGGAGATGTGCTTTGCATTATGGGAGATACTGAGATAGGAGTGGTGATAGATTTCTTGCCAGGAGTTGCCTTGGTGTTGCACCACCTTAGCTCAGTCCTGAAGATACTTTCAGGCACAAACTTTGTTTGCTCACACTTGGATAAAGGATTAAACTAAACTTATCATCTTCTTGTATCTCTTTGAATTCTCACAGCTGAATTTGAAATAGTTTAAATGGCCTAAAAATAAACAGAAAAAAACTAACATCATGTTTAATCATTTTGCAACACCAAAAAACATAATAATAGAAAACAATTTCTTGGAAAGAGTCTCTTCACATACATATTTAGGTCATCTCATTGATCTAAACTGTGAACTCCAAAAGAAAATAAATAGAAGAGTTTAATTTGCCTATAGTGCATTCAGATAATTGAAAAGCATTTTTCAAAACAACGATGTCTCACTCTATTACACTTTTTTTATAATCTTTGTCAAGTAGCTTTATTTTATCCTCCTACATGTTTCGCCAATCTTTTTCTATTGGCATCCTCAGGGAATACAAACTAGTAAGCTAAACTGAAGGTTACAGACTAGGTTTTAACTGATGGGTCTAATTCATACAAAAAAATTGGTATTGTGCGTGACAATGTGCGTGTCTCGTTAACGTGATTTATTCATTATGGCTCATTACGTAATTGTTATGAAAGTTCATTTCTTTGATGTTTAATGATCTGATAAAAGTTTTCCAAATTTCTGGTAAATTTAGACCTTGATTCTTGTTTAGGTTTTCAGTTTTACGGGCGACTGTAGCTGCTTCTTTAAAGGTTCTTGAATGGTAGTTATCTTCTATGTATGGCATAAGGCTCTTATCCCACTCAATGTGATGGTTAGTAGAGGCAAAGTGGCACGAAAGGCCTGAAATGTCTTGTCTGTTATTTCTGACATATCCTATGTGTTCTTTCTTTCTTGTTTCAAAGCTTCTAGAGGTCTGACCTACGTAACTAATACCACATGAGCAAGGTATATTATATACTCCAGAGTACTTGTAGAATGGGTGAGGATCTTTCGGTGATCTTAAAAATTTCCGAATAGTGTTGATTGGTTTGAATGCCGCTGTGATCTTATATGGTTTTAAAAGGTTAGCTAATTTTTTGGAAAGGTTGCTGACAAAAGGAATCGTAATTGTACTGATGTATTGGACGTCATCACGTTGTCGATGTGGTATATCAGTAAAGAGAATCTTGTTATAGTCTTTTTGGGTAACCATTTAAAGAAAGTTCTCTGGATATTGTGGTTAATTCCGTTAGTAGGTCATCCTTGTCTGTCATATACTGTATAGCTCTTTTCTTGAGACTATGGATAATGCTAAGTTTCTGAGCTATGTGATGAGCTGAGTTGAAATGAAGGTAATGTCCAGTATTTCTAGGTTTTCTGTATACAGATTCATATACAGACCTGTCAGAAAAAATTAAAAATCTATTATCTGACAGGTCTGTATATGAAGTCCTCAGTAGAGATCCTACCACAAAAAACCATAATGACACCAATGAATTATTACGTAGAATGAATAACTGACCTATAGAAATTATAAAAAAACTAAAATCTGTGCACCCACTTACTCCTAGATTGTATGGCCTTCCAAAAATTCATAAAGAAGGTATACCATTACGTCCAATAGTTGATGGAATCTATTCTCCCACTTACCAACTGTCCAAGTATCTTGCGAAGATTTTACAACAACGCATTCACGTCTCGGATACTTATATTAAAAACTCGAAACATTTTATAGATAAAATAAAAAACATCCCTATTTTTGAAGAGGATATGTTAGCAAGCCTGGACATTACATCTCTGTTTACTAACATTCCAGTGGTTGAAGTCATCAACATCTTAGACAACTTGTTCCCAAAAAACATCACTACTTTGTTCGATCACTGTTTAACTTCTGTTTTATTTGGCAAAAAACGATCTACAAACAACTCACTGGATTAGCTATGGGTAGTCCCCTATCACCTCCTTGTGCTGACTTATTCGTGGAAGATCTAGAGAAAAAAATCTTAACCGAGATCATTCCAAAACCGAAAATTTGGTACAGATATGTAGATGACATCTTTATCATTTGGGATCATACGAAAGAAGAACTAATGAATTACCTCAACCAAATCAATAGTTTCCACAATACCATCAAATTCACATTAGAAATGGAAAAAGATAAAAAACTGCCTTTCTTTGACATTTTAATAAAGAAACAATCCAATAATAGTATCACCCTATCTGTATACAGAAAACCTACAAATACTGGACGTTACCTCCATTTCTACTCAGCTCATCACATAGCTCAGAAACTTAGCATTATCCATAGTCTCAAGAAAAGAACTATACAGTATACGACAGACAAGGATGACCTACTAACGGAATTAACCACAATATCCAGAGAACTTTCTTTAAATGGTTACCCAAAAAGACTCTATAACAAGATTCTCTTTACTGATATACCACATCGACAGCATGATGACGTCCAATACATCAGTACAATTACGATTCCTTTTGTCAGCAACCTTTCCAAAAAATTAGCTAACCTTTTAAAACCACATAAGATCACAGTGGCATTCAAACCAATCAACACTATTCGGAAATTTTTAAGATCACCGAAAGATCCTCACCCATTCTACAAGTACTCTGGAGTATATAATATACCTTGCTCATGTGGTATTAGTTACGTAGGTCAGACCTCTAGAAGCTTTGAAACAAGAAAGAAAGAACACACAGGGTATGTCAGAAATAACAGACAAGACATTTCAGGCCTTTCGTGCCACTTTACCTCTACTAACCATCACATTTAGTGGGATAAGAGCCTTATGCCATACATAGAAGATAACTACCATTCAAGAACCTTTAAAGAAGCAGCTACAGTCGCCCGTAAAACTGAAAACCTAAACAAGAATCAAGGTCTAAATTTACCAGAAATTTGGAAAACTTTTATCAGATCATTAAACATCAAAGAAATGAACTTTCATAACAATTGCGTAATGAGCCATAACGAATAAATCACGTTAACGAGACACGCACATTGTCACGCACAATACCAATTTTTTTGTATGAATTAGAACCATCAGTTAAAACCTAGTCTGTAACCTTCAGTTTAGCTTACTAGTTTGTATTCCCTGAGGATGCCAATAGAAAAAGATTGGCGAAACATGTAGGAGGATAAAATAAAGCTACTTGACAAAGATTATAAAAAAAGTGTAATAGTCTTATGAATAATTGTCAAGAAAAAAATTCAACATAATGATGTCTCACTCTGTTTAGACATTTAACCAGTATATGCTTCCTGTCATCACTTATGGTTGTGAAACTTGGTCTCTACCAAAAGCACTGACAAATAAACGAGCAACAACTCAAAGAAAAATGGAGAGGCTGATGCATCGCATTAAAAGATAAGAAGCGAAACACCTGGATAAGAAGCAGACTCATTTCACTGATATCATTCTTCACCACAAGCGACTAAAATGGAAATGGGCTAGACATCTATCCAGAAGGGCAATGGACCACCATACTAATGAACTGGATTCCAAAAGAAGGTGGAGTGATGAATTGTAAAATTTTGTTGGGAGAAATTGGTCAACTATTGCTAAGAACAGAGAAAGGTGGAAGGAACTGGAGGAGCCTTTGTCCAACATTGGACAGAAAATGGCTGAAAAGAACAAGAAAAGATAGTTTGATACAATATAATGTCTCATTTACACCATATAGTGGAGCATTTTGTCCAGCTTTTCCCTTGGCACCTTATGATATGCTTTTTCCAAATCTATAAAATTTAAATTCAAATACGTGTTATATTTCTCACATGTTATTCATACGTATTATGGTCTGCACGGTTAGCCGAGTGGCTATGCACTTCGCAGCCATATGCCTGGGAAAGGAGTGTCCTGGGCTCAATTCCCGTCGCCGAAGTGAGGAGCTTAAGGATTTTTCTCAGACATAGCCAAGTTCGCCGGTCTTGGGTGTTGACTGCAGGGTTTTTCTCTCCAGTTTACCTGGGGTTTTTCATCCGTCAAGCAGGCAAACTGGCCTTAAGAACTCGTTGCCTCTACAGACATAGGACACACACTGGAAGGCATAGGGCTAACCATCTTATCCTTGAATATGGTTGTGGTTAAATGAATAGAAAACCCTCAACACCGCAAGGTAAAAAGAGGGAAAAAGGAAGAAGTAATAGTTATATTCCCATGATTTCTCAACTATTTATGTAAAAGTAAAAATCTGTTCCTGACAACCTGTATTTGACCTGAACCCAGCTTGTTCTTCTCCAAGTTTCCATTCCGCATTTTTTTTTATTCTCTTAAGTGTGCCACATAAATTTTACCTGGAACAGCAGTATTGTTACTCTTTAATTATTACATGAAATTTATTTCCCTTTTTATAGATGGATACTTTAAGATCTTGAATCATTAGGAATTCAATCCTCTAACCAGGTCTCTTTAATTAAGTCCCTGTAAAATTTTTATACTTCTACATTTGAGTATTTCTGGTCAAATATCAACTCGAGTTGCCTTACGACATTTCAAGTTTTTGCTTTTTTTCTACCTGAAGTATCGATATGTACACTGTATGATTGTGCCTCATGATGCAAATGTGCAAAACAATGGTGAATGATTTTAACTTTAGTGATTTTGTTCATTGCAACACACCTCTTTGGAAACCTTAATGATATGAGATCCTGGCTTACATACCAGTCTGTCCAAAGTAGGCTAAAATGTAACTACAAGGAATTCTACACTCTACTTGATAATTTCACTTGAAATGATTATAACGGTGTGATATAGAGAATTTCATTTAGGTATAGCCTTGTGTCGGTGGAGCTTCATTCGAGATTTTCCATAGTTTGTTATAGCAAGCAAGTTTGCTACATCGAGAGTTAACTGTACTTAGGTCTAATGACTGCTGAATACTTTTAAAATATATGGTGTAAGTGAGACATAATTTTGAGCAGTGTTAACTCTTGCTATAACAAATTCTTGGATTATGGAAATATTTTGTTATAGTGGACAGTTAGCTAAAGTGAATGAAATTCACTTTAGCTAACTGTAAATTTAATAGGAAGTAAATTTATTTTGTTATAACAGTGTTTGTTGTGCTAGTTGTGTGTACCCTAACTTAAAATTATATATCAACATTTAGAATTGAAGGATGTGCAATTCTGCAAGCTGTCTTTTCTATTATTATTCATCACCGGTTGATCACGTGATGAATAATTTGAATGATTGCTATGAAAACTTTGGTCTGAAAATCAGTAAAATACACATTATGAAATGAGGCTGGAATATGGAAAATATTAACTGCATTCTTAATGATGTAATCTGTTAAACAAGTAAAATATTTAGGCACAATTTTTATTGAAGATGGCAAATTTAATATCAATATAAATAATAGAATAAACAAACTTGATGTGAGGAACCAAATGAACATATTTATGCAGAATGAGAGAAATATTAGCCAGAACAGTTAGCCCAAACAAGCAGTATGCAAGATACTGATTGATTCACTTCACCTCTAAAGAATGATATTTCCTAGGCTTTTTCTTCACTTGGTCTATTCATGTTTTTCTTTTCACTGTTGTTTTTCTCTTGCCAGACATCTTGCTCAAAGGATGCAGAAGTTATTTTAGACCAATAAGATGCATACGTGAAACTTTCACACTTTGCATAGGAAACGGCAGTAGTCTCTATGTACCGAAATAAAACTGCATATGTGCAAAAATGCATATAACAAGAGCTACCGGTATTTAACAGTTCCCAGTTTCATTTATTTCAGGAGATATATCTACAAGGGTGTACATATTATTATTACACACTAACTTAACTGAACCCAAAGTATTTGTTCTTCTGAGGTTTACTAACATAAACTAACAATAGAAACATCTTTGTAAACAGTGACGCAATTCACAACTCATTGAGTAGTCCCCAAACATAATAGTACTCGTGCCAAAACGGTTGACCTTAATATTATATCATTCCCTTGGTATTAAAGGAGTGTTAGAATAGCTAGCCATTTCAGTTAGCTGTTGTCACCAGATACAGTGAGCCTCCATAGCTCTGTTGATATAGACAAAGCCCTTTGGTCGGAAAGAAGACCTGGGTTCGATTCCCATATATGACATGAGGAACCTTTATCTCATATCTTTCAACTAAAAGGTGAGTTATCCAGTCTTGTATGGAGGTAGAGGGTTTTTTATTCCTCAGAACAGGCAAACCGGCCCATGAACACACACAGATGTACAGTCATAAAATACATACTGTACTAGACTATGAAAAGCAGATGCAATTCATAGGCTACCTTTAACTATTCGTATATTTTCTTTTTGGACAGACTTGAACCTTTCAGAGGTTTGTCTTTGAGAAAATAGATAGCATTCATACATGAAACCAGAGAAGATAGGTCTAACTATTAAATTGGAAATGTGTGTTTGTGGGCGGGGAATATAATTACATAACAATTCCAGTATAAAAGACCATTCAAGAAATCTGTCCATATTGCATATGTTTCCTCCTAATGATAAACTTGACCATATATCCATATCTAAATTTTGCTAGATTGTAGCCATAGCCATTGTTGATTTTTGTAACTACTTTTGGTTGTACCATGCTTACATTCTTGTTGTTGCCATGTCAGTTTTTTATAATATATATGAGCTTTGAAAATACAGTAGTTACTACTGTAAAATTTTAGCAAAATTATTCATTAAAATAGCATTTTTTTTTTTTCTTCAGCCTTCTTAATTTACATTATTATTGTCTGTCATGGGTCCTATTTTGATCTTGGTGCATAAGTTTTGATATCCATTATTATATCAAGAAAATGTGGTGGGGGGGCCTAGCTTATTTCAGTTGATTTTCATTATCATCAACCATTTTCTGTCCACTGCTGGATGAAGTCCCGAAAGTCTTCCTGGACTTCATCTATGCCACTAAGTTCCTACCATCTCTCTAATCCTCTCACTATCTCTTTGGTCTTCCTGTAGTTCTCTTTTGGACAATACCATTCTATCAACTTTGTCCATTTTTGAGTGTTACTTCTTGCAATATGACCTGCCCATTGCCATTTGGATCTCTTAATGGTTCTTATGTCTCTCACCCTTGTCTGAGCTCAGATCCAAGTATTGCACTGGCTATCTAGAATGGTAATACTGAGTGGTGATCTTTTCATTTTCTTCTGGGTAATCTTCAACTTGTTAGTCAATTTTTTACTCAAAGTCCATGTTTCACATCCATATGTCATGATCGGTATACAACTGTCGAGTATTTTTCTTTTAAGGTAGATTGGGATGCTTCATTTGAGTGCTTTACAGTGTTTCCCAGAGGCTATCCAACCAAAGGTAACGAATTCTATGTATAATTTCTTTACAGTCATCCTAGTGTTCCATTACTGGCTTTTTGGTGATGTATTTATTATAGATTATTTTTGTTTTTTGTCCTTGCTTTTTTCCTTTCCTTTCTTTTTTTACTTTCTGCATTCAATTCAGTGATCATTTGTTAAAGCTCTTCTGCAGAGTTTCCTAAAACAATGTCATCAGCAAATCATAGACGATTGTTTTTTACCATTTACCATAATTCCTCTATTCTTCTAGGGCTGCTATAAATAATTTAGGTGAAATGGCATCTCCCCATCTAACTCTCTTTTTTATAGGAAATTTCATGTCTGTTCCTGATTTTAAAGATGCAGTTAAATTTATATATATGACTAAGTAGATTAATGTAAGTTTTTTCAGTTCCTTGATTTTTAAGGACTTCCAAACTAAACACCAATACCACTAATGATGAGATTGAATTAAATGCCTTTTCAAAATCAATATACTAGATCTAAAGGTCTTTTTAATTATTTGTCTTATTACATATACGATCAGTGGTACTGTAATTTTTTCTGAATTCTGCATGTTCTGGAGGTTGACAAAAATCTAGACTGTTTTGTATTCTGTTGCTAATAATTTTTGTAAAAATTGTGTATATTGTTGAAAGGAGACTGATACAACAGTAATTATTATCTTCTCTGTCTCCCTTTTTAAACTATAATGAGGATAACATTGTTCTAACTCTTGGTGTATTCTCTTCTGTCTTAGACATGATGTATAAATTTTACTTAACATTGTAATGACTGGTACACCACCTGCTTTCAGAACCTCTATTGGTAACTCATCTTCACTGGTGTCTTTCCATTACTCATGTTACCCATTGCATTTTGAACTTCTTTTCAAACATTGGGGCATATTTCTTCCACTTCCATTTGGGATATTACAAATGGATATTTTGGAATATTTCTCACTCCTTTTAGACTCGTATTGATTTCTATTGTAATTCTAATTCACCTTGTTCTGAAGTTTCTAATTTCTTCTATCATCTTTTTTATTTTTTTGTTTTACATAGCTACAAGAATTCTATTTTACTTCTCATGTCTAGATCCCTTCATTTCTCATCTCTTTCTGAGAAGTTTACGGTTCCATCAGCCAATTTTCTTTCATCCTTCTTTTGGTTAATTCCACCAATCCCTTTGATATTATTTAGTAAGATCTCAGTTATTATTTGATAGTTTTTATCCAAGTCTTCATTCATATCAATATTATAAAACTATTTTTCTATCTCTTTCTGGAAGAGCTCTTTGTTTGTTTTTCCAGATTTGGTAAATTAATAAAGGTTCTTTTACTTTTGATCACTTTCTGTCTTTCCCATCTTTTTATTATTATTACTATTGCGTGACACCTCCAGAGAGTCCAAAGACTCATTGAGGGAGGGCACCTACAACTCTGTCTCCCTCATATTCCACCAACTACACCAATGCCACTAGTATTTCCACAGACAATTACAAACATCCATCCCACGGTGGGATTCAAACCTGCAGCCTTTTGACTGGAGAGCAGATAAGCTAACCACTCAGCCAACCAGGCCAGCAATTTTTGATCTCACTAATCTGTGGTTACTACCTGTAAAACTATTTATTATATATGTATCTTTGACAGTATATTTCTGTTAAGGTATAATTTATTTCATTAAACATCTCTCCATCTGGACTTCCATATCCTTTTTTCTTTTTTTTTTGAAGAAAGTATTTATTACATAAAGACCTAATTTCAGCAAATTCTATCAATCTTTCCCCATTTTCATTTCTCTGTCCTAGTCCATTTCCAATTGCTGCTAGATGTGCATCTCTTACACTTGCTTGACCATTGAAGTCTCCCATCAAGATTGTAAAGAATGTATCATTACTAATTACCAGTTCATCTAGTGTTTCATAAAATGCATCTGTTTCTTCCTCTGTGTGCTCTGAGGTTGGTGCATAAACTTGTATAATTCTTAATTTATAATGTCTGTTTATTTTAAGGTAGAGTTCTGCAATCCTGGTATGTGATATATTTTATTTCTTGTATTTTATCTTTTATGGAGCAGTTAATTAGGAAGCCAATTCTTCCTTGGGATCTTGGATAGTCACCATAATTATAGAGTAGATGTCCATTCTTTCGATTGCTACTATTTTCACCAAATCTCAGAGTTTCACTCAATCCAACAATGTCCCATTTTATCTTTTCTACTTTTAATGGTAATTCTCTTAATCTTGTTTGTCCTAATAATGACTTACAGTTGTAGGTATACACATAATTTTCTGTTATTGGTTCTATTAGATTTTATGTTCTTAGTCTGCATGTAGTGTTTCTTAAGTTTCTCTTTAAGAGGAGACCCCCCCCCCCCCCAAAGGGTTTAAGTCTGGTCTGTTATATGGTAGAGAGAGTCACATCTGTGACTTGTGGTCTTTGGCCCTACAGCCTCCTTTATACTTATTATCTAGCATTTGAGGGGGTTTTGGTCTAATCCTTCCTTGCTGACCAAGCTTTGTGGAAGGGCAGGTCTACTTAGGTAAGGCATATATCTGGGAGTGATGGAAAATTCCCATTTGCTGTGAAGAATAAAGTTCAGCAAGGAGGGAAGGAGCAAGAAAAGAGAAAAAGAAGGGGAGGGAACAGTCTACAGATAATATAACATGTATATTTCATGTCAGAGGCTTAATGGATTGTATGCAGCACTCAGAAAGGATTAAAACAGAATTTAATACTTCCTATATTTCATCTCATTCACTGAGACATCTTCAGCGATTACAAAAAACTAATGTAACATATACACATATACCACACAATACTAAGCCCAACCACGTGGGTGACACTAAAATCCTATCTAGGTGGGGCACCCTCTAAGGGTGGTTGTAGGTGGCCTGGAATGTAAGGTTGAACCTCTGGTGATAAGTGTTTTCCAAATCTTAGGAAGCTTAATGCAAGCTCAACGATGATGCCGTCAGTCCCCTAAGCCTCAGCTACAATTTTGCGGTCGCTCCAAAAGAAGTGCTGGTGCTTGATGTAATGTTTAATATCGAGTGTGGGATCTGTCGCTTAGCGCCGGAGATAGCAAATAACATCAGACTTGACATCGCCAACATCCTCACCCAGTCTTCGCCTGCAAAAAGTAATTTATCGTCCGCCCAACGCACTGCTTTCATGAAATTACGAAAAGAAAAAAGTCTCTTCATCACCAGAGCAGATAAGGATAATGCCACAGTCGTTCTTAATGCCATGGAATACAATCGAAAAATGGAGATTATCCTCCATGATTGCTCTACCTACATCCCGCTAGAACACGACCCCCACAAAAACACAAGTTAAAAAATTAAAAAACTTGCTTAAAAAAAGTATCTTCCTGGCGCCCGGACATCATGAAAAAACTTAAACCTTTCTGTTCCTGTCCCCTCCGAATATACGGTTTACTGAAAATCCACAAACCCATTTCCCCACTAAGACCTATAGTAGATGCCACTAACGCACCTTGCTACAAACTGTCAAAACAGTTGGCCAAATCTCTGACCCCCCCCCCCCTCCACTGGACTTTCCACATCCTATATAAAAAACTCTACCCATTTTAAAACCCTCATAGAAAATTTAACCTTAAATAACACAGACATATTGGTAAGCTTTGACATCTCATCATTGTTTACCAATATTCCCTTAATAGATACTTTAACACTCTTAGAAAACATTTTTCCTTCTGACATCTTAGATCTCTTTTCCTTTGCCATCAATTCTGGTTATTTTTCTTGGAAGAAAAAAATCAACAAGCAGATAGAGGGAACCGCCATGGGTTCCCCCTCTCGCCAATTTTTATATGGAAGATTTTGAAAAACGAGCCATAGACTCATTTCCTCTCAAACCTTCTATCTGGCTAAGATATGTAGATGATGTGTTCTCTATTTGGCCTCCTGTCCCAGATACACTAGATTCCTTCCTCAGTCACCTCAACATCCTACATCCAAGAATCTAGTTTACAATGGAAAAGGACAATTGTTTACCCTTCCTAGACACCTTAGTTACACGCCTTCCTAACGGTACACTGTCCTTCACTGTATATAGAAAACCCAAGCACACAGGCAGATACATTCACAAACTCTCCCACCACTACCACCCTGCTCAACAATATGGCATTATTAAAACTCTTACCAAAAGAGCCCACAATCTTTGTTCCAATGGAACCGCCCTTACAACTGAGCTTGACCACATACACAACACTTTCTTCTCCAATGGCTACAGCGATCACAGTATTAAAAAAATAATCAGTTCCTTCCCCGGTTTTCTCTTCAGAAAGAGTTTAGAAATGTCATCACCATACCCTACATCCGTGGCACATCTGAAAAAATAACCAAGATTTAAAAAAAATACAACCTACACACGCAGCATTCAAGCCTCACCGCAAACTTGCTACCCTTATCCATTCTACAAAAGATCAGCTCCTTCCTCTCTCAGTGCCTGGAGTTTATAAAGTACCCTGTTCCTGTATGCTGACGTACTTTGAACAGACAGGCAGATCAGCAACCCATCTGCCTGGAGGAACACAAGTCGTACATCTGCAACCACGACTATGGTCAGTCAGGCCTGGCTGACCATGTCTTGGATACAACCCACAGGATCTCATGGAAAAAAACCACCATGCTCCACCACAGCAAATTCAAAAATGAGAGGCTATTCTTAGAATCAACAACAGCTCTCAAAAATCAACCAAATCTTAATAAATAAGGTTGCATTAAGCTTCCTAAGATTTATGGAACACTTATCACCAGAGGTCCCGCCTTACATTCCAGGCCACCTACAATCTCCCTTAGAGGGCACCCCACCTAGATAGGACTTTAGTGTCACCCATGTGGTTGGGCTTAGTATTATGTGTATTTGTGAATATGTTACATTCGTTTTTTTTTGTAATCCCTGAAGATGTCTCAGTGACTGAGACAAAATATAGGAAGTATTAAATTCTGTTTTAATCCTTTCTGAGTGCTGTATACAATCCATTAAGCCTCCAACATGATGTCCTCACAGCACTTAAGCCTCTACATACAGATGTGTATTATGTGAAGTAAGGCTTGGTCCAGCATCAGGTACCTTGGGTTCACCACTCCCTACCATTTGCTATATATGTATATGTGCAACAGCTAACACTAATGGCAATGTTCTATTTAATTTTCAATCATTACACTTAACGAGTATAAAATTTGCTATAAATGTTGAATTTATCTTAAAATAGCATTGCTAAGAGAATTTCCATGAGCTCGACTATATTGAGTACATAGTTTTTAACATTATTATAAATTAAAAATACAGATGGACTCTTTGGAAGATATTATCATTCAGCATATTTTCATATCATAGTTTGCTACATGCAGTTAAAATTGACTTCTAATATTTTTAGGGTAACAATCCATATATAATGGCAATGACAAATGATGGAACAAAATCATATAGCCATCAAACGTAAGTTTGATATTCCATATTCCTTAAATTAATTTTAAGTTTTTAAAAATTAACTTTCTTGAGCATCTAAACACTTGCTCTTGTATTAAGGACTTGCCGCTTTATATTGCATTTGTTCAGATATATGTATGAAAATGTAAGAATTCCTTAAGAAATTTTATACGTGCTTAAAATCTGCTATTTGTTTTTAAACCTTGATCGCCACTTTTCTTCATCTGTGCCCTCAGATGAAGAATAAGGGGATGAATAAGATATGGTAGTCCAAAGTTCCATCTTTTTTTTTTTTTTTTTACTTTCACCAAATTAGCCTTTACTTTCATTCTTCTAAAGCAGTGGTTCTCAAACTTTTTGAAGTCGGGGCGCATTTAAAATCCTACAAATAATTGTAGGCGCACTATATACAAATTTCTGAGAAATATGTTATAATAATTAAGTCAAATATTAAAGAAAAAAATAATGCGATAAAAAAAAAATAAAATGGGACATACCTTAAGTTTATTCATTCTTGTGTTTATGAGAAACATGAGCCTGATGTGTCCTAGCGATTGTTTCAGTGTTTGGGCATATATTTGAAGGGCAAACTCTCATTTCCTCATCAATACATTGAAGAGTTCCTCTCTTTTTACACTTAATTGTGGTGAGGGTAGAAAATCCTAATTCACATAAATATGATGTTGAAAATTGTAGTAAAATGTTCAAAGCTTTTTTAGATATTGACACATATTCTTCTTTTATAGAAATCCAAAAGGCTTCAAGAGACAATTCCTTATTTTTAGTCATCAATCCATGATCAGTGGATATAGCTGCCAGTTCTTCTTCTAATGTTAAACCAAAATCATTTGAAGTTTCTATAAATGGGTTTCTAATCTAATCATATTGTTCAGTGTTAAGTGATGGAAAATAAGAACTCAATTTTTCTTCTAAACTTGTTAAATGTTCAACTATTATTGGAAGTGTTTCATTTATGCAAGTGTTACTTACCAATGGAAACATTTTCAAATTACCTTCAACAGCTTTTCTTTTCCAAATTTGTAGTTTTCTCTGAAACGCTTTCATTTTGTCAGTGGATGTGAGAACATTTTCTTCTTTCCCTTGCATGCTAGTATTCAAAATATTGAGCTGCTGAAATATATCGGCCAAATACTGTAACCTGGCAATCCAAAATTCCCACCGAAGGAGGTTACAAAAATGTAATTGTTTCATCTCTTCGAAAAAAACGCAAGAAGTTCTTGTCTTAGCTCGTGTACATGGGTAAGTACTTTCCCCCCTTGACAGCCACCTCACCTCAGTGTGTAAAAGCAGTCGTCTGGGTTGTGAATCCATATCAATACAAAGCTTTTCGAATAAACGCAATTTGACAGGTCTTGTTTTAATAAAGTTTACCATCTGAACAACTTGATCTAAAACTTCTCTTAATTTTTCTCCCAATATTTTTGCCATCAAGGCCTCCCTATGAAGAAAGCAGTGAGTTACAATGACATTCTCGTTTTGTGTTTTTACAAAAGATGTAAGACCCTTAACACAGCCTACCATGGAAGGGGCTCCATCTGTATAAATGCCTACAAATGACTTCAATGTTAACTGCTATTTATTAAGATAGCTATTCAAAATGTTAAAAACATCCTCACCTTTTGTAGACACACTTAATTCTTTGCAAAAAAGAAACTGATTTACTATTTGATCTTCATTAATAAAATGGGCGAATGCTAAGAGCCTTGTTGGTAATGTCTGTTGACTCATCAACTTGCAATGCAAAATTTGCATTGCAAGTTGATGAGTCAACAGACATTACCAACTACATATTATTTTTCTCATTACTACATACATTTTTCTCAATATCAGAAGACATTTCTATAATACGCCTGTGAACTGTATCGTTGGACAGAGGAATCTTGATCTTGCTTATTTTCATTGCTGCTTCATTTCCTAGCATTGTCATGACCATATTTTTGCATGTAGGCAAAATAAGTGACTCACCTAAAGTATGATCTTTCATGTTTTTTGCTGTCAGTTCTGAGACTTGATAAGAAGCGATTTGAGCCTTTCTCAGAAACAGTCATTATACTTTTAAAAGAATTTGCTGCTTTTGTTTGCTGTTCAGACAATCTCTTGAAAAAACTTACAGATTTATCTTGTAAATTAGAGTGTATAGTTTTAAAATGTTTACTCAATTTACTAGGAAGGAATGATTCATTTGCCATTTTACATCCACATACTAAACATAGCGGCAAAGGATGATCTTCACTTCCGGTCCAAGTGAAACCAAAGCTTAAATAACTTTCATTATATTTGCGAGTAGGCCGCGATTTTGCTTTCTTATTTGTACTTAACTTTTGCTCACTTCCAGAATCCTCTTCTTCAATATCACGCTTCTTTTTGAGAAATCTATTCATTTTATTTGGGTGTATTTATCTGAAAATAAGTAATATGTACATAACATCCACTTCCAATACTTTTAAAATAAGTAATATACACAACAAGAATAAACCATATTCTTGTTCTCTTTGCAAGAAAAACCGCTGTTAATTAACATAATAATGATGTATTGAGAAAAAGAGCGGTATATCCGTAATGAAAAGGTATAATAGAGTAACTATATTTATTTTTATATCTGGACACATATTTCTCTGGAATACCATAGGGCGCACCCGGAAATCTTCTAGAGTGCACCAGTGCGCCCTGGCGCACCCTTTGAGAACCACTGTTCTAAAGCATTACTAATTGCATCAAGTGCTGCTAATATTCCTATCTCCCTTAGGTCTTCTTTTAAATGTTTTTTTGTTGCTTCAAGTACCTGATTTGCTAATCTTTCATCTCCCATTCTATTCCCATAATGTCAAGTCTTTTCTGATACGTTCATATTTAATGTACTAGAATCATATTTAATGTAGTTCTGGTATTGATGACATTTTGCTCCCTTCTCTGCCAACTGTGGTTGTCTTTGGTAAACTTACTTTGAATTCAGATCTGATCCATATGCTAAAATTTGTTTGAGTGTTATATGCTTAACTATTATTCTAGTACAGCTGACCCTTGAATAATGCTAGGGTAAGGGGTGCTACCCCTCCCCCCGCGTTGTTGAAAAACATATAACTTTTGACTTCCCATACCACTAATAGCCTACTGTTGACTTGGAAGCCTTTCCGATAACATAAACAGTAGATTAACACATATTTTGTATGGTATGTATGTATTATATTCTTGCAATAAAGTAGGCTAGAGAAAAGAAAATGTTATTAAGAAAATAATAAGGAAGAGAAAATACATTTACAGTACTATACCATATTTATCGATACTGTAAGTTTACGTTGTCTGTTTATGAGATGAATCATATGTGTCAGGATGTACATAAATATTGTCTTATATGATACAAATCACTGTAGATGTTATACATATTGCTAACACTAGACATCAAAAATGAAAAGATAATGTAGAAAAGAAATTATTCATATTTATTTACAGGTATAGCAATTCATGCATTGATAACAAAGCAGCAGCAATATGATTGCTTTATGGTAGCCTAGCCTATACCACTAATGAATGAATCGTTACAAAATTTTTATTTTATTTAATTAATTTTATGCAGTTATGATTTAACTGCATCTTTACATTTGCTTACATTTCTCTCGACAGTGAATGGCACCATGTATAGTCTGTAAGTGTTGATAAATTTTAACTTTTTATAATAGATTTGTGTATAATATTTATGGTAGTAAATGATAAAATAGTCTAGTATCTACATATATTTTAGGCATTCATGATATATCTAATTTTTTGATATTTCTAAGCTATGTGGTCTGTCTTCAAATTTTTTCAAATTGTCACAAATCTTCAAAAAAGTTTTAATATATTTATTAAAAAAAACGGTGTATAAGTGGATCCTCTTAGTTCAAATCTGCATTCTTCAAAGTTCAACTGTATACTGGAAACATGGTGTTTTTGATTTCTTCAATTGTTCCATTAAATTTATTCAACTGGCTTCCTTCCATACTAGACTGATTCCATTTCCAGATATAGAAATATTCCATTTTTCTTTATTTACTATCTTCAGTAAACATGCCTAACTGAATAGTAACTAAATATAACTATTGTTCTCACTGGAAAATCTCACTATCAGAAATCCATTTGGCATTTTATATTTTCAGTTTTGACTCATCTTTTTTATTATTATTATTTTTTTTTAACATGAAATTTGTCACAGCAGTTTGATTTAGAACTCCTGAAGATGCATAGTAGGTTCATCATGATCAAATTCCTGATATATATTCTCTCAAGGGACATTCAGGATACTATGATAATACTATATATGAAAAGTTTACATTATTACTAACTTCCTATTAAGTTTTCTTCCAAATTTGTTATCTGTCCCCTATTGTCAGATCTTATATTTTGGTCTTCTAACTGCATCAGTCCACCTAGATCTTGTTCTTCATCTGAATCCTTTCTTTTTCATCCTGGCTGCAAACACGTTTTTTTGGTAATCTTTCCTCTCATTCTGTTTGTGACCATACTGCCTAATATTAGCTCCACTCAAAAATTCCTGAATTCTAACAATGTCAAGTTCCTTCCTAATATCTTCATTTTTAATATGATTGTCATTGATTTCATCTATTATTCAATCTCCTAATTTTTCTTCAATTCTCATATCTGGTCTCTAGGTAGTTGTTCTGTTTCTGATTCCAGTCTCAGATCCAGAAGTTAAAATTTGTTTAGCGCCGTTTTCTACTGTACAATTAGTTCCATCTTATGACATGTCTCTTATTCCGTATAAATTTATTCAGTTGACATCCACCATATCAACTTGGATTATTCTGTTGCCTATTTCTTTATTTAATTTGCCTTGCACATAAAGTAAAGAGCTGAAATTAACATCTCCAATTTTGATATTTGATTTAATGTCACTTTTCTTCATAACGTGATACATACAGATGATAAATAAGAAGGTGAAGATACTTGTCTTACATACAATTTAACTTCAAATCATCTACCAGTATCTTCAGTTCTATCTGGTGATTTTCAACTTTAAATATAGACTGTTTTGCTCATTATAATGTCTCATTTACACTATATAATTGCATTGTTTTGAACAACTTTTCTCTTGGTAGAAAAGTTATCCAGAACAACTTTTTGAACTTTATTCTATTTCAAAGATAGAATAATTTTCATTTTAGTAAATTATGTAGATGACTACTGCATTAAGAATAATTTAATTTCTAAAATTAATTTTAGAAATTAAAATTTGATTCAGAATTTTTTTAAAAAACCTACATCAAAGCTATCTTATTTATAACACAGTCAGAGAACAAATTCATATTAATATGGGAGGTTCTAAAATTGTACTAGCAAATTATACATAAATCAGTATCTCAGGAGTGATAGTAAAAATACTGGAAAAATTGGTCAAAAAGAATTCAACAATGAGTGGATAAGAATGATACTCTATGAGGAGCAACGTAGCATTGTGAAGGGTTGTCATACCTTAGTTATTTATTGACTTTTTATAATAATGGATTTTGCAAAGGCATTTGATTGAATACCACATGGAACTCTGTTATGCAAATTGGATCAAATGGGGATAGATATGCCACATAACCATTCTTATAAGAGGAGTGACTGTTAAACAGTTATCAGAAAGTGGTTACAGAGCAGAATTCAGGCAAAAGCTGGTGGCTAGCGGTGTGCCATAAGGTTCAGTGCTAGGACTACTACTATTTAATTTGTACATAAATGATATAGGAAATAACTTGAAAAGAAATATTCAGTTGTTTGCTGATGATGAAAAATTAGGTGGAGTAATAGTGAATCAAGATGATGTGGAGAGCTTGTAGGATGATTTAAATAAGCTGTCAGTATGGGCAAAAGATAATGGGTGTCAGTTTAATCTTGAAAAATGTGAAGTTATGCATTTTGGGATAAATAAAATTCAATCTGTGTACCATGATGGAATTCTAATTCAGGAAATTGATGAATCTAGGGATTTAGAGGTGGTGGTAGACAAAAAGTTGAAGTTTAGAGGATATGTTGCTAGCATAGCTAATAAGACTACTTGACTATAGATGATCACTACAATAACAAGTATGGACAGGAAGTTGTTATTCCTCTTTATAAGGCCTTGATACATTCACATCTGGATTACTGTTCTCAGGTTTGATCTGGGTTTCTTGGGGATTTAGGAAGTGGTTGAGAGGATTCAGAGGCAAGCAACCAAAATGGTGAGTGGTCTGTGGAATGTTCCCTATGAGGATAGATTGAGGATGTGTGCATTGCAGAAGTTGACTGATAGGTGAAAAGGAGGAGATATGATAGAAGCATTTTGAAGTTGCTTAAAGGATTTTATAGGATTGATGCAGGGGAAATATTTCAGCACTTAGTTAATGGGGACAGAACAAGTGGTAATCCCTTGAAATTGAGTAAAAATGTGGTTAGTAAGGATGGGAGTGAAAATGGGTTGCCAGAGCTCTGTTGTTAGTGCTTTGTCTGTTACTGGGTTCAAGGAGAGGTATGATAGATTGTGTGGATAGTTTGAGTCTCTATCAGTGAGTCTTTGGACTCTATGGAGGTGTCCATACAATAATAATACTTTTAACAGCAATCATGGTGACCTAATCAATAATTTAAGGCTATGATCCTGGAGTACTACAGTCCTAATTATAATTTATAATGAAATCAAAAAAAAAAAGATGGCATTAAGATTGTATTTATTAATGTGACCTGAAAGAAAGAGATCCTTGGATCCCCTTCCTTCCCTGGCCCACCCTGGAGTATATCATATTCACTGCACCTGTAATTTGCCTTATACAGGTGAAACTGGATGCACAATTCCTATCTGAAAAAAAAAAAGGAACATAATGACACATGAAATTTAAGGACTGTGGGAAATCTGGCCATCCTGATCATGTCCTGAATACTCCACATAGAATTGATTGCAAAGGCACCTGTTCATTATAGTGCACCAAAACATGGTAGTATGAGCTCAAGTTTAAAGAGTCTTATAAAACTCCATACCCATGTAACCATTTGTTCTAAGCGTTCATTATAAATTATAATTAGGACCGTAGTACTCCCGGATTTTAGCCTTACGTTATTGATTAGGCTGCCATTATTCCTATATTAAAAGTATTAATATGAATTTGTTCTCTTAACCTGTTATTAATAGGATATAGCTTTTTTCTTTTTCTTTTTTTCACTACAGTTCAGGCCAGTAGAATAATGGTTGATCAAATGATCAGATTGCTGTCACTTTGGCATACCATTTGAAATTTAATGTAGCTTCTCTCTCTCTCTGTACATACTCCAGATGATGACCTTAATATGAAGGTCAAAACATCAGGAAGTTAATTATTCTTAGCATGGTAATAGTCTTTATAATTTATCAAAATCAGTGATGATCATACTGAAAGGAAGGAGAGAATCACTCTGTAGATCCAAGGCATATAATAAACTTGTTATACATGTTAGCTGTTCTTCTTCATCCATAGTCACATAGACTATGGAGGACCTATAAAGGTGACAGTCCCAACATACTCTCTCTTCAGATGTTTCTGTCTTGGGATCTCCTTAACAAAGTGGTGAGCGAAGAATTAGTCCATTTTCTATCATTATCTATCCAGATGATTCTTGGTCGCCCCTGTGTTTTTACCAGAAGTTAAGTCCTATAGTGCTGTTTTAGGTAAGTTATCTGATCTAGCTAATGTGGCCCAGCTACTGGAGTTGTTTCTAATGTATTTTATTGATATTTTCTTGTGTTCTAGCAATGGAGTGGATTTTCCTTCTAAACTCATATATTAGATGTGCCATACACGGCATCTTCAAAACCTTTCTGTAGTACTTCATCTCGAAGGCCAATAGTCTTTTCTCATCTTCCTTTGGCAATGTCTAACTCTCATCCATATAGTAAGGCAGAGTTAATAAGGGTATCGATGAGGTAGAGTCTTGTAGTTAGCTGTATTTTGTCCTTCTAAAGAGGCTATAACCACTTAAGAGAAACAGTTTCTTTCGCAATGCATGCTTTAATGTCATATTTAGACCATTTATCTCTGTATGCTTCCCAAGTGAATCTTTCTACTTCTTTTAATTTTTCATAATTAACTGAAATGTTTATATTCTTATTGCCTGAAGATATAGTTTTTGATTTGTGAATGCTGATCTTTAATCCATAATTGCTAAGTGCCTTAGGAAACTGTATGTTAATTCTTAAATTTATTTAAGAATTAACATACATTTTATCTTAGATCTACAAAACCTAAAATACAGATCACTGTTATATTCCCATGATTTCTTAACTGTTTGTGTTCATTAAAAAAAAAATCTTGTCCTGAAAATCCCTGTTCTGGCTTTAACCCAGCATAATCTTCTCCAGGTTTCTATTTCAGTTTTTCTTAACTGAAATAGAAACCTGGAAAAACTAAGAAAAACTGAACAGCTAAGCTCACCTGGAACACCCAATGTGGAAATTTGTCTGTCTGTAATTCTCAAATTCAGTTTTATTTACCTTTTTGTAAATGTGTACCATGTGAGCTGTGTTCCCTCATTTGTAATTCAGTCTTCTGAATTATGCATTTCAAACATGGGAAAACTTTCTACCTCATATTTGAAAATTTCTAATTGTATATTATCGACTCCAGCTGCCCTTTTCCACATTTCAGGTTTTTGATTTTTTTTTTTCCTACCACAATTATTGATAAGTATTCCTGATTGTATTTCTATTCAATATTTTTTACAGTCATTCTGTCCTTATTGTTTCATTCAATAGTCTTTAAGAGTAATCACTCCAGATGTTTAGATTATTTCAATTTTCACGTGACTTATCACTGATTCCTTTTACAGTGCTCTTTACTCCATTTCTAAGCCTCTTGAGTCTCTCCAACTCGTTGCCACCTTTCCGATAGTCAACTCATTATTTCAGATACCACTGTAACAAACTCTCGCTCTAACAAACTGCTGAAAAGTCCAGACCAAATCCATACAGGTACAATGCTAAAACTATTTACTATTTCAAACTTTATTTGTTATAACAAGCCATTCCTGTGGTTCCTATGAATTTGCTATTGTGAAAGCTGACTGCATTTTTATCAAAGTTTTCCCATGACTTTTGTATAGCTACTTTTATACGTTGCTTCCCTTTCTTAGATTTTTTTTTTTTTGTGTTCTCTCAGAGCACATGCTTACTTTTTTAGGAACTTTCAATTATTATTATTATTATTATTACGGGCGACTCCAGGGAGTCCTTAGACTCATCGAGGGAGACCCTAAACATCATGTCCACACAACTATTCGACATTCTCACAATATCTATCATACCTTACCTTGAACTCATTCTCTGTTGTGGGTGTTTGAGCTAGGATCCTTGAACTCATTCACTGTCATAGCACCCACAACAGAGAATGAGTGCCTAGCTTCCATAGATGTCCCCTAGTTCTCTCACCACCAGTCCTGATCTCAAAAATATCCTCTGAATTAATCCTATAGAAACCCTTCAGCAATTTGAATGTCTCAATCATATCTCCCCTTTTCTGCCTATCAACCAATTTCTGCAACCCACAAATCTTCAACCTGTTCTCATAAGGTTCGTTCCATAGACCTGCTATCATCTTGGTCACTCGTCTGGATCCTCTCCACCTCCTCCCCATCAAGAAGAAACCCTGGCACCCATATCTGGGCACAGTAATCAGATGGGGTCTTATCAAGGCTCGATACAGAGAAACAATAACCTGTTTGTCTCTGCTTGTTAAAGTATTTTTCAGCAACCAAGTGATTTGATGAGCTGATTTAGCCACTTTTGCAATGTGTCCCCTAAACTTCATCTCCCTATCCACCAACACTCCCAAGTCCCTGGCTTCATCAATCTCCTGGAGTACAGTTCCACCAATGTGGTATACTGCTGCTAATCTTTTCATCCCAAAATGCATAACCTTACATTTTGTCACATTAAACTGACATCCATTCTCCTTAGCCCAGAACTCTAATCTATCCAAATCATCCTGCAAGATTTTGACATCTTCTGCATTCACTATTGCCCTACCTAACTTTGCATCATCAGCAAACAAATGAACCGTTCCTCTTAGATCCTTCTCTATATCGTTAATGAACAAATTAAGCAGTGGTCGAAGAACAGAACCCTTCGGCACACCATCACAGGCCGTCTTTTGGACTCTACCCCTGAATAAACCACTCTCTGATATCTCTCCATCAACCATCCTCCCATCCATCTCACCATCCCTATATCCATTGTCATGGATATAGGGATGGTGAGCTTATGCTTAAACTGCAGCATAAGCTTACTTATGCTGCAGTTTACTGATTAGAATTCCATGTGGTATCCTATCAAAGGCTTTAGCAAGGTCCAGTAAAATCACTAAACCCGTTACCCTTATCCAGTTCAGCCGTCACTGTGTTATAGAATGTGAGCAAGTTACTGAGGCATGATCTACCCTTCACAAAGCCATGCTGTCCCCTGCACAGTATCTCATTTTCATCAATCCATTCTTGTATTTTTCCCTTGACTACTTTCTCCAGGATCTTGATGACTCCTGATATGCTGATTGGTCGTTAATTTGCAACAGTAGTCTTGGATCCTCCTTTATGCAGTGAAACTGTTTTTCCCCTCTTTCCACACCTTCAGGACTAAACCAGACCCGAGTCTCAGATTAAACAACATAGTCAAGGGCACTGATAATTCTTTAGCCGCTTCATGTAAGACCCGTGCCAGTATACCATCCAATCCCACAGATGTATTCATATTAAGGTTCTGTAACAGACTATTCACTACATTCATCACAGTTTCCTTATAAACTAATGGTTCCTTCATTCTTTCAGTGTCACCACCTGGATGATATATTCTTGCAAAGTGCTCACTCGGTAATTCCACTATATCAGCTGATTCAGTGACCTCCTTACCATCGGCATTCCTTAAAATCATTCTGCTGTGTACAGTTTTTTTTTTTTTTTTGCTTGCAGCATATTGAAAAAATGTTTGGAATTCTCTTCAGCTTGCATAGCTAGTTTCCTTTCATAATCCACTTTTGCTTTTCTTACCACACTTGTTACCCTTCTGGCCTGCTTTATACCGTTCGTGTGCCTGCAGGTCACCTTTCTCTTTAAATTTCCTCCACGGTTGTTTCTTTTTTTGGCTCAAGTTGAATGGTGTTATTCATCCATTTAACCCCTACTTGTTTTACTATTCGGACCCTAGGTATACAATCAGCCATAACCTCCTGTAAATGCTCCTTGACCACTTCCCATGCTCTATCGACATCCAGCCCTTGCAGTTTTACATGCCATGGCACTGAACCAAGCAATCTCCTAAGCTTGTCATACTTGCCAGCATTCCACATATACCCTGTCTTAATCGAAAATTCCACACCTTTAGCACCTCCCAGGTCAAGACCTTATGATCACTCTCACCAGTAGGTGGCAACATAGTCATATTCATTACATTCAAATTCTCAGATGCTATTACCAGTCAAGCACTCTCAAACCCTTAGTATTTTCTATTACTTGCTGTCTCAGATATAGTTATTCCTTAATAATTGAATAAAATCCAGTTCCTTTCTCACATGTGTCCTCTCCTCCTTCCAATCAATGTTACCATAGTTGAAATCCCCCATAATAATTACCCTCCTTCCACTCATTTCATCAATTTGTTTATGCATACTATCTCCACCATCTATTCCATCACCTGGCTATGGCAGCACCCAACTGTATATTTTGTTCTGCTAGTCATAATCTCACACCAAATAGCCTCAAATGAACTCTTTTCACTATCCTGCAATACACCTACAATTCTCCTTGGCTGCAGTTCATCAGCTTATCAATAACACTCCTTCCCCCCATTTTATTCTCTCTGTCCCTCCTAAACACACTATAACCTACACATTCTATCCCACTAACTATATCCTCTTCCCTCAGCCATGTTTCACTAATGCCAATAACCTGTGGCCAGGAAGAGCCAACAAGGCCAAAAATTCTTCCTTCTTGTTCCTAAATACTCCTGGCATTGGTATGTGAAATGCAGAGGTCCCTTTGTCCCACCCCTATCTTGATGCGTTATTCTAACTATCCCATTCCGATTACTTGTCTTTAGTACTGACTTGGGTACATTATATACATTCTTACACTCAAGTCTCACTGATGTCCACATATCCACTCCCCCCCCCCTCCTCGGTAGTTCTAGCTTCCCTGGTTCTGCACATCCATTTTCACTTCATTCAGCAACACTTTTTCCAGTCTCCGCACACCAAATCCATTTAAATGAGGCCATCCATCTTGTATAAATCCTTTCGCCCATCAAACTCATTCCACACGTCCACGAATTCCACACCACACCATCTGCATAAGCTGCGCATAGAGTCATTTGCGATTACGGCCCTCCTTCTAAACTCCTCTCTGTTGTACCACAGCAACAGACTCATCATCCTAACTCTGTCACTCTCTTTTCTTTCGCTACATCAACAATACTTTCAACTCCTCTCTCATAAAAAAATTTATCTCCTTTCACTTCATTCGTACTTGCCACAACTATCAATTCTTTCACTCGCTCTAATACTCTCACTACATATTTTTCTCCTCCAGGATTGTCTTCTCAAGACTTTGCAAGACCACCACAGAATTGTAGACAACATTCAATGTAACACCTGCCTCTCTGGATGAAGAATTTTCTTCAGTGTCTGCTACTCTCTACAATAATATTTGTATATTTGAGTCTACTCCACCTCTGAAAACTACTCTACTTTGATTATTTTGAAAACTTTTTACACACTTTTGAAACAGAAAGTGATCACTTTCATTTCAAATCCACCTGTATACTCTTGTGTCCTGAACTGCCATAAAATATTGCTATTCTGAATAACATAAATGAGAAAAGTTTCATTGACTGTCTTCTCTCTAAATGAATTTGTGCATATCCTTTTGTTAGAACATATTGTTAGTGATCAAGAATTCATCAGGTACTTAAAATTAATTTGTTCTCCTCTCCAACAATTTCTATATATATGATATTAATTTCCTACTCTGCTGTTTAGCCTTCCAACAAATATTGATCAATGTTCCTTGCTCTGCATTTATCATGTACTCATATGTTCAAAGCTTGATTATGGTTCCCAGGTATTAGTTCTACAAGGGAGAGCATGCTGCCATGGTTGAGCCTGATTCACCATCATGTTATATGATTAGCTACCAGTGCTTTTTGCACATTACTCACTTAATGTCTTTATGTTAAAGTAAATGCCACTCCCCTCTATCACTCAGATGAAAACTTAATTCTTCTTCTTCAGCTGCTCCCATTTCTATATGGGGTCACTGTTTCTGATGAGTCTTCTCCATTGGTTTCTATTGTAGACTACATCTTTTTCCAGGTTTTGTCTCTTCAGATCTTCCTCTACATTCTTTCCAGGTCTTCTTCCTCCTTGTATTTCCATCATCATGATACTTTGTCCATCATATTTTTCATTTCCACACAGGCAGTGTCTCCATTCCATATAACATTGTAGGTCCTTTCATTTTCACTGGAACTTTTCTATCGCACAAAATTCCTTACATTTCTTTCCAATTCTGTTATTTACTTCCCTTTTCACTTCACCTTTACTATCCTCTACTGAACCCAGATATTTGAATTTATCTATTTTCTTGATGACACCTCCATTCAGCATTACATTTTCTTTGGTGTCAACATTTTTACCACACACCAGATATTCAATTTTTCTTCTACTAACTCTCAGTCCTCTTTCTTCTACTACTCTGTTCCATCTTATCAGCTTTTGTTCCACTTCCTCTCGTTTCTGCACAGTACAGTAGCATCTGCATGTAACATACTCCAAAGTGCTCTCTCTCTCTGATTTGTTCTGTCCAAGTATTTATTACTACATTAAAGAGAAAAGGACTGTGTGCTGATCCCTGATGTAAACCAATGTTACCACAAAACTGTTATTACCAAACAGCTCCCAACTGTTGCTTGCACATTTCTGTACATTTCCTGTATCAGTCTGACATTTTTTCTGATACTTTATTTTCTCTTAGACTCCTCCATATCTCTTTTCTAGGTACTGTGGCATATGCCTTCTCTAGACATATAAAAACAACATGTTGTGGCCTTTGTCCTTCCACGTATTTTTCGATCATCTGCCTCAGAATAAATATTGCATCCATAGTTCCTCTTTGAAGCATAAAACCAAACTGTTCTTTTGCAATATTAACTTCTTCTCTCAACCTTTCATCTATGATTCTTTGAAATAACTTTGTTGTCTGAGACATAAGTTTAATTCCTCTAATTACTACAGTCCTGCATATCTCCCTTTCCCTTATATATAGGTACCATGACTGTCTCCATTCCACAGGAATTACCTCTTGACTATAGATCTCCATCAAAGATTCCATATTAATGCCTTCACCTCCTAATACTTACCAAACCTTCACCAGTATTTCATCTGGTCCAGCAGCCTTTCAACTCTTGATTCACTTTCCCTCCATCAGTTCCCCTAGTCATTCTTTCATTTGGTAATCCCTCTTCCTCAGACAACCTCCCCTTTTCCGCATTCATCAACTTCTCAAAATATTTCTTTCATCTGATCTGAATACATTCTGATTTTCTTATTATTATTCCATCTTGCTTCACTTTGGAGATGTCTTTCCTGGCTTTAATCCAATATTTAGCCAACCTGTAAACATGCTTTTGTCCTTCAGTCGTTTCTAATTCATCATACAAATTTTTATATGGCTTTGTTTTTGCCTGTACCACTACTTTCGCCACCACGTTCTTCATCCTTCTGGGAGGCATCTCAAACTTTCTTTGCCGCTTTCTTCTTTTGCATTGCTGCTTGTACAATTTCTTCCCACCACCAGCTTTCCTTGTTTTCTCTTATCTTGCCTGTTTCTCCCAGTATCTCCTTGCCACATTTCCTGATTGTGTCTACACTGTGTTGCCACCATTGCTGGACATCACTGAAATCTTTATCTCCTTAAGTATCATCTCTTTATATCTGTTCTTCACTACTTCCTCCTTTAGTTTAAACCACTTTATCCTGTGCACAGGATCCTGTGATCCACCATCATGGTATCTGATTAGCTACCAGTGCTTTTCACAAATTTTGTACAAAATAAAGATCCTTAATTTTGATGTTGGGTTGTGCTGGATTCTCAGCCACATTGGAATGAAAGGAAATGACATCGCAGATGCATCTTCTAGATCAGCTCGTACTTTTTTGACATACTGTTTGACAGTCCCATATACTGATTACATACACATTATAAAATCAAAGCTAATTGCCCAATGGCAACACTCCTAACAGGAAGCACTGACAAATTGCATGATATTAAGCCTGAAATTAAGCATTGGCAGTCTAGCCAATGTAGGAACAGAAGAGAGGAAGCTGTTCTTGCCAGGGTCACAGTCATCTTACACATTCTTATTTACTGAGTACTGTTGACCCACCAGTGGGTGAGAAATGCAACACCTGTCTCACCATTAGTCATTCTGGTGGAATGTCAGCACTTCACACAAGAGAGGAATGAGATTTTTACTTATCTGGTCGAGCCCTGTATACTCAAGCAAATGTTATCGGACTCAGACAAATTGCATGATGTTTTTAAATATTTACAAAGAATTAATTTATTCTAACATATTTGATTATAAATTTGTTTATATGTAGAAACTGCATTGTACACAGGTTTGCCATAAATACTGTTGCAACTTCCACACACACACCCTGCACTGTCTACAGAATTGTGCAAACCAGATTCTGTCGTGGTGCTGTGTGATATAATCTCCCCACTGTTTGTCTAGCTGTACTAGTTAACAAACATCAGGGAGATTATGAGACCTGTGTATCTGTAATAGCACTTTACAAAGTTGGAATGCAACTACCTGTTAATTTCAAAATGCTAAAAATGCTCAGGATCAATAGGATGTTTACAAGGTCTATTTCACCACCAAAGAACAGTTTGACCATGCTGTGTTAGGATGTGACAGCTTGAGGGCTATGAAGGAACAATTCAGCCATAATCCTGTGAGAACACAGAAAGTGATGTTGCGAGAAACGAATGTTTTGCAGAGAAAGATGTCACGTGTACTAACTGATGACTTGGGGAGGAAGCCTATTGTTATTCTACTGGACATTTCCTAACATCACAACTTATGCGTCAGAGGGTGTAAAATCACAGGTACTTCTCCAGCTGTATGCGAACAACAGACACAGATATCTTCTTCACAAATGAAAAGTTTTTACCATTGAAGAGATTAACTGCCAGAATGATTGGATATATGTCCTGGATGATTGCACATCATGTGCCATAGCACTCAGGATTCAGAGAGGTCATCACCCTGCATCAGTGATGATTTGGTGGAGGGCACCATATCAAGAGAATATCCAAGTTGCATTTCTGCAAGAAAGGAGGTCAAAATCTCCACCAAAGTGTTTCAAGACGTGTTGAAACCTGTGGTATGGCCTCTGAACAACACCTTGTTTCATGGTAGTTGGTGGACCTTCCAACAGGACTCAGCCCCTGCATACAAGGCAAGGACCACACAACAATGGCTAGAGGTAAATGTGCCTGACTATATATCACCATCTGGAAGTCCTGATCTTAATCCGTTGGACTTCAAATTATTGCTGGAGCTTGAGAAAGTCGCTTGAGGACAACCCAGCATTGCCAGCCTGAAGGTGGATTTGGAGTGAGAAGTGGCAGCGTTTCCATTGGATGTTGTGTGTGTTCTGTCATCGATATGTAGCCTCAGAGATTTTATGTGAAGGCAAAAGGGAGACATTTTGAACATTGAGTGCTGCTATATGCACATTATACATGTGTTTTGTATGTGCTGAAAGCTGTAAAAGGTTTACATGCTGTTAAATTTGTAACAGTATTTATGGCTAGACTGGGTGGATACTAAACCTTGTACATATGTTTTATATTATTCAAAAATTTATCTCTTTATCACCATTTATTTATTAATATATTTATCAATATACTCTGTACTGTTATAACCTGAGTTTTGGTGCAGTATGACCTTTGCTGTCCTTGTGCCATAGAACCACAAATCAGTCATTCAACATTTTAAGGAGGAGAACTGATGAGAGCTTTGACCTCATGTATGTTACTTTGTGGTGCACCCCTACCTCTATTGAACCTATGCTGTGTGATGTCACGTGAATTTTGTGTATCACATACAGGTACAGTTAGTCCTCAACTTAGAACTACTTGTGCTTACGATGCCCATCCCATTAACCCTTTCACAGAATATCTCCTTACTCTTGCATCCCATGGACCAGGGTGTTACTGCTCTCTTCAAGGAATATTATTTAAGAAAGATTTTTTTTCCTTGGGCTATTACCATTAGTGAGGGTGAGAAATTCCCAAACTTTCAGAAAGAATATATCTTGCATTGTACTAAGAAAGTGTATACATTATGGAGTCAGGTGAGAGCAGAGTATATGTTGGTTTGAAGAAACTGCTGAAAATGTTTATACATTCAGAGGATTCAACACACTGTCTTACAAGACTGGCGAGAAGATAGTGCTGCTAGCTGAAGATATGGAATTGGAGGTTAACAGTAAAGATATATAGGGTAGTTGGTGGAAGCTGTGGGAAGAACTTGAAAGAAGGGTCACAGAAAGTTACAAGGTGAGGAAATCTCACCCTTAAAGTACTTAAACAAGGAAAGAGAAAAAAAGCAGCAGGAAACACAAAGAGCTGACCCTCCCTCCCCCACAAAAACGTTTGCGGTGAAAAAATTTGGAAATTGAGAAAAATTACAATGAAAGCAAAATTCCCCATGGTTTGCACTGTTTCTTTTCTCCCAGTTACTGAGAGAAACCTCCACACTTTCTCTCCTGGAGGAGACTAGTCCTCCTTGTATCTGGCATCCTACTAATATGACAATAACATTAGTCTCCCCCCTTCATCATCATCATATGTATCAAGGATTTAGGCCTAGTGTGGCCTGTTCCGGCCTTAGAAGTCATCGTTGAATCGTTTAAGAGGACGTCCTGGTTTTCTTTTTCCTAATGGCTTCTTTTAGTAATCTTTCTGATTTCATTCTTTGAATGTGTTCCATCCATTTATGTTTATATTTTTTAATTTTTTCAATTACTGGTTCTTGGTTTAATTCTATCATAATATCTTCGTTTCTTTTGTGATCAAATAGGGTATACTTTGCAGTTTTTCTCATAAACTTCATTTCTGCTGCTGTTAATCTTTGTTTGTCTTTTTGTTTTATTGTCCAGATTTCGCTTCCATACATTAAGACCGGTAGGGCTAATGTATTGTATACTTTTAGCCTGGTTTGTTTTTGAACTAGGTTTGATTTAAATATAGAGTTAATTACTCCTGTTATTTTTAAATATTTTGCAATTTTTATGTTTATATCTTTTTCATTTTCATAAGTGATCATACATCCTAGGTAGTTAAATGAATTCACCTGTTCTAAGATCTTGTTATCTAATACTATTTTAGTTCTTGCTGGATCTTGTCCTTTAAAGGCCATAGTTTTTGATTTTTCCATTGATATTATCATACCATAATCTTTGGATATCTCATTTAGATCTAAAATAGCTTTCTGTAAGTTATCTTCAGAATTTGTAATTATTATTTGGTCGTCTGCAAAGAGGAGAGTGTTTAAGTTAACTGTAGGTGAAAGTTTAATTCCTTGATGTAAATTTTTACTCCATTTTATTATTATTTCATTTAAGTAGATATTAAAAAGAGTTGCTGAGAGGGGACATCCCTGTCGGACCCCTTGGTTTATCTCTCTTGTATATGATAGCTCATGATTTAATCTTATTTGTATTTGATTATTTTCATATATACTTGTGATAGCTTTTAGGATATTATTTGGTATTTGTCTTTCTTTTAATATGTTAAATAATATGTTTCTTTTAACTTTGTCAAATGCTTTTTCAAAGTCAATAAATGTATGTGTTTCTAAATTATATTCTCTTCTTTTCTCTATTATTAATTTTAGGCAGAAGGCTGGGTCTATACATGATCGTCCTTTTCTAAATCCATTTTGTACCTCTAGAATAAAGTTTTTGGAATATTTCATTAGTTTGTTATTTAAGATTCTGCTGTATATTTTGTAACATGAATTTAGTATACTGATACCTCTATAGTTTTTAGGGTCATCTCTATTACCTTTCTTAAAGATAGGAATCACAATTGCTTTTTTCCATTCTATTGGGGGGATACCAGTTGAGTAAATTTTATTTAAAAATAATAAGAGTCTTCCTTTGAATCTTGTTCCTGCGTATTTATATAGTTCTGAACCTAGCTTATCTTCTCCAGGTGATTTTCCGTTTCTTGTTTCTTTCAGGCTGATTTCTAATTCTTCTTCAGTTATTTCTTTTTCATTTTTGTTAATTGTTTGCCAGTTGTCTTTTTTAAAATATTTGTCTGTCCACAGTTCTGTGTAGTAATTTAGAAATTCTTCTAATTTTAATTCAGTGTTTAATTTTATGTTTTCTTTGGTATCTGCATTTAGGTGTTTCAAAATCTTATATACATTGGGTCTTATTTTATATAAATCATGTTCTAAATTAGAAACAAATTTATTCCATGATTCTCTGTCTTTTTCTGACTTCTCTTTTAGCTATGGCTCTTATTCTTTTATATTCTATTTCATCTTCTAATCTTTTACTGCTTAACCATTTGTGATAGGCTTCTTTTTTCTTTTTGATTATTTCTTTGATTGTATCATCCCAGATCTTCAGTTTTTTTCTTTTATTGAATTTTTTGGTCTTTCCTAAGCTTTCATTTGCTGCTGCATTTAGTATCATTTTTATATTAAGCCATTCTATTTCTATTTCTTCATTTTGTTTTATTTGATCTAGATACTGGTTAATTCTTTGTTCATATAGCCATTGTACATTTGTGTCATTCAATAATCTAGTTTTATAAACAATTTCAATTTTTCTTTCTGTTCTTGTTACTTGTAGCCATTTAGGTGGTAATCTTAATTTTATTTTAACAAGGAAGTGGTCACTGCTTATTTCATATCCTCTGTGAACTCTAACATCTAGTGAAAATTTTGATGTCTTTTCATTTAATATGAAGTAATCTAATATTGATTTCCATTCTCTTGCTGCCCAAGTATATTTATGTATGTCTTTATGTTTATAAAAGGAATTCATTATTTTTAGGTTATTATAAACTACAAAGTCAATCAATTTTTTACCATTTCTGTTTAGAGTGTGTTCTCCGTGTATTCCTATATTATTATTAATTTTCGTGTTTCCAATTCTTGCATTTAAGTCTCCTGCTAAAATTATGTAATAATTTTTATTTATTTTATTATATATGTTTTTTAGCTGATTATAAAAATCAATATTATCCTGTTCTCTTCCTTCTTCTGGGGCATATGAACCAATTATTGTTAAATAGCCTCTATCTATTTTTATTCTAGCTTCTATTATTCTTTCATTCCATAATTTATAATGTTTTAACTGTTTTGAAAGGGAGTTATGAATCCAAATCATGACTCCTGCTTGTGCTCTTTGGTCTCTGTCGACTCCGCTGTATATCACATTAAAATTTTCAGTTCTCATAGTTCCTTTTAATTTCTTTTTGTTTCAGTGATTACTGCTATTTTAAAATTTCTTTCATTTAATAACTGGTCTAATTCTATTTCTTTATATGCTATTCCTCTTACATTCCAGACAATAACATTAGTCTCCCCCTTTAATCCTACAAATGAATCTAATTGGTAAATCCTTTCTCTGATTTCAATTCTGTATTTGCTAGATTCTAATTTTTTATCCAAGTGTAAGCAAACAAAGTTTGCGCCTGAAAATATCTTCAGGACTGAGTTAAGGTGGTGCAACACCAGGCAACTCCGAGCAAAGGTGGACCAAGCTCTCATCACTCCTTGTTTCAGTATCTCCCATAATGCAAAGCACATCTCCTTGCGGACATGTATACTGCTATGCATTAATGAGGTCTGATTAATGGGAAGGGCCATTACCCAGACCGGTTTCAACCTTTATTGAAATGTATTTAAGTAAAGACCTCTCTAAACATTAAACGATCCCGAAAGATCACCCAACTCAGCTTTGTTCCACTCATTGACAGGCTCACTCCATCACCAAGAAGAACTTCTCAGCATTGGCTCTACCCAGTGGCAGGCTCACCCCACCACCAGACAGAGCCATAATCTCAGTGGTAGCTCTACTCAGAGACAGGCAAAAACCTACTGCAAGCAAAGCCTCTCATATATATCCATATCCAGCATGGGAGGCAGACCCAAACGTGGAGATACTAAGGCAGAAGCAATAGGAGAGGTCATATTTACCTATACAAGTTGCCAACATGTGTACCACCTTATTATTGAATTACTCTGGATTTAGAGAAAGATCTTGGAAGTTTATTTTGCACTTGGTTAGACTATAATAAATTTAGTTTAATCCTTTTTAACCAAGTATAAGCAAACAAAGTTTCAGCCTGAAAATATCTTCAGGACTGAGGTCCCTTAAGGCATAGCAGTATACATGTCTGCAAGGAGATGTGTTTTGCATTATGGGAGATACTGAGACAAGGCGTGATGAGAGCTTGGTCCACCTTTGCTCTGAGTTGCCTGATGTTGCACCACCTTACCTCAGTCCTGAAGATATTTTCAGGTGCAAACTTTGTTTGCTTACACTTGGATAAAGGATTAAACTAAATTTATTATAGTCTAACCAAGTGCAAAAAAAAAAAAAAAAAAAAAAAAAAAAAACTTCCAAATTGCTAGATTCTAGTGATACCATAACTCCATTTCTACTCTATAGCCATTTCTACTTTATATTGCCTTTTGTTTCTGCCATTGTGTTAATGTGACCATTCTTCACCTCTGTATCAAAATACTTTCAATGGTGGCAGTCTTGTTTTTTTCACATACTTCTCAACTCCACAGGATTTCATTTATATTCAAATCTTCTCTTGCTTCCTTATGTGATAATTCATGTCTTTTGCACAAGTTCCACATTTATGCAGTAATGTCCATGGATACTTAAAATACTTAAACATTTTTATTTTACCCACTTTTGACATATTCATGTCATACCCATCTGATATTCTATTTTCTGAAGGTTTATCTTAAGATATATCTTTCATATTATTATTATTATTATTATTATTACGTGACACCTCCGAGTCCAAAGACTCATCAAGGGAGGGCACCTACTCTACAACTCTCTATCTCCACCACTCAGTGAACCGCATCATCTACAACAGGGGTTGACAATCTTTTCAGACTCGCGGGCCACATTCAACTTTTATTTTTAATAATCGGACCGCAAGCGTTTAATTAAGAGAAAATAGTGAGTGAAAAAAAAATACTTGAGTTATCAATTTTTATGATATCAATCTTGAAAATACAGAAATATTTTAAGTACAAGATATGAAACAAGCATGAAAATGAAACTCAATGAAAAATTATCACCTAAAAACAAAGTAAGATGGTTTATGCATCACAATATGTGTCTTCCTGATTAATGTGCCTTTTGTGATTGTTTTCCCTTAGCCAAATTTATCTAGATCCACTTTATAACCTGAGGTGCAAATTCGAATCGAAGCATGCAAATATTCATCAGTCAGTAATAATATTTTTATAATGAGTCTAAACCTTCTCTACCGGACAACCAAGTTATTCTTAATTTCTCAAACCACATCTTAAAGAAACCTGAAATCGCTGTTCTCAAGAAAGGTTTCAACCATGCAATAGCGCCTCAACAGATTTTTTGGAAAAAAAAAAAAAAGTTTATTAACATGATTTCTAAAGCGACAACTGTTACACATAGAATAAACTTAAACTAGGTCTTGAATTCAGCATTGAGACAGCAGGTGCATTATTGCATTATGTTGCAGCTATTCAGGTCATTGATCTATGCTGACCAAAGTTAGTTTAAAACAAGACTTTGGTTTTTGTTACACTGGGTTTGGATAGTGTAGCATTTTGTCAGTCTTCACACTGATAAAAAAAAAAAAAAAAAAACTGTTGGATATCAGTGACCACCCAAATAGCCTCATTTTCCTCTCAAGAGACCAGGAATACACAACATTTTCTGTGCCAATGATATCTGCTCTGTCAGATGAGATGATCTGGAGAGATCTGTACGAAAGAACATATCATCATCATCAAATTCCTGCCATGTACCCTCAAGGGGTGTACAGGATATGACAGTACTACATGAAAAAATTACATCATTACTAATTTCCTATCTACAATTTTCCTCCAAATCAGTCTGTTACTTGTCAAGACTCCAACATTATCAGATCTTATATTTCTATCGTCTAAGGCAGTGCTTCCCAAACTTCTGCATGTCAGGGCCCCCTTTGCAAAAATTAAAATATTTCAGGCCCACCTCGAAACAAAATCGTAATAGAGAGAGATATTATTATAATATTTATTGTATTTCTATTCAACACAAAACATACACAGCGAATATTGCAAAAATCAAATGCGAATATTACATTTTTTGCCTCTTACCGTTTGGTTCTGAAGACGATACAGGCGGTTCTGGTAAAATATGAAATACTGTCCTTTTTTTGAGTCTGTTTCTGATTGTTCGCGGGATTTTTTTTAATTTTTTATCAGCCACTTATCCATCTCAGGGTTAAATTTTTTCACGTAGAATAGATCAAATAATATCACCACTTACCGATACTGGCACAACACAGACTGATAACATGAAATTAGTGAATATTACCTGAATAAGGGAATCTCTGGACCAAGAACATTTTTCTCCTTTGTGACTTTTCTCCCTTTAAGGTAATTAAGCCTAACGCGAAACAGACGGCAAAGGCAGGTTATTAAAACGTGCATATGATTGGTGCGGTATTAACAAAAGACCGCACCCGAAAGATAAAAGCATAGCTGACAATTGAGTGAAATGCTAACTCTCTTCAACCGAATTCCATATGTGAAACTGCCATAACATTCATTTTATATATATATATATATATATATATATTACTTAGTTTTAACACTTTTACGAATTTTAACACGTTCGGTTGAATTTTATTGCTGCCTTGGGAAATCGAACTCGCACACATCTAATTAATAACGATAGTTTTTAGTTAGATGCTGTGTTTGCCCATGCAACATATGGTTTTGTTTCGGTCTATACAGCATAGTTTCTGTATGAAGGGGACATGTGATTCATTAATTAGTGTATTTTTATCCCAGTTGTCTCTAATTGCACTATTTGTTGAGAAATATATTACACAGACTCCCCATACCTTATTCACTGGCATAATAAAAGTACTTGTTTTTATTGCCTCTGCAGTATAGTGGTTGTTAGGGAGGGGTGTTGTTTACCACTGCAAGCGAGTTACTATCTCCCCACATGAACTTGTTTAAGCTTTTTGTCATGTGTGAAGTATATGCGAAACTTTTATTGGTAACAGAAAACTAGCTCGGATGACAGTGATAATATAAAACGAGTTTTGACATGTATATAAAGGCAATATCAACAGTTCTTGATATTAAAATATGAAAAATAACAAAAAAAGAAATAATAAATAAAAGTGAAATACGTTTCTTTTAAAATAAATTTACTTAGTCTTAAGACATTTTAAATTTGTTTCCATTATTTCATGACCTCCCTGAACAAAACCTATGGTCCCCAAGGGGGCCGTGGTCCACGGTTTTGGAAGTGCTGGTCTAAGGCACTTTGTACTATCAATCCACCTATATCTTGGTCTTCCTCTGGGTCGTTTTCCTGCCAACCTGGCAGAGAACAATTGTTTTGCTAATCTTTCCTCTCCCATTCTATTTAAGTGACCATACCACCTGAGATTAGCTCTGCTAACACATTCCTGGATGCTGACAATGTCAAGTTCTTTCCTAATATCCTCATTTTTAATATGATATTGCCATTGATGCTATCTGTTCATGCCTCATCTTTCTCAGGACTCTCATATCTGTGGTCTCTAGTCTTTAGTCAAGTGTTTTACTTCTGACCCAGCTCTCAGATCCTATCAAAAAGAACATATCAAAGATTTGGAAAAAGAGGCAAACCTGTTGGGATTAGCATTTCATACCTGGCATCTCGCTGAATGCCACATATTGAATCCTGTAACTATGTTTGTTGATTTAAAGTAGCTGCCAAAATACTACTGTCCAAACCAGTGTAACAAAAACCAAGATCTCTTTTTAAACGAACTTTGATTGGCATACATGAAACACCTGCATATCTGTGAATTAGGATGTGATAATAGTTGTATAATACAATGCAACAATGAGCCCTGCATCTTGATATCCTGTTCTCACCATCTAGTTTAAGTTCATTCTGTGTATGTCAGTTGTTATTTTAGAAATCACTCTAAGAAAGTATTTCTAAAGACTTGCAGTGGATTTCTTCAGAAAACACCATACTAAGTTATCTTTGATTTTGGTAGTAGACTTAATGCACTTTTCCTCAAGAAAACCGCATCCTGGAAACTTGGATTTTTCATCCTGAATAACAGGCAAACTAGCCATAATACACTGGTGTCATAGCCTTAGTGACTTCAGCCATAATTCAGAATAATCATAACTCTTTGGTTGATGAAAGGTTGATTTGTTTCATTTGTTGATTTGGTTGATCTATTTCAGGCCCTATCTAAGATGCCAAGAACATTTATAACAGCTTTTCAACTGCAGCTGGTCTCATATGGAGGTGGGGGGAGGGCAGCAGGTTTTTCACCTGAAAACTGGTTTGTCATCTTTAAAGACTAGTGAGAAGATAAACACTTAAGACAGCAAACTATGCAGTATGTAATTAATCAGGCCATTAATTATTTGGCTTTGACAGACCTTTGAGCATAAGCAGAAAATGAGATAGCTGATAAATAATGGACAGCTTGCTCACTTGCCTTACATCTTATTTCACATCAAATCATCTTACTGTTATATCCTTCAGTTTTGATGCTGACTTATAGGCTAACTTATAGGCTATATATTTCTCTCATTTATAGCATACAAGTATAGCATTTTGAACTTTTCATACCTTGTTATATCCCATGATTTCTAGACGTAAAAGTTAAAAGCCTTGTTTTGATAATTCCGGTTTGTCTTGAACCCATCTTGTTCTTCCTCAAGTTTCTCCTCAACACTTACTCTGAAGTATGCTTACATAAAGTTTGGTTAGAACACTCAACTGAGATATACATCTTTAATTAATACATTGTTTTATTTCCCTTTTATAGATGGGTACTCTGGGAACTGTGTTGCAGTAAGTATAGTATTTGATTCTGTAAAGGGCTTCTGAATTATTCAGTGTAGCTACTGAAAAACTTTCATATCATCACATGAAGCATTTCTGGTTAAAGATCATCCACTTCAGCTGCCTTTCTACATTTCATATATATGACAGATTTTTAATCCTGAAATATACACTTATTACTAACACAATATTCAGAATATCCTTATCTTAAATTTTTATATCACAATTATCATAATTTCTTTTGTGGTACTCTCTGTCCTCCATTTTTGTATTTCATCAGTATCCAGAATATTTTACCACTGTTGCGATATTTATCTTGGGCAATTAATTAAAATCTAATTAAAATATTGGTCATTATTTTTCCCATGGCCTTTGTGTAGCTACTGTTATATAAAACTTAACTTTCCTACATTGCTGGGATGAGTGGAAAAGTTTTGCATTGGTAGTTCAGGTTGAGTTTTTATCGTGGTTAAATTCATAACACAATTCTTTAATAATAACTAATAAGAAACTAACAATATATTTATTTACTTAGTTGTTGATATTTCAATGGTTTTGCTACCCAGCATCTTCAAAGCACAAAACAGTGGGAAACAGTTTAAAAATGTAATGGACAACATAACGGACAACATAAATGATGCCAATTAGAACTAAAGTCCTAATTGGCATCATTTATTGTCGCACAACCACAAGGCTGTGCGCTTCGCAACCATATGACTGGGGAAGGAGTGTCCCAAATTCGAAGACGTGAAGAATTTGAGGATCTTCCTCAGCCATAGCCAAGTTAACCAGTCTTGGGCATGGGCAGTAGGGTTTTTTCAACCAGTTTATCTGGCGTTTTTCATCCTGCAAGCAGGCAAACCGGACCCTGAACATACACTGATCTACAGCCATAAATACCTATCTCCCCCCCCCCCATGAGGGGGCTCAACTTGCCCCAATAGGGATGGGGGAGAAAAAGGAAGGAAACTCCATAAGAATAAATAAATAAAATTATTACTTCTAAGGAATGTCATCTTTTTCTCAGTAATACCTGTGATGTCGATGTATTCCTGTATTTTCCTACTAGTCTCACCTCTTATTCGTTGGTGCATATGTTGATGATGCCTGTTTTCAGTTGTTTCATTTGAGGTTGTTAAAGTTGATTACATTTCACTCTTCACTCCACTTACCTGAATAAACAACAGAAGTCTTACATAACAGGTGACTTGCTAGCCTGTCTGTTTATGTTTTACCATTAAATTATATTAGTAGTTCAAAGCAATTAATTTAGTCAACTAGGTCCCAAGTTGCCAGCTCATCCTTATTTATTCAGTATCCAGGTTGGTGAATTTTTAGTGTACACCATTGGATAATGCAGAAATTTTAGGGAGGCAGCAAATATTCAGCTTTGCTTCAATATTTGGTCAATTCGGCATGTTTTTCCAATATTTGACTTCAGCTGAATTAGTAGAATGATTCAGTATTCAGCTGGCCGAATTGTAAAAATTTGTATTAGATGGATTATAACAAACTTAACCAATCAGGAAAAGCCTCTCCTTATCTTGCACAATTGCATACAAAGGCAGTCGTTTGCTATAGGTACTTTCTTTGAGGTTTTTATTTTAGTCTATATTATGCAGTCTTCAAAGTAAGTATTAAAATTTGTCTTAAAATATTGAAAAATATATTTTTGTCCATGAATTATATATATCATCATTATCAGCCATTGTCAATTCACTGCTGGATGAAGGCCTTGCCAAGATTACTCCGAAACTGTCTGTCCATGCTCTCCTTTCCATTTCACTCCTTCAAATCTGATGATATCATCAATCCACCCTGATTTAGGTCGGCGTCATGGTCATTTTTCCTCTTGCGGAATCCAATCTAGTACTACTTTTGTTCATAGTTAATATTGTCTTCAAGCAATATGCCCAGTCCATTCACACTTCCTATGATATCATAGACTTTGGTTTCATTTCTAATCCACATATTCCTTTTGTGATCCAGTCTTGTGATACCAAGCATACTTTTTTCTATAGTAATTTGTGTTCTTCTTAATTTTTGCATTTAGTGTCCATGTTTCACAGCCATATGTCAATGTGGGAAAAACTCATTGGTTAAAAACTTATCACTTCAGGCATAATGGTAGTTGACTTTCGAATATTGAGTGTAATTTTCCAAATGCTTTCCAGCCAAGCATCATGAGTCTTTTAATTTCGTCCATGATATTTTGTTCCATTGATATCTGTTGTCTTCCTAAGTATATGTAATGATCTACTTACTTAATTTGCTCATTATTGATTTTTATTATGGCTGGTTGGACATAGCTATTGAACATAACTTGGGTCTTCTTTAGGTTTATCTTTAGGCCAGCTTTTTTGCTAGCAATTTGGATTTCATGGATAAGAATCTGTAATTCATGTGCAGTTGAATCTGCAAGTGTAAATGGCTTGAATATCTTCCATTTATCTTCAGACCTTCCAAAATGTCCAAAAAGTGTAACAACACCAGAAATCATTGATCAAGTGTACGATATGGTACTGGATGAGTCAAAGTGCATGAAATTGCTGAGACTGTAGGCATTTCAAAAGAACGTGTAGGATATATTTTGCTTGAAGAATTGCAAATGAAAAAGCTTTGCGCAAGATGGGTGCCGCTCTTGTTCACAGCAGATCAAAAACACACTCGCATGAAAATCTCTGAACAGTGCTTGGAGTGTTTTAACAAGAATATAACTGATTTTTTAATTTTTGATATAACTCGATTTATTACTATGGATGAGATTTTGAATTCACCTTTACACACCAGAATCCAAACAGCAGTCAAAACAGTGGACAGAAGCCGGTTGTTCAGCACCGAAGAACAGTCGATTCCATCAGCAGGAAAGGTCATGGCATCGGTGTTTTGGGATGCTAAAGGCATTTTGTTTATTAGTTATCTTGAAAAGGGTAAAACAATAACCGGGGAATATTATTTCGATCTTTGAACCAGACTAGACGAAAAAATTGGTGAAAAAAGACCTGCTTTGCAGAAGAAAAAAAAGATCATCTTTCATCAGGACAATGCACTTGCCCATAAAGGTGTTTTGGCAATGGGAAAATTAAGGGATCTGCACTATGAATTGTTGGAATATCCACTCTATTCTTCAGATTTAGCTCCCTCTGACTTCTATCTCTTCCCGAACTAAAACTCTTCCTTGCTGGTCAGCGTTTTTCTTCAAATCAAGAGGTGATTGCAGTTGTAGAGGGGCATTTTGCAGATCTTACTCTGAGAACCATTACAGGGATGGGATCATTTTTGGAATAAATGTATTAGTCTTAAAGGAGATTATATTGAAAAAGAAAAATAATTTTGAAATTATAAATTTGTTTTTTCATTGTTAGGCCAAGAACTTTTTTAGATCATCTTTGTACAATGGTCGCTTCCAATGTTGAAGGTGTTTATAACAGAGCAGTCTTGAAAGATGTTTTCTTATTGCTGAGGATAAAGTCAGTTTCACTAGTTTTTCCATGTCCATATCCTATGTGCTTTTTTTCTTGAAAAAAGAATTCATAATGTATAGGTTTTCTTTTTCTGCAAATTCTATTAACCTTGTTCCTCTATAGTCTTTCATACCATATCCAAAATTTCGCAGTGAGCTTTTGTCTGATTGTTGTATACTAATTCTAGCATTAAAGTCTCCCATTACAATTCTGAAATGATGTTTTCCTTTATGACTGTAGCTGTGTGTTTATTCACGGGAATGGTTTGCCTGTTTTGAGGGATGAAAAACCAGAGTTACCGGGAGAAAAAACTCTCCACCACCGTATGAAACTGATTAACTCACCTTCAGTCAAAAGAGACCAGATAAAGGTTCTTCGTGTCGCTGATGGGAATCGAACCCAGGTCTTCCTAACCAAAGGGCTTTGTCTAAACTGACTGAGCTACGGAGACTCCAAAGTCGGGATACATCATGATAAAAGGCTTCAATTTTTTCATCAGTATGACTTATTGTTGGTGTATAGACTTCAGTGATCTTAAGAGTGTATCTTTTTGAGATTTTGAGCAACAATACTTGCTATTTGATCAGATATACTGTCAAATTCTATCATGTTGTTCAATTTTTAGGTGATCATGAATCCATCTCCACTGACTCTTTCCTTACTTTGGCCTCTATATAATGTAGTATGTGTCTCCATTTTTTAATTGAAGAATTTCTTCACCATTATGTCTAACTTCACATAGTCCAAGAATGTCCCATTTTATTCACTTTTGAAAGGTTGAAGTAATGCAGAAGTCGCATATTTTTCACATCCAAATAGTCAAAAGGTGTTAAACCTTATTAAAATATTCTGGATTAGAGATAGATGTTGAAAGTTTTTCACTTGGTTATACTATAAATTAAAAATGCCAAGAAATTATATCCTTGGTTTAATCTTTTATCCTATGGATATTAAAAGGCAATTCATGTAAAGTCATTAGCCTCTATATAAAAATAGCCCAGTCATGAAAATACTTTACTTAGCTTACACTTGGATAAAGGATTAAACGAAGAATTATAATTTCTTGGCATTTATAATTTATAGTATGAACTAGTAAAAGAAACATTTATGGGTTTTTTTTTTTAAATACAGTGTACTCTCTGAAATTAAATTACTAATTTTATTATATCTGAATGGAGGATATCTATCTATCTATCTATATTTTATAGTCTAATCTAGAACACAACTTAAATTTCGAAAATTTACCAGAGAGCTAATGAGAACATGAACAGAATCAGAGTTGCCTTTCTTGCACTATTCAAGCACACAAACACTAGCTGGGAACCCTATATTTGCCTTTTTATAAGCTCATTGATTACGTTTCACTTGCCTGATAGCGGTTTTGTTGTTCTTCAGATACATAGTGTTCAACAAAAAAAATTGTAGGGATTCCCTAGAGTATACGGACATAACTTTATTATATGTATTTCCTGAAGGGGACGAAGCTTTAGTGAATTGGGGAAATACTAATTTTTATTAAATTGGCTTATTTCTAATCAGTTACATTACTTTATTATTTGTAATATTATATATCATATATTTTTTTTATTAAAATATTTTTCAGGTTATGGTTCATTGTCATTAATGCCCTTCTAATAAATTTTGTGAAATTTTTCATTGGAATTCTCAAAGTTTAAGAAACTGTCATGGACTATATAAATATCTCTTTACACTTATCTGGCTGGATCCTTAAGTGATTCCAGACATTAACAAAATTTTTAAATATTGATTTTCATATAACTGATTAAGGGGTGATTTTGTTTCTATACTTATATATTTGTGGAATACAGATTGAGAATTTGTAAGTTGCAGACATTAGCAAACAGGAGAAAGAGAGATGATATGATTGAGACTTACAAACTTCTGAAAGGATTATACAGAATTTCAATAGATGGAAATTTTCATTTTATGGAAGGTGAGGAAAGGACGTCCGGGCATCCATGGAAGTTGAGAATGAATGCTGTCAAGAAGGGGGAGTTATGGCTAGATTTTTTTCTCATAGAGTAATGCCTGATTGGAATGAATTGTATGTGTTTGGAACATGATTGGAATGGATTAGATGTTGTGTGTGCAAGTAGCGTGAATGAATTCAAGAACAGATATGAGAGCTGGTGCGAAAATGTGGCCTTCCTCGATGAGTTCCTGACTTCCTGGCGGTCTCTCTTAATACACACTCACTCACTCTTGTTTTTACAGTTTTGAAATAACATAGTTGACAAAAATAAAGTAATCCTGTAAAGTATGTAGGTAATTTTTAAGTATGTAAATTTTTTTTTTTTTTGAAATTTAAGTATTATTTTTGTAACAAAATTTATTATTTTAAATTTATAAATTTTTTAATATGTTATTTTCATATCATGTTCATATTACATATTTTCATATGATGTTTATCTAAATTCAAAAATTCATCCTAATTCTAACCTAATGGCTGAATTCAGCCATTAGACAAGAGAATAATTGCAACATTCAAAACATATTATCTAAAGCTATCATTTCAATGCATTGTGAATAAAATGAATAATTATCAAAACGTTACTGTTATTGATGTTTGGAAAAAGGTTACAATTGGATTGTGTAAAACATGTAGCTTTGGACTTATCTGAAATAAGAACGTTAACTTTGAATGCATGTTGTGGAGGACTATTTGGCCAGAATGAGTCAAAAGTGAAGATACTACGCCTTCAAATACGACCGATGAAGTGTATGCAGAAATAATCATTTTGGCAGTGAAGGATTTGATGATTTTGCTGTTGATGATATAAATGAAATAATTGCTGTCAGAGTTCTTAATGAGGAGGAGTTATTAGAAATCACACTGGAGAAGGTTGACCCAAAAAATTTCAGTGAGGAGGACAAACCATCACCACTAACTTCTAATTTAATTCTTGAAGACAACAAATTGCATGATAACTACAGTAATTAACTTTAATGAAATGAAAGTACAGGTATTTCATACTGAAAATAGCAGTGTCATTAGTGCGTAGAAATAAGCCAATCAAAGAAACAGTAATGCAAGGTATATACAACAACTGGTTTACCAATTGTTGTATGCAACCATTTTTACCTGGTTAAATTAAAAATGCAACCAAGTAAAAATGGTTGCTGCATGTTAGAAATTAATGTATCATAAAACTATTTCTGATGGTTACATAAAATGAGAATCATAAATCCTCCAAACTTTTTTTTTTTTGGGGGGGGGGAGACAAATGTTCTGATTCAGATTTGGCCAGTGTAAAAGGGCTTCACAACTTTCTTTGAAAAGCTATTCATATTTAAAACTGCTTCTGTGGAGATACTGTGTTTAGTGTCAACACCATGTTGTGCCAGACCAGACTTTCGAGGTTTCATGTATACAATATAATACTGACGTTCATTAATTCTTTTTTCCACAGAATGGCAAGTCTTCCCAAAGTATGTCAGATTACATTCACAAGATATCTAAATGCCAGCTAATGATAGAGGTTACAGTTTGTGTTTCATATATGACAGCAGATGAGAAATTTTGTTGATAGGAAAATATGTGGGAATAAGGTGATATTTCTTCAAAATTCTACTAATAGGTTCAGGGATACTAGAAATATAAGCGATTGGAACCATGTGGTCTTTGAAGAATCCTGAGGTGTTGGAATATAGGAGTCAGTTATCTGCTGGATTTGATGAGAGTTGTAACCATTAAATTCCATTAAAGTTCTTGTTGTAAGTTTGAGGGAGAGGAGCAAACTTTATGTGCTCTGTTAAAGACTTGATAACACCAGTTGTTCACTAGAGGACCTACATTGTTGTAGTGTTAGAAAGAGCTCCAGAAAGAAAAGTGCTATTTTGAATAATAATTGGCAATATTTCACAAATTTTAGGATTGTACTATTTATTTTTTGTAACGAAGTGTGTCTGTGTGATTTCTACCTGATTTATTAGTTGAAATTGCCTTTCTTAAGTATAACACAATGGTGCCATGAGGTCAACCACATGGACGTTGACTGGTGTGACCAGGCAAGCACTGCCAAAATCAAGTGACATTAACAAGAGACTTTTTGAAAATGATTATTTGTCATGAGTGCAATATGTATGCATGGCAGAGTGTAAGAAATGTTTGTGAAGAGAGAGAGAGAATGAATGAGAGACGACAGAAAGTATGGATTTGTCAGAAGTGCGATATATTATTAGACCATGAGGGAAAGAATGCGAAACTGACTGAAAGATAGAAGATGGAGTACATGAAATGAAAGCTAGAGAAACTGATGGAGCGAAAGAATGCAAGGATGTAGAAGCAAAAGTTAGTGATAAGGGAGCAAACGAAAGCATGAATAACGAAACGAAAGTAAGGTTGCAGCAGAATGAGAGGTAGCAAGACTGCAGAAGCGATAGTGAAATTGTTGGAATGCAAGATTTAATGAAACAGTTATTAAAATTGAAATGAGAAATATGCTGAGTAATGATAGACATCTAGTGGAAACCAATGAAAGTGTTCAAGAGAACAGAATGAAAGAATGAAGTGACGAGCGATTCCAGGATAGCAGTATATGAAGACTCCATAATTAGAGGACTAGTTACTGAAAGAGTCCATAAGGTCTGCTATCCAGTTGGGAGAATGAGTAGGATAATTAGGGCATTGGACATGAGAAAGAAACAAGCAAGAGAGTTAATCGTGATTTGTGTGGGTACAAATGATCTAAGTGGACGAGGATGTGAGGACGAATATCAGAAGGCTATCGAGAAGAGTGAAAGATAACAGTGTAGTAGGAAATAGTAGGATAGGTTGTTAGTGTGTTGCCAAGGTATGACAATGATGAGCTGTGACAGAGAGCCAAAATCATGAATGCAAGAGATCAGAAGAAAGAGATGAAGGGAAAAATCAGGAGAGTGGTATTGAAGAGGCAGAAGTGCTTGGCATTGGAAACAGTCGTAGCATGAGAGACGAGAGAACAAGAATACAAGAAGAACAGGGAAATGGGAGGGAGCCTGGGTGGACAGGGAGACATGTCATAGAGAATTGGATGTTGAAAGTGGCAGTAAATATGTGTATGAAGACTGAGCAGATATATATGTGTAAAATGGTGATAAAGGTGATTGGGCAGGTGTGGTGGGGATATTGCACCCAACAAGTGGCTTGGATAGGACTAGTCATAGACCTGAAAATGAACTGCTGTGTTTGTTTATAAATGCTAGAAGTATGAGAAATAAGGTAGGGATGAAATGGTTTCAGTGATTGCATTTATTCGCCCCAAAATCATTGGAATAAGTGAAACATGGTTGAATGAAGATGATATTGTAACGGGAATAGAAATGGAAGGATACAGTATTTTTCACGAGGATAGAAAGGGCAAGAAGGGAGTGGGAGTGCCTGCTGATGATAGCAGGGGGAATTAAGTCCACAAGGTAGACATGAAAGAGGGAAATAGTGGCAATGGTTATAATGCAATGTGTAACATGGAGGTTGAGAGGAGGACATATTTAGTTGGATGTTGCTATAGGCCTGGGAATGTGGTGGGTGGTGATGAAGAAATGTATAACCAACTTGGATTGGTGAACAAAGGAAGGGTAATTATTATGGGTGATTTTAATTATTTGATTAGAATGAAGAGGATAGCATTTGGGAATAAGGAAAATTAATTTCTTGAGTTCTTGAGAGATAACTATCTCAGGCAGCACATAAAGGAGGGCACGTGAGGATCGAGGAGAAAGTTCTAGATCTGATCATTTCATGAGAGGATGTAATTATGTTGTTGAAAGTGATCACTAGGGTTGTGGCTAGTCATATGCAGACTTTTGTGAGGAAAGGATATATGTGGAATTATAAGGCTGGTGATTATGACAAGCCTAGGAGACAGCTTGGAATTATAACATGGAATGAGGAGCTGAGTGATAAGGAAACAAATGCTGCATGGGAACTGACAAAAAAGTACATAACAGCATTAATGTGTGAATGTATTCAGAAGGCCAAGAGGCTGAATGAGGTAGGTGTGAAACGGATGGATGTGGAGTTTAAGCATGAAATATGGAAAAAGAAGGTACAAGATGAATAATGGTAATAATCAGTTACATAAAGAGTATAAAGAACAAGTCAAGAGAGTGACTCAGTAAGGAAAACAAAAGTGCAGTATGAGCAAAAATTGGCAGATCAGGTGAAGAAAAACCCTAGAGTTTTTTAGATATATGGCAAGTAGAAAGCAAGGATAAAGGAAGAATGATTATGGTAAGATGATGTTAATGGATGAAAGTGGTAACTTCAATGGTAACCTCACAAGACATTGTTGAGGTATTCAGTGATCAATTTATAAAGGTGTTTTCATCCTGATCAGAGTGGAATCATGAGGAACTTAAGTGTAGAGGACATAGGAGAGGATGGCTTAATTGTGAGTGAGCATGAGGTATTTGAGGAAATAAATAACCTTTATCAATAAAATGATAGGATTTGATGACACATCACCATGCGTCTTAAGGGAATGTTCCAGGGAATTGGCATTAGCATTGACATGCTTGTTTAATATAAGTCTTTCAACAGCACAGGTTCCAAGGGAGTGGAAGGAAGGTAAAATTGTTCCACTGCATAAAGGTGGTAATAAGGCTGTAGTCTCAAATTATAGCTGATCTATATATCTGGAGTTGTGATGAGAAGTAGGATACAGAAATGGGTTGATAATAGCAATGTTCTCTGTGATTATCAGCATGATGAGTTTGTTAAGGGGAGATCATGTTTCACTAACTTACATATGTACTATAACAAGGTGACAAATACCTTGGACAGGGGAGATGCATGTATAGTGGTGTACTTCGATTTTGCAAAACCTTTTGATAGATTGCCACACAACAAGCTGGTAAATAAATTGAAACAGATGGGATTGGATAACAGACTTCTGCGTTGGATCAGTGACTGGCTGTCAAATAGGTATCAGAAAGTTGTATATGGGGTGGGGGGTATTGTGAAAGAGAAAGGCCACTAGTGGTGTATTGGAGGGATCAGTTTTGGGGGCCATTGTTTTTCAATTTGTATGTTAATGATATTTAGATGGGTTTAACTAGTGATATGCAGCTGTTCACGTATGAAGGAAAACTGGGAAGAGCAATGTAGAGTGAAGCAGATGTTATGGCTTTACAAGAGGACTTAAATAGATTGCATGAATTGCATTGAAAATATATAATGGAAATTATATATTTAGTTTAATCCTTTATCCAAGTGTAGTCAACTGTCTGTTCAACATTGCAAAGTTTAAGGTTTTGAGTTTTGGTAAGCAACGATGGGATGCAAAGTATACACTTGATGGGGAAACTTTAAAGAAAGTAGAGGAGATGAGAGATCTAGGAGTGATGGGGGACACACTGCACAAGTTTGGAAGACATCACATCGGATAATGGCAGTCTTGCTGAGAATCCTGACATGCAGAAATAGAGAGATTATGATGCCATTGTATAAGACCTTGATCAGGCCTCATATGAATTATTGTGCACAGATTTGGTCACTGGGTTTTCATGGTCACAAGAATGTGTTGGAAAGGGTCCAGAGAAGATTCACAAAGGTGGTCAGTGGTCTTTGGAATGTGGAGTACGAGGACAGATTGAGAGAATATAAGTTACAGAGCCTCATGAATAGGAGGAAGAGGGGGATATGATTGAGACATATAAGCTAGTCTGGAGTTGTTAGTTGTTGGCATGGGAGAGGTGGGTAGAACAAGAGGGCATTGCTGGAAACTGTATAAGAGGAGTGTGAGCAGAGGGGATGAGGAGAAGGTTTTTTGCATGGAGAGTGGTTGGTGAGTGGAATGCATTGCCTGTGTATGTTGTATTGAATGTAGACACATTGAATCATTTTAAGGCACAGTTGGATGCACATTGTGTGCAATAGAGTGTACCTCCCACGATGAGTCTTTGACTCCATGGTGGTCAGATGTTAATAATAATAATAAATTTTTGAGAAGTGTGATGAGCACTTTTGATGAATGTATCTGTCAGTAAAGGTAGGTTTTCAATAAACACTAGTTGATAAATTTCCGGAGGCTGCGCACGTAAGAAGGATGTCCAAGAATAGTAAACTACCAACCTTTACTTTTATCATGGTGAATTGAATGCGTGGATGAAGGTTATTGATCCATTGTAGGAAAGTGGTAAGTTCATTTTCAGAATGAGGTCAAACAGCAAAGACATCATTAACATAATGAAAACCAATGGGAGGATTGGGGATGAATGGATGAGAACAAGGTATCTTCCAGATATTTCAAAAAATAGTTTGCCAAAGGTGGAGACAGATGGCAATGTCTTCAACCTGTCTACAGATCTTGTTTTTCCAGCTGAAATATCCTGATTCTATAACAAAATCAAAAATCCTCGTAATATCAGGAGGGTAATCGTCAGATAATGGAATGTTGGTAAAGAGGGAGACAATGTCAAAGCTGACTAACAAATCCGACTCTTGTATTTAAATATCTTCAATTTTCTCACGAAATTGTATATTTAGTATTATAATACAGCTATATTGCCTGCTTCAGTTTAGGAGTGCCCCTGTTTAAATGTCATTGGCTATTTACTCATGGGTTCTTAGGGCATTATGAGTGTAGATGTACTAAAAAGTATATGTAGCTTAAGGAATAGAAATTGCACATACCTTTTTCTGGGTGTTGTGGCTTTTCCTCTGTCTGCGATGTCGAGAACTGCAGAGTGTGTGTGTGGTGTGGAGGGGGGGGTAGGCAGTTTGGTAGAATAAGTTAGAAAAAACCCGGGTTTTTTTCGTAATATATAGAAACATATACTTTTATATAGGGTGGGGAAAAAGTGAAAGGGTTAATTTTTTAAAAAAGAACCACCTTTCCCCTTCCCCCTCCTTATTTTAAAAAATTAACCCTTTCACTTTTTCCCCACCCTATATAAAAGTATATGTTTCTATATATTACGAAAAAAACCCGGGTTTTTTCTAACTTATTCTACCAAACTGCCTACCCCCCCCCCCTCCACACCACACACACACTCTGCAGTTCTCGACATCGCAGACAGAGGAAAAGCCACAACACCCAGAAAAAGGTATGTGCAATTTCTATTCCTTAAGCTACATATACTTTTTAGTACATCTACACTCATAATGCCCTAAGAACCCATGAGTAAATAGCCAATGACATTTAAACAGGGGCACTCCTAAACTGAAGCAGGCAATATAGCTGTATTATAATAGTTTATAATGAGGAGTAACATGGGAGTTTTCCCAGAAATAATATACATAATTGTATATTTAGTTTAATCCTTTATCCAAGTGTAAGCAAACAAAGTTTGTGCCTGAAGTATCTTCAGGGACAACTTGTAGCAAAGGTGAACAAAGCTTCACATCACTTGCCTTAGTATCCCATAATGCAAAGCACATCTCCTTGCAGACATGTATAATGCTATGTATTATGGGAAGGGTCACTACCCAGACCGGTTTCAACCTTTATTGAGGTCTCGTCAGTGGAAGTCAGACCCAGAGGGTGATGATACTAAGGTGGAAACAATGGAGAAGTCATATTTACCTATACGAGTTGAATACAAATTTTGTTTGCTTACACTTGGATAAAGAATTAAATTTATTATAGTCTAACCAAGTGTAAAAAAAACTTCTAACATCTTTCTCTAAATCCAGAGTAATTTAATAATAAAATGAGACTCCTCTTGGCAACTTGTATAGATAAATATGACTTCTCCATTGCTTCCACGTTAGTATCACCACCTCTGGCTCCTACTGATGAGACCTCAATAAAGGTCAAAACTGGTCTGGGTAGTGGCCCTTCCCTTAATGCATAGCATTATACATGTCTGCAAGGAGATGTGCTTTGCATTATGGGAGATACTAAGACAAGGTGAGATGAGAGCTTGGTTCACCTTTACAACGAGTTGCCTCAGTCCTGAAGATACTTCAGGTGCAAATTTTGTTTGCTTACACTTGGATAAAGGATTAAACTAAATTTATTAACCTGTTACTGAGGGGTACAACACTAAGTTTTTGGAGTTTGACCTGTACTTGAACATTCAATAAAGGTTGAAACCGGTCTGAGTAGTGACACTTGCCATAATGCATGGCATTATATATGTCTGCAAGGAGATGTGCTTTACATTGTGCGATACTGAGACAAGTGATGTGAAGCTTTGTCCACCTTTGCTATGAGTTGCCCCAGTCCTGAAGATACTTCAGGTGCAAACTTTATTTGCTTACACTTGGATAAAGGATAAAACTAAATATATATAATTTATGGTCTAACCAAGTGGGAAAAAACTTCTAGCATCTTTCTCAAGAAAATGTGTGGAATTCTTGATGAATGATCTGGATTGTCCAGTATGGGCAATTAATAAACGTGACAGAAATTTAGCAGTTCTGTAGGTGGGAGAGTCAATCTAATTCATGATAGATCTTACTTGATAACCTCCTTTATGAATTTTTGGGAGACCATATAAACAAGGTGTTCTTCCAAAATGAGTGCGCAACTTGGCCAATGTATTTTGATCCCAACTAATGTTAAGCAGCTTATTTAATTGTTTAATTTGTGTTTTTGTAGGATTATAATTAATTTCTTGATAGGTGGAGGTATCCTGTAAAAGGCAGTTTATCTTACTCTCATAGTTGACCCTATCCATTACAACTATAGCTTTTCTTTTATCCTCTTTCGAAATAGATATATTGTTCTTTTTTCTTAATTGAAACAGTGCACGGGTTTGCACTAGATAAATTACATGGAGGTAATTTGCTTTTAAAGAGTAAAGCAGGAACTTCAAAGCGTAGTTTATTACCAGCTTCACTTGAAAGTCCTTACAGATTGCATTTGATGTTATGCAAAAAAATCAAGATATGGAATGCATTTAGGTACCAAAGCAAAATCACGGCCTTTAGCCAATACACTGAAGTACTTGCCTTTCATTAAAGTTAATTACTGTGGTTATTTTGTAATTTGTTGTTTATAGTCATGCCACAGGTACCTTTAAAGATTAATTCTTGAATACTTGGAAAATTGTTTTCTGATTAATGATTCCATAATTGAATAAACTGTTAAATTTCAATCAGATCTGAAATCTTGTGTGGGTTGCTACAAAGAGCTCTCCAAATTAGAATCGCAGTAATCTATTAACCAATTTACTGTTAAAATAAATGAATCTGCACCTACATAATGCCTCAAAAGATTTCTGATATAAGAGGAAATCAATTGTCAGTGGACACAGATGAAAGTGATGTACAAAACATTTCCTCAGATGAAAGTGATTTTTCACCATTTCAGCACAAAAGGATGCACTTTCTATCATAAAGCAACTCTGAATAAAAAATCATTAAATCCTCATTTTCCTGAATTGTTATTTTTTACTTTTTAAAATATAATTTTTACTTCTAAAAGATTGAGTATTTTTGTTAAAATGCTGAAATAAAATTTGATTTATGTTTTTTAAGTAATATATAGATGGATGAAAACATTTGTTTTTTAAATAAAATAAGAATGGATATGTTCAAATAAACACAATTTGTGTTTCCTTTACCAAGATTACTAATTTTTAATTAGTAATCTTGGTAAATTAATATTAGATAACCTCTAAATATTAGAGGTTATCTAATAGTTTTCTATATACAGTACATACTGGATGTCTTTTTTTTATACGATATTCTTTGGAACGTAAAAATAGTGGGTGCATCTAGAAACACGGCTTGGAAAGAAGTCAATGGACATCATAGTGTGAGGAACAAACAGCCACGGGACCCCACCTTAATAAGATGTAAGACCTCCTTTTGCTGTGATTGATTGCAGCATTCTTACGGGGCATACTTTCCACAAGTGTAAAATAGCAATCAGTGGTAATTTTAGAGCATTCTTCCTGTAGGTATGTAATGAGATCCTGGACTGTCCTGGGACAGATGTCACTGGACCTCAGCTCTTCCCACAGAGATGTTCAATAAGGTTAAGATCAACATTCTGTGGAGACCAGTCAGTTTTGGTAATATTTATATCCACAAACCATGCCATTACAGCAGTCTTGCTAAAAGAGACAATTGTTATTTCCATGGGAATGCCTCCAAGTAGGAAGCATTGCATTGTCCGGAATATTCAGATACCTCTCATAGTTCAGTGTTTGTGGCACTACAAACAGAGCTCCAAGGCCAAACCAGGAAAAACAGGACCATACCATCATACCACCACCTCTGAACGTCATAGTTGGGGTTACATGCTCTGGTAAGAGAAGTTCACCAGGCATCTGCCACATCCACCTGCTGATGGAGAATATAGCATGATTCATCACTCCATAACACAGCTTTCCGCGCTTCCATGTCCCACTGTACATGCTCTTTGCCCCACTGAGGACAATGCTGCATGTTGGTTCAGGTAATGTGGGGCTTGCGTATTGCACTCCTAGCATGAAAACCCATGTTGTGAGCCTTGGTTCTGAATGTTTTTGTTCAGATTCATGTTTCAGTAGATGCCTTGAACTCCACATTTAGCATATTGGCTGACAAATAGTGTTTTTACATATCCTTTATGGCACCCTACAGTCACGTTCAGTGGATGGTGGGTTGTCCATTGCATGTAGCACTTGTAGTTGATTCCTTATGCTTACATCTCAGTATGGTATTATTGATTGTTGACCTAGGATGGCCCAATTTGTCAACAATTTGCTGAACAGATAGGCCTTCAGTATGGCATTCCTAGCAAAGGCTTCTTTCAAACTTCACCAGTTCCCTTCTTGCAACCATTTCACCCAGCATAGTTGCACTAACTTGGGAGCATCGTATTCCTCCAATTTATACCTGCTACAAACACTCGTTGCTGTCACAATGGGGGGGGGGGGGGCGGTCTGTAGACGTGTTTCCAAGTATATAATTGAAACACATACATAATTGATGTGTTTGTCACTTAAATATTAGTTGTTTGTTCTTGTGAGGAAACAATAAAGTGATGCACCTTTCTACTCTTTTATATGGGAATATGACTTCTCTGTGAATTCAGTCTATGTCATTTTTTTAAATGAAAGCTGAGATTCTTAAGTGTTTATATACAAAAAAAAAAATAAAAATATTTGAGGTAATTTTATTTTATTCATTGTATCCATCAAAATTCGCAACAATTACTGTAGTCATCAGAACTATTCATTCTAGAGTGAATAGATTTGTTATTGCAAAATTAAAAGAAAATGAGACTATGTATGCACATTATAAAAAATAAAATAAAATAAATAAATAAAAGTACTTCAGAAATTGGCTGTTAAATTTGATTACTATATATCTTGTGGTTTTCAAGATACATAAATTATTCTGAAATAGCAGCTCAGTCTGTTACCAGCCATATATATATATATATATATATTTTTCTTTATTGAGGTCTCTTCAGTGGGACCCAGACCCTCTGGATTTGGCTCCCACTGAAGGGATCTCAAAGGTCGAAACAGGTTTGATTAGTGACCTTTCCCATAATGCATAGCATTATACATACCCGTAAGGATATGTGCTTTGCATTATGAGATACTAAAGCAAGTGATGTAAAGTTATTAGCTTCTATATACGAGTTGCCCAAGTCCTGAAAATACTTCAGGAGCAAACTTTGCTTATTACACTTGGATAAAGGATTAAACCAAATATATAATTTCTTGGTATCTTTAATTTAAAATCATGTAGTATTAGTATGCATTGTCATTTGTGTCTTATTTATGACTTGTTTGTCCATATCTCATGTTTTGTGAGATGTTTCCTTTATAAAGAGTTGCCTGAGTTGAAAGGCAGGTATTCATGTCTTAAATCAGACTTTCCAAAATATTGTATTCTTGTTTAATTCTTTTTCCAGGTGTAAGCAGACAAAATTTTCATGTAAATTTCTTCACAAGTTAACTACTTGTATATCAGCTACTAGCATTATGGGATGCTGAGGCAATTGATATGAAGTCATCAGCCTCTGTATACAAGTAGCCTAGTCATGAAGATGGTTAACATGCATACTTCGTTTGCTCACACTTAGATAAAGGAGTAAACAAGAATACAGTTCCTTTAATTAAAATTAAATTTGTAACCAAGTGAAAAACTTCCTACATTCATGTCTTTTTGCTAGGTATTTTTATATAAATGTTTAGTGACCAATGCTATACAGGGCAGAATATCAAAAAAAAAAAAAAAAAAAAAACTTTATTCATTTATTTGTTACAGAAAGGTATGTCTGTTTATTGGAGATGCTGTTTTTGATCATTCATATTCTTTATATGCTTTGAGTAAATCAGATATTGAAAAAAGGTTTTACAATTAATTAATATAATGTTTAGAATACACTTACTTGACAAATTATTTGTAGTCTCTAAATATATTTGATTCACCCAATAATTTAAAATTTCTTTTCTCTTCAAGCGATGGTATTAACCAACAGTTAGCTGGTTGCCTTAGGGATTTCAGAAATAAGCCATTTCCTGTAAGAGCAAAAATTGAGTATTACAAAAATACTCTCTCTGTAAGTATTTCTTCTGTCATCTATGAAAACTAAAATACCAGTTTGTAATATAGGAATTTATATTTTCATGAGAGTTTCAGCATAAACCTTTATTTTTATTTTAGCATCAAGGATTTTTTTGTATTGACTTTGCCATTAACCCATTGAACCCTACAGACAAGAAAACACCACTTAGTGATGTTTTCGTTGTCTGTATTCATTATGAAAATGTGAATGATTTACTAAATAATACAGCATCAGTTTGGTGACTTTTTTTTTTAATACATGAGAAGCCTCAAGACCTGTGATACAACCATGATGTGTGTAGGCAAGTAGTTAAACGAAGAAGAAAAAAATTGCTGACTAAAATGTAAATTTCTGGAAGGAAGAAACAAACAAACATGGATTCAGGAATTTTGAAAACACAGATTTATGTACTTTGAAAGCAAATATACAGTTATTTTGAGATTTCAAAAATGTTCCTGATGAGTTTCAGTTAGCCTAGTTAACTGACAATACTTTCTTTTCAACTGCAGATGTTAGCAGACTATTGGTAAAAATGTATGTACAAAAACATTACAAATTCTCAACAAGAGTTGAATTTTTGCTGAATATATTGCTGATTTTTTTTAATTGTTTTTAGGCTAATCCATTTGGAATATCATTGCACCCACAAAATATGCACTGAGCATAAAACAGTATATCAAAGACATGCCAGTGATATAGAGACAGAAAATATTTATTTTATGTGAAAGCAAATGTTGATATTTGTTGAACGTGCAATTATTTACAGAAAGTGACAGTTTGCTTATGCAAGCCATTTCAGGATTGCACTCACTTCATATTTACTGATGTTGTCTTGTCCTTTGAGGAGCCTTAGATATTTCCATGTGCTCTTTGAACTGCTTTGGCTATGTTGATGATTTTATTCATATAGAGTTGTTGTACAGGATTAAGGTCTGTTGCTTGCAACGCTGCTGCTGTAATTGCTGGAACAGGTCGAAATGTGAGTGGGCGTCAGTTCAGTATTGGGACAGTTATTGCAGTTTCTATATGTTCTCATACCATCCGTATTGATCTTCATTCCTCTAAAATGTCCTGTTCAGAGTCTTGCTATTGTGGTGGATGTCTTTCTGTCAACATTAATTTCAGAAATTTGGTGTTGTATCTCTGATTTTGGTAGAATTAGTTTAGATTTTGCTCGTGCGTTAGCATCAGCAAGTTATCATGTTAGTTTGTTGGTTGAGTTCTCTGGCTTCTTTTGATAATTTATCAACTGCTTCATTGTAATCAATGTATACATGAGCAGGAATCCATTGTAAAATGCAACTTTTTCCCAAACACTTTAGTTGGTTTAAGAGTTTATGGATATCTCAGGTGAGCTTCGTATTGTCATTTTTGATTGCCTCTACAGCTGATCTTGAGTCATTGTAAATTATAATCATCCTTCTGTTTGTTGAGATGATAATTTTAAGTAGGCTCTGAGTGCTTTATTTATTGCATAGAGTTTGCATGTAAAATTGGAAGCAATTCTCCCAGATCTAACCTTTATTGAAAGTTTTTTGCCTTGCGGGAGTAGTAGAGCACCATGCCTCCGTTAATCATGTTGGTGTCTGATCGATCAGTGTAACAAGTAACTTATTTGGAGGATGAAAGAAGGTTGATAGTATTTAGGCCTCTTTCTCTGAGCTTTTCTTTCGATTTTTTTTGTACAGGGTTTGATAAGATTTAGATTTATGGAGGTGTTTGAAAGTAAAGGTCTGGAGAATAGAGTTTCTTTGCTTATGTGGTAATTTAGATAATCAAGACCTATTTCCTTCCTGATAGTGTGGTATTGTAAAGTTGATGATCTGTGAAGTCTGCATTTTTGATTCCAATGTTCATAAGTTTTTAGGGAGATATGATCACTTTGGTAGCTTCTGATATTATTAATGAATTTTTTGGTTTCAAATTTTTGTCTATCCTCCAGCAAGTCAAGGTGTTAATGACACACTCGCATTTCTTTTGGGCTCTGATGTTGTTAGTGGATGAGACTACACCAATGATAATCTTGGATGCTTTTGCTTACACTTGCTTGTTTGTTTTGCTTGTCTAATTTTTCCTTTACCAATGAAGCAGAAGGGGACCAGATAGGTGCTGCATATTCCATTATTGGCCTTATTAGTGTAGTTTAAGTAGTTTTGATAATTTTTGGCTTTGTGCCCCAATTTGTTCTGCAAAGCCTTTTCAATATGTTTAGTTTGTTTGAGGGCCCTGTTGGAGTTGTCAGATCTGTGGAGCAAAACTTAATTCCTCATCAAGTGCAATACCAAGGTATTTTGGATTTGCGACTTTTTCAATTAGCCTGTTAGGACTGTCTATGTTTCCTGTCTGTACTAAAGGTGCTTAGTTTTGTTTTATCTGAGTTGATTTTGAGTTTAAGTTCTTCTGATCATTTCTCTAATCCTCTCATGGATTTGTTTAGAATCTCTTTTGATGCTTTAATTTTATCACTAGGGTGCCAGATGGCTATATCGTCTGCATACCAAAGTACTTTTATGTCTTCTGTAAGATAAGGATGAATGTTATTGACATATAAAAGGAATAGTAAGGGGGACCAAGTACTGACCCCTGGGGAACACTAGCCCAGGTTCTCTGCTCTCTGGATATTTCTGCATTGATTCTAACCTTGATCTTTCTTCCTTTCATGAAGTCAGTGATCCAGATTAAAACATTTCCTCTAATTCTGATATCATGTACTATTTCATACTGAAAAAGGAATAGTAAGGGGGACCAAGTACTGACCCCTGGGGAACACTAGCCCAGGCTCTCTGCTCTCTGGATATTTCTGCATTGATTCTAACCTTGATCTTTCTTCCTTTCATGAAGTCAGTGATCCAGATTAAAACATTTCCTCTAATTCTGATATCATGTACTATTTCATACTGATATTTAGTATAAAATTCTGACAATAAATCACTTGGAGTTGTACACTGTAAATGTGTGCAAGCTTTCAATGCCTTTTTTCTAACTTCAGGAACTCTTTCATTGAAAAGGGCATATTGGATAGAAGAAAGGCTGGTTCAAATTCACAAAAAGTTTTTATGTCGATTCATCAATTTTTATGCACTGAACATGTGACCATTAGCAGCGGAAATAACACAATGTCCTTTTTGGTGTCTATGTCTACCCTTCAGCTGCAACACTTGATAGTATCATATTTATCAGTATTGGTCAGCTGTACTGCATTAGCTATGCCTGGAACACTCGTCATTGGGCTTTGTTGCCACCATCTTTGCTTTGTACATGGCAGATATTATATGAATAAAAATCATTTGTTCCCTTAGAAATCCATGTTACAGTTTCACTTGGTAAAATTTATGTAGTAAATTACTTTTAAAACCATAAAAACAAGGTTGAAATAATGCATTACTGCATTATTTCAACCTTGGTATCACCTCTGGGTCTGACTCCCACTGATGAGACCTCAATAAAGATCGAAACGGTAGTGACCCTTTCCATAATGCATAGCATTATACGTGTCCACAAGGATATGTGCTTTGCATTATGGGATACTAAGGCAAGTGATGTGAAGTCATACCAACTTTACCACAAGTTTTAAAAGAGGTATACCATGAGTAGACATATCGATACAAAATAAATAACGGAAAAAACTCCCATAGAAAGATTATTTAATAGTATAATTTTCGCCTGTGTGTCACAGGCATCTTCAGTACATTAAGCTCAAAATTAAACACTAACTGACAATTCCAAAAAGCGCCACCTAAGTAGCTGGTGTAAGATAACTAAAAAGGTCAATAACTTTCCTAAAAAAAAAAAATTAATACAATAAAAAATTAGGAAAGATTAGCTGATTTGTAAAGTATTATCTCCCATAAAGGGGATAGACGTAAGCCGTTGGATCTGTTTAAGTTAGGAGAATGAAGTAAAGTTCCACATGTTTCTTTATAAAGGCGTTCGATGAGAAACTGACTTTTGTGAAGAACTCTTGTCTTTCTCCAATGAACTCTGTGTCTAGTGAAGATGGCATGTTCAGAAAGTCCAGACTTTTCAGGTTTAAAGTATTCAATATAAGATTGGTGTTCTTCTAGCCGAATAGAGGCAGATCTTCCTGTTTGTCCGAAATAAGATAATCCACAAGAGCATGGAATCTGGTAGACACCTGGATGATTAAGATGTGGAAGCTTGTCCTTAGGAGAAGTGAGAAAGGTGGAGATTTTTCTAAACGGTCGAAAGGCAACAAAAATATTCAGTGGTTTTAAAACTTTTGCTATACGTTCACTGATGCCTTGTACATAAGGGATAGTAATGCGCGTTATTTCCTCTGTGTTTGAAGAGGAAAACATATTAAAACTACTCAAAGTTCTTTTAATGAAGCAATTCTTATAACCATTATATAGAAAGGAAGAAGTTACATATTGTAGTTCTTTCTGTAAAAGATCGTCTGAAGAACAAAACGAGTGGGCCCGATGAACCAGTGTTTTAATAGTTCCTGCCTTTTGACTGGGATGGTGATGAAATTCCGCATGGATATAATTTTTTTTTTTTTTTTTTTTTTTTTAGGAAAGTTATTGACCTTTTTAGTTATCTTACACCAGCTACTCAGGTGGCGCTTTTTGGAATTGTCAGTTAGTGTTTAATTTTGAGCTTAATGTACTGAAAATGCCTGTGACACGCAGGTGAAAATTATACTATTAAATAATCTTTCTATGTGAGTTTTTTCCATTATTTATTTTGTATCAACTTTACCACAAGTTGTCCCAGTCCTGAAAATAGTTCCGGCTCAAACTTGTTTGCTTACACTTGGATAAAGGATTAAACAAAGTATATAATTTCCTTGCATCTTTAATTTATAGTATAACCAAGTGAAAAAAACTTTCAACAACCAAGTATTCTCTATGTTGTTCTGGGATTCTGATGCCTTCTCTGGAAGCATTACTGTCCATACTACTGCAGGGGCCAAGCTACAGAGTCCTATCATCTGTCTTCTTTTAAGCATGGAAAATCTTGTTTATTATCTGTATCAAAAGGCTGGATTATGCCATCTAGTTTTTCAGCTGCTGTTCTCATGAAACATGTGATAACTTTATGCAATGCACTGCACAGCATTCCATGCCGTTTACATGGCATGGAACACTGTACAGTATAATGTCTCAGATTACTACAATTTGAACATCTTGCCATGTCACAGCTGGATCTAATGTAGTCAGTAGTTAACAGTAGTTAAGTTTTTTTTTTTTTTTTTTTCACTTGGTTTATAAGTTAAACTTACCAAGAAATTATATTTTGGTGACTATGCAGACATTCTTAATTGCTCAGATAATTCTTGGAATAGACGAATGAAAAGAGTGACTTAATTTGCCAGCCTGGTTGGCCAAGTGGTTAATGTATCTGCTCTCCAGCCAAGAGGCTGTGGGTTCGAATCCTGCCATAGGCATGCATGTTTGTGATTGTCCTATAAACTCTATGTGGAAAGAAAATCTGCAACCCTAACACTTATTCTAGCAGGAAACTTCACTCTCAAAACCCGGTGAGGTATGGAAGTGACCATACGGCGTCTATTGATGTCAAATGTGGGCATGGGGGAGGAGGAGAATTATATTCTTGTTTAATCTTTTATCTAAATGGAAGCAAACAGTTTGCATGTGAAGTCTTCATGACTAGGCTACTTGTTCTATACATAGGTGAGACCTCAGTAAAGGTTGAAACTGGTCTGAGTAGTGGCCCCTTCCATAATGCATAGCATTATACATGTCCGAAAGGATGCACAATCTGCATTATGGGATACCGAGGCAATTAATGTGAAGTCATTAGCCTCTGTATACAAGACAAGTAGCCCTATCTGTGAAGATACTTTACATGCAAACTTTGCTTATATTTGAATAAAGGATTAAACAAGAATATTGTTTCTTGGCAAGTTTAGTTTATAACCAATTGGAAAAAAAAATAAAAACTTTCTTCAACTATGATCTAGATTATTTTAATAATAAGGTAATACAGATTTTTACTACTTGCACCTAGAAAATATGACTTCTACAGTAATTCAGCATTGGTATCTTCCTGAGTCTGGCTCTTCCCATAATGTTTTTGCATTATAGGATACTGAGACAGAGAAGCTCACAGCTTCTGCATTCAATACCATATGTGAGTACCACACACACACACACACACACACACACACACACACACACACTTGGGTTGATGTTTAGTGGGGAAAAAAAACAGATGTCTAAAGCTAATAATTAACTAAATTTATCATTATCATCTCACCTCCATGGAGTCAGACTCATTATGGGAAGTTCCTTTTTCATACACATCCAGCTCATCATGCAGTGCCTTAAATACAATCAAATTCTCTGCAGACACCACACCATCAGATAGTGCATTCCAATCATTCACCACTTTCCATGCAAAAAAATATGCTTCTGACTCCTTTGTTCACATCCTCCTTATACAGCTTCCAGGGATAACATTGTTCTCCCCCATCTCCCACTATTTTATGAAAAATCTTTTCAATGTTAATCCTATAACAATCCCTTACCAACTTGTATTTTTCTATCATATCACTCCTCTTCCTCATATCCACTGCACTCTGTAAATTGCATCTTCCCAACTTTTCTTCATGCATTCCGGAGACCAGAAACTACATTAGTCAATGCTTCTAGACCCTTTCTGATGTCTCTTCATCCTTTTAAGTACCTGGTTCTTAAAAGGATGATGTCTCTTCATCCTTTTAAGAACCAGGTAACCAAATCTGTACACAGTAGTCCATTGCAACTTAATCAAGGCCTTATACAATATAACCAGAATCTCTTTACTTCTCCAATACTTTGTCCTTGGCATCATCGCCAGAATTCTTAGGCCTCATAAAAAATGTCCTCACTAATTTGTCCACACAATTTTGGCAATGGATCTGCTAAATTTTAGATCCTTATTCACTATCAGTCATCCCAAGATCTATTTTCTTCACTTCCAACAATATATTCCCACCTAGTGTTAACTTTATATCCCAACCTTTGCATCATCTGCAAACAACTGAATGTCCCCATTCGATCTTCTCCAGTACCATACAAGTTAAATGGCAATTGCCCTAAAACAGACCCCGAGGTACACCACCACTGACTTTCTTCCTGAATATTAATTCCCATACACAACTTGCTGTTATCTATCAGATAGCCAATCTCCAATCTAATGGACTAATCTAATATCCAACCAACCACTATAATTTTACAGTCAACTTATGTGGTAATCTGTCAAAAGCCTTTGCAAAATTTAAGTATACTCTGTGTATCCATTTCTCTCGTTCAATGCAGCTGCTACTTTATTGTAATAAGTAAGTAGATACCCCCCCCCCCTCTTTAGCAAATCTATGCTATTCATAAAAGATAATTCTACTGTTGTCACCTCAGTTCAGGATCCTGGTTTTTGCTAGTCTGTCTCTTCAACACTAACCACAACACCTGACACACAGATTGGCCCTATAAAATTTGATGTTTGAGTTCTGACTCCTCCCTTATGAAGCAGTACAATCTTGCCTTCCTTCCACACTTTTGGAATACATGCATTCATATTGGGGGACCCCTTCCCCAATGTAACACTAAACAAACATGCCAAGACAGATGTAAACTCCCTGGCACATTCCCTCAAAATAGGTGATATATCATCAAGTCCTATAGCCTTATTAATATCCGGTTTACTCAATTCCATACTTTTTGCTCACCGTCTCTACTCCCCACTCATCCACTGCTCTCAAACTCTGATATCACATTCACAAGGATGAAAGACCTTTACAAAAGCTAAATTTATTTAACTAATGAGATTAATAAGCCAATATTTTGCCTTGCTCACCAAGCCATCTTCATGAGCACAGAGAAATATGTTGAATACATGCATGCAGGTGCACTAGTAGGAAAGCAAACAGACTTTTTGTATAAGGCCTACCTAGTCTAGCCATAAATGCTGTTACAATTTGAACAGCACATAAGCCTTTAATCTATCAGTAAATTATTTAGAGCTTTCAGCACATACAAACCACATGTATAACGTGCATATAGCAGCACTCAGCAAAACGTCTCCATTTTGTCTTCTCTCTCTCTCTCTCTCTCTCTCTCACACACACACACACACAGTCTCTGAGGCCACATATTATTGGATGTTGTACATGCCACCATTGAAACACTGCCACTGCTCACTCCAAATCCACCTTTCAGGCTACCGATCCTGGAGTGTCATTTTTTTTTCCCTCTCAAGCTCCAGCCACAATTTGAAGCTTAGTTGATTCATATCAGGACTTCTTCCAGATGGCCAATCAGATGGTAATATGTAACACATTTGCTTCTGACTGTTGTGTGTTCTACTGACTATTATGAAACAAGGTGTTGTTCAGAGGCCATACCACAGGTTCCAGCATGGTGTCTTGGTATGCTTTGGCAGAGCTTTTGATCACTCTTAGAAATCAAACTTGGATACCCCCTAGATATGTCACCCCCCACCACCAAACCATCACAGATGCAGGGTGATGATCTCTGAATCCTGGGTGCTATGGCACATGCTGTACGACCATCCAAGCATATAATGATCATTTTGGCAGTTAAACGACTCTTTGGTGAAAATCTTGTAATTTGTGAAGAGGATATCTTTGTGTTTACATACTGCTGGAGAAGTGCCTTTGATTTCATCACCCTCTGCCACATAAGTTGTGGTGTCAGAAAGTGTTCAGTAGAATGGTGATTGGCTATCACCTCCAGGTGATCAGTTAGTACACACGACATCATTCCCTGTGAACCGTTCATCTCTTGCGATATCACTTTCTATGTTCTCACAGGATTATGGCTGAGGCACGCCTTTACAGCCCTCATAAGCTGTTGCATCCTAACGCAGCTTGGATAACTTGTTCTTTGGCAGTCAGATATGTCTTCTATATCATTATAATGGTTAATAGTCCAATACACAAACATCATACTGATCCCAAGTGGTTTTAGCGTATTTAAAATAACAGGCTGCTGCATTCCAACCTTGAAGTACTGTTACAGCTACACAATTCTCATAATCTCTGCACTGCATGTTAACCTGTACAGCCAGACAACTCTCTCTCTCTCTCTCTCTCTCTCTGATAAACATGTGAATGTTGACTACAGTGCTACTAACAGAGCCAGACTTGCACAATTCTGTGGGTAGCATGATGATGTGTGGAAGTTGTAACATTATTTATGGCAAGGCTGCATATAGTCCTGACACCCACTATGGCTGCAGGTGATGGACACCTTAGGAAGGTCTCCAAATGACTTACATGATTTTAGGCAATGTGATGCAACTGAATTTGTTTAATTTTGGGGAATGTTGCAATACTGTGGAAATTCCAGAATAGCCTCTCTGATGTATGATCTTGTGTATAGGAGCAAGGACCTTTTTTCCCCATTGGATCTGTATCCATAGCACAGTCTACCACCCTGAATGACTGTAGTGTAGATGAAGAATGTCTGAAGTATTTAAACTTGCATGAGCAAGAGATACTGTAGACCCCTCATGTATGGTCCTGATGATGGATAAGATGTTTCGGTGAGCAGGTAAGGGTATCTGATTTTTTTTTTTTTTTTTTTTTAAATGGCTAAATAAGATTTGTATGTTATACCTTTTAAGAATGTGTGCATTTTTTGTGTGTGTTGTGGATTTCTGTTGGGTGGGAGATTGTGTTGGATGGATTGGCAAAGCGTTCTGTTGAAGGAGAGAGAGAGAGGAGCCAATGGCTAAAAATCTGTCCCAAATGTGATTGATTGCCCATGAAGATGCCTTGGTGACCAAGGCAAAAAATATTGGCTTATTAATCTAATTATATACATTTAGTTAATTATTAGCTTTAATATCTGTTTTACCATTAAACATCAACATGAGTAATAACAAACATCCAAGCATCCTACCAGATTTTATACTTGGACAAAGGATTAAACAAGATTAATTTCTTAAATAAAAGTTGCATATATTTCTTCACATGATTTGAACTTGGGTTCTTCCATGGAAAGGAACATGTCTTTCCATGTATGCTATAAGGACACTGCCTTTAAAAATTTTTCAATTACACAACAGAACAATGTTTAGTTAACATGATTAAAAACTAATTTTTTACATAATTTATTGTGACACACTGATAGTAGATTTGGAATTTGTCAGTTTTAAAAGCAAGCAGTGTTTATTTAATTTGCAGTGATTATATTTAAAAAAATACTCATTACATACTAAATGCTTTCAGAGAATCCGAGTGTTTGTAGAAGTGAACGATGTGCATGTTAACCACGAGTCATGGATATATTTATGGGGCTGTTCCATTTTCATTTGCTTTTCTGTGAATTTGCTAGACGATTCATGTTTTGTATAGACAGATAACAGCAAAATAATGACTTCAATGTAGTATATTGTTAAAATGAGCAGGTCATTTGGCTATAAAAGGGAAAAAATAGCATGCCATTATCATAATTTGGTGGGAACCTTCTTTTTCTAAGCTACCTTGAAAACTTATCTTTCTGTCTTACAAAAGCTGAAGTTTTTTTCAGAAAATTACTGCATTCCGAGGATTCCATCAACAAGAAATCAACCATCTTTCCACTCCTGTTTTACAAGAAACTTGTAAAAAGTTCCCACTCCTTACAAGGAACTTGCTGTTCCTGATGATAAAGACGGGCAATGTAGCTTCTTATCCCTGGATAAAATTTGCATAACTTTCATTCCATGGGTTTACCAAGAGCCACAAATCACATAAGATTTGTGGCTCTTGGTAAATCTTCTTGATTTTCTCTTAGAAAATCAAGAAGAGGGAAAAAAAAAATCAACATATCCATACTCAGTGAGATAAGGTGCTAATTGTTTCATTTATGTGCTGAATTCCCTTTGTGTGTGTATGCTTGCAGTTTGGTTATGAAATTATTGCCAAAGCAACTAAGACTGTGAGGCTAGTGTGTGTGTGTTAATTGCATGTATTTTCTGGTTAGTTTGCTTTATGGGGGGGATGTATGCATCCAGAGTTTTCTAGATGGAGAAACACTGCTACCTCCATCTGAGATCTGCTAATACATCTTCATTTGAAAGTTCTTATAAAGATTCATTACCTGCAGTCAGTGGTGAGCTATAAGGGGCTTGCGCGAGCCCTTTTTTAAATTTTTCTGAAATTTGCGAGCCCCTTGTTCTTCTTGTTTAATAATCTTGTAGAACTAGAAAAAACCACCGTGGAATGTATACATGCTACTTTAAATTCATATGGATTTTCTGATAATTATATAAAAAATCATTTCATTGTGTTCTGATGGAGCTATATTAGCAGTGTAATGTTAGGAAACAAATCAGGTGTTGCAATCAAACTTCTACAAAAATTTTCCAACGTTGTGATTTGGCATTGCGCTCATCGTTTACACTTAGCATTAGATGATTCGATAAAACACATTAAAGAAATAAATCATTTTGAAATATTTATGGATAAATTATGCTTTTTATCATCAATCACCAAAAAATTAACAAGAATTAAATACGATTGCAAAAGACCTTGGTATCGAAATTTTAAAGATCGGCCGTGTGTTTGGACCATGATGGGCAGCTTGCAGTTTACGAATGGCTCTTGCTGTGTGGAGAAATTACCCAGCTTTATGTAAGCATTTTGCATCGAATGATAAATATAAGGGCTTTTTAAACAGACTTCTCAATTTGGAATTTTTTTAAAAGATCAATCATTAATGATTGATATCCTACAGGAATTATATCTGTCAGAAGCTCTACAAAGTCGCAATATAAGTATTATAAGGGCTAAGTTAGGCTTTTTTTTTTTTTGCTCCATGATGCGAGCCCTTTGTTAAAATTTTCATAGCTCACCACTGCCTACAGTGTATTTGAAGCTAGGTATTATCAGGCAAAAGATAAATGTTGTGTTGTCTCCTTAACTGTTCTAGTTAGACATTTGTATTATCTACACATAAATGAACTATTGGATGAATTTGGATTTGAGCATAAACCTGAAAATCAAAAGCTACAGCAACTATTGCTGTAGCAAACAGCACTATAACATTACTGAAACACGTTATTAACTATAATTAAACTACTGAAAAGTCTTGATAAGCCCATAAATATAATGCTGTGCTAAAGGAAATTTACTGTAGCTTTTGCAAACTAGAAAGAAAAGCTTTCATACAAACAGAATGAGTCAAACTGCTTGATTTTGACTATTTTTAGTTGAACACTTCTTAAATTACAGCTTTGTTTCATAATAGTTTATGATGTTTCATAAACTATTTTTGAATTAGTAATCCTGAGTTTGATAAATAGGCTTGACACAGACGTATCATTTTTGTTGCTTAACTCGCCAAGCTGAAAATTGGAATTTCGTGTGGTGGCCAAATTTTTTTAATTTTTTCATTCAGTTAGTGACGTCCACGCGATAACGCGTGATCGGCCGTCCGATGAGAACTCGCAACACGCAATATCGCGTGATTGGCAGTGAACGTGTTAAAAGAGTGGGGATATCTTTTGTTCTGGGTAATAAGGAGAACTATCAACATTCAGTATAACTATTCCAGAATTTTCAAAATTTTGGATCCCAGATGTCATGAAAAATATACTTTTACATTCTCATCTGGACCTCTCCTGAGGAAAATGGGATGATGCCATAAAGGAAAACTGACCATTTCTGGTATTTGCAAATGAAACATAATACTTTTTGTAAGAAGATAGTTTTCTATGCCTTAAAATTGTGTGTGTGTATTTTTCTTAGTGATTTTGCTATGTTTGCAACAATAGTGTGATCCTCTGATGTTTCATTTATAATTCAAAGTATGTTAATTAAATGACATCTATCTTTCCAATTGCTAAATGTTTTGAAATGTAAGTTCATATATTTTGAATACAAGGCAAAAAATAAATTAGGAAATAACAGATAGCATGTTATGTTTTTTATGTCATTCTCTTATAAGAATGAAATAAAAAAAAATCAATACTCATTTATTTTAATGAGAGCTTATCCCTGTTATTAGAGAAATTTTTAAATAATGTTTAGTTTTAATAATCTAGAAATCCATATTCTTACCTAGCTATATCCTGGATATTTGATTCCTATCGCTGCACAAATACCATGGAAATATTTGGCAAGTCTCAGGTAGTTACTTTTGATGGGGTAATGCTACACGAGGATCTATTAAGGAAGCTCCCATCATTTGATCTGTCTCTTGAATTCTGTGACTAGATTGTCAGCTTTCTAATTGTGTGTGTGTGTGGGTTGAGAATTCCTCATCTTCTAACTATGCAACAAATGCTTAAGGCTCTATGGGACTGTTCTTTTGCCCACCTTCTTTCTATATATCAGTGACCTATTCCAGTTGACTATCAACCTAGTACACGGCTTTATTGATGAGAGTATGCTTACACTCCTCAATAGACCTTGTATTATGAAAATCACCACAACCTTCATAACAACTCTATCCTAAAGTCTGATTTCCAGACCATTCTTTGATGGGGTTCATATAACCTTATCAGTTTCATTTGTTAGCAGAAACACAGTTCTACCTTATTTTTCACTAAAAAGAGACATTTTCTTCCAGCATTACTCTTAGCAACACCCAAATCTCAAGATAAGATGAAATCAATATTCTTGGAATTACTGTCATTAAACCTCTCCTGGTTAAGCACATTACAACTATTGATTTGAGTAATTACTTTGAGAATTTATTACATGAGATAAGTGATAGAATGATGATAGCAAATATCCAAAAGATTACTGAAGTATATTTCAGGTAAAAAAGGAAGTAATACTTTAGGTAGAAAATCTGTCAGAATTGTGAAAGGCTGATGTAATAGATATTTGACCTGAAATGCAGATATTTAATGTAGTATGAAAGTTAAAAAAAAAAAAAATAAATAAATAAAATTTCAAATCCCAGATTATTAGAGCAGAACTCTCATCCTACCAATCTGTGCAGACTGCTTTAAGACAAGTGATATTAAGCTTCATATTAAAATTAAAGCGATATTAAACTTCAAATAGCAGTACAGTATAATAAAGTACAGTGATATTTTAGGAAGTGAATCACAAAAGTCATATTGCTTTATATTTAACTTAGTAAATATAATTGCCCTTTTTTTATCCATTATCTATATGTGTGAAATTTAAGCAAATTTAAGAATTTGAAATCATCATTTGTGATTTAATGGCTTCCTTATCACTTACCAGTAATGATATGCTGAGGTTTGGAAAGATCTGGAGTTGAATTCCCATCTAGGATACAAAGAAATTTTATGAGAACATTAGTTGGTTTCAGACAAAGGACAGGATTGTTCATCATGCAAGACAGAGAGAGAGAGATTATTCAGAGTTCACACAGTTAACAAAAAAGTAACATTCAGGTAGAAGTAATTGCTTTATCATAGAAATAATTCGGTTTCTGTGAAGCCTGTTTATTGCACTATGACTCACTGAGCCTAACCCTAACTTGTTAGGAAGAGATGAGAGAATGTGAGAGAATATAATACTTTTATTCATTAATTTTCTGTTATAGGTGTTATTTCATAATGGAAATACAAACACTGAAGACGATTTTGAAATGTGTTTACGTGCAGAGAATGTATTCCTGCCCCAGCATGGCTTTTTTGGTTTATCTGCTGCTACAGGTGGTCTTGCAGGTAAGATGACTATTTGAGTATTTGGTTAAGAAATAGTTATTACAGGATTTAACTACTTGTGTATAATAGCAATTTCTCAAGCATAAGTTATTATGGAGGCTGACAACTAGTAATATTATATTTCAAGAGGGCCAGGAGCATAAATCCCACTCCTACAGTTGGGTAATTATGTGGAATTATCTGATGGTCACTAAATCCATCACTCACCCTGCACTTGTAATAGACTATGGCAATCCATTCCACTTATTCACCACTACCCATTTGAAAAATCTAGTCATGATATCCTCACAAATCATGCGATTACTCTGTTTCCAGGGTCTTCTTTTTCTGTGTGAATTAGTCCTCTAAATCCTGCCTGTTCTTTTAAGAGAAATTCCACAAACTAGTTACCATCTTGGTCACTTGCCTCTCACTCCTCTCCAACACTTCATCTCCAAAAAACCCAGGTGACTAGTTCTGTGCACAATAATCCAAATGTGATTATATCAAAGTCTGATAAAGAAGAGTGATAACTTTTAAACATGTATTTAGGCTTAGGTGCTTTTTATATTGAGCCGATACAATAGAGGTTGGTTGGTCAACCTATAGTACATTAATACCATATATGGGTAGTGGGTTGAGAAAGGAGGAACTTGTTTACATTTGATTTAAAAGACTGTATAAAAAATCTATTATAGATAGATAGTGCATACATTTTTTTCCCCTCCCATTATTGTTACTAAATATCATTTAAAAAAAATCTATACACAAGTTGCTCAAACTTTGTTTGTTTGGTGGTTAAAGGATTAAACCAAGAATATGTCTGTAGCATAATTGGAAAAACAATGGTGCATTATACCCTTTGATTAGAAAAGACCCGAGTTTGATTCTCATCATGACAAGAAGAAGAATCTTTATGTGGACTTTTTCAGTTGAATGTGATTTAGCCAATCTCATATGGAGGTAACAGGGTTTCCCCCTCCCGGAAACTCGAGTTTTAATCTCATGTACAGGCACATCAGAATGTGCCTGTACATGGGATTAAAGAACGGCCATCAGAATGTGCAATTTTCAGACAAATACTAGTGTTGGTAGCGATTGACAGTAGCTGGTTGTCTGTATTGGGAAAGTTCAGTAGTAGGAGAGATGGTGAGATGTGTTTAGTGAAGTGGAATCTCTCGCGACGAATCCTTGGAGATGTCACATGATAGTAATATAATTTCTTGGCGTCTTTAAAAAAAAAAATATTGATGTTGAAAGTTTATTTTTCACTTGGGTAGACTATAATAAATTTAGTTTTGCATTATGGGAGATACTGAGATAAGAAGTGATGTTAGCTTGGTCCATCTTTGCTACGAGTTGCCCGGTGTTGTACTGCCTTACCCCAGTCCTGAAGATATTTTCAGGCGCAAACTTTGTTTGCTCATACTTGGATAAAGGATTAAACTAAATTTATTATAGTCTAACCAAGTGAAAAATAAACTTTCAACATCTTTCTCTAAATCCAGAGTAATTTAATAAAAAGGTGGCACACCTTTTGGCAACACTAGGTAAAGATGACCTTGCCATTGCTTCTGCCTGGTATCTCCACTTCTGGGCCTGGCTCCCACTGAAGAGACCTCAATAAAGGTCGAAACTAGGATGGGTAGTGGCCCTTCCCTTAATGCATAACATTATACATATCCGCAAGGAGATGTGTTTTGCATTATGGGAGATACTGAGATGAAAGTGATGTCAGCTTGGTCCGCCTTTGCTACGAGTTGCCTGATGTTGTACTACCTTACCCCAGTCCTGAAGATATTTTCAGGTGCAAATTTGTTTGCTCACAGTTGGATAAAGGATTAAACTAATTTTATTATTATTAAAAAAAATAATAAGTATTTTTTAAAGCATCCATAAAATATTTAAGCAACATATTGTGAATTTGGACCACTAATGAGTAGACAGTGTACAATATACAGCTTCTGTCTCAAGTCAACCCTACCTTCCTGTTGTGTGACCTGTTTTCACAAAAAAAGGTTTAGTGAACCCAGTGAGTATTCTTGCCACAAAAAAGATATCTCATCAGTTGGAGGATATGTCAACTAGTGATACATGAACTTCATTGAATAGTAAAATACCACCTCCACCCGCCTTATTTGGAGGTCTGAAGTGGTGAATGCCATGTTTGGTTTTCAAATGGGGGTTCCAGTTTTACTGTAAGTGACATTCCCTTCAAGTGCATGTCAAATATATTTGGAGACCAATAACCTTCTCTATTTCATGGGTAAAAATGGTGGTGCTGCAGGTCAGCTGCCAGATAGGGCATGGATCCGAACCTGCCTGTAACGAGTCAGATTTCCCAATAAATTGGCAGTGTAATCCTCTGTTGCATACTCTCTCTCAAGTTTTGCTGGAGAGAGAATCAAACTAGTGGCATGTGGGAGTCACGATCAAGGCGATGTCAGACTGCCATACATCATTTGATATGCATGTTAAAGAGATTATGGATGCTATTGCTATAAATGTTGACATTACCTGCACCAAACATAACAGCATCCCCCCCCCCCTCCATTGCAGGTTTGTACTCCATCCTGCATCCTTTCATATTGTCACCTACAAAAGGCTCATACATCATCTGTCTACCTTCAATTGTTTTAATGTACACAGAGCAGATGGCTCTGATTTATTGCCCATATATACTGATGATTCAAGATCAGAGATCTCTGTTGGCTGTGCAGCTGTTTCCTGATTTTACTACCTCCAACTAGATCTCATTCAATTGCAGTAATTATATAGCATAGTAGTTGGATGTTATTCAGACTGCTACCAAAAGTGTATAATTCACACACTCTGCATTTTTTTTACAGGCTATTTCTTCTCCTATGTATAATCACATCCAGTGCTTTGTGTGGTGTTACAGCTGTTGTACAAAATGAAGACCCTTAATTTTGATGTTTGGTTGTGCTGGATTCCCAGCCACATTGGAATTAAGGGCAATGAAACTGCAGATGCATCTGCTAGATCAGCTCACTTTTTTCCATGCACTTTTTGACAGTTTCCTGTAGAGACAACAGACATTTTATAAGATCAAAGGTAATTGCCCAGTGGCAGTCATCAGAGCAGGTAGCGCTGACAAAAAAAATTGCATGATATTAAGCCTGAAAATTAGTATTGTCAGTCTAGTCAACATAGAAACAGAATAGGGGAATTTTTTTATACAATGAAAGGGGAAGTTGTTCTTTTAAGGCTCTGCATTGGTCAGTCATCTTACACATTCTTATTTACTGATAGCGATGACCCACCTATGTGTGGAAAATGCAACATATGTCTTACCATTTGTCATATTCTGGTGATATGTCAGCACTTCATGAGAGAGAGGGCTGAAATTTTTACTTGTGCAGCTGAGCCTTATACATTGATGGATGTTGTCAGACTCGGAAAAATTTTGACATTTTAAAATTTTTACAAAGCATTAATATATACAAACACATTTGATTATAAATTCTGTTTGTATGTAGATACTGCATTGTTTAACTTAATATTTTGGGCACACATATCATTCATTGAGAGAGAGAACAGTGGGAAAACTATTTTACCAAATTATAAGTTTATTTAATTTATTCTTTTATGACTATTTATTAATACCTTTTGTCTTGTGTATTGCTGTAACCTTTGTTATGGCACTGTATGACCTTTGCTGTCCTTGTGCCAATAAACCTTCAACCAACCTGCAGGGACAGTGTGGGTCTGTGCATAAGTGTAAATCAGAAGAATTTCTGACATATCTTTATTCCTTCTTCATTTCTATCATGTAACACCTTTATTCTCTTATAAGTAGGTGAGGCCTTTTAACCCTATCTAGCTTTTGGAGACTGAGTGGGTAGTTCAATCTCCACTGGTAGCCTATCAGAGATAGCTGGCCCATGACTATCACTAATTATAGGTGGCAACCGTCAAAGAGATAGGCAATCAGGTGATGCCATCTCTTAGTACTTAACTCTAACAGGATGTGTTACTGTCTGAAATAATGTGGGTTCTACAGTCAAATTTTTTGAGTTTCTGAGAGAAAAAATCCACTTGCTCATTCCAGAGATCGACTAACTTAGAAAAAGTTCCTCCAATTGGCAGCTACACTTGAACTTAAGTCTCGCTTTGGGTGGCTTAGCACAGAGGATGCAAGTGCCACTTTCACTGAGCTATGCAGTCTTTCATGTAATTTGGTAAAATAGTTTTCCCACTGTTCTCTCTCTCTCTCTCTCTCTCTCTCTCTCTCTCTCTTTCTCTCAATGAATGATATAGATATTTATGTATTCAAATATTTTCTTTCAGATCATTCTCCATACTTGTTTTTGTGTCCCAAGTCAAATCTAATTGTTTAGAGGAATTTTCTCAATATTTATGAATCTTATTTTATTGTTTATTTAATTCCTTAATTTTTTATACTCTTCACATTCTATTATTAGTCTTATCTTGTAATTGCTTGTTAAATACAATTTTTTTTGTTTTCCGATAATGTTATTATTTCTTCAGTACACTGAGGAGCCCATGTTGTAGTAGTTACACCATTTTTATTTCTTCACCTTCATATAATTTGGTGTAATAATTTTCCCACTATTCTCTTTCTATGACTGGTATATTTGTTTGTTTTTCCAATCTGATTTTGACTTAATTAATCATTGTCATCATCAAATTCCTGATAATGCACCCTTAAGGGGTGTGCAGGAAAATTAACATAGTACTACATGAAAAAGTTACACAATCACTAACTTTTGATAAGCAATTTTCCTCCAAAATAATCTGTTATCTGTCACCATTCCAATATTATCAGATCTTATATTTCTGTCTTTTAAGGTGCTTTTTATTGTATCAGTCCATCAACATCTGGGTCTTTTTCCTGCTATCCTGGCAAAAAAAAAAAACACTCGTTTAGCTAATCTTTTCTCTCTCATTCTGTTCAAGTGTCCATACCACCTGAGATTAGCAAAGCTAATCTCAGGTGGTATGGACTCTGATAATATCAAGTTCTTTCCTAATATCCTTGTTCTTAATATGATATTGCCACTGATCCCCATCTGTTCAGTCTCCTAATCTTTCTCAGGATTCTCATATCTGTGGTCTATAGTCTTTGATCAAGAGTTTTATTTTTAATCCAACTCTCAGATCCATATTAAAATTGGTTTTGAACAGTGTCTTGTATACAGCTGATTTAGTATTTTGACTAATCTCTCACTTATTCCATATAAATTTATTCAGTTAACTTCCTATCATACCAACTTTGCTAATTCTGCCATCCATTTCTAAATTTAATTTGCCATCTTCACTAAAAATCGTGCCTAAATTACTGACATGTTTTACTTGTTCTATAGGTTCTCCATTCAGGATGCAGTTTATGCTTTCAATGTTTCTGCCTGTTTTCATTGTCTTTGTCTTTTTAATGCCTGATTTTTCACACTAAATTTATTACAGCAGTTATTCAATTTGGTCAGGGAATCCTGCAGACTTGTGCTGGATTTATTTAGGAGTATAACTGCTTCATTTGCATAAAGTAAAGAGATAAGATTAACATCACCAATTTTGATATCAGATTTAATACCAGTTTCCTTCATAATGTGATCCATATAGATGACAAATAACAGTGGAGATAATGTGCACCCTTGTCATGCACCTAATTTAACATCAAACTCTTCCTGGCAAAAAAAAAAAACACTTATCTTATCCTGTACCTCTCTTAGTTCCTACTGACTTACAGCTTAAATAGAGACTTTGTATGACTCGATATAATGTCCCATTTACACCATATAATTGTAGCATTTTGAAGTGCTTTCCTCTTGGCACCTTTTCCATATCAACAAAACTTAAATGCAGATCCTTGTCATATAGTCCCAAAATTTCTCAGCTATTTGCCTTAAAGTGAAAATCTGATCTTGACAACCTCTATTTGGCCTAAATCCAGCTTGTTCTTCAGTAAGCTTCTCTTCCACAATTGTTCTTACCTGTTTTCTCAAGTATACTTGCATAAATCTTACCAGGAACACTCATTTGGGAAATACTTTTGTAATGCTCACATTCCAGAGTTATTTTTTATTATTCCATATAAATTTATTCAACTGACTTCCTACCAAATCAGCTGACTTAAAAAAAAAAAAAAAAAAAAAAAAAATGTTTAAAAATATTTTTTTAAGTTGTTTTTAATTTTTTTTCAATGAGAATTAGTATCTTATTCATTACAGATCACATTTTTTGAAATTGTGCCTTTAGTCTATTTTGGTAAAGTATTCTTATGCCATTTTCTTTTAATAATTCCATCTTAAATCTATTTTTTTATATATTTTCTTCATAAAAGTTAACAAAATACTGACAGACATATAAGAAAGCAAAAGTTGATTGGCTGTAACATAAAGCAGAAATACATACAGAAGTAAATGTAAAGCATGTGCATCTCTATATAATAACAGTGAACTATAAACTTGTACTGATCAGCATGAAAAATGCTGATAATCATATCATTGGAAATAATAGATATTTGGTATAACTTCTTCCAGGATGAGAGACATGAAATCTTGTACTATCCTCTAAAAAAGAAAGAACACGCAGTTAAAAATAGAAATGACTCGAGCATTGAGTCAGATGAAATAAAGCCAGCAATTCATAGTATCTCAGAGCTATAAATATAGCAGTCATACCAACCAGTAACCCTATTCGGTTGTGTACATAAAATGTTATTGGAATTCCCCAGAATCAAATATTATTATTATTATTCAGACCTCCATGCAAAGCAACCACTTCTCACCCTCTTGCTCACAGCTTCCTTTTGTAACTTCCAGGTATGGCCCCTTGTCATCACTCTTTCCTGCTGTTCAACAAAGCAAAAGAACTCCCCCAGTGTTAACCCTGTAACCACCTCTCAACAGTTTAAAAGTCTCAATCATATCATCTCTCCTTCTATCCACCAAACTCTGAAGTCCACATTCCCTCAGCCGATCCTCATAACTAACATTGTACAGTCCTGAAACCATCTTTGTTATCTGTCTCTTTACCTTCCACAGTTAATTTATCCCCTTCAAATCCTGGGGACCAAATCTGAGAACAATAGTCCAAGTGTGGTCTGATCAGGGTCTTATACAATAGAATGATAACTCTTTTATCTCTGCAGGTCAGCGTCCTTCTCAGTATTCCAGCAATCCTCTGGGTTACCTTCACCACCTTTGCAATATGCCCCATGAATTTTCTATCAATCATCACCCCAAGATCTCTTAACTGAATATCCCCCTGCAATCCATTGAAAATGTCATTGATATAAAGGTTAAGCAGTACAGGTCCCAGTACTGAGCTTTATATGACTCCACTTGTAACCTTCTGTCTCCTTGATACTGCCCCACCATACACAACTCTCTGATACCTATCGGACAGCCAATCCTGAATCCAGTTGACCAACCTGACATCCAAACCCATGTGCTGCAACTTAAAATATCAGCTTATCATGTGGCACCCTGTCAAATTCCTTTGTAAAATCCAAGAAAATGGCAGTATATGTCTTCCCTCATCTACTGCTCTTGCAACTTTATTATAAAAGGCTGGCATATTACTAATACAAGAGTGCCCCTTAACAAATCCATGTTGACTCTCAAATATAACATTACCCTCATTTGTCCAATGCTGTATACGGTCCCTCACTAATTTCTCCAAGATCTTAACAACTACTGATGACATGCAAACTGGCCTATAATTAGACTCTTCCAGTCTGCTACCGCCCTTATGCAATGGCACTATCTTACTTTCCTTCCATTGAACAATTCCACTGTGTCCTCTGCACCAGTCACTCTATTCCCATTTTTATCCCACAATGTCATTCTTCCACAATCATTTCTCCTCCTACTGGCCACATAGCTAAAAAATTCCCCAGAATTTTCTTTTGATCTTTGGGCCAATCTCTTCTTATATTCCAGTTTCGCCTTCCTTACCATACTAGTCACTCTCCTGGCCTGTGTCTTATATTCTTCATGCATCTACTCTTCACCTGTAGTCTTATATCTCTTCCATAGCATCTTTATCACATGCAGTTCCAGTTTAATATTTGTCATCCACTTTACACCAAATTGTGTCCTCTTCTTCACTTGAAGAATACAGCTTACTATTCCCACTAACAAATATTCCTTCATAATTTCCTAAGCACTAACAATATCCTGGCCTTCCAATTCCTCCCTCCATGAAACTTCCCCAAGTTGATATCTAAGACTATTATAATCACTTGCCTTATAATTCCACATATGTTCCTATCTCTTTGATACTCCTGCATATCTATTCTTCTTCAAAGTCAAAACCACATGCTCACTCTCTCCAAATGGCAGGAGAGATGGCATGTCAGTTATTATCAACTCTTCTGATGCTGTGACCAAATCCAAAACTCTTGAACCTCTTGTTTCCTAAGACATTTGTCCCTCAAGAATTCTAGAAATTCCATTCCCTTATTGCTATATGCATCTTCCTCTCTCCAATTTATACTCCTGTAGTTAAAATCTCCTATAACAATCGTTCTTCTTGCACTTACCAAGCTGAACTCTCTAAACATCTCCTTGTCCCCAGCCTCTATGCTCTTTGGTTTGTAGCAACACCCAACTAAATATCCTGTCTCGCCCACCCTCTACCTCATACCATATACTTTCAAAATCGTTAGTGTCACTGCCTTCCAAAGCCTCCACTCTTAGAGGACATAGGTCGTCACTTATCATACTCCACCACCACGCTTTCCCTTCCTATCCTGCCAAAAAATGCTGTACTCTGCTACTTTTATTCCTGTTATTATATCCTCTTCTGTCAACCATGTCTCAGTGATCTCAATACTCTTTGGCCAAGCTGATGTTATTAGCTTGGCCAAATTCCTCTCCTTTATTCTGGATACTCCTGGCATTAGTATAAAGCATAAAAATGCCACTCTTTTTATACCTAGCATTATCCCCTTTAGACTCCACTGGGCTCAGCATTACCTGATGTCATCCCCTTTCTCCCTAGTACCCATTCCCACAAGAGGCCACCCCTGCTACCATCCACCCTGGGTGTTCTAGTTTCCCGGCATTGACACACCAACTTGTTCAGAGCAGCAATCTCTCCAGATGCCTGCGTCCTTCCTCATTCAAATGCAAGCAGTCTCTCGCATACAATTCCTTTCTGTCCTCAAACACCCTCCAAGCATCCACATATTCCAATCCTCTCTTCTGAGACATTCTAGCTATTATGTTATTCAATATTGCTGCTCTTCTGCTCAGTTTGTCACTATCATCCCGAGGCAACACACATACTATCTTTCCTCTCTGCATTTTCTTTTGCACAACCTCAAGCAAGAATCTCATATCTCTCGCTGCCCAATTTACATTGCCTCTCAAGTCATTTGTTCCTACCATCGCAATCATCTCATCCACCCTTTCACTCCTCTTAATTGCCATAGCCACACTTTCTATCGTTCCTGCAAGCAAACACTCCTCACACATCCTATCTTGCATAGCACGGATCATTGAGTCTCCATACATTACACCTCTTACCACCCTGTTTCTCGATTGCTTACCTGCATCCCTCACTCTCTCTCTCTCTCTGTGTTTCCCCTACTTACCTACCTTCCTGACATCACTCTTATCTCTAGTTCCAGTGCTCCCTCGCATTCTTCTCATTCCCTCTCTCCTACTGTTTTCATTCTCTCCTCCTCTATCATTCCCATAACTTTCTCTCATTCCCTCTCTTCCACTGATCCTATTCTCTCCTCTTCTATCATTCCCATAACTCTCTCTCATTCCTTCTCTTCTGCTGTTCCTATTCTCTCCTCTTCTATCATTCCTGTAACTCACTCTCATTCTCTCTTCTACTGTTCCTATTCTCTATTCTTCTATCATTCCCGTAACTCACTCTCATTCTCTCTTCTACTGTTCCTATTCTCTACTCTTCTATCATTCCCATAACTCTCTCTCACTCCTACTCTGATTTGCCCCTTGCATTCATCTCTTCCATTCGCCTAATCTTATCTTTCACACCTCATCTCATTCCCTAGACATTCCACTTGCTCTTTCAGCTCATCTCTCTCTGCAAGTCAGCCACTCTTTTTTGCCATTCATCTTCCCAATTGAGACCATCTCCGAAAATTTCACAATCATTCAACCTTTCCACGCTCCCCATGCTCATTTTTTCATTCATATTTCTCTTGCTATTCTTGCCCTCTATCATACCACTCGTCTCTCTACGTGGAGAAATCTCCCGCCTCTGACTCAACGATATCTGTTATAGTCTCAACGAGGCCAGATATAGTCATCTCTAACTCACCATGTTCCCCCCATTGCCTGCATTTTGCACATATACGTATTTCTCCTTCTGTCACATATACAACCGCTGGGATGCATACATTCCGCAAGTCCTGCATGTCACAAAATCCCTTATTATATCATGCAAAATTGAGTCCTTAAATAGGGGAAGGACTTGCTGATACCCCATTTGCAATTTTAGCTGCAGCTGCTGCCATTATTCAAAATAGTATCGAACTATTACAACTAAACACTAAATAAGTATAAGTGAGTATAACTATAGGTATAACTATATAAGTATAAGTTAACTAAAAGTATAAAACATATCTAAGTATACTAAGCATCTAAATAATGAAAACTTATGTTATCTTCTTCTTCTCTTCCACTGCTATGCATCCGATTCCAACCCCGCCTTCTTGGTAACCAAAAACACACAATATAGAGACAACAACTAACTCCAAAAACAACCACTAAAGGACACTTGTATTACAGAAAAACAACATAGCACAAATCTCGACAGAAGTCACGCTATTCACCGATTAAATAAGCACTTTTTTCAGCACAGCTCAAATTCCCTGCTACGTTCTTGGGCGACTCTAGCACCCTCCCCAAAAAATAGCAGAAAATAAGAGCATTGCTTTGGAGAAGAACAAGCTGGATTTAGAAAAATAATCTTATCTTTATGACAGTTTCACCCTATACAGAACTGTCCTTGTTTGTTAATTTTTAAACAAGGCATTTGATTCTGTTAAGAGTAAAATTACTGAATTTTAATTTTAATTTAATATTAAAAATGATACACAACAGGCATATCACTCATAACATATGCAGATGGCATCAGCATAATTACGTAAATACTACACCTAATGTACTGTATCAGATAACAAAATTGGAGGAAATCTTTAAAAAACATAAGATGCCAGTTTTATGAATGAATGAATAGAAAAAAAAAATATTAACAATAAAAATAAAGACAGAGGCATACAAATTTTAAGTAAATTATCTGCTTGAAACAAAAAGCCCTGATTCAATAATCATTATTCCTGCTACACTTTAAGCTGAGACATGACAGAATAGGTGTTGAAAGAAAATTGTTAGCATTTGAAATGAAATGTCTCCAGAAAATTAATAATGCTTTGGACTGAATTCATAACAAATGAACAAATAAATAATAAGATAGATCACATACCATTATGGATAATCATTATAATCTTCTGGCTTACAAAATTTATTTGTTTTTAATATCTAATTATGTTAATTGTGGTCTGCCTTTAGATCACAATTCTTTCATCTATTCAGCAGCAGCACCTGATACGTAGTCTTTCTAACTATACAATAGTCAATATGGTTTAATTGTATAGTCAGAAAGTATCTAGAAAGACTAGGTATCAAGTGCTGTTGAGTAGATGAAAAGGATTATGATCCAAATACAGACCACAATTAAAATGGTTACAGATGTTAGAAACAATCACAAAGTTTGTAAGTCAGAAGATGATGAGAAATCATGGGAGAAAATGGTGAATCATCATCCATGAGAGGCTTAAACTGTTCTCATACAGAAGAGGTAAGAAGTGTGAATCTACTACACTGCTTAGTGAAGACATGAAGTGGCTTGAAAAAGTTCTGTGATGTTTTTTTGTTTTCTGGATCAGGGTTTCCATATTATTTAACCCTTCGCCCACTCAGTTTTGTGTTATTTCTTACTCACCTGAAGAAGTCGGGACACCGATGAAATTAGTTGTGATTTATTAAAGTTTTTTGTGTTATACTTTCTCAGGTTCTAGTCAGTTAAATATTAATTTTATAAATATATACATTCCGAGTCAATCCTAATAACAATATATATGGGTGTGGCGATCAGCTTTTACTCGGTTGTTATACATTTGAAAAAAATAGATTTAATGACTCCAAGACCGAGATAACATATAAAGATTTTAATGATAAATACTACTAGTTTCGGCATATAGCAGCCTTCTTCAGGTATTTATAAAGGAAAGGAATAATAATAAACATTGAATTATTTAAACAAACTGGAAATTACAGGTACAAATTGCCTCACATAAGGTTCACGTGAACGCCAATATTGAATAGCTGCAGCCTGGCTATCTGGGATGTTATAACTTAAATTATTGTTTAAGTGGACCGGGTTCAGTAGGATTTCCCTTGATTCTACGATTTTCCTTTCAAACTCATCTTCACAGCGAAAGATATTTTCTGATCTATTCCAGCATACAGAGTGGCTTTGTTGGTCATCATTAGGATTATTTGAAAAAAAGAACATGACTGGATAACGCAGTTGCATGAGATCTTTTGTAAGAGATGTCTCTCTTATGCTCTTCTATGCGTTGTTCAATAGATTTGTTAGTTTGACCAAAGTATGGGATATTGCAATCACACCACAATTTATATACCAGCCCTCTGAACCCTCCTAAGCAGTGCACAACAGAGACTATTAATTTTAAAGGTAGCATCTCCATTCCATACATTAGCACAGTCTCTAAGAAAATAGCTAAAGTCCTTAAAAAAATATAATATCAGGACCTTCTTCACCACACTTCCAAAAATCCGCTCTCTAATCAGCCATCCAAAACCTACTCATCACAACCTTAAGTACCCTGGAGTATATAAATTGTGGTGTGATTGCAATATCCCATACTTTGGTCAAACTAACAAATCTATTGAACAATGCATAGAAGAGCATAAGAGAGACATCTCTTACAAAAGATCTCATGCAACTGTGTTATCCAGTCATGTTCTTTTTTCAAATAATCCTAATGATGACCAACAAAGCCACTCTGTATGCTGGAATAGATCAGAAAATATCTTTCGCTGTGAAGATGAGTTTGAAAGGAAAATCGTAGAATCGAGGGAAATCCTACTGAACCCGGTCCACCTAAACAATAATTTAAGTTATAACATCCCAGATAGCCATGCTGCAGCTATTCAATATTGGCATTCACGTGAACCTGCACGCACAATTGCAACAAACAATGGCACGCCAGTTGGAACAACTTGAAAAAATACAACATTTTTATGTATCGATTATGTGAGGCAATTTGTACCTGTAATTTCCAGTTTGTTTAAATAATTCAATGTTTATTAGTATTCCTTTCCTTTATAAATACCTGAAGAAGGCTGCTATATGCCAAAACTAGTAGTATTTATCATTAAAATCTTTATGTTATCTCGGTCTTGGAGTCATTAAATCTATTTTTTCATATATATATATATATATATATATATATAATGCACTCTCAGCTAAGGCATGTCTGAGCCAGAAACAATAGAAATACATCGATATTTCCATTTATTTTATTTAATAATATGTATGTTGATTTCTTGTCATTATTTTTGTAAGTGAATTTTCACTATCCATGATTCAAAGATGAATTAAGACTTTAACAAGATAACTTAAATTCTACAATAGAATACATGCCTATAATAGAAAGAAACAATAGAACTATACTATGAACATATATAATAAAACATATAGACACAAAGGAAATACACAAATTCTGTTGACTAGCAGAAGTGCTATGTATTTTTCCATCATGAAAATGCTATTAACCATTTGATAAATTCCAATTTCTTTTAATTGAAGAATCCAGATATATAAATGCTAGATGCTTTTTAAATTATTTCTGATCATTCAAATGCAATAATTTTTGATGAATTCTCATGCTAGTTAAATATTTATAATTAATGCTTTCTGTGGTATAATTATGATTTTGAATATTTCAGATGATCATGATGCTCTGAAGTTTCTAACGTATAGTCTGTATCCCCCAGGAACACAACCTGTATGTACCAAATTATTTCTTACTCTGATAGTTATTATTATTAATAATTGGTTTGAATGGAAAATTATATGGGTATCTTTATGGAGTCAGAAGACTCACCACAGAAAACCCACATTAACCATTACACACATGCTATTTTTCTTGCACTTCAGTTTCTTTCCTTTATGTAGATTATTTTGTGTTCTTCATGCTTTATAACTTTTTCTCCCCATACACATCCGTATTCATAATTTCACATCCAGATAACAAGTTTGCATATTTTCTTGGTGCTAGATTTTGTCTTCTCTCATTTTTTACGAAGCATATTATTTGCGTGTGTGTGTGTGTGTGTGTGTTTTTTTATATATATATATATATATATATAGAGAGAGAGAGAGAGAGAGAGAGAGAGAGTGTGTGTGTGTGTACACACACACACAGAGTATATGTATTATGTATTTGTCGATTTTATCTAATAATATGCATTATCACCTGTTTCATCTCAATCTATCCAAAGATAATGACCTGAATCTTTATATGCTTAGAAAAACATTTAAAAAGCTCCATAATCAGTATCATTAATTATGCAGCTAACTTATTCTACAGTAAATTCATGTTTCTTTCTAGAATTTAAAATTTATCTACATTCATTAAGATTAAAGTTCTTTAATGCTAAATTTTATTTTATATTATTAATGCAATATTCTAGTGATTACTGTATATTGAATATTTTTACTCTACTTTTTTGTTTGATCTTTAAAACTTTATTCAGTCTTTGAAAGTTTCAAACTCAAGTTAACTAACTCTTGAAATTTCATTTTTCTCACTAGTATATCAGTGCTCTTGTGCAGCCAGACTAAATTTCATTACCCTTTTAATACTCTTTATATTTCAACTTTTTAACAATTTGTCACATGTATAGAAATATGTTAAACTGCAGTATAACATGAAATGAGTAATAAAACAAACCTAAATTTCACTGTCTGTAAAATAAATAAATAAAAGAGCGCCTCAAAAATCTGCTTATTTTATTTATTTTTCAGAATTACATTCTGATGCAAGTATTTTCAAAGAAAATGTGACTGAAATTATGGTAGTCAATAGTAAATTTGTCAGCAATTTTTGTAACAACTGATAGAAATCATGGTATTACACATGCCATAGTTATACAGTAATAACTGTATAACTTGTATTTGCAAGTTTGTTAGATGTGCAATCAATAGTAAATTTGTCAGCAATTTTTATAACAACTGATAGAAATCATGGTATTACACATGCCATAGTTATACAGTAATAACTGTATAACTTGTATTTGCAAGTTTGTTAGATGTGCAATTAATATCAATATTTAGTCCTCCATCATTAACGTTACCATTTATAGAGCAGCCTCTGTCAGTTGTTATATTTGCTTTGAATATTCACTTATTTTTGACATTTTTAAAATAAAAGAGATTACAAGCATTTATATTTCTGTTTTATTTCCATAAAAATTGCTTAAAAATCTTTTAAGTCTGTTAAAAATCTTTGCTTTTTCTTTATAAAAGATTTCATTTCTTAGAATTGAATTGAATAGAAATGCACAAATTGCAGCATCAGTACACACTGCCAATTTCTGCTCTTTGTGTACTACAAAGCTAAAAGAAATCTAAATCTCTTATTACAAACTTTCATTTCCTGTTAATTGGGCATAATACAAATTAGGCATAAACAACTTTGCTGTTTCTGCAAATTTGTATTTACTATTAATAGTACATAAATTTGATAATTGTCATTATTAATAATGTATTCAGTGAGGCTATTTTTTATAAAGAATAGGTAAGAAATAATAAATATATGAATCTTGAACAATGCATATGTTTACTAATTATTTTTAACTGACAATCAACGTTTCTTGGAGAGTTATTTTTCTTGCACTCCCCCCCCCCCTCCAAATTTCTCTACCTGTATGGAGTGTGGGTGAAAGCCTTCCCCACACTCGCTCCCTTCTTTTTCAGATCTTTTATTCAGGGAACCAGTATCTTCTTCCATTTGAGGATACAGCTATAAAATAGTTTTTGCAGGTCAGCTTACAGGTATTACATAGGACCAAACTTGATGGTTACTCTTCATGGAGCTTCCCCCATCAACTAGTGAATAATCCTGTTGCTGCTTACTTTGCCAGGTTGTGCCTGGAGGGAGTCTGAGTAAGCATCTTGCAAGGGAGAACTGCCCAAGACAATGCTTAGATTAGTTTGGTTGCCCACTGTGAAAGAATGATCATTCGTGTTGTGGTTCCCCCAGCATTCAATTTTCCCATTTTTCAGTTACTCGTGACCATGATCAAAAATATAAAATAATCCCAATCCTAGTGACTAGGATTGGGATTATTTTATATTTTTGTGGCTTAAAAAAAAACCACTTAAAAATTGCCAAAAAATACATCCCAAAAAAACAACAAAACCTCAATTCTCCACAGTAAAAAAAAACTTCTATGTTAATGTTACAAACATCAGGATCTTATTTCCAATATCAGTGTACTGCCACCACATACAGTCATCAAAACCTGATATAATATTTATCACTGAACCACATCTAACACCTTCTACATCTTACCTCAACTTCCCTCATTATCAGTCCATCCCAAAAGTATTGTTGTTTTTTATACTCTTTGTTCAAATGTGTCTCAGCTTGTCTAAGCATGAATTTTTAAATCTTAATTTTTAAATGGCTATTTTGCCTATTTTAAAGTTTTATAGGTACCTCTAAGATGAGATGGCCTCATTGTTAGAAATTCCAACAAGGGGGACTTTAGTTTGAAAGACTCCCCTTGCTCTGGTCTCCCTGTCTCTCTCTCGAACAACAATTGAAGAGAGCACGTCAACATCTGCACTTGCTCTTTATTCTCAAGAGGTTATATCTGTTTTTGATTTGTGTAGTCACCAGTGATTTATTTATTTATTCATATGGAGTTTCCTCCCTTTTCTCTCCCATCCATATTGGGGCAAGTTGAACCCCCTCATGGGGGTTAAGTATTTATGGCTGTAGATAAGTGTGTTCACGGGACTGGTTTGCCTGCTTGCGGGATGAAAAACCCCAGATAAACTGCAGGAAAAAACCCTGCTGTCCACGCCCAAGACCGGCTAACTTGGCTATGGCTGAAGAAGATCCTTAAGCTCCTCACGTCGGCGACGGGAATCGAACCCAGGACACTCCTTCCTCAGGCATATGGTTGCAAAGCGCATAGCCACTAGGCTAACCGTGCGGACAGTCACCAGTGATGAAAAGTGGATGGTGATAAGAATGTTAAGTACCAAAGGCAGCAGGTTCATTCAGTGGAACAAGCTAAACCCCAGCCTAAACAAGACCCTCACCCTCAGAAGGTTTTGTTAAGTGTTGGTAGGATATGGCTGGTATTATACACTTTGAACTCTTGTCACAAAACCAAACAATCACAGCTCAAGTATGCTATGAACAACTCGATCGATTGAATGAAAAACTAAAAGAAAAGGCATTCTCTGGTCAATTAAACCTGTGTTTTTCACCATGATAATGCATGCTCTCATAGTGCAAAAATTACCTGTAACAATATTGAGGAACTCAACTGGGATAAGCATCCACATTCTCTGTATTCTCCTGATCTTGCACCTTCAGGTTACCACTTATTTGAAAGTTTGCAACATTTTATTAATGAAAAGCAATATGATACATTAGAGGGCACTGAAATTGAGTGTATTGCTTTTTTTTTTTTTTTTTTTTTTTGCCTCCAGACCTCCTGAATTCTAAAAAAATGACATTATGAAGTTTTCACAATGTTGGAAGAGCACTATTAATTCAAATGGAGAATATATATTTGATTTAATTAGCAAGTGATTTATCTTTTATATCCTTTCAAAACTTAATGCTAAAAGTAACATTACTTTTGGGATGACCTGATACGTGCCTTTCATATGAAGGGTGAAACCTGTGCTTTTGTCAGGTGTGATATCCCATGCTGAGGTTATTGGACCTGGATCCCTTTATATTATCTGCTCTGGCTCAAGATCTCCCTACCTCACTTCATTGCCTTCATTTGCTGCCTTTACCATTCTCCAAACTCTGCTTTCATTGGTCTCTTTGACTACTTGGCTCTGAAAGTTGATCACAATACAACTAGCTACTCCTATAGCGAGATAATCTTCCTTGGAAATTTCAATGTCCACAGTTCAGACTTTCTTCTTAACTTCACAGACCAAGCTAAAAAAGAAGCCAAACTGTTTGCTATTAGCAATGATTTAAACTAAATCTGGTGGATACATGGACAATAACTAAATTGTCCATGAACCTACTGGAATTCCAGACCTTTTCCAGATCCTCTTCATTCTCCCAACACTTTGGACCTATTCTTAACTAGCTCCCCCTCCAAATACACTGCTCATGTTAAATCTCCTCTTGGCAAGTCTGACCATAACCTTGTGGCACCACAACAGCAGTGCCAACTGGGATAACCTTCAGGACTTTTATGCATCGTTTCCATGGTCTGAATATTGCTTCCGATCCTAGCATTTTCTCTGATCTAATAACAAAAATTATTCTTACTGGGATGAGTGCTTTTATTCCCCCACTCCACTTAAAATCTCTGACTTTTATCTAAACCCTGGTTCTCCAACTATGTGCCAATGATATCCAAACAAAGAATTCAACATATGCCCGATGGCTCCAGTTAAAAACTCCACCCTTTTGCTCAGTCTACATTAGAGCTCATAACAACTGCAAAAAAAAATATCAACAAAGCCAAAGCAGACTTTGTAAGGGCTAAGTGCACTAAGCTTGTCTCCTGTCCTAGTAGCAGTCATGCCTTCTGGTCACTTGTGGGATGCAACTTCTGTTCTTCCATGTTTCCATCTCTCTCTCTCTCTCTCTCTCACACACACACACACACACACACACACACACACACCTTGTTGGTACAATGTCAACATGTCCCAAAGAAAAAGCAGACCTTCTGGCATTAGTTTTTTCTTCCAACTCTCACATTGACGACCAAGAAGAACTCTTCATACTATTCCACAAACTATCCACAGTACACCTCTTCTGAAATTTCACTAGGAGGATGGACATCAGAAAAATCCTTGGCAGCCTTGATGTCAATAAGTCTTCTGGCCTTGATGATATTCTTCCAGTTGTACTAAAAGCTTGTGTTCCAAAACTTATACCTGTCCTGCATTGTCTCTTCAAGCTGTCATACTCGTATGGCATCTATCCCACAGCCTGGAAGCAAGCTTTTGTCCATCCTATTCCCAAAAAAAGAAGATAAGTCAGCCATTAAGCTATCGCCCTATTGCTCTGACTTTAATACTCTCAAAAATAATGGAAAAGGTCATCTATAGCCAACTGCTTCATTAGTTGGAGACCCACCAGTTACTTAGTGATCATCAATATGGATTCTTCAATTTTTGTTCCACAGCAGATAATCTGACTAACCTCACCCAACTTTGGATGCAAGCCATGGAAAAAGTTTGGGTAAACTCAAGTGGTCATTCTTGATATTTCCAAGACATTTGATCAAATCTGGTCAGCTTAGCTCTATTACATTTTTCTTCTGTATTCTTTTAGAGCATGTGCTGAACTTTTGTATGCTTTCTTCTTTTCCAGGAGTGCTTGTTTAACTTCTTGTGTCTACCATGAGGTTCTTATTTTTCTATCCTTGCAGACAACTTCACCACATATCTTCCTAGCTGAATCAATCAATGTCTTCTTCAGAGTTTGCCACTGAGACCCGAAGGTTTAGTTCTTGTTTTCAATTTGTTTCATTTTTTTCTTCAAAAATGTTTGTATAGTCGCATCTACAATTTACTTGTAAAAGCTGCTCAACTTGAATTCTTAAAAGTTTCTTACATGCTGTTCTTTTCAATGTAACGTCCATTTTATCCTGCTTAGTACCAAGTAATGTTCACTTTCAATTTCAAATCCTCTGTACAGTCTTGTATCCTGAATGAGCGTGAAGATATTCACAATCAACAATAACATAGTTAACGAGGCTTTTCTTATTTATTGCATTTTCTCTCCATGTGAACTCGTGCGCATCTTTATGTTGAAACATGGTGTTAGTAATGACTGGTCCATGTCCAGAGCAGAAGTCCAGTAAATACCATTATTATTAGCTTTGCCCTTTTCTCCAAATTTTCCTGTACCTTGTGGGATTCATTTCCTACTCTGCTGTTTAGATGTCCAACAAGGACAACTTTTCCATTTTCTCTGTGTTAACTATCTGTTCTAATGACTTAAAAAAAATTCTTCAACTTCTTCCTTGGAAAAACTTTCTGAGGGACCATAGGCACAAATAGCTTTCATTGTCCATGTACACCCATCCTGAGGTGTTTGACCATATAACTCTACTTGAAACTGCCTTCCAGTTAATTCTTTCTTTTAAGGTTACATGGTGGTCAGCATACATAGTGAAGAATTTGGAGACAACACACATGTTAGAATAATTACTTTACTTAACATTAAGCAAGTAACAATTGACATTTTGACCTCTGTATTGAGGTCATCATCAAGAAACATAGCTATGTATAATATACAAGCTACATGCTGCTGCACTATACCAAAGTAAAATGAATCTAAATGTTTGTTAATCATTTATCCGCATGACCTCTGGTGAGGGGGAAAAAAAACTTAGCTACATTAAACAATTTCTACAGTCCTTTCGTATTGAGATTTTCTTTTGTCTGGGGTTGTTCTGGTTGCTATATGGGTTGAAGATGGATCCTCCATATTCTTGGAATAATTATTCCAGAATTTTTTTCAGATTTGGATGATGTTTCAGCATTTCACAAGCTTCTTTGAATTTTCTTTCAAACCAGATTTTGCTGCAGTGTAGGAACTTAGTGTGTTTCCAGTCAATTCTGTGGCATGTTTAGAGTGCATGGTCTGAAAGGCCTATTTTACCATAGTGGAGGTATTTAATGTGGTGTTTGTATTCATCTTTTCTGATTCGGATGGTGTGTCCTGTTTCCCCTATGTAAGGTAGGTTGCAGGTACATTGAATTCTGATAAACTCCTGGGTGGGCAAAGTATGGAAGAGGATCTTTGAAGGAGCTAAGTAAATTTCTTAATTTTGCTGGGTGTTTGAAGGTTGTCTTGATGTTGTATTTTAGTGTTCAATTTTTTCTGAAATGCCCCTAATGTAGGGTATGGCATTCTTGTAATCGTTTTTGCTTTTAATGGCATTTTTATGGAGGATCTTGAAAACCTTTTTTGTTTATTGTAGCAATTTTTTACAAATGTCTGGTGAATGATTTCAAATTCCTGGTTCAGTGCTTGTTATTGGTGCAGATTGTTAGGGCTCTGTGTTTGAGATTGCTGATGACCTCTAGTTTTTGTGTTGGATGATTGAATGAATTTTTATGTATGTATTGGCCTGTATGTATAGGTTTGCAGTAGACAGTGAAGGAGAGACAGCCTGAGGCAAGACATGTGACAAGTGTGTCTTGAAAAGAAAGAGTTTTTGTTTTTGATTTCAGTGGTGAATTGGATACATTTGTGGTGTTTGTTCAGGTGGCTTGGGAACGTATTTAATCTTTTGCCATTTGGCTGTGGGTCCAAATGGTGAAAATATCAACATATCTGAGCCAGACTTTGGGTTTTTGGCTGGTCAAATCTGGAGCTTGTTGTTCGAAGTCTTCCATGTAAAAGTTAGCTATTGGGGGGGATTGTTACTTGCTTAAAGTTAAGTAAAGTAATTATTCTGACACTTGTGTTGTGTCTCCATAAATTCTTCACTATGAGTGCCTTCCAATTAAGAAGTTTATCTTCATGTTTGGTGTTAAATGCTATCACTACTCGTTCCTTTCCTTAATCATTATTGCCTGAAAATAACATCCTATACTTATTATTTAGTAAGATCTCGCCTGTTTTTGTCTCGGTAATACTTTCCAATTAGCTGTAGTACTTCCAATTTCCTGTAGTACTTTCCAATTCTGCAAGTTCAATTTGCTTTTCATTAATATTCCTTATAGTGATGGTTCCTATCTTCAGTTCTGATGTTGGATTTATTCTTCTTCTAGATGTTGAGTTGGAGCTTGCTAGTGAAATAATTTGCCCTTACGGATAGTGATGGTTCCTATCTTCAGTTCTGATGTTGGATTTATTCTTCTTCTAGATGTTGAGTTGGAGCTTGCTAGTGAAATAATTTGCCCTTACGGATAGTGAGTGCATGTAGTGTAAATGAATTTAAGGGAAGGTATGATAGCTGGGTTGGGTAATTTACAGCGTCCCTTGATGAGTCCTTGACTCCCTGGAGGTCTCAGATAATAATAAACAGTCAATGAGACTGTTTCTGTTTATCATATATTCTTTCTTTGAGTTAATCTTACATGTAAGAGTATATTGAGGCTTTGAATGAAATCTGATCATTTTACGTTGGCAAAAGTTCAGTTAAAGCCAAAATGTAAGGTTTGGTACTTGTTTTCAGATTTCCTTTCTCTTTTATTCAAGAAAAAGGAAATCTGAAAACAAGTACCAAAAACCTTACGGACCAAGTGGCAGACTGAAGAAAACATTAATTCAACCAGGTGGGCATGTATTGAAGGACAGAAAAATTTGAACTTCATGGCTGAGTCAAAATTAAAAAAGAAGAAAGTGTCAGAAGTTCCTAGCAATTAAGGTTAGGCAGCAGGTGATCTGAGAGAGAATACAGAAAACTTCAAGAAAGCTACTGTATGTAAAAGTGGTAAACAAAAGTCATAGGGAACATTGGTAAGAATAAAGAAGATAAATATCACTAAAGATAGCAAAATGGTCTTTTTATTTTTTTATAAAAAAAACAAACTTACAAATGGAGGAATGAATAACATAAATCGTATCAGATGAAGATATTCTAGGTGTATTAAGTTATTACTTTGAAAGATTGTTATATGAAAAAAGTGGCAGACCATTGAGAGGAAAATCCTTATATGGACTTTTTCAGTTGAAGGTGAGTTAGCCGATCTCGTAGGGTTTTTTCTCCCAGAAACTCGGGTTTTTCATCCCATATACAGACAAATCAGCCTTCAGAACACATGCAATTTACAGACAAAAATACTGTTGCTGGTGATGATGGGCGATAGATGGCATTGATGGTAATAGCATCGTAGTTGGAGAAATAAGTAGTAGTGGAGTGGATGAGATATATTTAGTGAAAGAGAGTAGTGTGCCCTCCCACAATGAGTCCTTGGACTCCCTGGAGCGTAGTAATAATAGAAAATATTCAGGGGTGTGTGCATATCAACACTTAAGCCAGAAAAAAAGCTATCAGAAACTTCAAATGTGGAAAGGCAGCTGGAGTAATTGACCAGAAAAAATCAAATATAGTGGTATAAAAGTTATACATTAGCTACACCGTGTAATTCAGAAGGTCAAAGTCCAAATGATGGGAGTAGCTTTCATTGTAACCATTGGTAAAAGTGGAAATAAGTGTCAGAATTTATAGGAAGAATTTTTCTGTGTGTTCCATACAGAATTTTGCAAACATACTTGCATAAATCTTATCAACTCAACTCTCTACTTTATATAGATGATAATATGCATTTAAATAAATCCAGTACAGATGTTCAGAAATTTTGAACACAGATTGAATAGCTGCCATTAGAAATGTGGCATGAAAATAAGCAGGAACATGAAAAATATCTACTTCATCTTGAATTTAAGCTGACTAAAATATACTAAGTATTAATGGTCACCTGATAAGATGGGTAGGAAGTTGGTTGACAGTTATTTCTTACCGAACTTGAATAACTGCTTATCACTCTCCACTCAAATCTTATTCATTGTCTTTCTTATGACAGTACTCAGTTGTACCTCTCCATTTCACAAACACTGTAAGTGTTTAAGTAAGCTGAGCATCTGGATCTGCTATCACCAGTATCTTAAATGCCAATCTCTTTGACATTCTCTAGTGAAGTGAGGATGTCTTAGTTATCAAAACACTCTTATAAAAAAAAAAAAATGTATCTTCATGTGGTTTCTCTTGACATAGCTTCCAGTTGAATGTGAGCTGAGATCCCAGTAGATAAAACTCTGCCATCGCAGGTTTTTTTTATGCAGTAATATAGGTAAACTGGCCAGAAAAGCACATGTAGAAACAGACATAATACTCTGAAGTGATTTAGTTGTCCACCTTTTTGGTCATTTCCTATGTTACATATAGATGGCTTTCTTTTTGTCAGATTTCCCCACCCATGTCAGAGTATTCCCAAGGCTCTCTACTTTCCTCCACTCTTTCATTTACATAAATGGCCTTTCTTCTTTTTAAGTAGCTTCTCCAGTTTGGAGGTTAGCAATCATGGTATGCCTGTGTCCATTCTTCTCCTCTGCCATTCTTTTCATCTCATAATAGCTCTTGTTACCCATCCATTTCTTTACATCATTCAGCCAAGAAGCTCTTGACCTACAAGGATAACTTCTTCCTTCTAATTTTCCTTCCAGAATTTCCAGAGGTGTTTTCCCTGCTGATGTTCTTAATGTTTCCTACCATCTTGCCCCTCCTCTCCCTTCATAAGGTCATCCACGAGTGCTCTTTTGGTTCATGTTAACTTCAGTAGCTCTTTGTTAGTTTCTTCTCATTCCAAGAAGTCTTCAATGCTTTGCTATAGTACCACATCTCAAAGGCCTGCTATTTCCTGATTATGGATTTTGTATATGTCCATGTCTCACATCCATAATTCAATGTGGGATCATACATAAGATTTTATCATTCTTATTTTAGTCTGTTTATTTATTCCAGAGGTCATTAGTAATTTATTATTCCAAAATGCTTCTTTTGCCTTAGCTATTCTTGATTTTATTTCCATAACTTTATTTCCATCTTCTGAAATCATATACTCCTAAATAATTCTAACCTTCTATAATAATTTTAAGCTTACATTTTGAATGAATCTTATTGATACTCTAAAATTTGTGTTTGTTGCTGTTTTTTTGCTTATTACAATTTACTTGGTTTTAGCTGAATTTAATACTAAGCCATAATTCTGACGACTCTTTTTGATTAGTATTGCAATCATATTTTTTGTGTTTTTGATTTTGCTATAAACACAAAATCATCAGCATTGTGTATTGTTTAAGGAAATTAATAACATAGATTTGATTATTAAAAATATTTTATTACTCATTCCTATATTTAGCTAAAGTCATATCGGCATCATCTGGGATTAATATAATGGTATTGAACATGCACACAGGCAGGCACACTTCAGTAACACAAATGAAAACCGGAGAGATAATGGAAGACCTGGAGTTTTACACTTTTGCCACCTCTTGGCTTTGGTTGGGTGTTCTTGTCCATTGGGCTGACTGTCTGCTGATGAGAGTTTGCCATATGAGAGGTAGTCTGATACAACTCATTTGTTTAGGTGGGATAGTTGGTAAGAGCTGCAGTAGATTTAAGGAAAAGCCTCTCGAACCTAAAATTGCTTTGGTGGAGTATGGTGGCTCTTTTCCAATGGATCTTGTGCCAGGTATCCAGGACATGGTCTGCTAATGTAATCCTGGTGCTCTGATATATGGATTTTGGCTCTCCTACCTGTTTGTCCATAATAAGAAAGGTTTCAGCTGCAGGGTACCAGGTCAATTTCAGGTAAATCCAGAGGTTGTAGCTGGTCTTTGGAGGAGTGGATAAGTGCTGTGAGCTTTTTTGTGTAGTTTATAAGTGGTCACAAGATTGTTTTTTTTTTTTAATATATTCATCACCTTTTCTAAGGTGCCACAGATATAAGGAATGATGATGGATTTACTATAATCCATGTTTGGAAGGGGGGGGGGGACGGTGTGGATACTTATGTTAAATTCTTTTTTATTTGGTGGGAGGTTGCAGCCATTGGTCAAAGAAGTATTTTTTGTGTGGGTGAGTTCTGTGTTAAGTGCAGTGTTATCCGAGCAAATTAATTTTGCCTAGTGGACTAAGGTTTTGATAGTTCCCAATTGTTGTGGGGGGGGGTGACTGATGGATGTATCTACCCTAGTGGCCAAAATTATGGAAACCTTTTGGAAAATGTGTATTTCTGAGGTTTGATGGCTCACTCATAACACCACTTTTTTTTTTGAATGATACCATAAAATTATATATCAATGGAAAGATAATTTGATCAAGAATGTAATGCAATAACTTTTAGGAAGGATTTTTTATTAGAACAGCAGTTATAAAGAAGAAAAGTGAAACACACAGAAAAAATGAGATATACAAAAATTCTCACAATGCGAGTTAATACTTAGTTGGGTAACCTTTAGCATTAATTACTGCCTTACAATGCCTTCCCATGGAGTGAACCAAGTTTTTTAGCTCTGCAGTTGTTATAATGTGAAACCAAGATTGAATTATTGCTTCTATTAATTGGGTTTTATTGGTGGGTTGCTTCTGACTAACAAGTTTCTTTAGTCGGCTGCATAGATTTTCGATTGGGTTAAGGTCTGGGCTATTCTCAGGCCATTACCAGGTCTGGGCTATTCCAAGATAATCATATTCCCAGCAGTGGAATATAATTATCTTGAAACCACATTTTGCACACAGCAGCAACATGACATGGAGCTGAATCCTGTTGAATTATAAATGCTTCATTATCTTGGAAAAGATCACTTGCGGAAGGCTTCAGTTTGGGCTCAAGTATTTCATTTATGTATTTTTGGGCATTTATATTCCCATTAATCACGCAAATTCTGCCCACACCTTTTGATGTCATACAACCCCAGATCATAACACTAAGTGGGTGTTTCACGGTAGGCGTAATGCAATCAGGATGCAAATCTTCTCCTTGCGTATTTTATGCCATCACTACCAAACAGAGAGATTTTGGTCTAATCACTGCAAATAACACTGTTCCATTGTTCCGCTGTCCAGTTAATCTTTTCAACCTTTGTTTGAGAAATAAAAATGACTTTTTTCGTAGAATTCTAGTATTTAGACCAAATTCCTGCAGTCTGTGCCGAACAGTCCTTGCACTCAACTTCACATTGTATTGCACCATTTCATCTTGTATACACCCAGATGATTTTCTTCTGTCACGTAGGCACAGTCTCTCAATTCTTCTATCATCACTTGCTGTTGTGTACCTTTTCCTGCCTTTACCAGTCTGGTTTTGTAGTGACTGAGTCTCCTTATACCTCTTCAGAAATTTAGAAATGCGACCTTTGGTTAAGTTTCCACCAATTTTTCTTCTAATTTCTTCATAACTGTAGCCTTGTTCACTTAATAGTACTATTTTATATTGCTTTCTGGGTGACCAGTCAACTCTTTGTGCCATTTCTTTAATTTTATTACGTTTTGCAAGCTCACTAAATGAAAGAACACAAAAAAAATCCAACAAACTTGATAGCAATCACATAACACACTGACAAATGACCTTCTCTCAGCTCTAATACATGACATCAACAGCTGAATCCTACTGTGACCTTATTGGCTCATTGCCAAAACATGATCACACCTGATTGACTCTCTAAACACTCATGCTCTTTGGCTACATTCAAATGAAGGAAACTAAACTACTTCATATCAATCTAAGCAAGTTGTGCTTTTTTTCTGGTTATTTGGCTATAACTTTTCATAGAATACAGATAATTAAACAAACTTTGTTGCATTACATTCTTGATTAAATTATCTTAAATTATTGATATATAATTTTATGGTATTACACCAAAAAAAAAAAAAGTGGTGTTATGAGCCATCAAACCTCAAAAACACACTTTTTCCAAATGGCTTACACAATTTTGGCCACTAATGTATGTCTATGTGTGTGGAGGGGGAGGGGGGATTCTGTAGACTGAAGGTAAGGGATCCATATGGTTGTCTGGTAACTAGGATGTCTGGGAGGGGTAGACTGTTGTAAACACCATGATTAAAAATCATTAACAAATCTAATATTGCTAATTTTGTTGCATTTATTTTTATTCCCATTTCAATTTCCTTATATTCTTTCATTATCCTTTCACTGTATATATATTGAAAATATCGGGGATATTATACACCTTTGTCTCACTCTTTTGATATCTGTTGTTTATAACTTGTCTTTTGATTCCAGCATAATTTGGTTATTATTCTGAAGTCATTTATCTTTGTATTAATTTGAATGTCTTAATATTTCTATTAACTTTTCATGGCTTAGTATGTCATATGGTTTTTTAAATGCTTTATCTTTCAATAATAGTTTTTAATTCATAAATTGCATTAATTCTAATTTTTCCTTGCATGAATCCTTTTTGCTGTTCATTTATATGTCATTTAATGCTAGAAAACATTCCATTTTTCATTATTTTCAATAGTATTTTTGAAGAGTGGGATATAATATAATATATAATATAATTGTTCTAAAATTTTCTGCTTACTTTTTTTTGGTATCAGAATGCAGATAGACTTTTGGTAGCATGCCTGTGTCATATATAGTATAATAATAATTGTGCTCACTATTTCTTTTTTAAGTATACATGGATTTTAATTAAAAAGTTAAAAGATATGAATCTTTTAACTGTTGGCTTGCCATTTTCTTTTGGTTATTAAAAATTTTATTTTTGAATGCAACTCTACAATTTTATTTTCTTTGTCGAATTTCTTTACTTCAAAGCAATTATTGTTGATCCATCTATGTTTATCTTCTGTGCATTTATTTTTTATTTGTCTATCTAATCTTTTATATTTTTCATTTTCATTAGGGTTATTTTCTAGGTTCTTCTTTTATCCATTAGATCTCTTCATTCATCCATTGTTTTTTTTAATTTACTCTTTGTTTTTCTGATACATTTTTCTGCTGCAGTCAATATTGCTTCTTTTATCTTGATCCGTTTGTTGGAATCTTCTTTCTTTTCAATATATTGTACTATATCACTCTGAAATAGTCTTGATGTTACTGTTATTTAATTTAGCTGTATCCTACATGAATGTTTTAAATCTGTTGTCTTTTTTTTAACTTTATATTTATTGTAATTCACACGTCTGTGGTCTGATCCACAGTTGGCACGTGACATAACTGTTGCATTTGTTATTCCATTTCTGTAATCTCTGACTGATCATAATAAAATCTATTTGATTAGTGTGTGAACCATTGGGAGATCTCCACATATTCATAAAAAGTGTTTACAATTATCAATTTGTTTTAAACAAAATTCAGTACATGGAAAATAACCTTTCACTAACATGAAATCCTATCCATAGCTTTATTGATGACACTACAGGCAAACTTCTTCTTATGGACTTTCAAAAAATAGACAGTTTGTTAAATACGACCAATTTTCTGGAGTAACAAACTGCAACTCCCAGTTAATTTAACAATCGCAGTACCTCATCCTTATGAACATTTTACAGTGCGTGAAGTCCACAGATTTTATGATGTATGAAAATGTCTGGTAATTCCTTTCCCTTTCTGTACCAATATATACTGGTATATATACAGCAATATATATATATATATATTTGAATATTTTCAGTTGCAGAACATGTTCCACACTTCGATATTGTGCACATTTACACAGTTCTATTTTTAATTATCCTTGAATTATGGAAAACAAATGGAGAAGACATAACACTTCCACAAGGGGATTGTGGAAGCATTGTGGCAAAAAAAAAAAAAAAAAAAAAGATAGAAACTAAAATAGATAAAATTACTGAAGACAAAGCACTAAATACTGTCATTCCAACCTTCTAACAGTGCACAACCAATTATGTCCTATTAATTATTCTTTCAATATAAATTTAAAAAAAAAATTATATGAGATCTAATGTTAGGGTTTGGTTAGAAAATAGGGTATCACCATCACCAAATAAGCCTTGCTGTTTTTAATATTACTTTAAATTAGGAGCAACATGAAATAATATATCAGGAAAAATTTCATAATTAACCCCCCTCCCCTGAATTGAAAATTTCAAAATTAAACCCCTCCCTACCTCCTGAAAGCCAATCCATTTATTTTTATTTTTAAATAAAATTCTTATTTAAAAATGCTTAAATTAAATGTATTTGATGAAGCCATTTTTAATACTAAATATCAAAGATTTAATAACTTTAAAACTGACTAAATCAATTTGCCATTCACCTGCAAAATCCATTTATTTGAATAAAATCTGTCACAATATTGTAGCATAAGTATTAGTATCAAGTGGTGTCATAAAAAATGTATAAAAAAAATTTTTTTTTTTTTTTTAATTTATAGCCTACACAGACAATGGCAGATGCAGAAAAGGAAAAATTTTCCAAAGAGTATGAACAATATAAAGAAAAACTGGAAAAACAAAAAGAAGAGTAAGTTTGTATTTATAAGGTGACTAATTTGGTTTTTAACCAGTTTATCCATACTTAATGGTGATATTTACTGGGTTAATATAGGTGGCGTATGCTTTAGAATTCTGGAGTTCTTATAATACTTGTCATCATGATAAATGCATAATGAAATGCATAATTAAAGAATCAGAAATGGACATTCCCTTCTTACCTGAAATGAATAGACAAGCTATTCATTTCAGGTAGGAAGGGAATGTCCATTTCATTTATTTCAAAATAAAATTAGTTTATAATCTAACTACAAAGTGTAGTCAGATTAATGCTGTCTCATTGATCTAGTTTGGATTAATTCAAAGTAAGTTTAATCTTAAACTTACTGTTATCCACTTTTCATGCAAATTTTCAGCTAAAACTTTTAATCCATAAGGAATTGAACTTAAATTTTTATTACCACAAAGAGTGAATTGAATGTTGCAAATTATTCATAGCTGAGTAGATATCACATCAGAAATAGCTTAAGAAAATATAGCATAATTACTGCAATGTAAAGCAGATATTGTCCAAAACAGATAACTGCTCAAGCATGAGGCATTGCTTTAAATTTAAGACAAACGTTTCAGTATGTAATTTAGTTTGTTTTATTTTAAAATGTGATTAATTTTTAATGAATGTTAATTTCTGTTTTTTAAATTTTGCAGTGTTTTAAATGTGAACTGTTAAGTTCTTATTTTATTTAGAAAAAATTGTTTTACTTCACTTTTATTTTTTTATATATATATATATATATATAAATATATATATATATATATAAATCTTGATAAAACTCATTCTCTTGAATTGAAAATATGCACTGTATTTTGTAATGTTATATATTGAAAACATGTAATTAATTAAATCACATTCTTGAATATCAGTAATATCATGTTCTTCTCTGATGCCCTTTTATTATGATTAATCCACTGATACTATCTATTTACTCTCCTAATGCTTGGAATTCTTGTCTGTGACCTTATCTTTGTTCACTGTTCAATTTCTAATGTAACTGTTACTTATAATATAATATTACTTATTGGCCTGGTTTCCTACCACACTACATTATACCGGTTTTGTTTATTATCACTTTACATATTTAATCTCCTTGGGGGGGGGGGGGGGATTTGTGATGGTGATTTTAGACCAGCACAATCACTAGGAGACTTTCTAGTGATTGTGCTGGTCCCTTCATTCGACCTCTTTTTCTATACTTATCATATTTTTCCATGGTTTTACTGAGTCTTTTTACTTCTATTTTCTGATTACCATTGCCACAATCCAATGCCTGATGCCAAGTTGATCTGGCTAGTGGGCTTGCTTACAAAAAAACTCAGTAGTGTCACAGCAAGTCTTCTTCCCCATGACCTAAGGACACGGCCCAGGCTTGCTGTCATGCTATTATAGCATTTTAAGGTAGCCCTAGCATTCCACTTCCAAACACAGCTATTGCTTGCAAGATAGTCATCATCCATGTGTGACTCTGTGATAGGTGGGGAGTTCTGGTGTTTAATACTCACTTCACTGTGAATCCTTCATCCTCAAATTTGACTCTCACAAAGCCCAGTCATGTTTTCAACTTGTAAAAACAGCAAATGACATGAAGAATTAGAGTTAAAAAAAAACATCAGAAACATATACTAAATACCATCTTTTTAATCCCACACTCAAATGTCCAATCGACAATATCAGCCTTATTTTTTTGAGAAGTGTTTAGAAAGCCCATAAAGGAACTTCATTCAGGATATCCTTGTGGAAGTTGCCTTGAAGAAACATTAGTTGCAATACCCATGCAATGTCTGTTAGGGGAAATAACAATTATGGTTACATAAAATCACTAACTGCACAAGAGGAATAGTATCTGAGTGAGATTTCAGTTTTCCCAACAAGGAGATTTGCTTTAAATAGAAATATCAAGGCGTGACAGCAATAAAAACAAAATCTGTAAATTTGTATACCCAGGAATAGCAGCCATACATTTATATCTCAAACCTCTAAATCTCTGTAGTGCCCTGTACAGCTTCTGAATTCTTTGAGGACTTCAGGTGCCAGAAATATCTTTGTGAAAGAGAGAGATCATCTAGCCTATTCTCAATTATATCAAAGGCAGAAGGATTGAGAGCAAATAAAAAAATTACAACAGAATAGATTTGCAAATCCGGAAGAAAAAGTTTACTACTATTACAAATAACAGTAAATACTGATTTTCATTAGTAATACATTATCAAGAAGCCAGTACAAATAGAACACCAGAAAATTGATATAGGAACGATCTATGTTTACCTAGGACAAAAGAACACAGTGGAAGGAAGCTGGGAAGAAGAAATTACACATAGAATTCAACTTGGTTAGATAGTCTTTGGAAAACACTGTGAATCTACCTTAAAAGAAAAATATTCAATAGTTGTTTACTTCTGGTCATGACATATAGAAGTGAAACATGGACTACTAAAAAATTGACCAACAAATTGAGGATTACTTCAACTTGTTGTTGAATTTTTTAGTAGACCAGGAGGAAAATGGAAAATCATTACTTGGTATTACCATTCTAAATAGAAAGCACAATACTTTGATCAAAGCTTAGACTAGGGTGAGACATTATAATAGCCATTAAAAGATCTAAATGGCAATCAGAGACTTGGGGAAAAAAAAAACTTACAGTGCTACAGGAAGACTAAAGAGACAATGGAAGGATGGCATAATGAGATGAGATATGGCTGAAATTCAATGGCATATTAAAGCAAAGGATAGGACTCCATGAAGGATTTTGAGGGATGCCTTTGTCCAACAATAGACAGAAAATGGTTGAAGATGACTAATTTTCATATTAAAAATAAACTATCTGTTGCCCCTTTTTAAGGTTTTGTTTACACCATATACATTTTGCTAACATGTAGCAAAACCTGCAGATTTTCCATAACTTGTGAATACTAAATACTCCAGATAGCCTTTAAAGGAATGCAGAGAACTGACCAGGGCTTCTGGCCTAATGTCTAATCCTCACCTTCTCATGGTGCACCCTGTTAAGTATCTACCTGGATACTGAACAAACAAGGATGGGCTGACAATTTGGGAAATAAACTATCTGTTGCCCCTTTTTAAGGTTTTGTTTACACCATATACATTTTGCTAACATGTAGCAAAACCTGCAGATTTTCCATAACTTGTGAATACTAAATACTCCAGATAGCCTTTAAAGGAATGCAGAGAACTGACCAGGGCTTCTGGCCTAATGTCTAATCCTCACCTTCTCATGGTGCACCCTGTTAAGTATCTACCTGGATACTGAACAAACAAGGATGGGCTGACAATTTGGGATTTAGCCAACCAAATTGTATTCTTATTGGCTTGAACCACAATATAAAATGATAGTACTACATAACAGAATTTCATGCCGACCGGGTGTCACCTGGTTAGACAAGGCCAATGTTGTTTTTGCCAGGGAACCAGACAAACAGCGAAAAGTCAGCTACTGGAACAAATCCTGCAACACACCCCAACTCAACATCACCAAAGTTCAAGATTGGTACTATCAACATAAGAAGCCTGAATGATAAAGATATGGAGCTGGCTGAGGAATTGGATAAGTACCAGATCAACATAATAGGGGTGACTAAAACAAAAAAGACAATAACTGGTGAGATCTTTCTGAGCAATAAATAAAATGTTATATACAAACAATGACATCAAAAGAAGGTGTAGCTTTGATATTCAACACTAAATACGAGGCTAATTTTCTTGAATGGCAGGCAGTCTCAAGTAGAGCGATGTGGGCAAATATGAGAATGGGGAACTGAACAATGAGACTTATTTGTGCCTATGGTCCCACAGAAGGTTTTACTAAGGTAGAAGTGGAGGAATTTTTTGAGGGTTTAGAGAAAGCAACTGACACAATGAAAAAGGAAAACTTGGGGATCTAAATAGCAGAGTAAGAAATGATTGTCAGACATGCAAAAATATTTGGGAATATTTCAAGAAAAGAGCAAAGTTAATAATAATGGCAAAACATTTTTGGATTTCTGCTCAGGACATGGACTGGTTATTACTAACACAATGTTCTAACATAAAAATGTGCACAAATTCACATTTTTATTTATTTATTTAAGTTGGAAAGTTGGACTGTGTTAAGACACTTAACACAGTGAGAGAATCCCAAAACTTTCCAGTTACGTGTTAATTTTCATCTGACTCCAAAAAAGACTGGAATGAATGTTACAAATCCAAAATGAGGAGAAAAAGGAGAAAAGAGGCTAGGAATAAGAAAAGTCTCATTGACTGTGTTATTGTTGATAGTGATGTTTTCTCACTGGTGCAGGACGCTAGTGTGTGCAGAGGATTTGAAATTGAAAGTGATCACTATTTAGTGTTGAGCAGGATAAAATTGAATTTCATATCGAAAAGAACATGTAAAAAATAAGAAAGTTTTAAAGTAAATGAAAGTTGAGTAACTCTCAGATGTGAACTGTAGACTAAAATACACAAACATTGTTCAAGTAAAAATTAAAGAGTTGGAGAACAGGGACCAGACCTTGGAGATTCACTGGCAAATCCTGAAAAAAAACATTGATTGATTCAGCTAGAGAGGCATGTGGTAAGGTTGTCTGCAAGGATAGAAAAATCAGAACTTCATGGTGGACACAGGAAGTTAGAGGCAGTAAAGGAAAAGAAGAAAGCATATCGAAAGTTCCTGCTGAATAAGTCACCTTTTGCTCTTAGAGAATACAGAGACAAATGTAAGAAAGCTAAATGCTGTATAAAGCTAGCTAAACAAAACTCATGGGAAGACTTTGGTAAGAACATTGAAAATGAATATCAGGAAGGTGGAAAGATATTCTGGAAGGTGTTGAAAAAGCTCAGAAATGGAGGAAAGAGTGCCATAATTAGAAATGAAAACTGGAGAAAAATTGATGTATGGAGTAATTACTTTGAAAAATTGCTAAATGAAACAAGTAGTGATGATGACAACAGAGTGGTGAAAAACAGTCAACAGACATGCAACCAGGAATATCTATCCATACTTGAAGTAGAAAAAGTCATCAAAAGCCTCAAATGTGGAATGGCAGCGGGAGTAGATGATATTCGACCAGAAATGCTCAAGTACGGAGGTATAAAAGTCTTACAGTGACTTCACTGCATAGTTCAGAAGGCCTGGACAAAGGGATGAATTCCAGATAATTGGAGTAGAGCTCTCATAGTTCCCATATACAAAAAGGGAAACAAAACAATGTGTGAATTACAAAGGTATTTCCCTACTGAGTGTTCCTGGTAAGATTTATGCAAGTACACTTGAGAAATGGTTGAGAAGGATTGTGGGAGGGAAGCTTGGTGAAGAACAAGCTGTATTCGACTCATCTAAGTGGTCCCTTTTGTCATGTACACAGTTCATCATACCATGCTTTGAACATTCAAATTCTCTGCAGACACCATGCCCTCAGGCAATGCATTCCAATTATTCACAACTCTCCATCCAAAAAATCTGCTTCTCATTCCAGGGATGTCCTCTTGTTCTCCCCAGTCTCTCACCATTTTATAAAAAACCTCTTCAATGTTAATTCTGTAACAACCCCTTACTAACTTGTACATCTCTAACATATCACCTGTTTCCCTCTTATCCACTAGACTGCAAATTGCATCATCTTAATCTTTCTTCATATTCAACATTCCAGAGAGCAGAAACTGCTTTGGTCAATTGCCTCTTGACCCTCACCAACATCTCTTCATTCTTTTCAAAACCAGGTGACTAAATCTGTTCACAGTCATCCATATGTGGTCTTATCAGAGCCTTATACAGTGGAACCAGAATCTCCATATTTCTGCAAGTCAGTGTCCTCTGCATCATTCCCAGAATTTGTTGTGTTCTCACAATTTTGGTAATATATATCCTGAATTTCGGTTCCTTATTCACCATCACCCCAAGATCTCTTATTTCTTCCACCTCCAACAATATATAAATCCACCAAATGTAAATTCTGCATTCCATCGTTGTTTTCCAAATTTTTAAACCTTACATTTTGTAACATTGAACTGGCATCTGCTCTACGCCTCATAGTTCATCCCAACTTTGCATCATCTTCAAACAGCTGTATATTCCCATTCAAATCTTTCCCAATATCATTAACATACAGGTTAAACGGGTTATGAGAAGAGATTGATTTCAATTTTGTTCTTGTCCAGTTTGGACTCATCAGGTATGTGTTCAAAGATGTCTGCATAAATAAGACACTAGATAGATAAGAACTCCAAGTTGTCCAACTATGTCACACAGACCACAGAGAAGAGTATGCAAAAAAACATGCAAGTAGATTTTTATTTATGTACATGAATGCCAGGAGTATCAGAAATAAAGGGGTAGAGTTGTTTAATGCATTGGCACCTCAGATTGTGTGCATTAGTGTGACTCGTCAGAAGCAGACATACTAGCTGGTATCGAGTGTAAAGGGTACAGCATTTTTAGGAAGGATAGATAGGAGAGGAGTGGAGCATGCTGCTAATGATATTGGATGACTTGCCAGTTAGTGTTGAGAGACCTATGATTGTGATAGTTTTTTCATCTAGCGGTGAGTTTGAAGCCATCTGGTTTGAGATGGAAGCTAACAAGATCAAATGAATAGTGGATCAGTTGCTAGTGACCAAGAAATGCATCACCAAATAAAGATGATGGGTGCAAAAAGATGAATCGCAATGGGGGATTTTAATTATTTGCACGTTGATTGAGTAGCAGCAGAATCTCATGAGAAGAGTGAAACTGAATTTATTGAGCTGTTGCAAGACAACTTCCTCAATCAGCATGACAGAAGGAACCTGAGATGAAAGAGTGTTAGATTTGATTATAGTGTTAGAGGGTGATTTCAGTTTAAGATGACTGTTCTGCCTCCAGTTGGTGACAGCCACCATGCAGTATTCATTTGAGAAGTAGTTACGTTTATGAATACTCTATTCAGAAAAGGTTACATTCTGAACTACAAAGCAGGAAATTATGACCAACTGAGGAGTATGCTGGATTCTGCACCATGGTATTAGTTGTTGGATGTGAAGGATATCGACAGTGCATGGGCAGTGTTTAAAATATTAAATGATGCAATATCAGAAGGTTCCATATCGTTCAAAGAATAAATAGAGTAGGGGAGTGAAATGTGTAATCTTATCAAGCCCAGCAATTCTTAAATGAAGTATAATGTGGAAGGAATACCATTTGCATAAAGATGATGTCCAGTTATGAAAATTACAAGCAGCAGACCAAAAGAGTCAACTGTTGTATGGAAAGCTAAGATTGAAAAGAAACTAGCTCTGCAAGCTAAAGGCAATCCCAAAGAATTTTATTGTTATGCTGCATGTAAAAGAAAGAATGTTTATGAAAGAATAACTGTATACTGAATGCAGATGGTGTGAGGGTATCAGAGGCAAATGTTGTTGTTGTTGTTGAACAAATGAATGCCCATTTTGCTAAAAGTTATCAGCCTAGTGTATGCGATATTGCACTCACTACTACCTCTTTACTGAATCTTGTCACTGAATGACAAAACTCAGGTGTATGAGGAGGAAGAGGTATTAAAGCTATGGCACATATTGAATAAGAATTCAGCAATAGGGACTGATGGGATATCTGTACAGATGCTGAAAGAGTATTCACCTGAACTGGCTATTCCTTTAACCAGGTTATGTGAGCCTCAGAACAGGGGAGATTTTGCAGGACTGGAGAGAATATATGGTAATCCCATTGCACAGGGGTGGTGGTGCAGAGACTGATATATATCTAACTATTGACCTGTTAGTATCTTTGGAGTAGTGGTAAGATTTTGGAAAAGGTGGTTAAGGTTTACATTCAGAAATGAATTGACAGAGAATCTTTACTTTGCAATAACACATGGATTTACTAAAGGAAGGTCATGTTTTAGAAGCTTGCTTACATTCTTTAATAATGCTATCATTGAGTTAGACAAGGGGACTGATACACCGTGATACTTTTGAATTTTGCTAAGGCTTTTGATAGATATAGCATGGAAAACTTGCATAAATTGGAGAATATGGGATTGGATTATAAATTCTTAGCATGGATAAGAGAATGGTTGACTGACATATATCAAAAAGTGGTATATGGGAGGTCTGTAATATTTAAGATAATCAGTAGTGTACCACAAGATCACTCCTTGGTCCACTGTTATTCAATCTGTACATTAATGATATTGGAAAGTATTTCATAAGCCACATACAGCTAATTGCTGATGCAAAGATAAGCAGGGTAATCAAGAATGTGGCCGACATGCAGTACTTGCAGAATGATTTCAGTAGGCTAGAATTGTGAGCATGGGAAAATGGCTATCAGTTCAATCTTAGTAAATGTAAAGTCATGCACTTTGATTATTGGTGGGATTATGCTAGAAGAAACTGATCAGGCTTAGGGATCTTGGAATTTTAGTAGATAGGAAGTTGAAGTTCAAGGGCCTATATCGAGGATTGCAAATACTACTCAGAAGATAATTGCAATGTAGAAAGAAACTTTGACATGTAAAGATAAGGATGTCATTTTGCCTCTTTACAAGGCCTTGAAAAGATCTTACTTAGACTCTTGTGTGCAGGTCGGGTCTCGTTGTCATAGTGATTCTGATACAGTGGAGAGAGAGAGAGTGCAAAGGAGAGTATTAAAAATGATAACAGGATTGTGGAATACCAATTATGAAGACAAATTTAGAATTTGTAGACTGCAGACTCTAGCAAATAGGAGAAAGGGGGATGATATGATTGAGACTTCTGAAAGGGTCATACAGGATTTCAGTTGTCGAATTTTTATTTTATGGAGGATGGGGAAAGGATAAGAGGTCATCCTTGGGAGCCGAGAAGGAATGCCATCAAGAAAGGGGTGAGATCTAGATTTTTTTTTCTCTCATAGTGTGTTGCATGATTGGAATGGGTTACTATTGGATGTGTGTAGAAGTAGTGTGAATGATTTATGACACCTGGTGCATGTAGTATGTGGCCTTCCTCAATGAATTCCTGACTCCCTGGAGGTCTCTCTTAATAATAATGTATGGGAAATATGACTTGTTTGAACATAGGTATTTCTTCTGGGTCTGACTCATAATGAGTCCTCAAGCACTTCCAAAAGGATGTGTTTTGCATTATTCATCTTTATAGATTGTTTTTAAGGCTTATATCCATTTAAACATATTTAATTTTGGATGTTGCTTTTTTTTGTAACGTCAGATATTTTAACTGACTATTGTTCATTCCCTGATGTTAATTAAGCATTTACAGATATCTTTTTCTTACTTCTGAAAATGATACTTCGCTGACATAATTGGCCAAAATTCCTTTTAATGCTATTTTGTTGCTATCAGATGAATTGACTTGATGATATGAAACTATAACCCTAACTAAGTGAGGTGGATATCAAGGGTACTATTAGAAATGAGGTCATAAATGTAATGCATTAATTGAATTCCACTGATATTCCAGATATTGACATTATTGGATATCTGCATTAACCTTCTCACAAAGAAGGAATTACAAAAGTTAATGAAGCAAATTTAATATGTGAAAATACCAACTAAGAGTTTTAACAACAAAGATTTTATCCTAGTGTCTCAATAAATTATCTCATTTATTAGAAATTTTATCAGAAAATGATCCGCATTTCAATATTATTAAGATATATTATTATTATTACATAACACCTCCAGATAAGTCCAGATGGAGATATAAAAAATGAAATAGATTATATGCTGTGTAATAATAAAGATATAGTTCAACATACCTCAGTACTAAATCAAGTAAAAACAGGAAGTGACCACCGACTGGTGAGAGCCAAAATTAAAATAAACCCCAAATTGGAAAAATGAAATGGCTAAATAACAAAAAATCAAGAAGTTTTAACTTAAAACCTATTGGAAACAAGAAGAAGGATTACAAAGAAAAACTCAATCAAAAACTAGACTAAATAAATATATTTGAAGAAGACATAAATAAAATAAGCAAAAACCTAATGGAAATAATAATCTCAGCAGCCAACATATTTGAAAGCAACAAAAAGACCATAAACTTTCAGAGGAAACCATATAACTAACTAAAAAAGAGACGAAATGTGAAACAAGACAAAAACTTAACTTCTAAAATAGAATATGTAGAACTATGCAAAACAATAAGGAAAAAGATGAGAAATGAAATAAGATCTTATAACACTACAAAAATAAAAGAAGCAATTGAAAACAATAAAAATGTGAAAATACTAAGAAAACATTTATCAGTTGGCAAAAGTCAAATAACTACAATATAAGATAAGAATGGAACTGGAAAATGTCCTGGTGAAGAACTAATTCACATAGAATTAATTAAATTCTATGCTTAGAAGAGGGGAAGATATCAGAAAATTGGAAAAATGCTACTCTAATGCTGTTATTTAAAAAAAGGGGACAAAGAAGAAGTAAAGAACTATAAACCAATTAGTGTTCTCTCTAATCTGTACAAAATTCTCACAAAAGTAATAACAAAGGTTAACCTCTCTTCTAGACTCAAATCAACCAGTAGAACAAGCAGGATAAAGGCTTTAACACAATCGATCATATTCATGCAGTAAAAAAATAATAGAAAAAGCGGAAGAAAACCAATTACCTCTCTGTTTAGCTTTTATTGATTATGAAAAAGAATTTGATTCCATCAAAACTAATGCAATAATCAAAGCACTCCAGAATCAGGGAGTTCCTGGAGAATATATGGACCTTCTCCAGGAAATATACCATATTGCAACAGCAACAATCCAACTTCACTCGAGTAGCAATAAAATATCAATTGAAAAATGTGTCTGACAAGAAGACTCTCTACCACCAAAATATAAACTGGACAAACCTTGGTATAAAAATTAATAAAATTAAAAATTAATAACAGAAACTTAACACACCTAAGATATGTAGATGATATCATAATTTTTGCAAACACTCCAGAAGACCTTAATATAATGATAGAAGACCTATATCATGAAAGCAGAAAAGTCAGTCTAAAAATAAACAGAGAAAAAAACTAAAAAAACTAACATGGCCGGTTGGGGTGCTAAACACTCCAACTGTCCATGATGTCTATAGACGTCCAGCTAAATCTGGATGCGATTTTGTTACACCTATTGAATAATAAGGATAAGAAGTGCAATTTGGTCTCACTATTTCATCCACATGGCTGGTAGGGAGTTTAATCATTTTGTAACACCAAAAAAAAAACATAAGAATAGAAAACACTTTCTTGGAAAGTGTCTCTTCATATACATACTCTTAGGTCATCTCGTTGATCTAAACTGTGGACTCCAAAAGGAAATAAATAGAGAGTTCAACTTGCCTGGAGTGCATTCAGAAAATTGAAAAGCATTTTTCAAAACAATGATGTCCCACTCTGTTTAAAAGGGAAGACATTTAACCAGTGTATACTTCCAGTGATCACATATGGTTGTGAAACTTGGTCTCTAACAAAAGCACTGGCAAGTAAACTAGCAACAACCCAACGAAAAATGGAGAGGTTGATGGCAGGCATCACCTTAAAAGATAACAAGCGAAAAACCTGGGTAAGAAGTGAGACTTATATCACTGACATTCTTCACCATAAGCAACTAAAATGGAAATGGGCCAGACATCTATCCAGAAGAGAAGATGAGCGATGGACCACCATACTAATGAACTGGATTCCAAAAGAATGGAAACAAGGCTGAGGACGTCCTAAAAGAAGGTGGAGTGATGAATTGTGAAATTTTGTTGGAGAAAATTGATCAACCATTGCCAAGAACAGAGAAAGGTGGAAAGAACTGGAGGAGGCTTTCGTCCAGCAGTGGATAGAAAATGGCTGAAAAGAAGAAGAAAGTTTTGTTATTCTAGGTACTCATGTTTGAATACAAATTCTCACTTAAAGTATCTAAGAAATTATCAGTTCAACTTAAGTGCATAAAGATGCAGTTCATTAATGGTACTGAATTAGACCATCTACACCACTAAGTTCTAAAGCAAATGAATCTTTGAAGCATAGTTAGAAAATCATTTTTAAACACAAGTCTATTGGTTTGACCTTAAAAAGCATGTGGATGAGCAGAAACTGTTGTTCAGTGTGAAAAAGAGTGGGTTAGTTACGTGGCTATCACAAGGTTTTCCTTCTAAAAAGCATGTCGTTTTTTTTTTTTTATGTCATGTTTAAATGTAACAGAGAATAGCGCAATTTGCAGACCTTAGCATTTTGTTCACTCTGGCATAATCTAAACACAAACCAGCTTTTTTTTTGAAGCTGATAAATTTATTCTGACTCAATAGTCAATGATTTGGAAGTCATCTTCTTTATAGATTAACAGTTCCAATTTCCTATGATTTCACTTAGAAGTGAAGATATTCTGCATATAAAATGAAGCAAAGATTGGATATTTTCATACTTTTTATATTTTTCTTAAGAAACAATAACTGTAATCATAAGTGTTTTGTAGAAGACATTTCATAATTATTAGTTGTGATTTTTGAAATTATTTACCGTATTTTTCGGACGATAAGACGTACCTCAAATTTATGAGATGATTTTTAGAAAAAAATGTTTTATTATATAAAGATATTTACAAATTCTTACTTAATTTTTATTTATTGTTACAATCATTTGTATAAGCAAGATTCAGTTCATCTTCACTCTCGGTACTATCACTCGTCTCGTTAATGTCACCATTCGTATTACTTTCGTCTGAACTATTGTTGTCACTTGCTTCAATAATTGCGTCATCTTCGGTTTCATCCATTGCATTACTTATCCCGCATTTCTTAAATGGCTTTATAATCGTCTCTTCTTTCACAGCTTCCCATGAATTTTTCACCCAGGTATATCTGAAATCGTTGGCCATTTCATACATCCTATTGCTGTAACATCGTGATTTGGCTTTGCCATCCATTTGTTCCACTCTTCCCGCATAAAATTTTTGAATGGTTTATCAATAGATCCATCCAAGGGTTGTAATTGACTTGTAAGGCTTCCAGGAATGACAGCTAATTCTGTATTCGTTTCTTTTAGAAGCATCTTTGTTGATTCTGTTTTATGCGCTCTGAATTGATCCCACACTAACATCACAGGCTTTTTAAACAACACACCTGGACGTTTTGCCCATATCTTTTGTATCCATAATTTCATTCCTGTTTCATCCATCCAACCTTTATCTTGTACGTGGATAATAATGACATGAGGAATTTCATCTCTTGATAACGTTTTTCTCTTGAAGATTAACATGGGGGGTAATTTTGTTCCGTCCGCGCAGCAAGCTAAAACTACAGTGTAGTGAGTTTTTTCATGACCTGTTGTTTTGATCATTATTGATTGACTTCGCTGATATGACAAATCTATGGAATTCTATAATTTTAGCTTCATAGTCAGCTGACATTTTTTAGGCTAGAGTGGTTTTTGTATGCATGCATAACCCGTGTCTTTTCATAAATCTAAAGCACCAAGACGATGATCCGGTAAAATCTAAAATTCCATTAGCAGTTGCCCATCGTTTCACTTCAAAAATTATAGTTTTCGTAGAAACAGATATTCCCATGTTTCGATGATTTGTTACCCAATTTTTCATTTGTACTTCTAATTCTGGTCATTTTTCTAGGTGCGAACGGAATGTTTTCTTGTGTTTACATAGCAGTTTTAATTGTTCCTCTTGTTTTCTCCACTCACGAACCATTTTTTGGTGGTGGACCAAAATGTCTTTCGCTGTTCTGTTTCCATATTGTTTTGCATAATTTATCACATTTAATTTATAACTCACGTTATATGAAAGTCATTTTTTGTTTTACACTCATTTTTTCTAATTTTAAGATAAAAATTTTAACAACTTATAAAAAATAATTCAAATGAACCGTACAAAAGCGCATATGTTTACACACTAATGACTTGATGCTCTAAATCGGTGATTCACCCACATGCAGCGCGATAACTTAGGTACCTACCTTCAGTGGCGTACTTACTAATTTTATTAACATATTGCACCAGTAATTGTACTTCGCTAATAGCTTCAGTACAGTGTAAAGATTCGTATTTTAATGTTACCTTCGGACCGTAAGATGCACTCTAATTTTCAGTCCATTTTTCTATGTAAAAAGGTGCATCTTATGGTCCGAAAAATACGGTAATTTTTTTAATACAGAGCCGATTTTCTTTGGTATTTGTAATAGCCATTCAAAAACATATAATTTATGAAATTTTGTTAAAGGTATCGTAAACAACATCCAGATGAAGCACAACGCAAAGACATGGAATTTAATCCTGAAGAAGCAGTAAGTGCAAAAAAAAGTAGTTACTCAGTTATGATTGTATAACAATAGAGCTTTATTCACTTTGTTACAGTATTAATTTTTTGGATTAATATAAATTTTCCATATCAATTCCACACACAAGAGGTGACAGAATATACAGGACATTAGTGCTAGGTTTACATAAAGATTGGAGAAGGAATGAAAAACAGGAAGTTGTATTTATTGGACAACACCTCATTAGGAAGATTGTTTTGGATGATGGGGGGGGGGGGGGGAGATCAATAAAAGAAGAGATACAGGTAGACCCAGTGAAAAGTGAAGGAATGATGGATGTGTACTTGTTGGGTATCCCCAGAAGTACCTATAGAAAAGACAGAGCTGAAACATACTGTAAGATAGCAGGTGATGTGAGTAACTAAAAGTGTGATTAAGCCGAATCGCCCTTCTATGGAAAGAATAATTTTTAGAGATTTTGGGTGCAAAACCCCAAATATGCAAATAGTATTTTAAAGATAGATGGATTTTGGAATTGTACAAAGTTAGTATCTAGATAGGCAAAAAAGTAGCATTTAGTAGAAAAGGATGTATAATTTTTCAGATGCTGAGGAAATTGTTACAATGTGTTTATGCAAAAGGCAGGAGGTAAATATCATTCACTGAAGAGAGAGAGGATCCTGTCTGTTGATATGTGCATTATCATAGAATAAGGAAAGACAAACTAACTTGAAATCCTTTTATTCAAGAAAGAAAGAAGTCAAGACTGTGTTTTGGTAGCATTAAGAATGATTAGGTTATCCTCACTACACTGAAGAATGGATGGAGATGAGTATTCAAGGCACCATCTATAAAAGATCTTGAAGCTTGGGATATTTATGCACTACATGGTTTGTCAGATGAAAGTAGGAATGGAGTGCACTATTCATAAGCAAAACTAGAAGAGAATTGTTGGTCAAATAAATATCATTCATGTATAATAGGAGAAAGACAATAGAGCCAAGCTCTGAGGGAACTCCTGCATTGATGGAGTTCAGAGAGAGAGAGAGAGGGGAAGCTATTTATTATGACATCAACTTGCAAGAAAGCTGTTTAGAGAGTTAGAAAAGGTATAAGGGTATACTAGAGGATGGTAATTGATTGAGAAAGCCTCAATGCAAGACTTTATTCTGAAAATGTCAAGAGGAACATAAGTTTCTCCAAACCTTTCCAGGGAAATTGTGGTGAATGATGCAGGTTGCAAGACATGATGGAATCCACAGCAGGAATTATTGATTAACTTGTAGACCTTTATTTAGTGAAGTTGATTGCTGATGACCTCCATTATTTTGTAGAGGACTGTGGTGAGGGTGTTAGATGAGTAGTTGAATAGCAGACATTTTTCTTTTTTTTTTAGAATGGAGCAACTATCATACCATCAGGATCAGAATGTTTCTTGTATCTAGATTACTAAAGATTCTGTTGATGACTTTTTTAAATGGCTTCAGGATGTGCACATGATGCACATTTCTGGTATGGTAAGAAGCATTTACCTTGGTCTTCGTTTCATTGGAGAAGAAGAATGATGTCAGTTCATCATCTGTTATCTTTTGGCATTAAAACAGTGGTATTATCTGGAAGAAGAGCACAAGTGAGCAGAAGTTGTACATGGTAGGTAGCCTTTCAGGATACTAGAAAACATGATTGTTATTTGGTAGAAAGTTTTCTGATGTTGGTCCTTAGTCAGATTTAGATTTGATATTGTAATTTTGCATTTGTTGTATGCTTCAGTGTAGACCGAGTTTGAATTTTAAAGTTCTTGTCATAAGTCTCCTGCACTATGGTGCAGTTATTTCTTGAATGACCTTCCCTTTAACCAAAGCTAGAAAGTGGATGGGATTTTATCATATTCATTCAACTGACAACATACCTATCATACTGAATCTTAAAATCCTTAACACTCCCTGCATTAGCACCGTATTCTAGTAATGCATTCCATTCACTGACAATTCTCCATATAAAAAATCTACTCCTCTTCACTGCACTCTTACATAACCTCCAGGGATGGCCTCTGGTTCTTTCCTTCTCACATTATACTCTTTTTATGATCCCCTCTGGATTAATCTGATAAAATCACCTCACTAGCTTAAACGTCTCTATTATATCGCATCTTTTCCTCCTATCAACCAAACTTGACAATCCACATTTCTTTAACCTCTCTCCATAGCCAACATTCTACAGTCCTGATATTGTCTTAGTCACTCTTCTCTAGACCCTCTCCAATGTTTCCACTTCACATCAAAAACCAGGCGATCAAATCTGAGCACATTAGTCCAAGTTTGGTCTGATTAGTGTTTATACAGTGGCACAACCACTTCCTTATCTCTACATGTTAGAGTACTTCTTTTCATAGCAGCACTATGCTGTGCAGTCTTTGCAACACTTGCAATATATGCACTAAACTTCACTCTGTCAACCATCACTCTCAGATCTCAAATCTCATCCACTTCCTGCAGTACCTCATTGTCAATATAGTACACAGCCTTATATTTCTGCACTCCAAAATGTAACACCTTGCACTTATTAATATTAAAACTACAACACCACTCCTTTGTCCAAGTCAAACATTTATTCAATTCTTCTTGAAGGGAATTAACATTATCAATGCTACTTATAACTCTCCCCAACTTTGCATCATCAGCAAAAAATGAAGATCCCAGTCAGTCCACATGATATATCATTTATAAACAAGTTAAACAGGAGGGGCCCCAAGAACAGAACCCTGGGGGTATGCCACTGGTTGACTGGCTGACTGACTTTCCATTTTCAGTCATTTCCGACCATAGGTGACTTTGTAGGCATTGCCCACAAAGTATTCCCGGTGAGATTTTTACAGGGTTTCACCATCGCTCTCCCCCAACCCCTAATTTTATCCGGGCTCAGGACTGGCATATGGCTGGGACATATTGATGACTGTAGTCCATGTGCATTCAGGGTTTTTCTCCCTAGTTTATCTGAAATTTTTCCTCAGACAAACTGGCCCCCTAAACACACATGCCACTGGTTACCCTGCTTTTTTGAGAAACTGTTCCATTACACAACTTGTTGGTATCATTAAGAGAGCCAATCTCCAATCCATCTTTCTATTCTCTGCAGCTTGTACACCAGTTCATCATGTGGTAATCTATCAAACGGTTTTGCAAAGTCCAAGAATATCACTATATGTGATTCTCTCATCTAACACACTCATCACCTTATCATAAAATGTAAGTAAATTGCTAAAACAAGATCTTCTTCCCTTCAGGTATTAGGCCTAGTGGCTTGTTATGGAGCTATCTTTAGCCCTTCTAAGCTGTGCCCATCCCGAGGATAAGGTGGCTAGTCCCATACCTCCCGGTGTGTCATGTCTGTAGCTGCGTGTGTTCACGGGGTCAGTTTTCCTGCTTGCGGAAGGAAAAACCCCAGATTAACTGGGGAGAAAAACTGTGCTGTCCATGCCCAAGACCGGCTAACTTGGCTATGTCTGAGAAAGATCCTTAGGCTCCTCATGTCGGCAACGAGAATTGAACCTAGGACACTCCTTTCCCAGACATATAGTTGCAAAGCGCATAGCCACTCGGCTAACTGCACAAGATGTTTAGAGATGTTATTTTTGCATACTGAAGTCTTGCTTAAATGCTAATATACAGTATTTAAATTAGTTAATGATAGCATAGTTGGAATTTTGTTACTAGCTTTTCAAATTTTAACATGTCAGTGCTGTTTGTGAGACATGTTTAGAGAAGTGAAAGTCACTGCTGTAATTCACATTATGGGAATAATTAAGTGAACATTTCTCATCATCATCAAATTCTTGATATCAAGGGGTGTACAGGATATGATAGTACTACATGAAAAATTAATTCATTGCTAACTTCCTATCTACAATTTTCCTCCGAATCAGTCTGTTACCTGTCAAGACTCCAACATTATCAGATCTTATATTTCTATCTTCTAAGGCCTGTATCAATCCACCTATATATTGGTCTTCCTCTGGATATTTTTCCTACCAACCTGGCAGAGAACATTTGTTTTACTAATATTTTGTGAACATTTCTTAATTTCACAATGTTTTAATTGTGAAATTAAGAAATGTTATGAGTTATTTCATTTTGAAATTATAATTTAACTTGCTTGCATTGGAATGCAACTTTATTGCTGTCAAGCACAATGCTCATGTCAGCAATGATGACAGAGAATGGCAGACTGAAGTTTCTGTATTGTATTTCTGACCATGCACAAAGTGAAAATGTTATTGAATACCACTGAGTGTTCAGCTGTTGAAAGAAAAAAGAACACAGCAGAATAGTTGTGGAGTTTATGCATCTTTAATTTATGAAAATTGAACAGAAATTAGAAGAAAAGTTGAATATGGAAGACTGAGCGATTATTGAATCTTTTAAAAAGGAGGTTGCTTTCCAGTTCACATAGTTATGGGTCCAGTATAGTTTATTTCTGAATCATAACTTATTTTATTTAGGATTCTCAATCTGAAGGTGATTTGAAGCTGTTGATATGGTTTTACTTATTTCTTTGGTGAAGTGTGCTCAGTCTTTCATGTAGAAAGTGAAAGCATTCAGAAGTGAAAACTGTTTATTTGATATAGTTTTAATAATTTATTCAGTAGAGCTGGCTGTGACCTTCATAGAGAAAGTTAAGTTACCAAAGTGTTTTGAATGAAGACATGTTTTTTCAGTATTCTGTGACTTATGATGTAGGAAGAATTTAACTTATGTTGCTGGAAGCAATTTTTTCTGTTAATTTTCCCTTGTGTGTGAATTTAAAAAGTTTTTATTCATAAAGGATAAGTGTTAGCTGAAGGGAAACTGTGCAGGTTAAAGTGTTTTGTGTTGTTGAAGTTTTGATGTAAAGAATATGTTGACACTTTCTTAATTATATTGATTTCATGTCTTGCGTGCATGTGTGTGTGTTTTATTTTTTGTAATTATTTATTTATTTTTTTTGTTTATAAAGGTACCTGAAGACCCATTCTCTTAATGATTAAAATATCATAAGATACAAATCTGTGTGGAAGTTTGATTTGGAATTTAGTTTCAGGTGTTTTATTTTGAAATTAAGAGTTCTTTACCCTCTGATCATTATTACTTGAATATAACATCCTGTGATCATTTTAGTACTGACACAATCAGCGGGAAAGCCTTAACTTGACAATATCCCAGCTTATTGTACCGTCATTGTCTTTTGGTTTAAGCTAATATAGAATTCAATTTTGGTTAAATCCCAAAATTGTTAGCCCATCCTCATTCACTATCCAGGTAGATGCCCTGTAATAGGGTTTACCACCAGAAGGCAAGGATTGAACATAAGGTCAGAAGCCCTTATTCCTTAAAAAGTCCTGTGGGGATTTATTTTCTGTTATCTAGTCTTGACTTTAAGTTATCTCATTTTTTATTATAGTAATCAAAATTGAGACAGCACTATTGTTTGTAGATTATATTTTCATCTTTAATAAACCTTCTATAAGTTCTCAAGAGTTTTGAGCTTAAATAATAGAATTAAGCCTTTTGAAGAATAACAACAATACATTTGAAACAAAAATGAGAAATAATAAGAAAAAGTTTTTTTTTTTTTTTTGCTGGGTTACAAAGTAATTATACTTCCCAAGATATTATACTCTTGTTTTAATTCTTTAAA